>NC_090266.1:352490823-353122362 GCF_040414725.1 Anabrus simplex | reverse complement strand
ATTAGAGTAAGGCTTCTGTGTGTGGTACCTTCACCAGGATTTCTTGATTCAAGACCTGGAAATGGTGAAAACCAATAGCAGCATGTTCTTTTGGGAGGTAATTTCCTTCAAAAGATTAGCATCACAAGAAATTTGCAAATGTGGTTTAAAGATTTGAGGGTAAGGAGACAAGCTGCTTGACAAAGCTGTATGTTCCCAACTGTCAGTGGAAAAATGGCATGGAATGACATTTGTAGATGAATAAACCTACATTAAGTTTTTTAAACAAGAAATATGAATATAAAGTTGGAATTGAAGATGACATATTAGGCAGTATTTGTTCACAGGAGGAGGATAGATTAGATTAATTTACCAAGGGAGATGTTTGAAAATTTCCAACTTCTCTGAAATCATTTAAAAAGAGACTCGATAAACAACTGATAAAGTATCCTTGGAATTAATCTATTAGTTGTTTATTCCATATGTGCGTCAATAAGAGTAAATTTTCAATCATTTAATAGCATTCTTCTCTGAGTATATTATGAACTGACCAGTAGAAAATTTGATTTCTTAAAAATTCAAAAGCTGGGTCATGGCTGCTTCCTTCCATTTCCTAGCCCATTCGTGTCCCATCATCACCATAAGACCTGTCTATGTCAGTGTGATATAAAGCTAATTGTAAAACAAATATAAAAATGTAATTCAATAATGATTTGTATATGGAACTTGCAAACCTGGATGGCAGCCTTTCAATTTATTATAAGTGACAGTAGTTTCCAAATTGGGAATAGTGAACAGAAGAGGCGACAGCAATAATGATTATACCTATCACTGGTTTTATCATGATCACTTTCACAGTATTTTTATAGAACTGGCATCATGATCATCATTATGTTAGTTATAACATGGTGTATCCATCTTTTTCACAAAAGACTCGAGAGGACAGGGAAGGATATGTCATAGCCAAACGTGAGGGTAAGAAAGCTGTCACTGAAGCTAAGCGCAGTCACTATAATGACCTGTATGTAACTCTTGATTCAGAGTAAGGAGAGAAATCTCTCTTCTGGCTGGTCAAATTTAGAACAAAGTCTGCATCAGATATTGAGCATTATGTGTGCATAAAAGGCAAAGATAGTCGGTGATTACAAGACAAACAGGACATCCTCAAACGTTGGCAACAACATTTTGAAGAGATTTACAACACTGAGTTCCCACATCCTCCTATTCCAGAAAGTAACCCAAAAGCAGATCCTATCATACACATCACACCAAAGGAAGTCGCCAAAAAGCGCCAGGACCTGATGATCTTCCGGCAGACTTCTGAAAATCGCAGGAGTTAAAAGAACCCGCAATCACTTAGCTGACCAACTTTTTCAATGGCATAGTTGACTCTGGCTCTGTTCCCAGTGATTGGGCTAAAAGCATCACTGTGCCTATCTTAAGCAAAAAGATGACCCAACAGAATGTGCAAATTACCATCCGATTTGCCTCCTGTCGCACAAAATGAAGATTATTGAGAGGATCCTCGATCGATAACTGCGTGGTATTGTGAGCATTAGTAGGCCTACCAACCAGTGCAGGTTTGTCACGGGTGCTGGAACAACCAATGTCATCTTTGCTGCCAGAATGCTCACTGAAAAGCATCGAGAGAAATAACGGCCACTGCATTTTGCCTTCCTTGATGTTGAATATACTTTCGACCGTGTTCCACATTGTGTGATCTGGTATGCACTTCATGACCATAGTGTACCAGAAAGGCTTATCAATTGGATCAAAATGCTTTATATGAGCACCATACGTCCTGTACATTGTACTGTCGGCATCTCGGAGATCTTCCCAGTGAAAGTCGGTGAACACTAAGGTTTCGCATTTTCCCCATTGCTCTTTGTTCTTGTCATGGACACAACTAAACAGGGCTTGCAGAGGAGTGTCCTTTGGACTCTCCTGTATGAAGATGATGTTGCACTTGCTGATTCCACCAGAAGTGGTTTGCAGCATCATGCTAAAGGTTGGAATAGCCATCATTCCCAGTACGGCCTTAGACTGAACAAAAAGACCGAATACCTGAAAACCATCCCAAGCAACGGCTCAATTCAAGTTGCTGGAGAGACCTTAACAGACTTCAGGTATCTAGCATCTCGCCTACAGGCTGATGGTGGGATACATGGTGAAGTGCGAAATAGGATAATGGCAGCACGGATAAGATGGGGGAAGTCACAGGTATACTCTGCGACAGAATGATGTCAATACATCTAAGATCCAAAATACACCACATGGTAGTACGTCCTGTTGCTTTATATGGTGTTGAATGTCAACCAGCTGACAAAGCTACAGAGCACAAATTACACACCATGGACCTAAAACGGAAAGCACAATTCTCATGCTCCATTGGTTAATGTACATCACACTCCTGCATCAGGTCAAAAACGACACCATCCGCCAGCAAATGGGCATTGCACCCATCACTGATAAGGCACGGGAAAAACGTCTCCAATGGTATGGTCATATCCCGTGTGCTGCACCTGGAATATTTGCCAATTTCACCCACACTTTTGAAATTAATGGGCAACGACCACATAGATTTTCAAAGTAGTGATGGCATGACACAGTGAATGCTGATATGAAGACTCTGGACTTAAGACCACATGATGCCCAAGACCGTGCAAAAAGGTGAGCCAAGATAGACAAAAACAAATGACTCTGCACCAGTGGGAAAAAGCTAGGAAGGAGAAGAAGATCCATCTTTTCGGTGACTGCCTTTATGATGCTGATATCCAAATATTATAACACATAGGATTACATTTAGATGTTTCATAAGAAATTAATGAAGGGAAACGAAACAGAAATTTCACCTGTTTCTTCACATTCCTTACTCTCTTTTTGTAATGGAAGATGGTTTCTCCCCTTTCCATCATTGCCTTGAGTATAGTACGTGAACCTTTTCTTGAGCCCTAGTTCCCATTCAGCACTATGGAGCTCAGGGTTCAAGAAATGATTCGTATACTATAGGCTACATGCTATAAAGGCTAGCATTACTTACAAGCTCAGCATGATTTCTCATGCAAGACACAGTGGGAGAATTTGTTAAATTTGCCCAAAGTAGTTGATAGACAGAATGATATTCTTATTAGTAGAAATGCGTGCAGAAATGTTTTGCTCCCATGCTAATCTGGAGCCAATGCATGACCTTGAATTTAGATACAGGCACTTGCCTACCGGTACTTGCAAAGATTCCAAAAGATAGCTTTCAAGACTTACTTTGGTGAGACAAGTAAACAAGAATATGTTAATGGTTGATGAAACAAAACTCAGGTCAATATTTTCCCTCCTAAGTGTTTTTTCTACAGAAGAAAAAGCCCTAACCTATGTTTAAGAAAGTAAGTAAAACCTGGTGGGCTGATCTAACGTGTTTTAGCACCAGTAAAATAGTATGTATCTGTTCTTAGTAATACTTCTCTGACTTTAAGAAACACGTAAAAACAGATCCTACTTTGGCAAGTTCCCCAAATTGTTTGGGCAAACATAGGTACAAAAAGGAAAGTAAGGAGATGTGGTGAGATACTAGGGGAATTTTACCAGTTCTTGAGTGTTCATTCTCAAATAAAAGTTTTAAATATAATTCTTTCCAAACGACACTTTATGGACCTAAAATGGAAAGCACAATTCTCATCCACACATCTGGCTAAGTAGGTCAGGATTTCATGAGAAATAGAAAATCTACTGTGATTTTGTGAATGTCAGCTTCAAAGTGAGCAATCAAGCTTGTAGTTGGAGTAGGTGAAGCTAAATCTGAGCCTGTAACGATTAGGACGGGGTTCTGTAAGGCAGTATTATTGGATATTCATATTTAATTATATACATGAATAAAGTGAGTGCAGAGCATAAATTTAAAAAAAAGAAAGCATTTTGACAGTGATCTTATATCTACAGAGTAATAAGTAAGTTCCAGAATAGTGCGCAACTGCAAAAAAATCCTCGACAATGTTGTGAGATGAACAGCAGGCAGTGGCATGATTGTAAATTAGGCAAAAATACAGGTTGTAAGGGGAGAAGTCTTCTAATTACTCTACTGATGAAGTGAGACTAGCTCGTGGGGGTTGACTGGAAGTGTCTTGATGTTAACGTAAGGAAAGACCATCACTGAGGTAATCACATTAACAACATTGATAATGAAAGTCGCAAACTTGCTAACATACTCTATGACTCTGATATTCTATTTATGTGCGGTACATAAGTTTTTGTACGCAAGGCAATGACACATAATGAATTTAGTACATTCAGTACTGATTGGCACTCCCCCTGTGATTCCTGCAAAGTAGCACTTTGAAATGTGCAGCAATGTATGGGTAAAGATAGACTATATTAGTACTATCTACCAGCACCAGATGGTGTTGCAGCTTCCTATAGGTGGCACATTACAGCAACACTTGTTCCTATTTTTCTTTTTTTGCTATTTGCTTTATGTAGCAGTAACACAGATAGGTCTTACGGTGATGATGGGATAGGAAAGGCCTAAGAATGTGCAGGAAACAGCCATAGCCTTACTTAAGGTACAGCCCCATCATTTGCCTGGTGTGAAAATGGGAAACCATGGAAAACCATCTTCAGGGCTGCCGACAGTGGGGTTCGAACCCACTATCTCCCGGATGCGTGCTCGCAGCTGCATGCTCCTAACCACATAGCCAACTTGCCCAGTAGCACTTGTTCCGGCTAGCGACTACACTGGTAGACATCGATATGATAACATGGAGGCAGACAAGCATGGGCAACAGTGGGCAGTATGGTTTCTTTGGAGGGAAGGAGTGACTGCTTCAGACATCCACAAGAGGTTAGCCATATGTAGGGAAACAGCACCAAGCCGCACATCCATGTTTCGTTGGGTATCAGAGGCAGGGATGTGCTGAAAAATGCAAATGCACTGCGCAGCAACTGCACATGAACCGAACAATGCCCAGTGTGTCAATGACTTCATAATGGTGCACAGGCAAATCATGTTTGATAAACTAGGAAGGAACAACTCCACACCACATCCATGAGGATTTGAATGTGAAGAAGGTGAGTGCATAATCAGTGCTCCATTCCCTCACCATTGTGCAGAAACAGAAGCATGTGAAGATATGCCAACAGTTGGTGCAGCAGTACAGTGCAGGTCCAGTGGAGTTCCTTGAGCATCTGGTTACCACCAATGACCATTGCCACTGTCCATAAATTAGGGATTACTACACTGCCAAAGGGTCCATATTCACAAGATCTGGCTAGTAGCAACTATGCCTTATTCGATGGAATGAAAGAGGTCATGTGAAGTAAAAAGTTCACCACCCATTAAGAACTTCATTCAGTTGTCCACCAGTAAAACCAGGATTGTATGCAAATATGGAAGCTGCCCGAACAATGGTGAAAGTGCATAGACATTGGCAGGGAATGCCTGTAAAATAGTCTCCTGTGTACATTAAAAAATTGTCGTGCCAATCATTTTTGAACACTCCAAGTAATTTATAACTTTATAAGCTCACCGGACAAAAAATTAATCACCCCTGGAGAAACCACTACAAGCATCATTTAATAACTTGTAACTCTGCCTCTGGACTTGATAACCTCCTGGATTTGGTTAGGAAGTAAGTCGACAATGTCATGCAGGTATGTCGCATTCAGGTTAAGCCACTCGCTGAGGATTTGATCTAGCAGTTCCACAGAATTGCTGGGATGCTGATGTGCTGTTCAACACATCCCACAGATTTTTAATAGAGTTTAAATCAGGTGAATTTGCAAGCCAATTGAGATGTAGTAGAGTGGGAGAGTGTTCATAAAACCAGTCACACATGCGTCCAGGCTGATTAACTTTGCTGTTGTCATTTTTAAAAATCAGGGTTTCAGTAGCATACTTATCATCCAGATGTTGACTGAAATGCAACACCTGATCATGCAGAATGTTTAAATAAACATGCTGGTTTATGTCAGTGGTCACCTCAGTGAGCAGGTCCAATCCATAATATGAAAAGTGCCCCGGATACTTTACAGACGCACCTCCGACTTGAACCTGACCTAGCACACATCCAGGAGGAAATGCTTCATTTGGATTATGGTGCACTCAATGATGTGCATCATTGCAATACAGTCATAAACATGATTTGACAGACAGCATTGCATTACTGTCTCCATTTGATGATTTCTAGCCCATTGAAGACATGCAGTTTTATGTGCCTGTGTCAGTAATGGCATCTTGTGAGATGACTGAGTCCAAATGTTCATTGCATGCAGTTCCCGTCACAATGTTCTCTCACTAACAAGTTGGGTTGGACATTCATTCACTCACTGCAGCAATTTCTGTTGGGCTTGGAAGCGATTTTGATTCACAAGCCATGAAGTGCTTCTCTGGTCCCTCTCAGTGAGGACCTTTTGTGACCACAATTCTGACATAGTGTTTCATGGCCACTTGTAGTACACCAATGCTTGTAGATACGATGAACAGTCTGCTACGAAACACCAGCAAATCGAGCAACTTCACGCACTGTATGGTCATCGGCATGGCCAAACACGTTTGCCACTTTTAGCCACTCTGTCACATCACTGTCCACTTGAAATATAAATAAATGTCTCACTAATTGCTACTGCCTTATGCTCACATAGAGGCAGTGCACATGCAGTTGAGCACAGAATTCATTCACTGCTCCATCTGTACAGGCTTAATGATCCATCTGTGTGTGCCCACTACGGACTAATTCTTTGTCCGGTGAGCTTATATACTGTACTGTTGTTATGTTCTGGATCTTTATGGTCCTACAAACTGCTGGACAACAGATGTCTTTTATTTTGAAATTAACAAAACATAATTTGGGGATATTTAGGTACTGTAGTGATGATGTAAATGACAGGACATACAAGTTACTTGTAAGACTCCAATTAGAGCATGGTTCCTGTTTTTGGGATCCTTACCAGAATTACTTGATTCAAGATCTGGAAAACTTTGCAATCATTGTGTTGGGAGGACTTGGGAATAAGAAGACAAGCTGCTTGGCTAAGTGGTATGTTTTGTGCTGAAAGTTGAAATGCAATGTGGAATGATATTAGTAGATGAATACCCTTGAATGACATTTCTAAAAGTAGTGTTTGAGTAACCAGTCCCCAGACTTCCATGTCACTGTATCCTGCACTAAACTTTTTCATATCTATCTAACTGCTGCATCCTACTTCTGCTCTAATCTGTTTGTCATATTCATACCTTGGTCTATCCCTACCATTCGTACTGCCTACACTTCCTTCAAAAACCAACTGCACAAGTCCTGGGTGTCTTAAGATGTGTCCTATCATTCTATTTCCTCTTCTGTTCAAATTTAGCCCAATAGATCACCTCTCACCAATTTGATTCAGTATCTCTTCATGTGATTCGATCTGCCCATATCGCTTTCAGCATTCCTCTGTAACACCACATTTCAAAAGCTTCTCTTTCTCTCTCAGCTAGTTATCATCCATTTTTCACTTCCATACAATGCCATGCTCCAGATGAAAGCCTTCAAAAACAAATTTCTAATTCCTATTTCAACGTTTGAAGTGAGCAAATTTCTTTTCTTAAGGACGACCTACTTTGCTTGAGCTAGCCTGCATTTTACATCCTCCTTACTTCTGCCATCATTAGTTATTTTACAACCCAAGTAACAACATTCATCTACTTCCTTTAAGACCTCATTTCCTAAACTAATATTTCCTGCATCATCAGACTATGTTCGACTGCAATACATTACTTTTGTTTTGGACTTATTTAATTTCATCCTATACTCCTTACCCATGACTCTGTCCATACCATTCAGCAATTTCTTAATATCTTCTGCAGTTTCATGAAAATGAAAATGAATGGAAACCTACAACCAGTTTTCCAGTCATTGATCAGGTCAGGGACTGCAGTTTCATATAATAATAATATCATCAGGAAATTTGAGGGGTTTGATTTTCTCTCCTTGGACTGTGATTCCCTTCCAAAATTCCTCTTTGATTTCCTTTACTTCCTGTTCTATATAAACTTTGAAAAGGAGGGGGGACAAACTGTAACCTTGCCTCACTCCTTTCTGGATTGCTGCCCCTTTTTCAATGCCCTTGATTCTTATCACTGCAGACTGATTTCAATGCAGATTGTAGATCATTCTTCGTTCTCAGTAAATGATCCCGATCACCCGCAGGATCTCAAACAGCTTGGTCAAATCAAGATTATCAAATGCCTTTTCAAGATCTACGAATGCCATATATGTGGGCTTGTCCTTCTTAATTCGATCCTCTAACATCAGACGTAAGGTCAGGTTTGCTTCACATTTTCAAACGTTCCTTCTGAATCCAAATTGATCTTCTCCCAACTCAGTTTCAAATTTTCTATCCATTCTTCTGTAAAATAACACACGTTAAAATTTTGCAGGCATGAGGTATCAAACTAATGGTGTGGTAGTTTTCACACTTGTCAGCACTGGCTTTCTTGGGAATAGGTAGAACAACATTTTGCCAAATATCTGATGGAACTTCTCCTGTTTCATACACCTTACACACTCGATGGAATAATCTCTCCATGCTGTCTTCTCCTAAGGCAGTCAGTAATCCAAAGAGAATGTCATCAATTCCAGGTGCCTTGTTCCTATTTAGGTCTCTCAAAGCTCTTTCAAATTCTGACCTCATAATTTGACCGTCCATTTCATGAGCATCAACAGTCTCTTCTTGTTCAAGAACCATATCATCTGCATCCGTACCTTGATAAAACTGATGGATATGTTCCTGCCATCTTTCTACCTTGTCTTTTTTTACTAGAAGTGATTTTTCATCTGAGTTCTTAACATTCATACACCTAGTTTCCCTTTCTCCAAAGGTTTCCTTGTTATTCCTTTATGCAGCATCTACCTTTCTCCTTTTTTCCCCTTTTTTTTCAATATTTGTTTTACATCCCACTAACTACTCTTTTATGGTTTTTGGAGACGCCGAGGTGCCGGAATTTAGTCCCGCAGGAGTTCTTTTACGTGCCAGTAAATCTACCGACACGAGGCTGACATATTTGAGCACCATCAAATACCACCGGACTGAGCCAGGGTCGAACCTGCCAAGTTGGGGTCAGAAGGCCAGCGCCTTAAACGTCTGAGCCACTCAGCTCGGCCATCTACCTTTCCTAATACCATACAACTTTCAACACCCTTGCTCTTCTCCTTCAACAATTCTTCCTTAGACATACTGCACTTTCTATCCACTTAATTCTTTAATCACCTGTATTCCTTTCTACCCTCTTCATTTTTTGTGTTCTTGTACTTTTGTCCTTCATCAATCAGGTCTATTATCTCCTGAGTTATCCATTCATTCTTAGTCGATCTTTCCTTTTTCGTAACATTTCTTCAACAGCCCCACTGACTCCATTCTTCACGACTGTCCATTCTTCCTTTAGCCTTTTCATTTAGTTGTTGTGCAACATGTTCCTTGAAACAAATCCCTCACACTCTCTTCTTACAACTTATCTAGAAATTATCTCCTTGCATTCCATTGTTTCTTCAATTTATTCAACTTCAGATGGCATTTCATGAGCAACAAGTTGTGGGCAGAATCCACGTCTGCTCCTGGGAAAGTTTTGCAATACAACATCTGGTTTATGAATCTCTGCCTAATCATAATGAAGTCTATTCAATACCTTCCAGTGTCTCCAGTTCTCGCCCACATACACAGCTGTCGTTTGTGGGGTTTGAACCAAGTATTAGCAAGGACTAAATTATGAACAGTGCAGAATTCAACCGGCTGACTTCCTTTTTGTTTCCTTTTTCTCAATCCAAATTCTCCTACTTTATTACCTTTTCTTCCTTGGCCTACCACTGTGTTCCAGTCTCCCTTCACAACTAGATTCTCATCTCCTTTTACATATTGTATTAAAACTTCTATCTCTTCATATATTCTTCTGATTTCTTCATCATCTGTTGAACTAGTGTTTAGTAGTGACATAGGGTAGGCTACCAGTATTGTAATTAGGATACATCTGAACGTAATTTAAAATTATTGTAGTGGACTGTACAGTAGTATACGAGTAATATCTAATTAGAATTTAGTGTGCTTATTTTATTATTGTAAAATATTTGTGTAGTACCAGTATAGTATAGGTATCTGTAGAAACTCTCTTACTAAAATTCTGTTGTTGTAATAAGGATAGGCTTAATTGCAGTTTAGAATTGGGTAATTCTTGTGTATTGCTAATGGTATTCAGTAATCAACAGCAGCTTTTATCCTGTTAAGGTGTTGTAGGATTAAAATAGTGTAAGACTAAGTAGTATTGCTGTGCAGTCGTATATTAATTACCTTATTGTCATGTGATTTTTGAATACTATCCCAGACAATATATCCCTCTGTTCATTTTTTTTTTTTTTTGCACTTAAGTTATTTTATTATTATTTTCATTTTTTCCTCATAAAGAATGGCTAAGGAGTGCAAGTGCAGGAGCTGTGGGTGTGGCAAGGCACAAAGGGGTATGAGGGAGGAGTTGGAGAGTTTGAGGGAGATAATTAGGATTCTCACAGAAGACAGAAAGGAAAATAGGCCTCCCTCAAACAATGTACAGGTTACAGTAAATGTACAAGAGGGAGGGGAAGGAAAGGGGTAGTTGTAAAAGACAGGTGTCTTAATGATCCAAGGGGAAGGAGGTTGCAGGCTAAGGGCTCTATTCAGGATCAGAATTCAGGACAGGAGTCTGCGCGAAATTGGTATGAGTCACTCCAGGTAAAACAACAGAGGAAAGATGAGGAACAGGGAACTGTTGCTGAGATGTGTGGAAGTAAGAGGAAAGGAAAAGGTAGGAAAGGGAATGTAGAGTAGATTAACTGGAAAAGACAGGTGGAACAGGGTTATGGGAAGGAGAAAAGGGAGGGGGAAGAAGCTTCTGCAGCTATCAGAAAAGATAGGGCTGACCAGGAGGGGAGGGGATCAAATGAGGTGGGTAGGGTTGAGGCTCTGGTCATGGGAGATTTCATTGTTAGACATGTGGGGAAAGTGTGTGGAGGAAAGGGAACCAGGGTAGAGTGTTATCCAGGAAGTAGGTTCAGGCAGATGTTGAGGAAAGTGGAAGAGAGGGAGGAGGGGAAAGAGAAGGCGGCAGTGTTTCACGTTGATACCAACAACATAACGCAACCTGATATAAGTACCAACATAGTTGGAGATGTGTGGGATCTGGTAATAAATGCAGCACGGTTGAAGTTTAAGGAAGCGGAGATTTATATCAGTGGAATGCTATGTAGGAGGGATACTGAATGGAGGATGATTGGGGATGTAAATGAGACTATGGAGTAGGTCTGTGTGAAACTGGGAGTGAAATTTCTAAGAACCAAATTGGTGGGTAGGAGATAGGGATCTGCGCTCAGATGGCCTTCCACTTAAACCGCAGTGAAACATATAAGTTAGGAAATTTGTTTGGAAGGGTTATAAGGAGGTACATTCATGGAAACAGGGTGGCCTAGGGAGTGGTGATAAGGGAACAGGGAGCTGGAAATCAAGTAGGGATGACATAAAAATAGTAGTGTTGAACTGTAAAAATTTTTGTAAAGAAAGGAATAGAATTAAGTAATTTAATAAGTATAGACTTGCCAGATATTGTAATAGGAGTTGAATTATGGCTGAGAAATGATATAAGGGATGCAGAAATTTCATCACGGAACTGGAGTGTGTATCGTAGAGATAGGATAGGAATGGTGGGTGGGGGAGTATTCATTCTGGTGAAAGAAGAATTGTTAAATTAATGTAGTAATGGTCCACCTTTCAATACTATAATATGTAATATTCTAAATTACATTAATTAGGAACTAGTTTCAGCCTGGGCTGGCCATCTTCAGCCTTAATGTAAAACACCTAATAACTAAACAAATGTACATGCACACAATTGACATAAAAACAAATGAAAACAAATATATACAAAGTGACATTAAAAACTGGGATGGAATATGAATAAAATTGAAAATGAACTAGGTTCTAACATCTTGAGTATGTTCATCATTGAGAAGAATTTCAAGTATTAAGTATTAATTTATATACACAGAACTGTTAGTTCTAAAACTGCTGATCATTTCAATAGGAACTGGTAAATGTTGATCCTGTAGTTTGTCATAAAATCTATATGTGTGGTGTTAGCTATATGTAATCCATTGGACACTGCTGCAAATAACCACTAGCTGACAGGGAACTGTTAGATGTTGTTTCATCTTCAATCAAAATAATAAATGAGATGCTCTCATGGTGCTTGTTAAATCTTGCTGAAATGTTGTTGGACATTATCAGGACAGCACATGAAGATGTGGTTAACACAGATCATTGTATCTGGTATAAAATTTTTCGATTCATTGCGGTGCCCATGAAGTTAACCTGATAAATTAGATAAAATTAAATTAATGAATTGAATGAGTGAATGTGTTAGTTAGATGGTATAGGTTATATGAGACTTACCTCTCAATACAGCATGAGGTGTGTGGTCCATTGTTGAGTGTGCTTCAGACTAACTGTTGTGAAATTCAAATGAAAAGGAAGGGGAGGGGAGGGGAAGGTCAGAAGGAGAGGGGTTGGGGAAGGGGGTGGGGGATGGGGGGGTGTTAAGGTGGGGCTGAAGGATGTGGGAAAAAGGATGGTTGTTGAGGAAATGTGCTGTGAATATTATGAAAAACTGAATTATGAATTGTTGGTTTGACATTGCTGAAAATGGGAATTAGAAGGTCAAAAAGGATATTTGGTTTTTCTGAAATTTCATTAAGATTATGATTTGGGTTGAAATATTGATCTAAATGTATGAAGCAGCTTTCGGTAATGTTAAGGAGGGGTCCTTTACTGACGATTTTGAGAATTTCCATACCTTGTTTTATGTCTGTGAATTTGTGCTTATAGTCATGCATATGCTGTCCTACAGCTGAAAATTTATTGTATTTCAGGGCATTGACGTGTTCTGAGTACCTTATCTTAAAATTTCTCCCGGTCTGTCCGACGTAAGAAGAATTACAGCTTTTGCAAGTGATCCTGTATATTCCTGATTTTGAATAACTATTGAACTTGTTTATGGATGTGGCATTATGTAAGATTTGTGCATTCCTATTCTTTGTTTTGATGGTACTTTTACATCATGCTTTTTAAAGATGTTGGTGACTTGGTAGATTTGTTCGGTGAAGGTAAAGATAGAAAGAGAGGAGTTGTTTTTCTTATCTTTTTTCAAGGTGGTAGAAGGGCGGTATTTATATTTATTGATAATTTTTTCTATAAAGAACCTGCTGTATCCATTGGATTTAGCTATATGACGAATAGTGTTCAACTCATTTTTGAGGTCTCTTTTAGACATTGGAACATTGAAGGCTCGGTATACCATGCTGTTGTATGCTGCTCGTTTGTGAATTTGGGGGTGTGAAGAATCTTGACGGATTGTGGTGACTGTTTGAGTGGGTTTTCTGAAAATCTTATATCTTAAGTAACTTGGGTGTCTGGTAATAGTTAGGTCTAGAAAATTTATTTTCTGTTCAATTTCGGATTCAAGTGTGAATTTTATATGTGGGTCAATGTTATTTAGATTAATGAGAGTGGTAGCTGCATTTGTAATGCTCTCATCCTTAATTACTATGGTGTCGTCTAAGAAACTTGCCCAGAAAAGGATGTTGTTAAAGTTATTATTACCATCAATTTTGGTGTGTTCTAAAAAATCCAGGTAGATCTCAGCTAAGATACCCGAGGCTGGTGATCCCATAGCCAATCCTTCTTGTTGATAAATAACATTATCGAAAGTGAAATAGTTGTTGCTAATAACTAACTTAAGCATAGACATGAAATCCTGTATTTCTAGTATACTTAATCCGCTGTATTTGCTTAAATTGTTTTGAATGATGGGGTATATTTTGGAGGTTTGTATGCTAGGATACATGTTTACAATATCGAATGAGTGGAGAGAATGATTGGATTGAATGTTAAATTTTTTAAATTTATCGATTAGTTCTTTAGTGTTTTTGACGGATTTGTTCGATAAGAAATGATGGTTTCATCTTAAAAATCTTTGAATGAATTGCGATGCCTTGTATAAGGGACTTGGTCTATAGTTAATGATCGGGCGAATGGGGACGCCGGTTTTGTGTATTTTGGGGAGGGCTTTGGCGGTGGGTAAGCCTGGGTTCATAATAATTAATTTAGTTTTTTCTTGATCAGTTAAAAGATATGAAGTATTCTTGAGGGTCTGCTTAAGTTGATGTTGGATTCTTGCAGTAGGTTCTTTCATTATTGAAGAGAATGAGCTATCTTCAAAAAATTGATTTGTTTTGCTTACATATTCGTTCTTGTCCATTATGACGGTAGTGTTGCCTTTATCTGCTTTCTCTGAACACAGCCATCACTACAACAGTAGAAGGAGAATTAGCCATTATTAAATTACCAGCAGATAAACAAGACGAAGTAAGATTTGAAGTAAAAAGAAAATTAAACTCCGTTCTCAACCCAGATAACAGTAACTCCCATAATTCACCTCTTACTCATGGCAACAATAGCTACAAAGATTCTATCATCACACAAAAGCAAATACGTGCTCTAAAAAACAAAATCAATGATAATAATCACATAATTACGAAAGCAGATAAAGGCAACACTACCATCATAATGGACAAGAACGAATATGTAAGCAAAACAAATCAATTTTTTAAAGATAGCTCATTCTCTACAATAATGAAAGACCCTACTGCAAGAATCTAACATCAACTTAAGCAGACCCTCAAGAATACTTCATATCTTTTTACAGATCAAGAAAAAACTAAATTAATTAATATGAACCCAGGTTTACCCACCGCCAAAGCCCTCCCCAAAATACACAAAACCGGCGTTCCCATTCGCCCGATCATTAACTATAGACCAAGTCCCTTATACAAGGCATCGCAATTCATTCAAAGATTTTTAAGAAGAAACTATCATTTCTTATCGAACAAATCCGTCAAAAACACTAAAGAACTAATTGATAAATTTAAAAAATTAACATTCAATCCAATCATTCTCTCCACTCATTCGATATTGTAAACATGTATCCTAGCATACAAACCTCCAAAATATACCCCATCATTCAAAACAATTTAAGCAAATACAGCGGATTAAGTATACTAGAAATACAGGATTTCATGTCTATGCTCAAGTTAGTTATTAGCAACAACTATTTCACTTCCGATAATGTTATTTATCAACAAGAAGGATTGGCTATGGGATCACCAGCCTCGGGTATCTTAGCTGAGATCTACCTGGATTTTTTAGAACACACCAAAATTGATGGTAATAATAACTTTAACAACATCCTTTTCTGGGCAAGTTTCTTAGACGACACCATAGTAATTAAGGATGAGAGCATTACAAATGCAGCTACCACTCTCATTAATCTAAATAACATTGACCCACATATAAAATTCACACTTGAATCCGAAATTGAACAGAAAATAAATTTTCTAGACCTAACTATTACCAGACACCCAAGTTACTTAAGATATAAGATTTTCAGAAAACCCACCCAAACAGTCACCACAATCCGTCAAGATTCTTCACACCTCCAAATTCACAAACGAGCAGCATACAACAGCATGGTATACCAAGCCTTCAATTTTCCAATGTCTAAAAGAGACCTCAAAAATGAGTTGAACACTATTCGTCATATAGCTAAATCCAATGGATACAGCAGGTTCTTTATAGAAAAAATTATCAATAAATATAAATACCGCCCTTCTACCACCTTGAAAAAAAGATAAGAAAAACAACTCCTCTCTTTCTATCTTTACCTTCACCGAACAAATCTACCAAGTCACCAACATCTTTAAAAAGCACGATGTAAAAGTAGCTTTCAAAACAAAGAATAGGAATGCACAAATCTTACATAATGCCACATTCATAAACAAGTTCAATAATTATTCAAAATCAGGAGTATACAGGATCACTTGCAACAGTTGTAATTCTTCTTACGTCGGACAGACCGGGAGAAATTTTAAGATAAGGTACTCAGAACACATCAATGCCCTGAAATACAATAAATTTTCAGCTGTAGGACAGCATATGCATGACTATAAGCACAAATTCACAGACATAAAACAGGATATGGAAATTCTCAAAATCATCAGTAAAGGACCCCTCCTTAACATTACCGAAAGCTGCTTCATACATTTAGATCAATATTTCAACCCAAATCATAATCTTAATGAAATTTCAGAAAAACCAAATATCCTTTTTGACCTTCTAATTCCCATTTTCAGCAATGTCAAACCAACAAGTCATAATTCAGTTTTTCATAATATTCACAGCACATTTCCTCAACAACCATCCTTTTTCCCACATCCTTCAGCCCCACCTTAACCCCCTCCCCCACCCCTTCACCAACCCCTCTCCTTCTGACCTGACCTTCCCTTCCCCTCTCCTTCCTTTTCATTTGAATTTCACAACAGTTAGTCTGAAGCACACTCAACAATGGACCACACACCTCATGCTGTATTGAGAGGTAAGTCTCATATAACCCATGCCATCTAACTAACACATTCACTCATTCAATTCATTAATTTAATTTTATCTAATTTATCAGGTTAACTTCATGGGCACCGCAATGAATTGCAAAAATTTTATACCAGACACAATGATCTGTGTTAACCACATCTTCATGTGCTGTCCTGACAATGTCCAACAATATTTCAGCAAGATTTAACAAGCACCATGAGAGCATCTCATTTATTATTTTGATTGAAGATGAAACAACATCTAACAGTTCCCTGTCAGCTAGTGGTTATTTGCAGCAGTGTCCAATGGATTACATATAGCTAACACCACACATATAGATTTTATGACAAACTACAGGATCAACATTTACCAGTTCCTATTGAAATGATCAGCAGTATTAGAACTAACAGTTCTGTGTATATAAATTAATACTTAATACTTGAAATTCTTCTCAATGATGAACATACTCAAGATGTTAGAACCTAGTTCATTTTCAAATTTATTCATATTCCATCCCAGTTTTTAATGTCACTTTGTATATATTTGTTTTCATTTGTTTTTATGTCAATTGTGTGCATGTACATTTGTTTAGTTATTAGGTGTTTTACATTAAGGCTGAAGATGGCCAGCCCAGGCCGAAACTAGTCCCTAATTAATGTAATTTAGAATATTACATATTATAGTATTGAAAGGTGGACCATTACTACATTAATTTAATAATTACATTGTACTTGCAATTCAATACGGACAGAACCATGAAGTTTATAACCTATGAAAGAAGAATTAGTAAGCTACGAAAAAGTTAAAGATTAAAAACATGAAATTTTAGGTGTAAGGCTCATTTCCTAAGACAATAGGCAACTTGATATCTTTGGAGTACACAGAACTGGAAAGGGTAGCGCTGACATAGATTAAGAACTATTTGATAGGATAATCAACTATTTGGGAAACGACATGGAAGGGAATGTGATTGTAGCGGGAGATCCGATTTACCAGGTGTCAATCGGGAAGGAAATGCGAACGACACGAAGCACGACCAACAAATGGCAAATAAGAGAATATGGAAAGGACAACTGATTCAGAAAGTGATGGAACTAACTAGGGGAAAAAATATCCTGGATGAGGTTCTGGTAAAACCAGATGAGCTCTATAGAGAAACCAAAGTAATAGATGGTATTAGTGATAATGAAGCTGTTTTTGTTGTAGTTTAAAAGTAAATGTGATAGAAAGGAAGGTCCTAAAAGTAGGACTATTGGACAGTACCATATGGCTAATAAAGCAGGCATGAGGCAGTTTCTAAAAGGTAACTATGACCGGTGGATAAAAGTAAATAAAAGTGTACCGAGCTCGATAGCTGCAGTCGCTTAAGTGCAGCCAGTATCCAGTATTCGGGAGATAGTAGGTCCGAACCCCACTGTCGGCAGTCCTGAAGATGGTTTTCCGTGGTTTCCCATTTATACACCAGACAAATGCTGGGGCTGTACCTTAATAAAGGCCACGGCCGCTTTCTTCCCAGTCCTAGCCCTTTCCTGTCCTGTCATTGCCATACGACATATCTGTGTCAGTGCAACGTAAAGCCAATAGCAAAAAAAAAAAATACATAAATAAATAAATAAAATAAAAATGTAAACAGACTCTGAAATGGGTTTAAAGCAATTGTTGAGGAATATGAAAACAGGTTTGTACCTTTAAAGGTGGTAAGGAATGGTAAGGACCCACCATATTATAATAGAGAAATAAAGAGATTAAGAAGGAGGTGCAGATTGGAAAGAAATAGTTAGAAATGGCTGTGGAAGTAAGGAGAAATTGAAGGAACTTACTAGGAAATTGGATCTAGCAAAGAAGGCAGCTACGTACAACATGATGGCAAGCATAATTGGCTGTCATACTAATTTTAGTCAAAATGGAAGGATATGTATAGGTACTTTAAGGCTGAAACAGGTTCCAAGAAGGACATTCCAGGGATAATTACTGAACAAGTGTATTGTGTATGTGAGGATCTTCAAAAGACAGAAGTATTCAGTCAGCAGTATGTAAAGATTGTTGGTTACAAGGATAATGTTCAGATAGAGGAGGAGACTAATGCTAAAGAAGTATTAAAATTTCCATATGATAACAATGATATTTAAAATAAGATAAAAAAGTTCAAAACTAGAAAAGCAGCTGAATTGATAAGATTTCTGGGGATAAACTAAAGACAATGGGTTGGGTTATTGTACCATATCTGAAGTACTTATCTGATTGTTGTTTGGTTGAAGGAGCTATACCAAATGAATGGAGAGTTGCTGTAGTAGCCCCTGTGTATAAAGGAAAGGGTGACAAACATAAAGCTTAAAAATTACAGGCAAGTAAGCTTGACATGCGTTTCATGTAAGCTTTGGGAAGGCGTTCTTTCTGATTATGTTAGGCATGTTTGCAAAATTAATAACTGGCATGATAGAAAGCATGAGGTGAACAATCGAATCAATAAGGCAACACAATTTTACCACCAGGTAAGACACCTGCTGTGGGATGAGCAAATACCCATGAAAACAAAAATGACATTGTACAAGTCCTATTATACACCAATTCTTACAAACAGTCTCGAAACCACAACACTGACCAATAGAGATAATTCCAAACTTCAGGCAGCTGAAATGAAATTCCTCCGCACTATGATCCAGAAAACCAGGAAAGACAAGATTAAGAATGAGAAAATTAGAGAAGAAGTAGGAATAGATGATTCTCTCCTCAATAAGATTCAGATATCAAGACTGAAGTGGTTTGGTCACATGAAGAGGATGCCAGTAAACAGAACTGCAAGGAAGGAATTTGACAGAAAGGTAGAAGGAAGACGACCCATGGGAAGGCCACGAAGGAAATGGATAGATTTAGTTAAGAGCGATGTACTGCTGAGAGGTCATGATTGGGACGAGTTGGTGGAGGAAGAATGGTACAAGGACAGGATGAGATGGAGGAGGCTCATATACCACACCCGGGAAACTGGAGATGGTTTAGGATGACGATGATGATGATGATAGAAAGCAGTTTGGTTTTAGAAAAGGTTATTCCACTGAAGCTCAACTTGTAGGATTCCAGTAAGATATGGCAGATATCTTGGATTCAGGAGGTCAAATGGACTGTATCGCGATTGACCTGTCTAAAGCATTTGATAGGGTTGATCATGGGAGACTACTGGGAAAAATGAGCGCAGTTGGACTAGACAAAAGAGTGACTGAATGGGTTGATATATTTTTTGAAAATGGATCTCAGAGAATTAGAGTAGGTGAAGCTTTATCTGACCCTGTAATAATTAAGAGGGGAATTCCTTAAGGCAGTATTATTGGACCTTTACGTTTTCTTTTATATATATAAATGATATGAGTAAACAAGTGGAATCCGAAGTGAGGCTTTTTGCAGATGATGTTATTCTGCATAGATTAATAAATAAGTTTCAAGATTGTGAACAACTGTAACATGACCTCAATAATGTTGTGAGATGGACAGCAGGCAATGGTATGTTGATAGACAGGGTTAAAAGTCAGGTTGTGAGTTTCACAAATAGGAAAAGTCCTCTCAGTTTTAATTACTGCATTGATGGGGTGAAAGTTCCTTTTAGGGATCATTGTAAGTATCTAGGTGTTAATAAAATTTGAGATCTTCATTGGGGTCATCACATAAATGGGATTGTAAATAAAGGGTACAGATCTCTGCACATGGTTATGAGGGTGTTTAGGGTTTCTAGTAAGGATGTAAAAGAGAGGGCATGTATGTCTCTGGTAAGACCCCAACAAGAGTATGGTTCCAGCGTATGGGACCCTCACCAGGATTTCCTGATTCAAGAACTGGAAAAAATCCAAAGAAAAGCAGCACGATTTGTTCCGGGTGATTTCCGAATAAAGAGTACCGGTAGAGTTAAAAAAATGTTGCAGAGTTTGGGCTGGGAAAAATTTGGAGAAAGGAGATGAACTGCTCGACTAAGTGGTATGTTCCAAGCTGTCAGCGAGGAGATGGCGTGGAATGACAAATAAGTTTGAGTGGCGTCTTTGAAAGTAGGAAAGATCACAATATGAAGATAAAGTTGGAATTCAAGAGGATAAATTGGGGCAAATATTCCTTCAGAGGAAGGGGAGTTATAACTTACCAAGGGAGATGTTCAATAAATTTCCAATTTCTTTGAAATCATGTAAGAAAAGTCTAGGAAAACAACAGATAGGGAATATGCCACCTGGGCAACTGCCCTAATTGCAGATCAGTATTGATTGATTGATTGATTGATTGATTGATTGATTGATTGATTGATTGATTGATTGATTGATTGATTGATTGATTGATTGATTGATTGATTGATTGATTGATTGATTGATTGATTGATTGATTGATTGATTGATTGATTGATTGATTGATTGATTGATTTAGTCTAGCTATCTCCCTTTACAGATTATCTAACTTACCACAACAATTCAAACTTCTAACATTCCCTGCTCCCACTTGCAGAATATACATCTTGCCACCCAGAGATCTGAATGGGGGACTATTTTACCTCCGAATTATTTTACCAGGGAGGTAGCCATCATCAGTACGTCATTCATGCAGAGAGAGCTGCATGTCCTTGGAATTAGTTACGGTTATAGTTCCCCGTTGCTTTCATCCACGTAGCAGTATCAACACAGTTAAGCCATGTTGAGTATTATTACAAGGGCATATCAGTCAATCATCCAGACTTCCACTCTTGGAACTTCCGAATAGCTCCTACCCCCCTTTCTATGAACCATTCGTTGGTCTGGTCTCTCGACATATACCCATCTGGTATAGTTGTATTTGCCACTCAGCTATCTGCTTCATTGTGACACGCAAGCTTTCATACCACGGCAAGGTCTCATGGTTCATAGGAGAGGTTCTAAAATTAAGAAGAGGAATTCAAAAGGACAAATAGTGTCAAATACTCATTTATAGGAAGAAGAATTAAGAATAATTTGCCAAGGGACATGTTCAATAAATTTACAACTATCTGAAAATGTGTAGTGCATGCATTTATGTTAAAATACAATGTACTCTTCAGTAAAAGAAGTCTATGGCTTCATAGCAGAGCAAAATGTTTTGTGATAATTGAATGAGACATTAGGGTAATCTTAAAAATAGAACAACAGCAAATATTTTTACTGATAAATGCTGTTTTTTATCTTAACTCCTAGAAAATCTTCTCCAATTTAAATCATGCAGTTTTTAATCAAAATTTTGGACTTAAATATTCATGTTATTATAAATGATTAGCAGGTGGAGCCACACTTCTAGATAACTGCAAGTCTGTACTATCAACTTACTGCCATAACATCTCATGTTCCCCTATAACTCTACAGTAAAGAAGACAGAATATTTATGAGTAATTACTCAAGAAGTATAATCACAACTATTAATGGTTTATTTTTCAGTATAATCTGTTAAGAAATCTATTCTCTTTCAGATATTTTCCAAATTTATGTTATAATGAAATAGTTTGGACAGGCCAGAGAACCTCATAGTTATAAAATAACACAAAATGGATCATTACTTAAACAACACCTGATGACATTCTTGAATATTATGTCCTCACACTAGCATATTTGGGTAATTACCTGAATAATTGTTAATTTTAAGAATCTTCAGGGCATTCCAAACAACATCATAATATAGTCTAGCTATAGAATTGTATTTTCCTAGATACAAGTGTTACATTCATACAAAGTGTTGTGTTTGGAACTTATAAAATTAAATTAAGTTTAAAATGATTGTGAGTAGGATGTTATTCTATTACAATGGAAATATTTCAGGATAAGCTACATCTGATAATTCACAATGTACAACTCTCACCTAGAAATATTGCATGAGGATTTTGAATATCTGCATTTCAAAAGGTAACCAGAATACCTGGTTTAAAGAAGTGGAAGATGAACATTAATAATGCGAGTTGTGATTGCGACTATGGTGGTATTTTATGCAACTCACACAGCACAAGATTCTATGGAAAGACGAGAGCATTTTGATGTAACTTGTTAACTAATAACATTCAACTTAGTTTAATGCCAAGTTATTTAAAGCTAGGAATGCCATGTAGACCACTGTTGAGGCCTCATTTATAATAACATCAGCAGCCTCATTCAACAAGAGAGTTATAATTTTGAAATTTATCCTGCAACAAATATTCAAATTCAATTCCGACTAAAATATGAAAAATTGCATATTAAAAAGTAATGTTCATCAGACTACATAGAAAATTTTAAAAATTTACTAACACAGGATTACGGCAGTTCAGTTATAGTCCATTAATAACAATGATCAATAAAAAACTGGATATCTTGAATAGGTATACAATCTTTAACCCTGCTACTGATTCTGTAGAAGAACAAAAATATAAATGCATGCAAAAAATCACTAGTTTTGGACTCACTTGGAAATCTTCTCCATATGCCAAGTCATGACTTATATTTGCATTATTATAAAGACAACAGATCTAAAAATTATATATTGACATGCTTTTGCAAACTTACTGGCATCTTCCTCGACCATTTTCCCTCCGCCTATTCTGCCGAAGGCTGAAAGGAACAGAAATATCAGCACTTTAATCAAGGAGATAATTTCAATTTAATAGGATCAACTATTTTGAATACTGTATCTGCTAAATGTATGGAGTAAGATGAGCTCATTCAATTTCCTGAACAACTACTCTAGGCATCTGTTAGTGACCCATTTGATATTGTTCAAGATTATGTTTGGCATGTTTGTGAAATTACCAGCTGGTTTCAGGGAAGGCAGTTCTAGTTTAGGAAATGTTATTCCAGGTTATTACAGGATTCCAAAAAGACATAAAAGTCAATTTGTTGGTATCAATATTGACTTATCCAAGCCTTTCAATAGGGTATATATTGGGAAACTAATGATGAAAATGAGAGCTATTGGGCTAGACAAAAGTGTGAGTGAATGGGTGGCTAAATTTCTAAAATATAGAACTCAGAGAATTAAGAGTAGGTTAAGGAATATCTGATGACTGAGAGGTGTTTTGCAAGGCAGTACAATTGGACCTTTAAGTTTTCTTATACATATAAATGATGTGAGTAAAGAACTGAAATCACAGATAAGGCGTTTCAAGAATGATGTTATACCATGATGGTGTAATAAAAGAGTTACAGGGTTGTAGGCAACTTAAACAGACATGACAGTGTTGTGAAATGGATAGCAGTGGTGACATGTGGCTGAAATACCTGGAAAACTGGGAGTGAAATTTCTAGATCCTAATGGGTGGGTAGAAGATAGGAATCTGCGCTCAGATGGCCTTCACTTAAACCGCAGTGGTACATATAAGTTACGAAATTTGTTTGGAAGGGATAGGGAGGTACATTCAGGTAAACGGGGTGGCCTAGGGAGTGGTGATAAGGGAACAGGGGACTGGAAATCAAGTAGGGATGACATAAAAATATTAGTGTTGAACTGTAGAAGTATTGTAAAGAAAGGAATAGAATTAAGTAATTTCATAGATATATACTTACCAGATATAGTAATAGGAGTTGAATCATGGCTGAGAAATGATATAAGGGATACAGAAATTTTCTCACGGAACTGGAGTGTGTATCATAGAGATAGGATAGGAATGGTGGGAGGGAGAGTATTCATTCTGGTGAAAGAAGAATTTGTAAGCTACGAAAAAGTTAAAGGTGAAAAACATGAAATTTTAGGTGTAAGACTCACAACTTGATATCTTTGGAGTGTACAGACCGGGAAAGTGTAGCGCTGACACGGATTCAGAATTATTTGATAACATAATCAGCTATGTGGGTAATGACTTGGAAAGGAAAGTGATTGTAGCGGAAGATCTGAATTTACTAGATGTCAATTGGGATTGAAATGCGAATGACAGGAAGCAAGAAAAACAAAATGGCAAATAAGTTAATATGGGAAGGACAGCTGATTCAGAAAGTGATGGAACAAACTAAAGGGAAAGATATCCTGGATGTGGTGCTGATAGAACCAGATGAGCTCTGTAGAGAAACCGAAGTAACAGATGGCATTAGTGATCATGAAGCAGTTTTTGTCGTAGTTAAAAAATGTTTGTGATAGAAAGGAAGGTCTTGAAAGTAGGACTATTAGGCTGTACCATATGGCTGATAAAGCAGGCATGAGGCAGTTTCTAAAAAGTAACTATGATCGGTGGATAACGGTAAATAACAATGTAAACAGACTCTGGGATGGGTTTAAAACAATGGTTGAGGAATGTGGAAACAGGTTTGTACCTTTAAAGGTGGTAAGGAATGGTAAGGACCCACCTTATTATAATAGAGAAATAAAGAGATTAAGGAGGGGGTGCAGATTGGAAAGAAATTGAGTTAGAAATGGCTGTGGAAGTAAGGAGAAATTGAAGGAACTTACTAGGAAATTGAATCTAGCAAAGACGTCAGCTAAGGATAACGTGGAGGCAAGCACAATTGGCAGTCATACTAATATTAGTGAAAAATGAAAGGGTATGTATAGGTACTTAAAGGCAGAAACAGATTCCAGGAAGGATATTCCTGGAATAATTAATGAACAAGGGTAGTGTGTATGTGAGGATCTTCCAGAGGCAGAAGTATTCAGTCAGCAGTATGTAAAGATTGTTGGTTACAAGGATAATGTCCAGATAGAGGAGGAGACTAATGATAAAGAAGTATTAAAATTTACATAACAATGACATTTACAATAAGATACAAAAGTTGAAAACTAGAAATGCAGATGGAACCGATAAGATTTCTGGGGATATACTAAAGACAATGGGTTGGGATATAGTACCATATCTGAAGTACTTATTTGATTATTGTTTGGTTGAAGGAGCTATACCAAATGAATGGGGAGTTGCTATAGTAGCCCCTGTGTATAAAGGAAAGGGTGATAGACATAAAGCTGAAAATTACAGGCCAGTAAGTTTGACATGCATTGCATGTAAGCTTTGGGAAAGCATTCTTTCTGAGTATATTAGACATGTTTGAAAGTTTATAACTGGTTCGATAGAAGGCAGTTCGGTTTTAGGAAAGGTTATTTCATTGAAGCTACACATTTAGGATTCCATCAAGGTATTGCAGATACCTTGGATCAGGAGGTCAAATGGACTGTATCGCGATTGATCTGTCTAAAGCATTTGATAGGGTGGATTGTGGGAGACTACTGGCAAAAATGAGCGCAATTTCACTAAACAAAAGATTGACTGAATGGGTTGCTATATTTCTAGAAAATAGATTTCAGAAAATTAGAGTAGGTGAAGCTTTATCTGACCCTGTAATAATTAAGAGGGGAATTCCTCAAGGCAATATTATTGGACCTTTATATTTTCTTATATATATATACTTATATCAATGATACGAGTAAACAAGTGGAATCATAGGTAAGGCTTTTTGCGGATGATGTTATTCTGTATAGAGTAATAAATCAGTTACAAGATTGTGAGCAACTGCAAGGTGACCTCGATAATGTTGTGAGATGGACAGCAGGCAATGGTATGATGATAAACGGGGTTAAAAGCCAGGTTGTGAGTTTCACAAATAGGAAAAGTCCTCTCAGTTTTCATTACTGCATTGATGGGGTGAAAGTTCCTTTTGGGGATCATTGTAAGTATCTAGGTGTTAATATAATTAGAGATCTTCATTGGGGTCATCACATAAATGGGATTGTAAATAAAGGGTACAGATCTCTGCACATGGTTATGAGGGTGTTTAGGGTTTCTAGTAAGGATGTAAAGGAGAGGGCATATAAGTCTCTTGTAAGACCCCAACTAGTGTATGGTTCCAGCGTATGGGACCCTCACCAGAATTACCTGATTCAAAAACTGGAAAAAATCCAAAGAAAAGCAGTTCGATTTCTTCTGGGTGATTTCCGACAAAAGAGTAACGTTACAAGAATGTTGCTAAGTTTGGGCTGGAAAGAATTGAGAAAGAAGATGAGTTGCTCAACTAAGTGGTATGCTCCGAGCTGACAGCGGAGAGATGGCTTGGAATGACATTAGTAGATGAATAAGTTTGAGTGGTGTCTTTAAATGTAGGAAAGATCACAATATGAAGATAAAGTTGGAATTCAAGAGGACAAATTGGGGCAAATATTCATTTATAGGAAGAGGAGTTAGGGATTGGAATAACTTACCAATGGAAATGTTCAATAAATTTCAAATGTCTTTTAAATCACTTGAGAGATGGCTAGGAAGACAACAGATAGGGAATCTGCCACCTGGGTGACTGCCCTAAATGCAGATCAGTATTTATTGACTGATTGATTGATTTCAGAAAATTCATAAGATCAAAATTATTTGATCATGTGAGTGTCAACGAAGTAGGCATATTTTTGTGTGTATCATTTAAGATGAAAATGGTATGTTCATGACAAATGTGGTTGAACCTTCTCACATACGAATGCTCTTCACACAAAGAATTAGGGAGGTGGTCCTGAACAGCCTCATGCTCCCACTGTACCCATGTTCTGGAACACTAGTACATTAAGTTCTTGAGCCTATATCCCGGGTGTGTACCAATATGTGATTAATTATATAACTGGCCCACATCCAGCTCGAATGAGCTCTTTTATATTTTGTATTCTATGTCCTCTTGTATGAGCTAGAGCAAATGTGTTTCTTTCCAGGATCTACCTCAGTCTCTTGTTTGGCAATGATAATATTAAAGTGACTAAGGTATGACTAATGCAAATAATGCTATTACTTGTGCAGAGCATGAAGAATGTGCGAAGACCCTTCATACAGTCATTTGAAGAGTACTTATATAGAGTACTTATAGTATTCATTTCTTTTCATTTCTATTTTGCACAGAATAAGTTATCTTATTTTTGTCCTTTTCTTTTCATTATTCAATAAAGAATGGCTAAGGAGTGCAAGTGTAGGAACTGTGGGTGTGGCCAGACATTAAGGAGTATGAGGGAAGAGTTGGAGAGTCTGAGGGAGATAATTAGGATTCTCTCAGAGGACAGGAAGGAAAGTAGGACTCCCTCAAATGATGTACAGGGTATAGTAGGTATAAAAGGGGCATGGGAAGAAAAGGGGGGAATGTAGAAGACAGGTGGTCTAATGTTTTAAGGGGAAGGAGATTGCAGGCTAAGGGCTCCATTCAGGATAAGAATTCAGGACAGGTGTCTGTGAGAAATCGGTATGAGTCACTGCAGGTAGAACAACTGAGAGAACATGAGGAACTGGGAACTGTTGCTGAGAATTGTGGAAGTAAGAGGAAGGGAAATGGTAGGAAATGGAAATGAGGAGTAGTGGATGGGAAAAGACAGATGGAACCGAGTCATGGGATGGAGAAAAGGGAGGAGGAAGTAGCTTCCGCAGCTGTCAGGAAAGATAAGACTGACCAGGAAGGGAAGGAATCTAATGAGGTGGGTAGAGTTGAGGCTCCAGTCATGGGGGATTCCATCACTGGACATATGGGGAAAGTGTGTGGAGGAAAGGGTACCAGGGTAGAGTGTTATCCAAGAATTAGGTTGAGGCAGATGTTGAGGAAAGTAGAAGAAAAGGAGGAGGGAAAAGAGAAGGTGGTAGCGTTTCATGTTGGTACTAACAACGTAAGACAAGCAGGTATAAGTACCAAAATAGTTGGGAACATGTGGGACCTGGAAAATGCAGCACAGGTGGAGTTTAAGGAAGCAGAGATTGTTATCAGTGGAATACTGTGTAGGAGGAATACTGACTGGAAGGTGATTGGGGATTTAAATGAGACCATGGAGTGGGTATGTGTGAAACTGGGAATGAGATTTCTAGATCCTAATGTGCAGGTAGGAGATAGGGATCTGTGTTCAGATGGCCTTCACTTAAATTGCAGTTGTACATATAAATTAGGGAACTTGTTTAGAAGTGTTATAGGGAGGTTCATTCAGGCAAACGGGGTGGCCTAGGGTGCGGGGATAAGGGAAGAGCAAACTGGAAATCAAGTAGGGATGATATAAAAATGTTAGTTCTCAACTGTAGAAGTATTGAATAGAAAGGAACAGAATTAAGTAATTTAACATATATATACTTACCAGATATTGAAATAGGAGTTGAACCATGGCAAGAAATGATATACTGGATGCAGAAATTTTCTCATGGAACTGGAGGGTGTTGCATAAGACCAATTTCATGTTTTTACCCTTATTGAACTTACTACTAGTACTGTATTTACAATTCTTATTTTTATTAACCACTCAATTCAATACATAAAAAGGTTTATTGTCTATAAAGGGACATTACCATACAGAAATTAATTGGGACATGTTTCGCTCACTGTATCGAGCATCTTCAGCCATCTTTTATACAATTTCCTCAAGGTTGAGTCATACATTACAACTTATTTATTATCATTTTGTTCTTTGAAAATGTTGTACACTTGTTTACGTTTTAAGCAGTGAAAAAATTTTCTATTGTGTAGAACACTTTCAATTCACAAAATTATTATAAATAAGGTTTGATGTATGACTCAACCTTGAGAAAATTTTATAAAAGATGGCTGAAATTGCTCGATACAGCGAGCGAAACATATCCCAATTAACGTTTGTATTGTAATGTCCATTTAGACACAATAAACCTTCTTTTTTTTAATTGAGAGGATAATAAAAATTAGATCATAAACACTGGAGGGTGTATGGTAGAAAAAGGATAGGAATGTTAGGAGGGCGAGTATTCATTCCAGTGAAAGAAGAATTTGCAAGCTACGAAAAAGTTAAAGATGACAAACATGAAATTCTAGGTATAAGGCTCATCTCTAAAGATAATAGGCAACTTGATGTCTTTGGAGTGTACAGATCGGGAAAGGGTAGCACAGGCGCTGATTCAGAATTATTTGATAAATTAATCAACTATGTCGGAAACGATTAGGAAAGGAATGTGTTTGTAACAGGTGATCTCAATTTACCAAATGTAAATTGGGAACGAAATGTGAAAGACGGAAGCATGACAAACAAATGGCAAATAGGTTAATATGGGAATGGCATCTGATGCAGAAAGTGATAGAAAAAACTAGAGAGAATAATATTCTGGATGTGGTGCTGGTAAAACCAGATGACCTCTATACAGAAACCAAAGTAATACATGGTAATAGTGATCATGAAGCTGTTTTTGTGGTAGTTAAAAATAAACGTGAAATAAGGAAGATATTAAATTAGGAATATTAGGCAGTACCATATGGCTGATAGAACAGAAATGAGGGAGTTTATAAAAAGTAACTATGATCCATGGAAAACGGTAAATAAAAATGTGAACAGACACTGGAATGGGTTTAAAGCAATTGTTGAGGAATGTGAAAATGGGTGTGTACCTACAAAGGTGGTAAGCAATGGTAAAGATCCACTATAATATAACAGAGAATAAAGAGACTAAGAAGGAGGTGCAGGTTGGAAAGAAATAGAGTGGCTGTGGAACTGAGGAGAAATTGAAGGAACTTACTTGGAAATTTAAACTAGCAATGAAGTCAGCTAAGGATAACATGATGGCAAGTATAATCAGCACCCATACATATTTTAGTGAAAAATGGAAGAGTATGTATAGGTACTTTGAGGCAGAAAGAGGTTCCAAGAAGGATAATCCAGGAATCATTAATGAACTAGGGGAGTGTGTATGCAAGGATCTTCAAAAGGCAGAAGCATTCAGTCAGCAGTATGTAAAGATTGTTGCTTACAAGGATAATGTCCAGATAGAGGAGGAGACTAATACTAAAGGAGTATTAAAATTTACCTATGACAACAATGACATTTACAGTAAGATACAAAGTTAAAAACTAGGAGTGTAGCTGGAATTGATAAGGTTTCAAGGGATATACTAAAGATGATGGGTTGGGACATAGTACAATATCTGAAGTACTTATTTGATTATTGTTTGCATGAAGGAGCTATACCATATGAATGGAGAGTTGCTATAGTAGCCCCTGTGTATAAAGAAAGGGTGATAGATATAAAGCTGAAAATTACAGGCCAGTGAGTTTGACATGCACTGCATGTAAGCTTTGCGAAACCATTCTTTCTGATTATATTAAACATGTTTGCAAAATTAATAACTGGGTTTAGGAAATGTTATTCCACTGAAGCTCAACTTGTAGGATTCCAGCAAGATAAAGCAGATAACCTCAATTCAGGTCAATTGGATGTATCGCGATTGACCTATCTAAGGCATTTGATAGGGTGGATCATGGGAGACTACTGGCGAAATTGAGTGCAAATGCACATGACAAAAGAGCGACTGAATGAGTGGCTATGTTTCCAGAAAATAGAACTCAGAGAATTAGAGTAGGCGAAGCTTTATCTGTCCCTGTAATATTTAAGAGGGGAATTCCTCAAGGCAGTATTACTGGACCTTTATGTTTTCTTATATATATCAATGATATTTGTAAAGAAGTGGAATCAGAGATAAGGTCTTTTGCAGATGAGGATATTCTGTAGTGAGTAATAAAAAAGTTACAAGGTTGTGAGCAACTGCAAAATGACCTCGATAATGTTGTTAGATGGACAGTAGGCAATGGTATGATTATAAAAAGGGTTAAGAGTCAGGTTGTGAGTTTCACAGATAGGAAAAGTCTTCTGAGTTTTAATTACTGCATTGATGGGGTGAAAGTTCCCTTTGGGGTTCATTGCAATTACCTAGGTCTTAATATGTAAGGAAAAATCTTCATTGTGGTGAGCACATAAATATGATTGTAAATAAAGGGTACAGATCATGCGCATGGGTATGAGGGTAGTTAGGGGTTGTAGTAAGGATGTAAAGGAGAGGGCATATAAGTCTCTGGTAAGACCCCAACTAGAGTATGGTTCCAGTGCATAGGACCCTCACCAGGTTTACTGTTTCAAGAACTGGAAAAAATCCAAAGAAAACAGCTGGATTTGTTCTGGGTGATTTCCGACAAAAGAATAGCGTTATGAAATATTGCAAATTTTGGGCTGAGAAGACTTGGGAGAAAGGAGACGAGCTGCTTGACTAAGTGGTATGTTATAGATGCTGATTCCCCTAAGGAACCTGAAACATTTGTCCTGAATGAGTAAATGTATAATACCAATATAAATGGTCTGTTTTTGGACATTATAAACTTTCCAGCTATCTCATTACTGCTTGCTAGCGTTTCACCCCCGTGTGCTAAGTTGGGGCAAAACACTGGCAAGCAGGAATGAGTATTTGGAAAATTATAATGTCCAGTAACAGGCCATTTATATTGGTATTAAGTGGTGAGTTCTGAGCTGTCAGTGGAGAGATGGCTTGGGAGGACATCAGTAGATGAATAAGTTTGAGTGCTGTCTTTAGAAGTAGGAAAGATCACAATATGAAGATAAAGTTGAAATTCAAGAGGGCAAATTGGAGCAAATATTCGTTTATAGGAAGGGGAGTTCGGGATTGGAATAACTTACCAAGGGAGATGTTCAATAAATTTCCAATTTCTTTGCAATCATTTAAGAAACGGCTAGGAAAGCAACAGATAGGGAATCTGCCACCTGGGCAACTGCCCTAAATGCAGATCAGTAGTGATTGATTGATTGATTGATTGATTGATTGATTGATTGATTGATTGATTGATTGATTGATTGATTGATTGATTGATTGATTGATTGATTGATTGATTGATTGATTGATTGATTGATTGATACTTCAGTGGGCTTTGTACTGATATGTACCCTAATGATGCCTTGTGACTTGTCACTGAATACACAGTTAATGTGTGATTGATCATCTGCTTTACCTCAGCAGATTCCCTGCCTGACAGCTGTGATCTATTCTAAACAAAGCATTTTAACTTTTAATGAGTCAAGTAGCCCTACTATAAATTCACATACCTTCTATGGATAAGTTCCTTCTAATCTCTTCTTTCTTGACACTACCTTGTCATTGAAGTGATGTCCACTACTAGCATTCCCAGGCAGTAATTTGATTAATTCTTCTCACAATGACATTGAAAGGTTCCCATTTATTTTATTTTTATTATTCAAGTTATAAATAGTTAAGCAATAACTTAGGCAGGACTTACAGGGTCATTTTCCTTTTAATGAGCAGGTGTAATTAGATAGGCACTTTGAGTTTGGACATTATACTCATACTTTCAAATACCAAGTTTCAAGTTCAATCATGTGTAATCTCCTAAGATGTACAGTCATTTTCAGGAATATACTGGTAATTAAACAACAACACCCATTTATAGCATTACGTGAACTGGAAGATTTAAAGTTGTTAAAACCTGCAAACCTAAGATTGAATGAATACACATCTGTTTATAATAGCCTATTCAATCAGGAACAACTAATTTGTTTATCTAGGACATTAAGAACTCACTCATTATTTGTGCTTCTATATGAAAAGCAGATATACACTAAATTTTATGTAACATATTTACTGCTGATGTTTCGTGGCCTATGTTCCTGTTATTATGGAATAAGAAGTTTCCTCCCAGACTGCTTCTGAGTCGTAAACATCCTTGTGTTCCAGATTGCCTGCCCACCAGTGGTACCTATATGCTAAGAATGCAAATGACTTACTGGGATTATGCATACAGGGTTGTTCACCAGCCCCTTTCAATTTAGTTTTTATGCATCCCTTTGCATTTACAACAGTTTTGAAACACATTGGTCCCTCTCTCTAAAACATGGTAATATAACAAAATGTGTGGGTGCGGGCTAAAAACCACCAGGAATCGTGAGCGTCATTATTAATTCATTGTGAGTACCCCAAATGAACCCGTAAAGCATGCACAGGTACGAAGGATATATACCTTACAACAGGAGGTGCACACACACACACGCGTGCGCGTGCGCGCGCACACCAGGAACAGTTATTGTATATGCTGGAAACTTGGTACTGCATCCCAAGCCTCACAATAGCTTACTTGGCAGAGATGCAGTGGGAGTTCAAACAGTGGACGGTGCTTGACGTTTGAATCCAATGGAAGTGTTTTCTTGCTGCCAAATGCCTGGGATGTGGTACAGTTGCATAATTGATAGCTTCCACAGACTGATTTGTTTAAACAGTTTAACCTCCAGGGTTTGGTTTTCCCTCAGACTCAGTGAGGGATCCACCTCTACCACCTCAAGGTAGTGCCCTGGAGCATGGGACATTTGGTCAGCAATACAGCTGGGCAGGTTGACCAGTACCTCACCCAGGCAGCCTCACCTGCTATGCTAAGCAGGGGTCTTCTAGGGAATGAGGAGATTGGAAGGGAGAGGCAAGGATGTGTGAAGGAAGCGGGTGTGGCCTTAAGTTGGTCCCATCCTGGCATTTCCTTTGAGAAGAAGTGGGGAAACCACAGAAAACCACTTTGAGGATAGCTGAGGCAGGCATCTAACCCCCTCTACACAGTTGACTTCCCGAGGCTGAGTGAACTCCGTTCCAGGGCTTGTACCACTTTTCAAGTTTTCATGGCAGAGCCAGGAATTGAATCCTGGCCTCCGTGCTTGGCAGCTAATCATGCTGACCACTACATCACGGAGACAGGTCTGATTTGTTTATTTGGCCTTGTAATGGGCCATTTGGGACAGCCACCGGTGGTCAACTCAGCAGAGGGGGTTTGATTCTACCATGTACCTTCCTTTTTCCTTCCCCTGTACCAATCCATTTTCTCCTTATGCATTATCTTCTCTTCCTTGGCCTACCACAGCATTATAATCTCCCTTTGCAGTTAAATTTTCATCTCATTTCACATTGTTGTTGTTTGGGTTATCATATTACTGTGTGGTTGTATGCAGGTCTTCAGACTGACCACCCTATCCTGTGCTAAACTTTTGATTTCTTCATAACTACTACATCCTGCATCTACTATAATCTGTTTGTCATATTTACGCCTTTTTCTACCCCTACATACTTGCAGCCTACACTTCCCTCGAAAGCTAACTCAACAAGTCATCGGTATCTTAAGATGTGTCCTATCATTCTATCCCTTCCTCTGGTGAAATATTGCCCAGTGTTTTCCTTTCACCAACTCAGTTCAGCATCTCTTCACTTGTGTTTTGATCTACCCATCTTAAATTCAGCATTCTTCCATAACACCAATTTTCAAAACATTCTATTCTTTCCTTCCTTCTGAGAAATGAAATACCATCTGAAGTTTAAGACAATAAAGAGACGAAGGAATGTAAAATGATGGGACATTCATGTTTCACTCCCAAATAATTCCACACTTCAGACGAGAGTCAATCAGTCAATCAATCAATCAATCAATCAATCAATCAATCAATCAATCAATCAATCAATCAATCAATCAATCAATCAATCAATCAATCAATCAATCAATCAATCAATCAATCAATCAATCAATTACCACAATTTATGGCTGCTTCACAGGTGGCAGATTCCCTTTCAGTTGTTTACCTAGCATTTTATTGTGTGTTTTCAAAGAACTTGGAAATTTATCAACATTTCCCTTCATAAATAATTCCAGTCTCTTATTCTTCATATTACAAATTAATCTTTGCCACACTTCTTCCTCTTAAATTGAGTTTTATATTCATATTCTGATCTTTCCTATGTTTAAAAGCTCCACTCAAGCTTATTCCTCTACTAATGCCATTCGAAGCCATCACTCCACTGACAGCTCAGAACATACTGCTTGTTTGAGCAGATTGGCTTCTTACTCTTAAGTCTTCAAGGCCCAAACTTTGTACAGTTTTCATTATACCACTCTTTTGTTGGAAATCGTCAAGAACAAATCATGCTGCTTTCTTTACAACCTTTGTGCTGCTTTCTTTATGACCTTTTACAATTCTGGTACCAAGTAATGCTGCGTGGGTCCCATACACATGGAACCATACTGTAATTGGGGTATTACAAGAGAGTTACAGTATATGCCCTCTCCTTTACATTATTTTCTGCAACCCTTTAATACCCTAATAACCATGTGAAGAGATATGTATCCACACTTTACAATCTTGTTAATGTGATTACCCTGACTAACATCATTCCTTATAAATAAAACTTAAGCACTTACAATGAACCCTACAAAGTACTAACACCCCATCAACACACTAATAATAATTGTATGGCCTCAGCTACCGTGTGCAGACATTTCAATTTGACATCATCTGGCTGTCTGCTCGTCAATTTCAACGTTCCGTTTTACTCTAGGCCCGCTAGATGGCAGACAGAGTAAACCGGCTCTCTTAAAAATTCTGAGTACCTCTGCCTGGTTTGAACCTGCTATCTTGGGATCCAAAGGTCGACACTCTACCACTGTTCAGATCAAAAATCAGATGTAAGGCTTTTCAGGCATTTGCTCTATTAACCAGCATTTCGTCTTAGGTCTGACACTAGACTCATCAGAGTGGGATGTGTCAGATTTCTGATCTGAATATTGACATGCTCTATTGGTGGAAAAATATCTAATTCCCTTGAAGGGAACTTAGAATTTCCATTCGGAATTGCTAGGCGGGCAATAATTCCATTGTGGTGTTTTATCACCCGTATGCAGTTATCAGACTGTGCCTTTTATAATGGGCTTCTGATAAGTTCACCTGCATACTCTCCAGCATCAGTGGGTAGGGTCTGACACATCCCACTCTGATGAGCCTAGTGTCAGACCTAAGACGAAACGCTGATTAATAGAGCAAACGCATGAAAAGCCTTACATCTGATTTTTTAAATCTGAATTTTGACATGCTCTATTGGTGGAAAAATATCTAATTCCCTCAAAGGGAACTTAGAATTTCCATTCGGAATTGCTAGGCGGGCAATAATTCCATTGTGGAGTTTTATCTCCCATATGCAGTTATCAGACTGTGCCTCTTATAATGGGCTTCTGGTAAGTTCACCTGCATACACCCCAGCATCAGTGGGTAGGGTCTGACACATCCCACTCTGATGAGTCTAGTGTCAGACTAAGACGAAACGCTGGTTAATAGAGCAAACACCTTAAATGCCTTACATCTGATTTTTTATCTCAATTTTGACATGCTCTATTGGTGGAAAAATATCTATTTCCTTCAAAGGGAACTTAGAATTTTCACTCTACCACTGATCCACAGAGGCAGCTATCAACACACTAATTACAACTGAGTGGACTTTTAATCCAATTTACCATCATACTTTCTCTGCTGTCTATCTAACAACAATGTCAAGCTCTCTTTTGTGGTCGCTCACAATCCTATAACTTATTTACTACTCTATACAGTATTTATATGATTCGCAAATAGCCTGTGATACCAGTTCTTTACTCATATCATTTATATGAAGAATAAGATGATAATGATTTTGCTTGTTGTTTAAAGGGGCTTAACGTCTAGGTCATTGGCTTTATCATTTATAAATACAAAAAAACATTAATTTCCAATAGAACTGCCCTGTGGGACCCCATCTTAATCATTACATGATAAGAGAACAATTCTCTGGGTTCTATTTTCTAGAAATTCAGCCACCCATTCAACCACTCTTTTATCTAGTTCAATAGCCCTCATATTTCTCAGTTGTCTCCCATAATCTACCTTATGAAAAGCCTTTGATAGGTCAGTAATACGGTCCATTTGACCTCCTGAATCTAGAATATCTGCTATACCCAGCTGGAATCCTACAAATTGAGCCTCATTGGAACAACATTTGATAAATCTAAACTACCTCCTATCAAACCACTTAGTAATTATACGAATGTGCCTAATATAGTCAGACAGAATGCTTTCCATAGTTTACAAACAACATATGTCATTATTAACCTTTCCCTTGTACACTGGTAATAGTAGTGGAACTCTCCATTAATTTAGTATCGCTCCTTCATGCAAACAGTAATGAAATAAGTATTTCAGATATGGCACTATAACCAAACTCATTGCTGTTAGTATATCCCCAGGAATCTTATCAAACTCAGCTACTTTTCTAGCTATCAACTTTTGTATCATTTTTAATGTCTTCATTATCACAGACAAATTTAAGTAATTTTCAAGTGTTAGTCATCTCCTCTACTTGAACATTATCCTTATAACCAACTACTGTTACATACTGCTGACTGAAGACTTCTGCCCTCTGTAAGATCTCACATATATACTCACCTTTTTCATTAATATTACCTGAAATGTCCTTCGTGCACATGCTTCTGTCTTAAAAGTACATAGGCTACCTTTCCCATATCCTTCCATTGTTCCCTAAATTTCATATGGCTGCTAATTATGTTTGCCATCACGTTATCCTCATCTGACATTTTTGCTGAATTCAATTTGCTAGTAAATTCCTACAATTTCTCCTTCTTCCTGCAACCTTTCATAACCATATTTCTTTCTAACCTGTACAGTACCTCCTTTTTAAACTCATTATATCCATGTTATAATATAATGAGTCCTGACCATTCTTTACTACATTTAATGTTACATGCCTGTTTTCACACTCCTGAAAAACTGCTTTAAGCCTATCCCATAGGATGTTTACATTTTTATTTAGGTACCATTCCTAATTTATCAACCATCCTTTCTATCACATATTTTAGTAACTATGTATCTTTAGTGATAAGTCTTGTGCCTAGAATTTCATATTTCTCATCTTTAACTTTTTTGCATGTAATGAACAACAAAACTGCAGCTACAGACCGAACATGGAAGTGGAGAATACTGCATTGCTTTAAATCAGAGTTAATTCATGTTTGAGACAGTGGGAGATATCTGAGTTAACTCAGGTACGGGATGGAAAAGCTTAACAGATGTTAAAAAAGGGAGTACAGAGCATGGGGCAGTATGGTTCATCAAGAATTCTATTGCACATGACATATCTTCTGTTAGACATTTAAGTGAGAGATCGATGTGGGTACATTTAGCAGTTGGAGAAGTTAGTATGAGGATTGCCTAAATCTATTTGCCCTGTAAGGGTACAGATGAGGATAAATTTGAACATTTTATGTTATGAAGTTTTATGAAGTGACATTGTAGTCAGAGTCAACCAGAGGGATAGGATAGTGCTAACAGTTGATTTTAATGCAAGTGTTGGAAATAGAATTAAAGGATATGGGAAGGTGATGGGTTAATGTTGCAATGATATGGAAGTTGATGGGAATGGGAACTGTTAATGATATTCTGTGATAGTATGGGATTAGCAGTTATGAAACATTCTTCAAGCATAAGACTATTCACCACTACACATGGATGGCAGGGTCACCAGTTCTACAATAGATTATATCATAAGCTTCTTTGAATTCAGGAAATCTGTTAAGAATGTGTATACATTCAGGAAATATTTCAGTGATACAGCTACGTAAGCTCACCACACAAAATTAGTCACCCCAGTGTGCATGCACAGATGGATCGTTAAGCCTGTACAGCGAACAACTACCGTGCCCAACTGCACATGCACTGCCTCTATGTGAGCATAAGGCAGTAGCGATCAGTGAGACATTGATGTTTCAAGTAGACAGAGTACACTGACTGAGCAAATGTCATGGGATAGCAGAGCACTGATGCGCAGGTGTGTTGACTGCGCATAACACACCCCCTGTGCCAGCGGCAGTTGTATAGGAGCCCTTGTGAGCAGTGGCTGTGCATGTGACAGGTGTAACATGGAACGTCGTCGTGAGCTGACACCGTTCGAACGGGGTATGGTAGTCGGTGCCCGAAGGATGGGAAGTGCGATTTTGGAAGAGGTGTGGGAATTCGGCTTCACACGATCAACCGTATCCAGGGTGAATCGTGAATGGTTGAATGCGGGTGTCACCATCCACAACAGATGAATGACCGGCCGTCCAGCCACCCCAGATGACCATGACCGGTGACATCTGAGACGGATTGTCAATAGTGACAGACGGGCAACCGTGCAACAAATCACGGCTCAATTCAACACAGGCTATGATAGACACGTCTCTCAGTGGACAATCCATAGGAACATGGGTTCTATGGGGTATGCGAGCCGGCACCGCACATGGGTGCCACCGTTAACCCAACGTCATTGGGCACAACGACGCGCATTTGTCGCCAGTCACCAGGGTTGGACACTGGAACATTGGCGTAACGTGATATAGTCAGACGAATCACGATTTCAACTGCTCCATGCCGATGGGAGGCACCATGTATGGTGCAAACCACATGAAGCGATGGATCCCGCCTGCCTCAAAGGTGTGGTCCAGGGCGCTGGTGTCTCTGTTATGGTCTGGGGTGCATTTTCCTGGTATGGAATGGGCCCCCTAGTTGTTCTGGAAGAGACTTTGAATGGTACACAGTATGCTGAGCTGCTTGGAGACCATCTCCACCCTTTTTTGGCCTTCCAGCGCCCAGACGGTTCTGCGGTGTTTCAAGATGTTAACGCGCCGCCACATCGCTCCCACGTTGCCCGGGAATGGTTCCAGGAACATGCAGCGGAGGTCCAACAACTGCCATGGCCACCCAGGAGCCCCTATATGAACCCTATCAAGCATATCTGGGGTGTCCTGAAACGCAGGCTCCATGCCATGGATACTGCACCCAGGAACAGACCAGCATTGGTGGCAGCTCTGCAAACAATTTGGTGTCAGCTGCGTCCAGAGGACTACCAGAGACTTGTCGACTCACTTCCATGGCGTCTCACTGTGGTTCGCAGTGCCAGAGGAGGCCCCACACGCTATTAGGTGACTATCCCATGACATTTGCTAAGTCAGTGTATATCAACATGGGTAGATGCAAGGATGTGACAGGCTGGCAAAAAGGAACAATCGTGTTTGGCCATGCCCATGCCATACACTGCGTTAATTTGCTGGATTTGATGGTGTTTCACAGCAGGCTGTTCAACATGTCAAGAAGCAGTGGTATCCTACATGTGACCATGAAACACGACATCAGAATTGTGGTCGCAAAAAAATCCTGACTCAGAGGGACCGGAGATGCATTTCACGGTTTGTGAATCAAAATTGCTTCCATACCAAACCAGAAAATCTGCAGTCAGTGAATGAAGGTCCATCCCACCCTGTTAGCATGCGAACATTGCGATGGAAACTGCATGCAATGAAAATTTGGCCTCCATCACCTTGCAAGATGTCATTGCTCACACAGGTACATAAAACTGCGCTTCTTCAACGGGATAAAAAGCATCGAATGGAGAGTAATTTAATGTGGTCTGACAAATCATGCTTTTGCCTATATTCCAATGATGCACTGAAGTCCAAATTAAACATTTCATCCTGGATGAGTGCAAGATCAGATTCAAGCCACTGGTTGGTTTGTGATGTTTTTGGGGTTGTTTTATGTATCATGGATTGGGCCTGCTCACTGAGGTGACCTCTAACATGAACCAGCATGTTTGTTTAAACATTCTGGATGATCAGGGGTTGCCTTTCCATCAATATCTGCATGATGAGTATAGTATTGACACCCGGAATTCTCAAGATGATGACAGCAAAGTTCACTGGCTGGACACATATGTGACTGGTTTTATGAACACTCCCCTACCGTATTACATCTCAATTGGCCTGAAAAATCACCAGACTTGAACCCTATTGAAAATCTGTGGGACATATCAGAACAGTGGGTAAAACGATGACATCAGCATCCCTGCAATTTGATGGAATTGCACAATGAAATCCTCAGCAAGTTGCGTAAGCTGGATGCGACTTACTTGCACTAACTTGTGGACTCACTTCCTAACTGAATCCAGGCATTATCAAGTCCAGAGGCAGCTTTACATGGTATTAACTGATATGTGCAATGATTTCTCCAGGGGTGACTAATATTTTGCCCGGTGAGCTTATTATCTCTAGGCCTAGAAAGAAGAAAGCGAAATCTATCTGCAGACGAATAAGGGTAGAGATTCCCCAGGATGAGGAAATTAAGTAAAAGTACATGAATATGATTAGCAAAATGTTGCAAACAAAGATGGTAGGCAGGTTCAGTTTATGGAAAAGGAATGGGTGGCATACAGGGATGCTGTACAAAAAACAGCAGTGGAATGCCTAAGAAAATCTGTATTTAAAGATGGGAGAAAATGGAACACCTTGTCAGAAAGATGGAGAGAGGGCAGCTTGTAAATATAAAAAGTGGATGTATCAGAAATGGCTCCAAACAAGGACTGATGTAGACAGGGAATTATGTACATGAAGGAAACAAAGCAAATCAAGTACTCGTCAAATCCAAGAAGAAGTCATGAGAAGATTTTCATAATATCCTGGAAAGTCCTAGTGAAACAGTAGGAAAACCTTTCTTAACAGCAGAAACGAATCTAAAAAAAGGGCAGATAAAAGGAAAATGAGTAGTGTTCTGGATACTTGAACTTACTGTAGGCCTCAGGGTATATCTGGACAAGCGCATAAAAATTTTTAAAGATCTTCTCAGTGTAAAAGGAGTTCTTTCTGTTGACAATGATGTTAGTGAAATTACACTTGCAGAAGTGGAAATAATGACAAAGAAACTCCATTGTCATAAAGCTGCAGGAATAGATTATATTAGAACTGAAATGGCAAAGTATAGTGGGAAGGTAGGGATGAATATGCTTAACAGAATATTAAGATTACTATGGAATGTCAGAGAGATACCTTTTGATTGGATGAAAGCAGTAATTGCAACAGATCTCTAATTCAGCTGAGAATTGTAGTGTGGACACAGTATATTTGGATAGTACCATTTCTTGCCTGCTATATTCGTGTGTATCTATTACAGCATAGTACTAATAATAATCTGTCTAAGCATTTAGCTTTGTTGGTAATCTTTGAGTAGGCTACAGTAGTTCTTAGAAATTTCAAAATTTACAATTTTCATTTCTGTTTGTGTTTAGTAGTGACATACGGTAAGCTACCGGTATTGTAATTAGGATACGTCTGAATGTAGTTTAAAATTATTGTAGTGGACTGTAGAGTAGTATATGAGTAATACCTTATTAGAATTTAGCGTGCTTATTTTATTATTGTAAAATATTTGTGTAGTACTGGTATATAGAGGTATCCATAGAAACTCTCTTACTAAAATTCTGTTGTTGTAATTAGGATAGGCATAATTGCAGTTTAGAATTGGGTAATTCTTGTGTACTGCTTACAGTATTCAGTAATCAACAGCAGTTTTTATCCTGTTAAGGTGTTGTAGGATAAAAATAGAGTAAGACTAAGTAGTATTGTAGTGTACTCGTATATTAATTACCTTATTGTCATGTGATCTTTGAGTACTATCCCAGACAATATATCCCTCCGTTCATTTTTTTGCACATAAGTTATTTTATATTTATTTTCAATTTTTCCGTAAAGAATGGCTAAGGAGCATGAGTGTACGAACTGTGGGTGTGTCGAGGCATTGAGGGGTATGAGGGAGGAGTTGGAGAGTTTGAGGGAGATAATTAGGATTCTCACGGAAGACAGGAAGGAAGATAGGCCTCCCTCAAACAATGTACAGGTTACAGTAGATGTACAAGAGGGAGGGGAATGAAAGGGGGGAGTTGTAGAAAACAGGTGGTCTAATGTTCTAAGGAGAAGGAGATTGCAGGCTAAGGGCTCTATTAAGGATCAGAATTCAGGACAGGTGTCTGTGTGAAATCAGTACGAGTCATCCAGGTAGAACAACAGAGGGAAGATGAGGAACATGGAACTGTTGCTGAGATGTGTGTAAGTAGGAGGAAGGGAAAAGGTAGGAAAGGGAAATGTAGAGTAGATGACTGGAAAAGACAGGTGGAACAGTGTCATGGGAAGGAGTAATGGGAGGAGGAAGTAGCTTCTGCAGCTATCAGGAATGATAGGCCTGACCAGGAGGGGAGGCGATCAAACCAGGTGGGTAGGTTGAGGCTCTGGTCATGGGGGATTTCATCGTTAGACATATGGTGAAAGTGTGTGGAGGAAAGGGAACCAGGGTAGAGTGTTGTCCAGGAATTAGGTTGAGGCAGATGTTGAGGAAAGTAGAAGACAGAGAGGAGGGGAAGAGAAAGGTGGTAGTGTTTCACATTAGTACCAACAATGTAAGACAAACTGGTATATTTAGCAACATAGTTGGAAATGTGTGGGATCTGGTAAATGCAGCACAGGTGTAGTTTCAGGAAGCAGAGATTGTTATCAGTGGAATCATGTGTAGGAGGGATACTGACTGGAGGGTGATTGGGGATTTAAATGAGACTTTGGAGTGGGTCTGTAGGAAACTGGGGGTGAAATTTCTAAGAAACAAATGGGCAGGTAGGAGATAGGGATCTGCGCTCAGATGGCCTTCACTTAAACTGCAGTGAAACATATGTTAGGAAATTTGTTTGGAAGGGTTATAAGGAGGTACATTCAGGGAAACGGGGTGGCCTAGGGAGCTGTGAAAAGGGAATAGGGAACTGGAAATCAAGTAGGGATGACATAAAAATGTTAGTGTTGAACTGTAAGAGTATTGTAAAGAAAGGAATAGAATTAAGTAATTTAATAGCTATATACTTACCAGATATAGTAATAGGAGATGAATCATGGCTGAGAAATGATATAATGGATGCAGACATTTTCTCATGGAACTTGAGTGTGTATCGTAGATAGGATAGGAATGGTGGGAGGGAGAGTATTCATTCTGGTGAAAGAAGAATTTGTAAGCTACGAAAAAGTTAAAGATGAAAAACATGAAATTTTAGGTGTAAGACTCACAACTTGATGATTTTGGAGTGTACAGACCGGGAAAGAGTAGCGCCGACATGGGTTCAGAATTATTTGATAAGATAATCAACTATGTGGGAAACGACATGGAAAGGAATGTGATTGTAGCGGGAGATTTGAATTTACCAGGTGTCAATTGGGAAGGAAATGAAAATGACAGGAAGCATGACCAACAAATGGCAAATAAGTTAATATGGGAAGGACAGCTGATTCTGAAAGTAATGGAACCAACTAGAGGGAAAAATATCCTGGATGTGGTACTGGTAAAATCAGATGAGCTCTATAGAGAAACCAAAGTTATAGAGGGTGTTCGTGATCATGAAGCTGTTTTTGTCATAGTTAAAAGTAAATGTGATAGAAAGGAAGGGTTTAAAAGTAGGACTATTAGGCAGTACCATATGGCTGACAAAACAGGCATGTTGTTTTTGTCTTGATTTATGAATTTCATTTTCCGTATTGATATTTACCAATCGTCATAAAAGGAAAGAAAAGGAAAAACAGGCATGTGGCAGTTTCTAAAAAGTAACTATGACCGGTGGATAACGGTAAATAAAAATGTAAACAGACTCTGGGATGGGTTTAAAGCAATGGTTGAGGAATGTGAAAACAGGTTTGTACCTTTAAAGGTGGTAAGGAATGGTAAGGACCCACCTTATTATAATAGAGAAATAAAGAGATTAAGGAGGGTGTGCAGATTGGAAAGAAATAGAGTTAGAAATGGCTGTGGAAGTAAGGAAGAATTGAAGGAACTTACTAGGAAATTGAATCTAGCAAAGAAGTCAGCTAAGGATAACATGATGGCAAGCATAATTGGCAGTCATGCAAATTTTAGTGAAAAATAGAAGGGTATGTATAGGTTTTTAAGGCAGAAACAGGTTCCAAGAAGGACATTCCAGGAATAATTAATGAACAAGGGGAGTGTGTATGTGAAGATTTTCAAAAGGCAGTATTCAGTCAGCAGTATGTAAAGATTGTTGCTTACAAGAATAATGTCCACATAGAGGAGAAGACTAAGGCTAAAGAAGTATTAAAACTTACATATGATAACAATGACATTTACAATAAGATACAAAAGTTGAAAACTAGAAAAGCAGCTGGAATTGATAAGATTTCTTGGGATATACAAAAGACAATGGGTTGGAATATAGTACCATATTTGAAGTAATTATTTGATTATTGTTTGGTTGAAGGAGCTATACCAAATGAACGGAGAGTTGTTATAGTAGCCCCTGTGTATAAAGGAAAGGGTGATAGACATAAAGCTGAAAATTACAGGCCAGTAATTTTGACATGCATTGAATGTAAGGTTTGGGAAGATATTCTTCCTGATTATATTAAACATGTTTGCAAAATTAATAACTGGTTCAATAGAAGGCAGTTTTGTTTTAGGAAAGGTTATTCCACTGATGCTCAACTTGTAGGATTCCAGCAAGATATAGCAGATATCTTGGATTCAGGAGGTCAAACGGTCTGTATCACGATTGACCTGTCTAAATCATTTGATAGGGTGGATCATGGGAGTCTACGGGGAAAAATTAGTGCAACTGCACTTGACAAAAGAGGGGCTGAATGGGTGACTATGTTTCTAGAAAATACAACTCAGAGAATTAGAGTAGGTGAAGCTTTATCTGACCCTGTAATATTTGGGAGGGGAATTCCTCAAGGCAGTATTGGACCTTTATGTTTTCTTATATACATCAATGATATTTGTAAAGAAGTGGAATTAGAGATAAGGCTTTTTGCAGATGATGATATTCTGTACAGATGATAGGAAAACTTAAAACGGTCCACCTTTTCAATACAAAAATGTTATAGATTTATTTATAACATGTATTTGCACTTGGAACTAGTTTCGACGCTGTTTTGCGTCATCATCAGCCAAAATGTGGGAATAGGCAAGCATGTAGGCATTTATATTGCACAAGGCGTTACATTAAACAATACACATCTTACAAGGAGATAAAAACAGGGACGAATATAGAAACAAATGAATCGTTGAGAAAACAAAAGTTATACATATTAAAAATAACCTTAACCACACATCTTGCAGTGCGAAAGTGTTCTTCTTGAATGATTCCTGAATATAAAACACACGCGCACACATTTCTGAAGAGCCAGCAGGCAGGACAAAGTAAAGTGAAACCTTAAGAGTTCTTCTGAGAAGAGTTCATCATTTTTTCTATGTTCCAACTAACTAATGAAGTCTCCCTTGAGTTCCTGATAAACATACACAACAGGAAATTCTCCTTCACTCTCAACAATAGCTATAAAGACCAACGGTAAAATTTCATTTTAAATATTGTGCAGAGACGTGAAAGCATGATCTTGAATATAATATGAAGGAGTTATATTATTATGTTATTATTATATTATTATATTATATTATATTCAAGATCATGCTTTCACGTCTCTGCACAATATTTAAAATGAAATTTACCGTTGGTCTTTATAGCTATTGTTGAGAGTGAAGGAGAATTTCCTGTTGTGTATGTTTATCAGGAACTCAAGGGAGACTTCATTAGTTAGTCGGAACATAGAAAAATGATGAACTCTTCTCTTAAGGTTTCACTTTACTTTTTCCTGCCTGCTGGCTCTTCAGAAATGTGTACGCGTGTGTTTTGTATTCAGGAATCATTCAAGACGAATATTTTCGCACTACAAGATGTGTGGTTAAGGTTATTTTTAATATGTATAACTTTCCCTGTTTTTATCTCCTTGTAAGATGTGTATTGTTTAATTTCCTGTTGTGTATGTTTATCAGGAACTCAAGGGAGACTTCATTAGTTAGTCAGATCATAGAAAGAATGATGAACTCTTCTCAGAAGAACTCTTAAGGTTTCACCTTACTTTTTCCTGCCTGCTGGCTCTTTAGAAGTGTGTGCGCGTGCGTTTTGTATTCAGGAATCATTCAAGGCAAATATTTTCGTACTGCAAGTTGTGTGGTTAAGCTTATTTTTAATATGTATAACTTTGCTTTCTCAAAGATGCATGTTTTCTACATTCGTCCCTGTTTTTATCTCCTCGTAAGATGTGTATTATTTAATGTAACACCTTGTGTAAAAAAACTGGGTTATATGAAGGAGTTATATCATGTTCAAAATCATGCTTTCACGTCTCTGCACAATATTTAAAATGAAATTTTACCGTTGGTCTTTATAGCTATTGTTGAGAGTGAAGGAGAATTTCCTGTTGTGTATGTTTATCAGGAACTCAAGGGAGACTTCATTAGTTAGTCGGAACATAGAAAAAATGATGAACTCTTCTCAGAAGAACTCTTAAGGTTTCACTTTACTTTGTCCTGCCTGCTGGCTCTTCAGAAATGTGTGCGCGTGTGTTTTATATTCAGGAATCATTCAAGAGGAACACTTTCGCACTGCAAGATGTGTGGTTAAGGTTATTTTTAATATGTATAACTTTTGTTTTCTCAACGATTCATTTGTTTCTATATTCGTCCCTGTTTTTATCTCCTTGTAAGATGTGTATTGTTTAATGTAACGCCTTGTGTAATATAAATGCCTACATGCTTGCCTATTCCCACATTTTGGCTGATGATGACGCAAAACAGCGTCGAAACTAGTTCCAAGTGCAAATACATGTATTAAATAAATCTATAACATTTTTGTATTGAAAAGGTGGACCGTTTTAAGTTTTCCTATCATCCTTTCTGTACAGAGTAAAAAAAAAAAATTACAAAATTGTGATCAACTGCAAAATGGCCTAGATAATGTTGTGAGATGGACAGTAGGCAATGGTATGATGATAAAAGGCGTTAAAAGTCAGGTTGTGAATTTCACAAATAGGAAAAGTCCTCTCAGTTTTAATTACTGTGTTGATGGGGTGAAAGTTCCCTTTGGGGATCATTGTAAATACCTAGGTCTTAATATATGGAAAAATCTTCATTGGGGTGATAACATAAATTTGATTGTAAATAAAGGGTACAGATCTCTGCAAAGGGTTGTGAGGGATGTTAGGGGTTGTAGTAAGGATGTTAAGGAAAGGGCATATATGTCTCTGGTAAGACCACAACTAGAGTATGGTTCCAGTGTATGGGACCCTCACCAGGATTACCTGATTCATGAACTGGAAAAAATTCAAAGAAAAGCAGCTCGATTTGTTCTGGGTGATTTCTGACAACAGAGTAGCATTATGAAATGTTGCAAAGTTTGGGCTCGGAAGATTTGGGAGAAAGAAGACAAGCTGCTCGACTAAGTGATATGTAATACCAATATAAATGGTCGGTATTGGACATTATAAATTTTCCAGCCAACTCTTGAAAATTGAGTGATTGATTGATTGATTGATTGATTGATTGATTGATTGATTGATTGATTGATTGATTGATTGATTGATTGATTGATTGATTGATTGATTGATCAATTGATTTAAGGTAACAAGAGGAATTGTAATGAATAATAAATATATAGAAAATTTAAAACATTTTGGTATTATAAATTTACTCATTCAGATTCAGGACAAATGTTTCAGATTCCCTATGGGAATCAACATGTATATCATAAGTGGTATGTTCCGAGCTGTCAGCGGAGAGATGGCGTGGATGACATTTATTGACAAATAAGTTTGAGTGGTGTCTTTAAAAGTAGGAAAGATCACAATATGAAGATAAAGTTGGAATTCAAGGGGACAAATTGGGGCAAATATTCATTCATAGGAAGGGGAGTTAGGGATTGGAATAACTTACCAAGGGAGATGTTCAATAAATTTCCAATTTCTTTGAAATCATTTAAGAAAAGACTAGGAAAACAACAGATAGGAAATCTGCCACCTGGGTGACTGCCCTAAACTCAGATCAGTATTGATTGATTGATTGATTGATTGATTGATTGATTGATTTAAAGGAACAAGAAAAATTGCAATGCATAATAAATATATAGAAAATTGAAAGCAATCAAGTGCATTTTTGTCGACAATTAAGCTATAGTGAGAATTGACGGTAGAATGAATTCTTGTTAAAGGTATTTACAGGGGTTAGACAAGTATGTAATCTATCACCTTTGTTCTTCAGAGTTTACACGGATCATCTATTGAAAGGTATAAGCAGCAGGGTGGGATTCAGTTAGTTCGAAATGTAGTAAGCTGTTCCGCCTATGCTGACAACTTGGTCTTAATGGCAGACTGTGCTGTAAGCTTTTAATCTAACATCTTGAAGAAAGATAAGAGAGACTAAATACAGTATCAGGTTTGGAATACATATTTGGAACAGGTACATCATTTCAAATAATTAGAGTGTGTATTCTTCCAGGATTGCAATATAGTAAGTGAGATTAAATCAAGGTGCAACGAAGCTAATGAATTCAATATAAAGCTGCAGTCAAGAGTATTGCATAAAAAGTCAGTTCCAGGACACTGGTCTCTTTTCAGACCAACTTTGCTGTACGGAAGTGAAATCTAGGTGTACTCAGGATCTATATTTGTAAGTTTGAGGTAATAGAACTGACAGTATTGAGAATGATCACTGGTACAGACATGTGGGAACAATGGCAGATGGATACTTGGATTGACAAGATAAGGCTAAGCTGAGAATGAACTCGATTGATGAAGTGGAAATATATGCTTTAACTGGCTTCTGTGATGGGGTATGTAAGGCTGATATAGGAAGATAGATCTCCTATGAGAAGAATGGAATTGATCATTGCAGGTAAGAGAATAAGGGGAGATAAAAATGCTGATGGTGAGACTGGTTTTCCAATGAGTTAAAGATAATAGTTATGGACATATTAATCAGTCAGTCAATCAATCAATCAATCAATCAATCAATCAATCAATCAATCAATCAATCAATACTGATCTACATTTAGGGCAGTCGCCCATGTGGCAGATTCCTTACCTGTTGTTTTCCTAGCCTTTTCTTAAATGATTTCAATGACATTGGAAATTTATTGAACATCTCCCTTGGTAAGTTATTCCAATCCCTAACTCCCCTTCCTATAAATGAATATTTGCCCCAATTTGTCCTCTTGTCTCACAACATTATCAGAGGGTGAATGAAGGAAGGATGCCAAGGGCAAGAGAGAGACCCAGACTAAGGTTGTTTAAGGAGGAAAAATTGTGGTCAGATAGAGGGAGATGGCAAGGTTTCATAAACATCCTGATACGGCAGGAGCTGGGTGAAGGTAATGGATGATGATGATGATGATGATAATGATAGTGGTGATGGGTTATGGAACTAAATGAGACTACAGAGCTAGTGCAAAATAGAGGATTGTAGAGTCATTTAATATTGTAAATACATAGAGGATTGCTGACCGAACACTGAAGGGCATAACAGTCTGTAATAAGGATGTATGTAAGTATGATTTTATGTTGTTTATTTTTTACTTGCCCAACCAGAAATTCAGCTTTTCCTGCCTTTGTGCTGCACTTACACCTGGTATTTCTAGCTTTGGTCTATCCAGTTCCCTTGTCAAATTTTTTGACCTACACCTACAATTCACATTTATAATATTCTACCCTCCAAATTGCATTTTTGTATTATTCTTCCTGACGATTGTCCCTTCTCCCATACAGTTCCTACCTGTAGGTCCAAATGACAGTTTATTTTATCTCCTGAAGATTTTATGTAAGGGAATGCCATCTGTATATCATTCAGTTATTTGGACACAGCAGTATTTCCTTGAGTGTCACAGCTAAAGTTTTCTGTTGATTTGTGCCATATCAATATAGGTAAGCCATATTAAGAATTATTACAAAGCCATCTGAGTCAATCATCCACACCGATGCCCTTGCATTCTTCAATGACTCCCACCCCTCTCCCCCCTCGTGGTAACCAGTTTTTAGTCAGGTGTCTTGACAGATACCCAACTAATATGGTTACACCTATGTCTCAACTGCCTTCTTTATTGGTACACAAAAGCCTTCCCACTGTGGTAAGGTCACACGGTTTACAGGAGTGAAAAGGTTATTGTTGCATATTATTTTAGTTAATGCCAGGCAGAGTCTATAAAATTGAAAATGTTAAATCACTTAGAAATTCATCCTGAATGGCCGTAGTATTTGGGAGAAAGTATGTTTGAACTCCACTGTCGGTAGCCCTGAAGATGGTTCTGTGGTTTCATATTTTCACAAGTGTATTGTTTAAAAATTCCCAATGCTGGGATTGTATCCTAATTAAGGCCACAGTTGCTTCATTCCCACTCCTGGCCATTTCCTGTCCCACTGTCACCATAAAACCTATCTGTGTCAGTGCGACATAAAGCATATTGTAAAATTAAAAAAGTATAGTACTATAACAGAAAAGAAAAATTCAATTACAATTTGTATGAGCGAAGTGAATTTGCAAATATAATTAACTTTATATCTGTCCGTGTTTAGGTTAACTGCTGTATGGTAGTGGAAGCTAGTTAAACTTTAAGTAGGATATTTAGTGCATAATTTGCCAGTAACTGACAAGAGTAGTGGGAATAATTATTATTGCTTCAAACAGGTGAAACAATACCAAGGGGAATTCTCAATGAATAGATTCTGGATAAGTAATAATGTAACTTCTTGTTTAAAACTATATATGTATGAAATGAACCAGCTTTCCTGGCAAAGTTTTGTGTCACCAGCATCTTAATATCATCTAGGAGAAGAATAGACTGGACCATGGATGCCAAAAGGAGAGTGAGTCCTAAATGTTAATGGCTAGACTCAATTTCAGTGTTTACAAGGTAACAGGCATACAAGCTGAACAGCCCAAAAATGTTAGGAAAATTAGACTGAACTGCATGATAAGATATAATGAACATGTACATATGTATGCATTCAATGACAGGGTATCTACTGTATTTGCTTGGTGGGCAATTACGTGAGAGAGAATGGTACATTGACAGTTCAGTATGATAAAGTACCCCACAATTAAATGGAAGTATACACACACAAGAAGAGGGCTTGTGTCTTCATAATCATAATGCCACTATGGCATAAAAAATTACATCCCATTTGATGGATGGAGAGGGATTGCATTAAAATATTTTCTGGAATAGGCAGGGTGCAAAATCATAAAAAAATTGTGGGGGTGGGGAGAAAGATCATAGGACTTAACTACTGGTGTTTATTTGAGGAAGTACCCAGAGAGGTAGGGGTATATCATTCTCCTGTAAGTAAATTACCGCTCCTCCAGAAATTCATCAGTTTGAACACTCCTTAAGAGAATATTGTCCTACTGGATACCAATCAGAAACCCAACATATCCAAGAAGTACAGGAGTACTGTAAGCCTGCGCTACTTAGAACAATGAAAATAGAGGAGGGCTTCAAATAAGTTATATACTTGCCTAAGTTTCAGATGGACTTGCCGGGGTGAAACGGAGTGAGCGTAGTTTAAAAATACTGTAGTGTGTTTTAGTATCTGAACATAGTTTAAAATTATTGTAGTGTATTATAGTATCTTATTAGAAATTAGTGTGTTTATTCTATTACTATGAAATATTTGTGTAGTATAGTATCTGTAGTACCTGTGGTATCTGCAGTAACTCTCTTACTAGAATTCTGTTGTAGTAATTTGGGTAGACTTAAATGCAGTTTAGAATTGTGTAATTCTTGCATATTATTTTCTTTTTTGAGAAATTAACAGTAATTTTCATCCTGTTAGGATGTTGTATGGAAAAAAATTGTAAAACTAAGTAGTATTGTAGTATAGTAGTAGCCTATATTAATTACCTTTTTGTCATATGATCTTTGTGAACTATCCTAGACAATATTTCTTTCCTTCCATTTTCATTTTGCACAAAATAAGTTATCCTAATTTTCCTTTTCTTTTTGTTATTCAGTAAAGAATGGCTAAGGAGTGCAAATGTAGGAACTGTAGGTGTGGCCAGGCATTAAGGAGTATGAGGGAGGAGTTGGGGAGTTTGAGGGAGATAATAAGGATTCCCTCAGAGGACAGGAAAGAAAGTAGGCCTCCCTCAAACAGTGTACAGGATACAGCAGGTGTAAAAGAGGAATGGGAAGGAAAGGGGGAATTGTAGAAAGCAGGTGGTCTAAAGTTTTAAGGGGAAGGGGATTGCAGGCTAAGGCCTCCATTCAGGATCAGAATTTAGGACAGGTATCTGTGAGAAATCAGTACGAGTCACTTCAGGGAAAACAACAGAGGGAAGACACAGAACAGGGAACGGCCGTTGAGAAGTGTGAAAATAGGAGGAAGGGAAATGGTAGGAAAGGAAAATGTAGAGTAGAGGATAGGAAAAGTCAGGTGGAACTGGGTAATGGGAGGGAGAAACGTGAGGAGGAAGTAGCTTCTGCAGCTGTCAGGAAAGATAGGGCTGACTACGAGAGGAGGGGATCACTTGAGGAAGGTAGGGTTGAGGATCTTGTCAAGGGGGATTCAATTGTAAGACATGTGGGGAAAGTGTGTGGAGGAAAGGGAACCAGGGTAAAGTGCTATCCAGGAATTAGGTTCAGGCAGATGTTGAAGAAAGTAGAAGAGAAGGAGGAGGGGAAGGAGAAGGTAGTCGTGTTTCACATTGGTACCAACAACGTAATGAAAGGTAAAGCAATGTAAAGCAAGTACCAAAATAGTTGGAGATGTGTGGGATTTGATAAATATAGCATGGAAGAAGTTTCAGGAAGCAGAGATTGTTATCAGGAGAATTCTGTGTAAAAGGGATATTGACTGGAAGGTGATTAGAGATTTTTGTGAGACTATGGAATGGGTATGCAGGAAACTGGGAGTGAGATTTCTAGATCCTAATAGGTGGGTAGGAGATATGGGTCTGCGCTCAGCTGGCCTTCACTTAAACCACAGTAATGCATGTAAGTTAGAAAATTTGTTTAGAAGAGTTATAGGGAGGTACATTCAAGGAAACGGGGTGGCCTAGGTGGCGGTGATAAGGGAACAGGGAACTGGAAGTCAAGTAAGAATTACATAAAGATGTCAGTGCTGAACTGTAGAAGTACTGTAAAGAAAGGAATAGAATTAAGTAATTTAATAGATATATACTTACCAGATATTGTAATAGGAGTTGAATCATGGCTAAATGATATAATGATGCAGAAATTTTCTCACAGAACTGGGGTATGTATCGTAGACATAGGATTGGAATGGTAGGAGTGGCTGTATTCAATCTGGTGAAAGAAGATTTGTAAGCTACAAAAATGTAAAGATGACAAACATGAAATTCTAGGTGTAAGGCACATCTCTAAAGATAATATGGAAAATTGATGTCTTTGGAGTGTACAGACTGGGAAAGGGTAGCCCCATTGCTGATTCAGAATTATTTGATAAGGTGATCAGCTATGATGGAAACTATAAGGAAAGGAACACGATCATAGCGAGTGATCTCAATTTATCAAATGTCAATTGGGAAGGTTATGTGAATGACAGGAAGCATGACAAACAAATGACAAATAAGTTAATATTGGAAGGGCATCTGATTCAGAATGTGAAGGAACCAAATAGAGGGAAGAATATTCTGGATGTGGTGCTGGTAAAACCAGATAAGCTCTATGGAGAAACCAAAGTAATAGATGGTATTAGTGATCACAAAGCTGTTTTTGTTATAGTTGAATGTGAAAAAAGGATGGTATTAAAGTTAGGACAATTAGGCAATACCATATGGCTGATAAAACATGCATGAGGGAGTTTTTAAACAGTAAACATGGTAAAATGGTAAATATAAAAGGACTCTGGGATGGGTTTAAATCAATTGTTGAAGAGTGTGAACATAGGTTTGTGCCTTTAAAGGTGGTAAGGAATGTTAAAGATCCACTATATTATAACAGAGAAGTAAAGAGACTAAGAAGGAGGTGCAGGTTGGAAAGAAATAGAGTGGCTGTGGAACTGAGGAGAAATTGAAGGAACTTACTAGGAAATTGAATCTGCCAAAGGAGTCAGCTAAGGATAACATGATGGCAAGCATAATTGGCAGTCATGCAAATTTTAGTGAAAAATAGAAGGGTATGTATAGGTTTTTAAGGAAGAAACAGGTTCCAAGAAGGACATTCCAGGAATAATTAATGAACAAGGGGAGTGTGTATGTGAAGATCTTCAAAAGGCATGAGTATTCAGTCAGCAGCATATAAAGATTGTTGGTTACAAGGATAATGTCCAGATTGGGGATGTGAGTAACACTAAAGAAGTATTAAAATTTACCTATGATAACAATGACATTTACAGTAAGATACAAAAGTTGAAAACTAGAAAAGCAGCTGGAATTGATAAGATTTCTGGGGATATGTTAAAGACAAAAGGTTGGGATATATTAACATATCTGAAATACTTATTTGATTGTTGTTTGGTTGAAAGAGCTATACCAAATGAATGGAGAGTTGCTATAGTAGCCTCTGTGTATGAAAGAAGGGGTCATAGACATAAAGCTGAAAATTACAGGCCATTCAGTTTGACATACATTGCACATAGTTTTGGGAAAACATTCTTTCTGATTATATTAGACAATGTTTGCAAAATTAATAACTGGTTTGATAGAAGGCAGTTTGGGTTTAGGAAAGGTTATTCCACTGAAGCTCAACTTGGAGGATTCCAGCAATGTATAGCAGATATTATGGATTCAGGAGGTCAAATGGACTGTATCGCAATTGACCTATCGAAGGCATTTAATAGGGTAGATCATGGGAGACTACTGGCAAAAATGAGTGTAATTGGACTTGACAAAAAAGTGACTGAATGGGTGGCTATGTTTTTAGAAAGTAGAAATCAGAGAATTAGAGAAGGTGAAGCTTTATCTGTCCCTGTAATAATTAAGAGGGGAATCTTCAAGGCAGTATTATTGGACCTTTATGTTTTCTTATATAAACCAATGATATGTGTAAAAAAGTGGAATCAGAGATTAGGCTTTTTGCAGATGATGTTATTCTGTATAGAGTAATAAAAATGTTACAAGTTTGTGAACAACTGAAAAATGACCTCGATAATGTTGTGAGATGGACAGTAGGCAATGGTATGGTGATAAACAGGGTTAAACGTCAGATTGTGAGTTTTACAAATAGGAAAAGTCCTCTCAGTTTTAATTGCTGTTTTGATGGGTTGAATGTACCCTTTGAGGATCATTTTAAGTTCTTAAGTCTTAATATAAGGAAAGATCTTCATTGGGGTAATCACATAAATATGATTGTAAAGAAAGGGTTCAGATCTCTGCACATGGTTATGAGGGAAGTTAGGGGTTGTAGTAAGGATGTTAAGGAAAGGGCATATATGTCTCTGGTAAGACCCCAACTAGAGTATGGTTCCAGTGTATGGGACCCTCACCAGGATTACCTGATTCATGAACTGGAAAAAATTCGAAGAAAAGCAGCTCAATTTTTTCTGGGTGATTTCCGGAAAAAGAGTAGCGTTACAAAAAGTTTGCAAAGTTTGGGCTGGAAAGACTTGGGAGAAAGGATGTCAGCTGCTCGGCTAAGTGGTATGTAAAATTCTAAATTCCCATGGAGGGAATTAGATATTTTTCACCAATAGAGCATGTCATAAACATATCAGATGTAAGGCTTTTCAGGTGTTTGCTCTATTAACCAGCGTTTCGTCTTAGGTCTGACACTAGACTCGTCAGAGTGGGATGTGTTAGACCCTACCCACTGACGCTGGGTGTATGCAGGTGAGCTTATCAGAAGCCTATATATGAGGTACAGCCTGATAACTGGATACGGGAGATAAATCTCCACAAAGGAATTATTGCCCGCCTAGCAATTCCGAATGGAAAATTCTAAATTCCCATGGAGGGAATTCGATATTTTTCACCAATAGAGCATGTCATAAACAGATCAGATATAAGGCTTTTCAGGCGTTTGCTCTTTTAACCAGTATTTCGTCTTAGGTCTGACACTAGACTCGTCAGAGTGGGATGTGTCAGACCCTACCCACTGATGCTGGGTGTATGCAGGTGAGCTTATCAGAAGCCTATATATGAGGCACAGTCTGATAACTGCATAGGGGAGATAAATCTCCACAAAGGAATTATTGCCCGCCTAGCAATTCCGAATGGAAAATTCTAAATTCCCATGGAGGGAGATATTTTTCACCAATAGAGCATGTCATAAACATATCAGATGTAAGGCTTTTTCAGGCGTTTGCTCTATTAACCAGCGTTTCGTCTTAGGTCTGACACTAGACTCATCAGAGTGGGATGTGTCAGACCCTACCCACTGACGCTGGGTGTATGCAGGTGAGCTTATCAGAAGCCTATATATGAGGCACAGTCTGATAACTGCATACGGGAGATAAATCTGCCTGCCTAGCAATTCCGAATGGAGAATTCTAAATTCCCATGGAGGGAATTAGATATTTTTCACCAATAGAGCATGTCATAAACATATCAGGAGTATGCAGGTGAGCTTATCAGAAGCCTATACATGAGGCACAGTCTGATAACTGCATACGGGAGATAAATCTACACAAAGGAATTATTGCCCGCCTAGCAATTCCGAATGGAAAATTCTAAATTCCCATGGAGGGAATTAGATATTTTTCACCAATAGAGTCTAGTGTCAGACCTAAGAAGAAACGCTGGTTAATAGAGCAAACGCCTGAAAAGCCTTACATCTGATATGTTTAAGTGGTATGTTCCGAGCTGTCAGTGGAGAGATGGCCTGGAATGACATCAGTAGACGAATAGGTTTGAGTGGTGTCTTTCAAAGTAGGAAAGGTCCCAATATGAAGGTAAAGGTGGTATTCAAGAGGACGAAGATGTTCAATTGATTTCCAATTTCTTTGGAGTTATTGGAGGAAAGTCTTGGAAAACAACATATGTAGGGAACGTGCCACCTGGGCGACTGCCCTAAATGCAGATCTGTTGTGACTAATTGATTGAATAGGAACAGTAGGCTGCAGGAGTGGAGTTGCCACCGCTATGTTGCTTCATTGCTAAAGGTCTGGCAGTCTTTCAATTATTGCTATATTATGTGTGTTATTGCTAATGTATTTATAACAATTTGCACAGTAAATACATTAAATAATATATGTGTTTTACATTTTCCTCATTATTTTGTAATGAAAGAATCCCCCATGGACAATTTTAGTGGGGAGGAACCTTTGAGTTAAAATCGTCAGTGGACGGTGGAGGGGGAAACTCTCCCTTCCGCCCCACCTCCCTGCAATTTTACACCCAGAATAGTACTCAACCAAATAACTGCATGTGCCTTAGGAGTGTGATATTCAGTTACAGTTGTTAAATTATGATGATCAAACAACACAAATTTATACATTTAATAAATATATTAATATACAGCTTACCTTCTGATCAGATAAAGGAACATTTGGACTTCCCACTCCTCTTGAATTCTGAAAAATATATATTAGCAGGTTAATGAGTATGTTTGAGCGTCACTTCATAAAGGAGATGCTCAATAACAGTGAGTTTTTAATACAAATCATCTTACAGGATATGGATGGAATGTATAACTCTCTAGATCATTTCAGAGATATGTTGCCATTCCCAACACTCAGGGGTGGCCGTACCTTAGCACACTGCCTATTGGAAAAATAAATTAGTTTAAAAATATTATCTACAATCAAATGCAGTGCATTGAAAAAGACGTCAGCCAAAGAATACGAAATTATTCAACTCCCCTCACAACCAGTTAATTACTGGTGCGCTCCACGCTGGGTGCTGTGCGATCACAGCTCAGCGGGCTTTTAGCCAGAAACCAGAAACTCTGCCTTTTGTGCATGCATGCTGAGCCTTTCTGATACAAAGAGAATGTGTTCCGACAGGCTGTGGAAACAACAGCCAAGACATCACTTCACAGCGATTCTTTGTTCGACCACAGAGAGGCAGCACTAGTCACACTTGCATTATGATCGATATGAGAACGTGGCAGCTGACACCCTCTTGACTCAGCAGTAGTATTTAAGAGGGAACCGCTTGAAGCAAATGGGAAAACAAAATACTGTAGAGCTGTTCCTGCCAGGTCTTTTAATACCAAAGAGGATAGAATACTACCAACTTGCCTATTCCATACCCACATTTGTAAATCGATGAAATATAAAAATTGTACTTTTTATGTTTTCAAAAAAAAGGACATGATATTGTGATTTTCTTTAATTAAAATTGACTGTTTTATGAATGTCATTATAAAAACATAACATGTAATTTTGCATTATGACGTTGCTGGTTTTATTTCAATGTTGTTGATAACATTGGGAAGTTCTGTTCTTGTGCGCTCACACCAAGTGTTTGAGTTCATAAATATTTTGCCATTCTAGGTGTTATTGTGTGTTTTATTATATAGTTTTCTAATTTTTATGAGGAATTTGTATATGTGTTGGTTTTTTGTGTGCGTTTGTCCAGTGTGGAAAACTCAGTTGGAAGCCTCTTGAAAACTGCATACCAGTATGTTTCTAAATATTTTTTATTTTTTTGGAGTGGGGATCGGTTACAGCACACAACTGATTTTCTGTACCAGCCGCCACTGCCAACACTACTAGAAATGTAAGACTAAGGCATACAGATAGGCCAGGAAATACTTTTGGTACAGTACTTATAAACCACATACCTCAAGACACTACTATTTTACAACCCACAGAGTATCATCAAATAATGTACAGATATTATTGCATCAGGATTGAGTCTACCAGTATTCATTACATACTTTGATGCCAATTCAGTTTGTAACTTTGTGAATCCTTCCAACACTAATTGAAGCATAGGTAAGAAACTTGATATTCACAAATACTGTCTACTGATATGCACAAAATCTTGCACCAACTCCCATTCCAACTGTATCCTTAAAAAATAAAATACATACTAGCAGGTTAATAAGAATTAGATTTCACCTAATAAAAAATGTTTGCAATGAATTTATTCCAATTTGGCAACTTGGCTTAGAGTCGCCATAATGATACAAAATGTTGATGATCACAATTTTGTATTGTTTAAAATAATAGGCCTTTCCAACTTACCCAAGAATTCACAGTAGTACAAAGCAAGTGATCCAAAAGCTACTGAGAAATTTCCTCTCCTACAGCTTTCTGATCTACTCCCATAACATATACAATTTGCTGTTGTAATTCATAAACAATGTTTACAGATATGCAAAAAATCTTGCATGTCAAGAAGAATGTCTTAAAATACTGACATATTCTGCACAGATACTGGTGTTTGGATGATGTATGCATGGGAGGTTAGAACTTTCAGCCTTCATGAAAGGTTAAGCCACTTGTGTTTTAATTGATGCTCTTTTGGAGGTCAAAGGGGTAGTATGAGTTCCTGTGGGTTCACTTCTTGATGATGGAAGTATACTAATAAAACACCGGAAATGCCATTTATTCCTATCAGGAACCACATTGTAACACACAAATGCACCTCTTTCTCACTCATCCTGATAACAATCAGGGTAGCGACTAGAGAAGCAGGCATGCAACATAGAGCATGCCTTCACATTCAAGCCAAATGTGCACTGTGTCAAAGTATGTAGTGCCTGTCTAATTCATATCCGATCTACCTTCATCTTGTAATGTGATGGTGGGGTAGTAGATAAATACACACAAGGTTGGTAGCTTCTACTCTGAGATTTAATGTTTATCACTAATATCTAAATACCGTACACACAACACATTATTACATTACTTAATGCTCTCTCTGGGGTTGAAGGGGTAGTATGTGGTCCTTTGGGTTCAACTTCTTGCTGGTGGAAGTGTACTAATAAAACACAGGAAATGCCATTTATTCTTACCAAGTCCAATACATGCACGTCCATACCGTGGCCACTGGGTAACGGGTACACTGCGTTAACACAGCTAAGTCATGTAAGGGTGTAAGAGTGAGTTCCTGATGCTATAAAATGGGGACCCACCTGCTAAGGGGGACAATCCCGAAAGGAAACATAGGCCCTTTAGGATTGCTGGGGGTTTGCGTTGGGATGACAACCCAATCTGTAAAAAACACTCATTATGAAATCTGTCAAAGAAATAGCCGGCCTGACTTTTCTATGACAACCTTGCAAACATGTAAAGTACTTGAGGATTGGTTCATGGAATGTTTTAACTCTTTACCAAGGTGGAAACCTTAGAAAGTTCCTCGATCAGCTGGATGAGTATCGACTAGATATCACTGCTATTCAAGAACTGAGATGGATTGGTGAAGGAGTGATACAGAGAAAGAATCACATGGTATTTTATAGTTGCCACATGAAGAATCATATGCTTGGTACAGGTATTATTATCAATAAGCGGTAGATAAAACATGTTATCGTGAATTTTCAGGCAAAATCAAGTAGATTGTGCAGATATAGAATTAGAGGGAAGTTCTTCAATTACAGTCTTATCTGTGCACATTCTCCAACTGAAGGGAAGTTAGACAAAGATAAAGATTAATTTTAAGATGAATTAGATTAAATTTATAATGAGTGTCCAAGAGCAGACTGTGAAATAACCTTTGGGGATATGAATGTAAAGATAGGAAAGGAAGACGAATGCAGACCTTGGATTGGAAAATACAGCTTGCATGATATTTCTAATAATAATGGAATCACGCTTATACATTTGCATCCTCGATAAACATGGTAGTGGGAAGTACAACTTTTAATTACAAGGACATACACAAAATGACATAGAAGTCTCCAGATGGAAGTACTTTTAACCAAATTGACCACCTCCTAATAGATGCAAGACACTTCTCTAACTTAATGGATAATAGAAGTTATAGGGGGCCAATTTTGACTCTGACCACTACCTTGTGGTAGCAACTATTAGAAGACGGATATCTAATGCAAGAAAGGTACATGGATCCAATGAAAGAAAGTTCAACAGTGCTCAGCTGAAGGAGCCTGAAACTTTCTTAATGACGCCTTGACTGATTTGTCTAATAGTGAGAGTATTGATGAAATCTGGAAGAATCTTAAAGACGCACTATTAAAAACTGCAAATGAAGTTTTAGAAAGGGAAGAGAAAGGTTGGCACAACAATTGGTTTGATGAAGATTTTGCATAAGCAACAACCTTTAAAATTATAGCATACAAGAGATTGCAACAGAGGAACCACACCCGAAAAGCTGTGGAAGAGTATAGAACTTCCAGAAGAGAAGAACAGAGATTACACAAGAAGAAAAAGTGACAGTATGAGAGCAAAAAAATTGGAAGAAATGGAAGGGTTGAATGGGGTGAATGATGTAAGACCTTCCTATCAGAAGTTGAATGAAAGTCATAAGGGTTTCCAGCCTAGAACAAATTTGTGTACAGATAAAGATGGCATAAAATTGGGCAGGGCAGTGAGGAAGCAATACTAGAAAGATGGGCCCAATATTTTTATGAACTGTTGAATAAAAGTCCAGCTGATGACCAAGAAACCTTACCTCCTGTAAATACAAGAAAATCAGAATTAGAAGTAAGATACCTACTACTGAGGAAGTTGAGCTTGCCAAAAAGAAGTTAAAGAAAAACAAAGCCCCAGGAATGGATTTAATACAATCAGAGCTTGTGAAAAAAGTTGGAAGAGAATTTATTAAACACTTTCTCAAACTTGTGGCCAAGATATGGGAAGCTGACACAATCCCTGATGAATGGAACGTAAGTTTCATCTGCTCTATACATAAGATAGGTGATATCATGATGTGTTCTATCTATAGAGGTATCTGCCTATTATCCATTGCTTATAAAAATATTTTCCAATATTCTCTTTAGCAGATTGGTGCTATACGTGGAAAATGCTGTTGGTGACTATCAATGTGGATTTCGCCAAGGAAGGTCTACTGTCGATCAGATCTTCTGAATCCACCAGATACCGTACTTGAAAAATGTAAAGAATTTGGAATTGATACACACCATCTCCTCATTGGCTTCAGATCAGCCTATGACTGCATTGATAGAAGTAATATTTATGTAGCAATGGAAGAGTTTGTGATCCCTAAGAAATTGATCGCCCTTGTGAAGGTCACAACGGAAAATACTCAGAATCAAATTAAGATCCAGAATACGTTATTAAGTGCTATAACGACAAAGAATGGAGTTAGGCAAGGTGATTCATTATCATGTCTTTTGTCCAATATAGCTTTGGAGAAAGCTGTTACAGATGCAAGTATAAATACAAGGGGAATCATCTTATATAAATCAGTTCAAATTTTTGGCATATGCAGATGATATAGATTTAATCGCAAGAAGACCACAAGCATTGAGAGAAGCTTTCACAAGCCTCAAAACAGCAGCAAGAAAGATAAATTTACAGACTATTGACGAAAAAACTAAGCACATGCCCGTAACCAAGAAAGACTTCCCTAGTGGTTCTATATTCATAGAAATTGGCTCATATAAGTTTGATGTTGTGTGTAGCTTTACCTACCTTGTTAGCTCTGAAATCCAAAAACATAATATACTGTCTGCTAACAGGTGCCTTGCATTGCCATGGAGAAGAATGATGCTTTAGATCAGTTGCCGGCATCACTTGTTGCGATACACAGTTTTTGATTCATCCAAAAGGTGACAGTAATAGGCTGAATTAATTGTCCATTTTTCATGAAGAAAATCCACTAGCAAAACTCCTGCAGAGTCCTAGAAAATGGTTGCAAGCACCTTTCCAACAGATGGGCATGTTTTTGTCTAAACCGGACCTGCTTTGTCTCCTTGTCGCATTCCACACTTGCTTGCTTTGACTCTGGGGTGTAATGATGCACCCTAGTCTCATGACAAGTCACAATATGATGCAAGAAGTCCTCTCCTTCCTCCTCCTCTTCATATCTATGAAGGAATCTCTGACAAACTTCATGGTGTAAAGTTTTTGCTAGTGGTTGAGGAACCCACCTGGCAGACAATTTTCTGAAATGGAGTTAATCTTGGATGATGGTTTAAACACTTCCGTGACTTATTCCTATGGCTAAAACAATTTGCAAAACTTTTATTCACCGACATTCACCAATAATGTCATGAATGCTATTAATGTTGTCTGCAGTGATGCTTGTCCATGGTCTCCTTTCATGAGGTTCATTTCCCACAGCTTCTCTACCTGCCACAAATTTTTTAGCCCACTCATACACTTGGGTCTACAAAAGTGTTTCTTCCCCAAACTGTGCGTGGAGCCATCTAAAATTTTTGGAAGGTTCGGTTCCCTTTTTGCGAGAAATTTGATAATGATATACACTGACTGACAGAGCAAATGCAACACCAAGAAGGAGTGGTTCGAAACGGATGAAAGTTGGGGAAAAAACAGAGACGGAACGGACGAATAATTGATGTTTATTTCAAACCGATATGCAGGTTACACAATGCGCACGGCATCGACTCAGTAGGATGTAGGACCACCGCGAGCGGCGATGCACGCAGAAACACGTCGAGGTACAGAGTCAATAAGAGTGCGGATGGTGTCCTGAGGGATGGTTCTCCATTCTCTGTCAACCATTTGCCACAGTTGGTCGTCCGTACGAGGCTGGGGCAGAGTTTGCAAACGGCGTCCAATGAGATCCCACACGTGTTCGATTGGTGAGAGATCCGGAGAGTACGCTGGCCACGGAAGCATCTGTACACCTCGTAGAGCCTGTTGGGAGATGCGAGCAGTGTGTGGGCGGGCATTATCCTGCTGAAACAGAGCATTGGGCAGCCCCTGAAGGTACGGGAGTGCCACCGGCCGCAGCACATGCTGCACGTAGCGGTGGGCATTTAACGTGCCTTGAATACGCACTAGAGGTGACGTGGAATCATACGCAATAGCGCCCCAAACCATGATGCCGCGTTGTCTAGCGGTAGGGCGCTCCACAGTTACTGCCGGATTTGACCTTTCTCCACGCCGACGCCACACTCGTCTGCGGTGACTATCACTGAGAGAACAGAAGCGTGACTCATCGGAGAACACGACGTTCCACCATTCCCTCATCCAAGTCGCTCTAGCCCGGCACCATGCCAGGCGTGCACGTCTATGCTGTGGAGTCAATGGTAGTCTTCTGAGCGGACGCCGGGAGTGCAGGCCTCCTTCAACCAATCGACGGGAAATTGTTCTGGTCGATATTGGAACTGCCAGGGTGTCTTGCACATGCTGAAGAATGGCGGTTGACGTCGCATGCGGGGCTGCCACCGCTTGGCGGCGGATGCGCCGATCCTCGCGTGCTAACGTCACTCGGGCTGCGCCTGGACCCCTCGCACGTGCCACATGTCCCTTCGCCAACCATCTTCGCCACAGGCGCTGCACCGTGGACACATCCCTATGGGTATCGGCTGCGATTTGACGAAGCGACCAACCTGCCCTTCTCAGCCCGATCACCATACCCCTCGTAAAGTCGTCTGTCTGCTGGAAATGCCTCCGTTGACGGCGGCCTGGCATTCTTAGCTATACACGTGTCCTGTGGCACACGACAACACATTCTACAATGACTGCCGGCTGAGAAATCACGGTACGAAGTGGGCCATTCGCCAACGCCGTGTCCCATTTATCGTTCGCTACGTGCGCAGCACAGCGGCGCATTTCACATCATGAGCATACCTCAGCTACGTCAGTCTACCCTGCAATTGGCATAAAGTTCTGACCACTCCTTCTTGGTGTTGCATTTGCTCTGTCAGTCAGTGTATTACGCAACAGATGTGTGCACCTCTTGTTTACTCATGGTGTACTGAAGCAGCCCAGACATACACCATTGTTCGCGTGCGCAAACCCCTTCTCCAGACACCCGTACAAACATCCTGGCAAAGCCCCACCTCAGAATTATCATTAACAGCAGCGATACATTCAAACCACCTTGGTATTTATTACCCAGTTATAATACTGTGTAATGGGTCCTTACCATTCCATACCACCTTTAAGAGTATATAACTCTTTTCACACACCTCAACATTTGCTCTGAACCCATCCTATAGGCTGTTTACAGCTATATGGGAAACTATAAGGAAAGGAATGTGATTGTAGCCGGTGTTCTCAATTTACCAAATGTCAATTGGGAAGGTAATGCGAATGACAGGATGCATGAGTTAGCTGGAAAACTTATAATGTCCAATAATGGACCAACTATATTGATATGATAAATTTACTCATTCGGAACAAATATTACATGTTCCCTATGGGAATCAATATCTTTATCTTCTGATGGCCTGGCAGGCATCAATTTTTGAAACTGAGATAAAGTCTTTGATAGTGCTTGGCACTGCCAGTGGCTCCAAGTAGCCTACGCAGTGGCCTCCATGGTATGCACTAGCCATGCATCTTGGTGAGTGTGCTATTTACCAAATGATGAGCCCAAAACACACTGGGGGGAAACGCTGGCAACCAGGAATAAGTTAGCTGGAAAATTTATAATGTCCAATAACGGACCAACTATATTGGTATTATAAATGTACTAATTTGGAACAAATATTACCGGTTCCCTATGGGAATTAATATCTTTATCATCCGATGGCCAGGCAGGCATCAATTTTTGAAAATGAGACAAAGTCTCTCGTAGTGCATGGCAGTGCCGGTGGCTCCAAGTAGCCTACGCAGTGACCTCCATGGTATGCACTAGCCATGCGTTTTGGTGAGTGTGCTGTTTACCAACTGATCAGCCCAACTTAGCACACTGGGGTGAATCACTGGCAAGCAGGAATTAGTTAGCTGGAAAATTTATAATGTCCAATAATGGACCAACTACTGTATATTGGTATTATAAGTGGTATGTTCCGAGCTGTCAGTGGAGAGATGGTGCGGAATGACATCAACAGATGAATAATTTTGAGTGGTGTCTTTAAAAGTTGGAAAGATCACAATATGAAGTTAAAGTTGGAATTCAAGAGGACAAATTTGGGCAAAAATTTGTTTATAGGAAGGGAAGTTAGGGATTGGAATAACTTACCAAGGGCGATTTTCAATTAATTTCTAATTTCTTTGTAAATATTTAAGAAAGGGCTAGCTAAACAACAGATAGGGAATCTGCCCTAAATGCAGATCAGGATTTGATTGATTGATTGATTGATTGATTGATTGATTGATTGATTGATTGATTGATTGATTGATTGATTGATTGATTGATTGATTGATTGATTGATTGATTGATTGATTGATTGATTGATTACTGTGTCCAGCTATGGAGGGAAGATCCAGTACCACGATGAAATGCCATGGAAATTAGCAGCTGAGGTCAAGAGTCTAGACCATGTGGCTCCGGACAGGCCACCCTGGGATCACATCAAGTGTGAGGTTGCCAAAACCTTCATTGATAGGTTCTGCGACATCAAGATCCATCAAGGGATGATGCTTGGCTGCGAGTACAACCTCAAGTGGGCACTGACAATGGTCCCAAGGATGGAGGCAGGGAAGCAGTGATGGTGATGGAACAACTGGAGGAACTCCCACAAGGAGACTTGTGCTAGTGGAGCCCAAACTGATGACCACCAAACAAGAATTCTAGCTGGCCTGGATGCTCGACCCGCCATGAAGCTGCATGCCTTTACAAACAGCAAATTTGACACCATGGAGGACATCCGGCAGAACTGGGCTCAGGACCAGTGAGCCAGTCACATGCATTGTGCTGGTATAGGCAATGACATGGAGGCCCTGGAAGCAGACGGAGGAGCAAATGAGGGTAATTTTACCGGAGCTTTGGCAATCATACGTGTACCCATGAGCAGCCATCACCAGGACCAAGGACATAACCCACCAAACAGAATGGTCACCTCCATGGGAAGATGATGGCCACTGAACAGAATTGTCTGGCAAAAAATTATGGAGCAACTTGGTGCAAATTGCCTTATGCACGGGGCAATGTGACAGGATCTACCATTTTGTTATAAGACCTCGGGAAGGGGCAACATTTGATAACTCCACCTGAGACCATCAATGTCACTTCTTGATATTGGCCCTGTCCCCCAAGCATGCCAATCGGGAACAAGGCAGACATGCAAGGCCAGCTCCTCTCTGTCATCACTCTATGCTATCACTAAAGGCCTCCCAGGGATGCGAGAAATACCTAGGAGATGAATCGAGATCATTCCAAATATAGAGGACTCTGGAGACTTCTTTCTGGAATTACTTCAAGGAGCTGGCCTCCCTATTAAAGTGAGCCAGATGAGTTCAGTTCAATTCAGTCAGTGGACAGTGATGGCTGTGTGCTGACAGTGCTGTGTGGGTCTACCAATAGCAAGTGGGTTTCAGTGCAGTTGAACAGTGCAATGCAGTAAGCAGTGGCGGTGGGCTCTCAGGAGTACATGAGCACTGAACACCCAGTTTTAATACATCTTTAAGCATTCATGGATAATTTAAAACTTCCCTTTCTTTCGAACTGATTTCGACAATCGATCAAAAGCATTCGACTTATATCGAAGCTCCTTTGCACCGACAGTTGTTCGTTTTGACTGACAGTGCAGCGAGCACACTGGACAATGCGCTATTGTGCTGAAGACTATACGCACGCGCAAAGCAAATGACATCATGGTTTATGTACTGATATTCCCATTAGCGAGGAGCACGGTAAGGTATGTGTTACAATTGACCACAAGGGTCCGCCACCTCCCTTATTACAGTTAGCCACAGCCTCGCAGGAGCTACTATTGCTAGTAATTCTGAATAGGCATTATTTTCTAGCTCATTGTGAGCAGGTGTTCGTAATCGCGGGAAGAAGTTTGCTTTACCTTGTGATTGGAAAATCTTTTCAAGTGAAATTTATTTGAGCGTTGTGTTTTGCTTCTCTGTTTGTATTGTTTGTAACTACGGTATTCCTTGTGTAAGAGCAAATGAATTCAGTTCAGGTAATTTTAACCAGCGAAATATTAACCTATCAGGATGTTAGAAATTAAAAGACTTGGACCGGACAGACCAGATTTGATTATCGAAAAAGTTACAAAAACTGACAAACGCAAGTATGGGCGTACGTTTAAGAGAGAAGTGTATGAAACACGCAAGTGGCTCTGTGGATGTACATCTAGGAATGAGCTTTTTTGTTTGCCCTGTTTATTGTTCAACAAAGAAAGAAGTGTACGGAATTCAGCTGGGTGCACAGACCTTGCTCATTTGAGTGTAAAAATTAACAAAAATGAAAATTCTCATATGTCCGCCTCTGTGGTGTAGTGGTTAGTGTGATTAGCTGCCACCCCCGAAGGCCCATGTTCGATTCTCAGCTCTGCCACGAAATTTGAAAAGTGGTACGAGAGCTGGAACGTGGTCTACTCGGCCTCGGGAGGTCAACTGAGTAGAGGTGGGTTCGATTCCCAAACTTAACTTAAGGCCACGGCCGCTTCTTTCCCTCTTCCTTGTCTATCCCTTCCAATCTTCCCATCCCCCCACAAGGCCCCTGTTCAGCATTATAGGTGAGGCAGCCTGGGCGAGGTACTGGTCATCCTCCCCAGTTGTATCCCCTGACCCAGAGTCTGAAGCTCCAGGACACTGCCCTTGTGGCGGTAGAGTGGGATCCCTTGCTGAGTCCGAGGGAGGGTAAACAGATAAATGAGAAGAAGAATAAGAAAATTATCATGCACAAAAAACGCAAGTATTGAATTCTCTATACTAGTGTTGTCTATAATTTCCAAGATGAGAATAATTAACATGTGATACAGTAGAACCCTGATTAACCGAGATAACGTGGAGACCATTGGGGTCAATTCGGAAACAATTATTTAAAAAATCAATCGTTATATGCGGTACACATTAATTCTACGCTTCTCGTTATACCCAGGTGAACTTCGTGCTATTTGAAAACGAAGAATAGTGCTCGCATCCTTCAATGTTTGCAGTGCAGTAAAGTTATTATGAATTTTACTTTTGTTCCACACTAACACAGCCGGCCCCGTAGTGTAGGAGTAGCGCGCCTGCCTCTTACCCGGATGCCCCGGGTTCGATTCCCGGCCAGGTCAGGGATTATTAGCTGGATTTGAGGGCTGGTTCGAGGTCCACTCAGCCTACGTGATTACAATTCGGGTGCTATCTGATGTTGAGATCGCAGCCTCGGTCTAGAAAGCCAAGGATAACGGCTGAGAGGATTCGTCGTGCTGACCACACGATACCTCATAATCTGCAGGCCACTGGGCTGACCAGCGGTCGCTTGGCAGGCCATAGGGTTTGGTTTTGTTCTACACTAACAGCCAGGTGAACTTCGTGCTATTTAAAAACGAAGAATAGTGCTCGCATCCTTCAATATTCGCAGAGTAGTAAAGTTATTATGAAATTTACTTTTGTTCTACACTAACAGATTAGTCTAGTATAAAATTTACCCTCGGTTACAAGGGTTCTACCATATTATTTGTGATAAAGGAACCGTACAAGGAACTTTTAGTGATGTGATTTAGGTACCTATGTTACTTTTTTGCCGATTTGAGACATGAACACAAATGTTGTTGTGAACCCCTTAAAGATGTTGTCACGAGCCGCTACTGGCATAAGTGCTCTGTCCATGTAACTGAGCCTGTTGTTCGGTTTTGTCTGTTGTTGAGGAGTTAAGTCCCTCATGTCTACCTACTGCGGAGTGAACATTTGAGTTTTTGGTGCAGCGTGAGAGAGGTCTACGAGCGATTGGCAAAAGGCGATGAACAAAGTCTAATGCGAGTGTACAGACAGCACACAAAGTAAAGTAAAGTAAAGAGTGTACAGACAGCACACAAAGTAAAGAGCTGTGAACTAAATGGCTCCAATAGAACACAGCAAGTACCGTACAATTGTGGAACTGCTTTAGACTATAAGTGGCAGCAGTGGAACAGTGTGAATATGTACTGTGTAGCTAGTGTGATTATGCTAATTTGTAAGTGGTGGAGTGAACAAACAGTGTGACTGAGTTAGTCACTGTAGAGAGAGTGCAAACGGGTGTGTAAGAATTTGTTAATTAACACGTTCGCTGCTATTGTTACACTGTTGACATTAAGTGTGAGTGCGTCACGAGTCACTGATGTCTCGTACTGTACTTTGCTGGGGTGCGTCCCAAGGCACATGTGACTCGTCCTACGGAAGTAGGTTTGCGGGCTGCCGGTGGATGATGAAAATATAATATTACTTCGAAATAATTAGATTGACAGTTGCAAGTCATGTCAAGTTTTCACATTCCTCAGCAGGAGGATCCACCAGTGATTGGTTTAGCGGCAATAATTATTTTAGTCCACGAGTCACCCGTGCCTCGCGTAGCAGAGCGTTAACATCCCTTTCTGCATGTTGGTAAAGGTTGATATACATGAGCATAAATGCATTTTTACACAAACAATTCTATATCCTGTAGCTGAGGTAGTTGTTAAACGTACACCTATGCCATAGAACAACATAAATACCACCTGTGACTCGCTGTCGTACTGTTACGCAAAGTTATCATAATAGCAGCATAGGAATAAAATGTGTAATTTTGTCCAGCACCACATTTATGTGCTGTACGAGTCACATGTGACTTGCAAAGCAGGGAAAGTGTTAATAAACATTAGACTTAGAATTTAATGATACCAGTAGTGTGTTTATTTACTACCCCCACCATGTTACAGTATTTTGCATGGGTAAACCACCCAACCGAGAAAAACTTTCGAAGTAACCAACCAGAACATGCACTCCTGGCAAATTAGAACTTAAGTCCTTGTGACTGAAACAGCCTAGCTTTTGTGTATGATTGAATTAAAATTACTATCAAATTACTAATGCTAATAATGTGAATTTTTTATTGTGTTGATAACAATTTGTAATTAAAATGAACACATGAAAGTTGAAAGCTGTAATATTATTACCAATATAAAGCTTCAACCGATCAACAATTCATTTTCAGATTTCTCAAATCAGATCAATAAAAATAAAAATCATCATGATCATATTTCTTGTGTCTGTCATCAGATAATGTTGGGGATTGTGTAACAGCATATTCTCATGTAGGCCTATAATATCTCCATCCAGCAGATTTTCGAGATTCTACAATGCAGCCATGAATCAAATTCTTCTAAACTACTTATATTTTGCTTTTGCAGTGTCTATTCTTTGCATTCATACAAAACTACTAGCCAACTGAAGATCATACAGGTCTTCACAAAGTTAGTAATTGGTTCCTATTAATAGCTAGTTTTCACAGGTAGATTTCAGCTTCTCTTTCTTGTCCAGTATTACTTCTCGTATCATACACATCCTTGGCCAAAGCCATTTCAAGTTGTTTTACTTTTGTTGTTACTGTACTTCCAATTTTTTAAGTTAACCTTTTTTGTATGGCTGGGGAAGGTTGTCTCTTAAAGATAAATTGTTTGGCATGGTGATGTTGACCTGGAAGATATAATGTCGATAAATGGTGATTACCCATGATAGTAGAGCTTGTAGATATTATGCAGTGTGTGTGAGCATGAATAGTGTAATTTTCAAGTATGATTTTTGTGACAGGCCTCCGTGGCTCAGGCAGCAGCGCACCGGCCTCTCACCGCTGGATACCATGGTTCAAATCCCATTTACTCCATGTGAGATTTTGTGCTGGTCAAAGCGGAGGCGAAACAAGTTTTTCTCCGGGTACTCCAGTTTTCAGGGGCTGCCTAGCCAAGGCGGTAAAGGCATGCTTGGTTCGACCGGAAGGACGTGGGTTCGAATCCCTGTCAGGAAGTCGTAAAATTTAAGAAACGAGATTTTCACTTCCGGAGGTGCACATGGCCCTGAGGTTCACTCAGCCTACACCACAAATGAGTACCAGGTATATTCCTGAGGGCAAAGGCGGCCAGGCATAGAGCTAACCACTCTACCCCATCACGTGCCAAGGTTACGGATAGTGGAAGCCTTTACCTTACCTTTACCTCTCCAAGGGCCTTGATGGCCTGTACGGAGATGACTTTGACTTTGACTCCAGTTTTCCCTGTCATCTTTCATTCCAGCAACACTCTCCAATTTCATTTCATCTGTCAGTCATTAATCATTGCCCCAAAGGAGTGCGACAGGCCTCGGCAGCCGGCACAATTCCTATCCTGGCTGCAAGATGGGGGCTTCATTCATTCCATCCCTGACCCAGTCACTGACTGGAAAACAGATTGTAAATTTCCATTCATTCAACTTTTGTGACAATACTACTTCCAATGGTGATTCCCATGTGATATTCAAGCTTTTCTTCTTCACTACCTGCCCTGACAGAGATTGAATAATAAAGAATATACAACACTGCACTGGCACACACCTCTCCTTGGGTTTACTTCACTTGTAAGATGTTATTTATCTTCAGATATGATCCATTCTGCCAGTACATAGCTTTATGCAGTACATAATATTTTCACCAACTGTACACTTCTAGTCTACAGAAGTTCTACCAGAACTAATGTTTTATATTACTGATCGTTTTTTGAATCAAACAAAAGTATTTCCCTGTTCTTCTGCACCTTTCTTTCAGACACTTTGTAATCTTACAATGTACAACGGTCTGTAGTGGTGGTTATAGGGCAGCAGTCCTTCTGTCTCGAGCATCCCATGCATTTTCAATCAGATTTAAGTCCAGGGAATGTGCTGGCCACTCTAAATGCATGATGTCTTCATGCTGTAGATACTGTACTTGTACATCAGGCCAGCCCTCTATGAGTGGGTATTATCATTAATCACATGGAACCCAGTTTTATATACATCAAGAAATTTGCACGTACTGTTTCAGGATGTCATACATATAGACTACACCTATCACAGTGCTCCTAGGAAACACATGCAGTAGTACGCATGCTATTAACATGACACCTTCCCAGATGAGAATACTGCCACCACCATATCGCATCCTTTCCACAATATTGACAGGTTCATAATGTGTCCCAGAGGCATGCCAGATGATGGTAAAAATCACCCTACAGGCTAAATCATGGCTCGTCCATGATCAGGATACTACCCCACTGTTCCTCAGTCTAATCATGGTGGTCAAGAAACCACATTCGACGAGCCATATGGTGCCATTGTGTGAGGAAGATGCACCTGGAGGGTTGCTGAGAATACAGAGCAACCACTTGAAGCCAGTGGTTCCCTGTCTGGTGAAAAATGTGTGACCCAAATGTTGTTGGGAGGTCTTTAGCAAGTGCAGGTGCTGTGCTGGTTGGACATCTTCAGATATTAACTCACGATAATGATTCTGACTCCAGGTTGTAGCATGTGATCTACCATGCCTGTACTACCATTAAATGTTTCCTTCCTCCTGGAATCTTGTGCACAGCCTTGAAATGATGCTACAGGCATCAATCAACTCCCAGCCCACCCACAATGATTGTTGCTAGCCTCTAATCTGCCGATGATGTGACCATGCTTAACGCTATCCAAATGTGCTTGCTGTGCCAACCTGCTTAATACTGTGTACTGTACACACATAACACACAGTCAGAACCTCTGTATCCAAGACCTCTGGGCATAGAGACCGTTTCTGGTGCACTAACAGGTCTCTTACTGAGCATGGCGTGTTTGTCCCATGTTTCCATGTTGTCCATCCACAGTTTAGTCTGTGCATTATCGCCATGATGCAATGTTTTCTTGTGGATTTTGAAGATCCTTAACTTATGGATGTGAGTGTATGATTCATGTGACACCTTGGGATATGAAATTCAAGTCAAGGTTAATTTAAATGGAAGGTAAAGACCCCCTGAGAGTCCTCCATATACATAAATTGTTTAATATATATGTACTACCACCTTATGCACTTACCCAGAGGTCCAGCTGCTATGTTATGTTATGCCATTAACCCACTTTGTAGTAAAAAATAGATTAGTTGTTCTTCATGAGGCACAGCGAGAGGACATACAACAGGAACAGAGAGATTGAGATAAGTAAACCCATAACTCAACGCTGATTCGCTCAGACTGCAGAGCACTGGCCTACTAAGCCCAAGTTGATGAGATTGATCCTAGCTCAGTCTGGTGATATTTAAATGTGCTCAGAACTCCAGCCTGATGTGCATAGATTTACTGTCACATGAAGGAAACCTTGCAGGGCCAAATTCTGGCACCTTAGCATCCCCAAAACTCGTAAAGGTGGTTAGTGGGAGGCATGGTGGAAGTATAATTGAGGCGGTCCGTTCCAAAACTCGTCTTATCCATCATAAGTGATTTTTCAGGAAAAGCGAAAAACCTGTAATTTTTGTAGTGTAAGTCTCACTTGTTTAAATGTATTACGACGCGTTCAAGTCCAATGTCATAGGGTCGTCTTACTGAAGAATTATAAATATAATTAGTAGAACGTCAATAAATTACATTTGTATTTTGGATAAGACGAGTTTTGGAGCACCCAAAAAATTCAAAATATATTACCTCACACAATTTATTTTAAAACAAGAAAAGTGAAAGGATTGAGAATGTAATGTTGTAATAAAGCTCACCAGAACACTCATGCACCTTTTTGCTATCAGTATAATGATATTCACAAATAAATTAAACACAGCAGTGTGATTTATCAAATTTACATCCTATCCATAGTATTTGGAGAGAATTCTTCCTTTATAGGCTACACTGCACTCACAATAGAAATAACTTGAACAATAAAACATCACTTTGTTGTTAATCAAACTCTCAAATCTGTTCCCTCCTCTTGAGATCCATCACAAAGAACTTCTGTTTCTTCAACAAGATTGTTTTCGTCTACAGACATTGAAGTGAACAGATTCTTATAAAAAGAAAGCAACGCATTCCTATCCCAATCTATTCCAACATGCTTTTCAAGCAAACTTTTTACGTCCTTTACTTTGGCGGGATTCAAGTTTACTCCTGACAGTAATTCAGGTGGCATTAGCATATCTCGCAGGCGTTTTCCCTTTTTCATTACGGATTTTCCTAAACCGATGTCTGAGTTTTAATGAGGTTCTCCCCATAAGGGTGACATTTCCCAGTGAGTCTTTGCTAATAACAAATCGTTTCACTGAAGAAAATTCAAAGTGCCTAGATGCAGGCATTTTCATCATATTTTCAGAAACCATTTTCCAATTGTTCACCGAGCAGTCTCTGCCAAACTTGAAGACTTCAGCATGTTTGCTAAAGATGTCTTCATATTCTGCTGGATTACAGATTATAGGGCATTTCTGTATCTCTCTCTCTCGACTTGAGCCAATACCCTGTCAGAGGGCAGAAATGAGTGGCCTGTCATAGGAAAGACCGATTCAACACTTTCTATATGAGGCGGAGCTGTGTGTGTCAAGAAATATGAGCACATTGCAATCATTGTATAATTGCGGTTCTGTCCTCCGCAGCCATCCGCACGAATTCGTATAGTAGTGAAGTTTGACAAATCAGTTCGTGATAATCGATGGTAAACTGCAGATGACGTTTCATTAGACCCCTTGTCGAATTCATGCTCCATCCATGTGTATGTAAAAACATTCACCTTTGTCAACTTGGCATGTAAGGTACCCCTCACAATGGTAAAATTATAGGTGTACAATTGGCGACTGTAATAGGCAATTTGATCTGGAACTTTTGGATTCATAAGATTCTTTTGGCAGTCAAATGAAAATATTGCTCCCTTTCTTCTTGGAGCTTTTAGAAAAAAAGCTGCAGCCCTTAGTTTGTGTACTCTAAGTTCCAAGATTAAATCATTCTGCAGTGATACGTTCGAACTTTCAAGTTTAATTTTCTCCTTGAGCTCTATGCACTTTGAGCAAGCGTCAGTAACTGGTGTTCCGAATCCTATGTTGTAGCAACGCGTAAAAACTTCACGGAAGAACCACTGCTTCACCCTGAGTTCTTCAGGTTATTTCTTGTTATACATTTTGTAAAGCTTAGCGATGCTTAAATTTCCGGGTAGATACTGTCTGACCGGTGACTTTCCGCGGCAATAGTGACTTTCACAACACTGCAAACTTTCAATGAAACGTTTCACGGAGTGCCTCTTTTCAATGTACTCTGGTTTGATCCTAGCTCCTCCCCTATTTTCTGTTGGAAGTTTCCCTGTCGTGAAGTGATTTCTGGCAATCCTCTGAACCCGATCTTTGCTGACATGCAATACATTCAAGAATGTCTTTTGGCAGACCTGAATGTGAAACTGTTCTGTATTAGCAAGTTTTATATACCTTCCACAACAAGAGCAATATTTTCGGTCATCTTAATACACTCTATTCACAGCACAAAACTGCATGAAAGACTAACACAGTTCAAGAACAACTCAAAGAGTGGAAAGACTGGCATAAAACGCGGGTAAATTGTAGCGTGAGTCACGTGCTGAAATTATCCATTCCTATTGGTTGATTGTATATGGCGAGTTTTGGAACGACAAGCGCCGTGGATAAGGCGAGTTATGGAACAATAGCCTAAGTTTGGTGACATATTTCTATGGGAAAAGGCGAGTTTTGGTGCTTAATTTTGTGATAGAACTATCACAAACATCACCAAGAAGGCAATGCTACCTCTAACTCATTTTTTTTTTTTTTAATGGATAAGACGAGTTTTGGAACGGACCGCCTCAATTGTGAGGTGGTGCGCAGGTACAGTCTTCTCGACCACAGGCTGATCACGTCATGCTTGGTGTTCCAGTCTTGACATGTGACACAGCGTGGAACATTTGAGATGGCTTTCATCTTAATAATATAACTAGACAACATTAGTAAAAACATATTTACTATAATATTGTCCATATATTGTATCCACTGATAATGTTGAAGTAATTGAGAATGCACCATTCTTCTAAATAATATTAACAGTCAATTTAAGAGATATATTATTTTCTTACATTGATAAATTTTGGATTTTTACGATCCAATTTTTTCTGTTAATTGCTTAAGTTTATTTTTCTATTTAAGTCACGCAATCTTATAATCTACGTTCAGGTTCAAGCTAAACAGTGAACAGCCTCATATGGAATATTAATATGAGGCAATTTTTCCATTGTGTTTCATGTTAATTCATTGAATATAAACATATCACTTGATAGCGAAATGCCATGAAAATTATGAAATTCAGCATCCATTGTTGATGCAACTTCCATGAGTTCATTGCAGGGATACAGAAATGTTCCTCCTGAAATAAACTGGAGCCAGACTGGACTGTCATTAATGGGTTCAAGTTCTTGGGATAATGTTTCCAAGTTATCTTTCTCTGAATATGTATGCTACATATCCAGTAATGTATTATAAACCTTCATGATTCATTCCATCTTTCAAATCTGCAAGATCAGATTCATCTAAGAAATCATTGTGCTGTTAGGTCATTTAAAAACAACACAAGTCCATTTACATACTTTCATAATTTGGTTCAACAAATAAACTAGAAAATAGCTTTCCTTCGTGAGGAACATCCGTGATGTAAGGAATATGTTAGCCAAAATTTGCTAATGCACTCTGTGTAAAATCTAAGGCATTTCATAGAGTACAGTATGGGTAACTACTGGCAAAAATGAGTGCAGTTGGACTAGACAAAAGAGTGACCAAATGGGTGGCTATATTTCTAGAAAGTAGATCTCAGAGAATTAGAGTAGGCGAAGCTTTATCTGACCCTGTAATAATTAAGAGGGGAATTTCTCAAGGCAAATGGACCTTTATATTTTCTTATATATCAATGATATGTATAAAGAAGTGGAATCAGACATTAAGGCTTTATGCAGATGATGTTATTCTGTAAAGAGTAATAAATAAGTTATGAAATTGTGAGAAACTGCAACCTCTATAATGATGTGAGATAGACAGTAGGTAGATGATAAACAGGGTTAAAAGTCTGGTTGTGAGTTTTGCAAAAAGGAAAAGTACTCTCAGTTTTAATTATGGCACTGATGGGGTGAAAATTCTTTATGGGGATCATTGTAAGTACCTAGGTGTCAATATAAGGAAAGATCTTCACTGGGGTGATCACATAAACGGGATTGTAAATAATAGGTACAGATCTTCGCATATGGTTATGTGGGTATGTAGGAGTTGTAGTACGATATAAAGGGGAGGGCATATAAGTTTCTGGTAAGACCCAGACTAGAATATGGTTCCAGTATATGGGACCCTCACCAGGATTACTTGATTCAAGAACTAGAAAAAATCCAAAGAAAAGCAATTTGATTTGTTCTGAGTCATTTCTGACAAAAGAGTAGTGTTACAAAAATGTTGCAAAGTTTGGACTAGGAAGTGTTGGGAGAAAGGAGACGTGCTGCTCACCTAAGTAGTATGTTCCAAGCTGTCAGTGGAAAGATGGCGTGGAATGTCATTAGTATACAAATAAGTTTGCGTGGTGTCTTTAAAAGTAGGAAAGATCACAATATGAAGATAAATTTGGAACTCAAGAGGACAAATTGGGACAAATATTCATTTATAGGAATGGGAATTTGGGATTAGAATAACTTACCAAGAGAGATGTTCAAAAATATTCCCATTTTTTTGCAATCATTTGAGAAAAGGCTAGGAAAACAACAGATAAGGAATGTGCTACCTGGGCGAGTGCATTAAATGCAGATCAGCATTGATTGATTGATTGATTGACTGATTGATTGATTGATTGATTGATTGATTGATTGATTGAGCTGTTTCTGTTTGTAATGGTTTCATCGGACACTTTTATTCGATATCCTCTGAACTTGGGAGGGTGGGTTGGCGGCAGCGGGCCCATAGCTGAGTCATGGCATATGCTTCCACTTACTTGTGCCAGGCTCCTCACTTTCATCTATCCTATCCAACCTCCATTTGTCAACTCTTGTTCTTTTCCAAACCTGACGATATTAGGTATCAAGGCCTAGGGAATCTTTCATTTTCACTCCTTTCATGGTCCTTGTCTTTCGTTAATAGATACCTTAATATTTAGAAGTGTTGGATCCCTTCCATTGTTTTCTCTCTGATTAATCTTATATAGAGGAAGGTTGCCTAGTTGAACTTCCTCTTAAAACAATAATCAACACTATCTGCATTTCTATTTGCAGTAAAAACTGAAGCCGAATGCTTGAATATAATTTACCACCTCAATGTATATTTAATGTTCAAAGGCGTTGTAGTTTAACAATTGCTGTCATGGTGGAATTTCAAAACTGTCTTCACTGAAGCAAAGAGAGCATTCACGAGCTGATAATAATAATAATGCCAGGCTGAGAGGCTCAGATGGTTGAGTCAGAGGCCTTCTGATCGCAACTTGGCAAGTTGTATCCTTGTTCAGTTCTGTGGTGTTTGAAGGTGCTCAACTGCATCAGCATCATGTCGGTAGATTTACTGGCAGTTAGAAGAAACTTTGTCGGACTAAATTCTGGTACATTATCATCTCTGATAACCTTAAGCAATAGTTAGTGGTAGTTAGTGGGATGTAAAGCAAATATTATTATTATTATTATTATTATTATTATTATTATTATTATTATTATTATTATTATTATTATTATTATAAACAATAATAATATTCACTCATAAATGTTACCTGGTTTGTCTATTAATTTCTATATAATTATATATACTGTTCATGTTTGTGGGTTACTGTAGTCACGTCCTAGTTCGTGAACCATGGGCAACGGCTGAGTGGCCTGTAAGTGGTCCTGAGAGCCGGGATACCAGTTGCTATGGAATGGGAGTGGGCATCTCGGACATATTCTGAGTCATGGCCCTCCTTGTTCTCAGGCGGCCAGGACTATACAATTCACCGGTGGTCCATAACCCGTTAGAGGAGAGATCCTCACTTGGACTATGTGCAAGTACGGTAGCATCCTGCTTCATGAATTTACCGAGCTCAGAACATTTTAAGCAAGCCTCAGACCTATGGGAGTAATGGAGTCCCACTCCCATTTGACAGGTGAGGGACTCCTTGGAAACAACTTGGCGAACAAAATGGAATTCGATGGGGAGTTATCAATATTAATGGGGCTTATGGAAGAAAGAAGGTAGAACTGGCTGAGAGCAAAGAGGATACATCTGGATGTGCTAAGAGTAAGTGATATTCGGGTAAGGGGAGATAATGAGGAAGAGATAGCAGATTATAAAGTGTACTTGACGGATGTTAGAAAGGGAAGGGCAGAGTCTGGGGTAGGGCTCTTTATCAGGAATACCATTGCATGCAACATAGTTTCTGTTAGGCACGTAAATGAGCGAATGACGTGAGTAGATTTGTCAGTTGGAGGAATTAGGACAAGAATTGTGTCCGTGTATACACCATGTCAGGGTGCAGATGAGGATGAAGTTGACAAGTTTTATGAAGCATTGAGTGACATCGTGGCCAGGGTCAACAGCAAGGATAGAATAGTGCTAATGGGCGATTTCAATGCAAGAGTTGGGAATGGAACTGAAGGATACGAAAGGGTGATTGGTAAATGTGGGGAAGATATGGAAGCTAATGGGAATTCTGTGCTAGTGTGAGTTTAGCAGTTACGAATACATTCTTCAAGCATAAGGCTATTCACTGCTACACATGGGAGGCTAGGGGTACCAGATCCATAATAGACTATATCTTAACTGACTTCGAATTCAGGAAATCTGTTAGGAATATACGAGTTTTCCGGGGATTTTACGATGATACAGACCACTATTTGATCTGTAGTGAACTAAGTATCTCTAGGCCTAAGGTAGAGAAAGTTAACTCTGTCTGCAAACGAATAAGGGTAGAAAATCTCTAGGACAAGGAAATTAGACAGAAGTACATGGATATGATTAGTGATAAGTTTCGAACAGTAGACAGTAACCAGGTTCAGGTTACAGAAAGTGAATGGGTGGCATACAGGGATGCTGTAGTAGAAACAGCAAGGGAATGCCTAGGAACAACTGTGTGTAAAGATGGGAAAAGGCGAACATCTTGGTGGAATGATGAAGTGAGAGCAGCCTGTAAACGTAAAAAGGAGGCTTACCAGAAATGGCTCCAAACAAGGGCCGAAGCAGACAGGGATTTGTACGTAGATGAAAGAAACAGAGCGAAACAAATAGTTGTTGAATCCAAAAATAAGTCCTGGGAAGATTTTGGTAATAACCTGGAAAGGCTAGGTCAAGCAGCAGGGAAACCTTTCTGGACAGTAATAAAGAATCTTAGGAAGGGAGGGAAAAGGAAATGAACATTGTTTTGAGTAATTCAGGTGAACTCATAACAGATTCCAGGGAATCACTGGAGAGGTGGAGGGAATATTTTGAACATCTTCTCAATGTAAAAGGAAATCATCCTGGTGGTGTTTCAAACAGCCAAGCTCATGAGGAGGAGGAAAATGATGTTGGTGAAATTATGCTTGAGGAAGTGGAAAGGATGGTAAATATACTGCATTGTCATAAGGCAGCAGAAATAGATGAAATTAGACCTAAAATGGTGAAGAATAGTGGGAAGGCAGGGAAGAAATGGCTTCATAGAGTAGTAAAATTAGCATGGAGTGTTGGTGAGGTACCTTCAGATTGGACAAAAGCAGTAATTGCACCTATCTATAAGCAAGGGAACGGGAAGGATTGCAACAACTATCGAGGTATCTCATTGATTAGTATACCAGGCAAAGTATTCACTGGCATCTTGGAAGGGAGGGTGCAATCAGTCGTTGAGAGGAAGTTGGATGAAAACCAGTGTGGTTTCAGACCACAGAAAGGCTGTTAGGGTCAGATTTTCAGTATGTGCCAGGAAATTGAAAACTGCTACGAGAGGAATAGGCAGTTGTGTTTATGTTTCGTAGATCTAGAGAAAGCATATGACAGGGTACCGAGGGAAAAGATGTTCACCATACTGGGGGTGGAATTAAAGGTAGATTATTAAAATCAATCAAAGGCATTTATGTTGACAATTGGGCTTCAGTGAGAATTGATGGTAGAATGAGTTCTTGGTTCAGGGTACTAACGGGGGTTAGACAAGGCTGTAATCTTTCACCTTTACTGTTCATAGTTTACATGGATCATCTGCTGAAAGGTATAAAATGGCAGGGAGGGATTCAGTTAGGTGTAAATCTAGTAAGCAGTTTGGCCTATGCTGACGACTTGGTCTTAATGGCAGACTGTGCCAAAAGCCTGCAGTCTAATATCTTGGAACTTGAAAATAGGTGTAAAGAGTATGGTATGAAAATTAGCCTCTTGAAGACTAAATTGATGTCAGTAGGTAAGAAATTCAACAGAATTGAATGTCAGATTGGTGATACAAAGCTAGAACAAATTGATAATTTCAAGTATTTAGATTGTGTGTTCTCCCAGGATGGTAATATAGTACGTGAGATTGAATCAAGGTGTAGTAAAGCTAATGCAGTGAGCTCACAGTTGCAATCAACAGTATTCTGTAAGAAGGAAGTCAGTTCCCAGACAAAACTATCTTTACATCGGTCTGTTTTCAGACCAACTTTGCTTCATGGCAGCGAAAGCTGGGTGAACTCAGGATATCTTATTCATAAGTTAGAAGTAACAGACATGAAAGTTGCAAGAATGATTGCTGGTACAAACAGGTGGAAACAATGGCAGGAGGGTACTCAGAATGAGGAGATAAAGGCTAATTTAGGAATGGACTCGATGGACTCTGCTATGGAGGGTAAGAGAAGTAGAGGGAGACTAAGACGACGATGGTTAGACTCGATTTCTAACGATTTAAAGATAAGAGGTATAGAACTAAATGAGGCCACAACGCTAGTTGCAAATCGAGGATTGTGGCAATGTTTAGTAAATTCACAGAGGCTTGCAGACTGAACGCTGAAAGGCATAACAGTCTATAATGATAATGTATGTATGTATGTGTATATACTGTATTTATGGTCGGAAATTGCATGTAGGCCTTCTCCAATGTTTGAACTTTAATGAGAAATAATTTAAGGAATATTTTACTGCATTGCAGCTTAAATGTCATGTTATAATAATTAACATTCCACTTTTAGAAACCAATATTTGCTGTGCTTTGAATTAAACTTGTCCTACCTTCGACAATCACTCGCCCACGACCTTGCTGCAGCTTTGTCCTGTGTGAGTCCAAATTTCTCATATTTTACCCTTTTCTTTTCTTGGAGTGGTTGTTAGAATGATACATAGCACAACCCGGCATTGCAAAAGGGATATTAACAAATACTTTCTCTAGCAATGCACACAGCAATCAACATAAGCACATTTCAATAGACTGTGAATTAAGATGTGCATTTCTCCCACCCTCACCACAACTTCGAGCTGCTCCCAGCAGGACGTCATGCGCAAGACAGAGCGCAATTGAGTCAGCAATCTACCTTACCATTATACTTACACCAAGGTGGAAGATAAGATCAATACCATTATTGGTTGTTTCATTTCTGTAGTATACAATGTATCAGCGCAGGTATACCATAACAGGGAACATTTGTGACCTGTTGTGCTCAAGAAGAATCAAAGTGAATTATTATTATTATTATTATTATTATTATTATTATTATTATTGTTGTTGTTGTTGTTGTTGTTGTTGTTGTTGTTGTTGTTGTTGTTGTTTCAGCCCTAAATCCATAGCAGTACACAGTGTTCATTTTTGATCTGTGGGTCATGGGATGACATAGGCTTGCAGCTATCAGCAATGCCACAAATTTTTTATTATCTGTTTAATAATAATCATCATAAGGTAACCTTATATTTTTGTAGGAGGATTGAAAGATATTTCACCAGCCAATGCTAGGATAAAATAACTCCATGGATAACAGAATTAGGGTAAGTTTTAGGAAAGGTGCCCTTGAACTGTATGAAACTACAAGCTTGTAAACTGGATGTGTTACAATAATTGCTGAGATATTTCTTTGATCAGTATGCCAAGCCAAGTGTATACTGCCATTTAAAGAAATAGAGTTGGCTTCTGGAGAGAAAAAACAGATTGAACTCACCTGATCACAAGAGGCCTGTCAGACCAAGTTCTCAGTAACTGAAGAATGTGTCGCGATGAACTGACAGGTACACTTAAGTTCAAAGATCGAGAGAAGGCATATGATGGGGTACAAAGAGAAAGACTGTTGACCACACTGAGGAATTAAAAAACAAGGGTTAAGTTATTAGAGTCAATCTGTTATATTTATATTGAATATTAGGTTTTAGTGAGAGATGAAGGCAAAAGTTGTAATCTCTCATCCTTATTGATCATCAAAGATGTAGGTCACTACTGAATGGTAGAATGTGGCAGGATAGGTCTGAAATAGACAATAATGTACGGAGTCTTGCTTAGTCTCAAGAGTAGCCATTGTGAAAACTTTGAATCCAGTATCATGGCACTTGAATAGCAATGTTATGAGTATGATATGAAAACAAGCATTTTCAAGATTAAAGTGATACAGATTGGAAAGAATCCTAACAGGAATGAATAGCAGATATAACCTATGAAATTGGAGTATGTGGGTGATTTCAAGTACTTGGGATATACATTTAATATTTAATCTTGGAAGGAGGAAACAAGTTTTTATTCTATACATTAATATAGGTAAGTAGTGAGAATGACTGCTGGTACAAACAGGTGGGAACAATGGAAGGAGGGTACTCAGAATGAGGAGAAAGGCTAATTTAGGAATGAACTCTATGGATGAAGCTGTACGCATAAACTGGCTTCAGTGGTGGGGTCATGTGAGGTGAATGAAGGAGGATAGGTTACATAGGAGAATAATGGACTCTGTTATGGAGGGTAAGAGAAGTAGAGAAAGATCAAGACGATGATGGTTAGACTCAGTTTGTAATGATTTAAAGATAAGAAGTATAGAACTAAATGAGGCCACAGCACTAGTTGCAAATAGAGGATTGTGGCGGCATTTAGTAAATTCACAGAGGCTTGCAGACTGAACACTGAAAGGCATAAAAGTCTGTATTGATAATGTATGTTTGTTGGTCTACTTTTGTGATGAATCAGCTGATTGGGAATAAAAGCCAGATGAACTCAAATTATATAACTCATAAGCTGGCAGGAAAGCAAGAGGGTGACAAGGGTAATTGATGGTACCGGTACCTACAATTGAGAACAATGCAAGAAGGAGTTTAACTTTGTCTGCCACCATAGCGTAATGGTTAACACTATTAACTGCTGCCCACAGTGCTCTGGATTCGATTCTCAGTACTGCCGTAAATTTAAGCATGGTAGGAGGGCTGAGACGTGCTTAAAATGGCACATACAGCTTACCTCCATTGGAGGTATGCCTGAAAAGATCTGCACCACCTCAGGATGAGGACACGAGTTTACCCAAAAGAAAGCAGCATGATTTGTTCTGGGTGATTTCCGACAAAGGAGTAATGTTACGGAAATGTTGCAAACTTTTGACTGGGAAGACTTGTATGTAAGGAGACAAGATGCTTGATTATGTAATATGTTGTGAGCTGTCAGTGGAGAGATGGCACAGAATTAATTAATTAATTTATTTATTTATTTATTTATTTATTTATTTATTTATTTATTTATTTATTTATTTATTTATTTATATTTATTTATTTATTTATTTATTTATTTATTACAATCTGCTTTATGTTACCCTGAAACTGATAGGTCTTATGGCAACGAATAAGCTTGAATGGTGATTTTAACAGTGGGAAAGATAAAGTTGGCATTCAAGAGAACAAATTGAGGCAAACATTAATTTATAGGATGAGAAGTAAGGGATAGGAATAAATTATCAAGGAAAATGTTTGAAAAAATTTCAAAGTTCTTTGAAAATGTTTAAGAAAAGCTGGGTAAACAACTGATAGGGAATCTGTCACCTGGGCGATAGTCCTAAATGCAGATCAATGATTGATTGATTGATTGATTGATTGATTGATTGATTGATTGATTGATTGATTGATTGATTGATTGATTGATTGATTGATTGATTGATTGATGACAATGGAAAGATCCTGAATAAGTTATTAATGAATTTATTGGTCAAAGATATTCACAGGAACTGTCTTTGGTGGTGGGATAATAAGAGGCTAATAGACAAAGGTACAACGATATATAACACAGAAAAATCAGACTGAAGAATGGAGGGTTACAAAAGCAAAGGAAGACCTAAGACGCAATAGTAGGACTCAGTTTTTACATTCCAGTGTAAGAGACATAACCAAATAGTCCATACTTATAAAGAACAATGGAGGTATTTACTTCATTCACAGGCACATGCATACTGCTCACTGCAGGGCATTATAGTTTGTAATGAATGTATGCACTGTATGTGCTGTACGTAAGTATGCATCTACATACAAATGCATGTATGTATGCATGGAGATGTCTGTGTTTATTTACAGTGTATCTATTTGTATAGAGTGCAATTATATAAAGGCAAATATATTTACAACACAAGGTAATGCTCCTTACAGTCAAACAGAAGTATCCTCACAAAGGAAGACAGTTTGGGTGTTGATAATTATCATATTACTGTGACATGACAAATGATACATTTCCCATGAACAGTTGAATGGTGTACAATAGTGTTCAACCAGTATCTCATGAGTGTGAGTGTTCAGTTATAGCTGCTGAATAAAAGGGATCAAAAATATAAAAAAATATATATGTATTGAATAGATTTAATATCAGTTTACAACTTACTTCAACAATACTGATAAAAAGATGTTGACATCATCACGTTCAGGATTCCTGAAATAAAAAAGAACAAATAATGGGTTACCAGACCAAATATGCATGTTCACTTTGTAAGAAAGTTAATAAAAAGAGAATTTCCAATGCAACTCCTGTCATATCATGTAATAATTTTAATCACATATCAAGTCCCTTGGCACAACTGGCCCAAAGGAATTTTTGCCTGCCAAGCAACTACTGCTCAGACCAAAGCTAGGATGATGGGATGATAACATGTTCAGGTGCCTCCGTGCGCACCGTACTGTACGTGTGAATATAGGTCAGAATAGGGTTTGTCCACCCAAGTTGCAATACATTGCTATAGCCTATCTTGCATGGCACGTTGTCATTAAGGTTTCAATCACATCCCTTGGAACTACAGCCTATGCTTCATATACTGCGAGAGTCAGTTTGTCCAATATATATCATTAGTTGGCCCATTTTGACCTTTCCTCACACAAGTACAGCCTCCAACACTAACTACAGGTATAAGGGATCACAAGCCTATTGCACTCATATGATTACCGATATTGTTTGTTGCATAACATGTGGTGCCACCATAGCTCCACTTTTCTGCTCCTAATTCTCAGGGATCTGTCTGGAACATAACAATTTTGTTGCAATCCTCCCTCACTGTTGTCCATCAGATTGGCCTTGTCCAACGTCTTGGCCACTACTGTCATACACGTACTGTGGATATATTTTGGCCAAAATAGATAACCATTTTCATGCAGACCAATCATCTAAGTCATCTCAACTGCTGACAATGGGGCCAAGAAAAATACTTAGTGTTTATTACAAGACACACATCTTATTACACTACCATATATGAGCCATCTATGAGAATGCATATTATCAAATGAGTTATCAAGAATGAGCCCGTCAGATCTCATTAAATCGATCATTCAGAGTGAAAGGCGAAGGCTCCCACTATCCATAACCTCAGCACTATGTGGCATACTTTGGTTAGCACTACCCTATGTACAAATAAATAAAATTGTATCTTTCAGCACTGTGAAGCTCATAATTCAAGGTGACATACTGTACTTGTACCTAACTAGTATTAACTATGGAATTTTCTGAAATATTGTGCATCATTATCCAGTCAATACTGATAAGTATTACTTGGTTATATTACATTTTTCCAAACTATTAAAGATGTATGGAGTTTTATTCAGTGTCAGCAGTGTAAAAAAAATTTCTAAATAAATAAAACAGCTACAGAGAAAGCAATGTAATGAACATGTCAGCTTACACATGTGACATTGTACTAAAAAACATTTAATTCATTACAACTAATATCCTTCATTTCCTAACTGTTTGTGTCTGAACTTTAGATGATGATGATGATGATGATGATTATTTATAGGAGACTAACATCCAAGTCATTGGCCCCATGAACTTTAGAAGATTTCTCATTTGCTCATTAGTTCCAAGGCAGAATTTCTCATCACACATGCAATTCAGGGTCTTTGAAAGGTATTTCAAAGTTTGAATCAACAGTTATCATTATTAATTTCAATAGACACCAGTAAAATCCAAGAGAGTGGATTACATAAGTTAATCCTTTGAACATTGAAGTTGCTGCAATTCTTTCTTTGTTTTCAGGTACCTTTTCTTTCTGTGATATTGATATTCGTAGAGTAGAGAACCTCTCCTGCAACTATGGCATTATCCATCTTGGACCATGTAATAATGTTACTTTTAGCTAAGAAGAATTTAATGTGCCAATTCCTGCAGGTCTGAAAACTTGGAAATGCTTCTTTTTAATTGCTGTTGTCCAGGTTATGACATAGTACAGTAGTACATAGTACAGGACCATAAAGGCTGAAAACGTCAAGAGACTACTGTAGCTTTGTAAGAGAATGCATCAACATTTTATGCTGAGTTTCCACAGGGCAGTTTGGGCAATAGTACAGATGCACCAGGTCTTAAAATACATCACGGTTATGGGCAATTTATATCATGGCTGAGAAACAATATAATGGATGCAGAAATTTTCTCACAGAACTGGAGTCAGTATTGTAGAGATAGGATAGGAATGGTAGGAGGGGGAGCATTCATTCTGATGAAAATATAATTTGCAAGCTATGAAAAAGTTAATGAGAGATGCATTTTTAGAGATAATACACAACTTGATATCTTTAGACTGTACAGACCATGAAAGTGTAGTGCTGATGCTGATTCAGAATTATTTGATACGATAATCAGCTATGTGGGAAACCACATGGAAAGGAATGTGATTGAAGCGGGAGATCTCAAATTACCAAATGTCAATTGAAAAGGTAATGTGAATGACAGGAAGCATGACCAACAAATGGCAATTAGTTAATGTAGGAAGGACAGCTGATTCGGAAAGTGATAGAACCAACTAGAGAGAATAATATTCTGGACATGGTGTTGGTAAAACCAGGTGAGCTATATAGAGGTACCAAAGAATATATGGTATTAGTGATCATGAAGTTGTTTTTGTTGTAGTTAAAAATAAATCTGATAGAAAGGAAGGTCTTAATAGTAGGACTCCTAGGCAGTACCAAGTGGTTGGTAAAACAGGCATGAGAGAGTTTTTAAATAAGTAACTATGATCGGTGGACAACGGTAAATAAAAATGTAAACAGACTCTGGAATGCTTTTAAAGCAATTGTTGAGGAATGTGAAAACAGGTTTGTACCTTTAAAGGTGGTAAGGAATGGTAAAGACCTACTATACAATAACAGAGAAATGAAGAGACTAAGAAGGAGGTGCAGACTGGAAAGAAATAGAGTAAGAAATGGCTGTGGAAGTATGGAGAAATAGAAGGAACTTACTAGGAAATGGAATCTAGCAAAGAAGCCAGCTAAGGATAACATGATGGCAAGCATAATTGGCAGTCACACAAATTTTAGTGAAAAATGCAAGGGTATGTATAAGTACTTTAAGGCAGGAACAGGTTCCAAGAAGGACAATCCAGGAATAATTAATGTACAAGGTGAGTGTTTATTCAATGATCTTCAAAAGGCATGAATACTCAGTCAGCAGTATATAAAGAATGTTGGTTACTGGGATAATGCCCAGTTAGATGAGGTGTCTAATACTAAAGAAGTATTAAACTTTACTAATGATAACAACATTTAAAATAGGATACAAAATTTGAAAACTAGAAAAGTGGCTGGGAAAGATTTCGGGAGATATATTAAAGACAATGGGTATGGATATAGTACCATATCTGATGTACTTATTTGATTATTGTTTGCATGAAGGAGTAATACCAAATGAATGGAGAGTTGCTATAGTTGCTATAGTAGCCCCTGTGTATAAAAGAAAGGGTGATAGACATAAAGCTGAAAATTACAGGCCAGTCAGTTTGACATGCATAGCATGTAAGCTTTGGGAAAGCAATCTTTCTGATTACATTAGACACGATTGAGAAACTAATGACACGCTCGATAGAAGGTACCGGTAGTTCGGGTTTAAATAATGTTACTCCACTGAAGATCAACTTGTAGGATTCCAGCAAGATATAGCAGATGTCTTGGATTCCGGAGATCAAGTGGACAGTATCGCGATTGAGCTGTCTAAGGCATTTGCTAGAGTGGATCATGGGAAACTACTGGGGAAATTAAGTGCAATAGGACTAAACAAAAGAGTGACTGAATGGGTGGCTGTATTTCTAGAAAATAGAACTCAGATAATTAGAGTAGGCGAAGCTTTATCTGACCCTGTAATAATTAAGATGGGATTTCCTCAAGGTGGTATTATTGGACCCTTATTTTTTTCTCATATATATAAATGATATGAGTAAAGAAGTGCAATCAGAGATAAGGCCTTTTGTGGATGATGTTATTCTGTACAGAGCAATAAATAAGTTACAAGATTGTGAGCAACTGAAAAATGACCTCATTGAAGTTGTGAGATGGACAGTAGGCAATGGTATGATGATAAACAGGTTTAAAAGTCAGGTTGTGAGTGTCACAAATAGGGAAAGTCCTCTCAGTTTTAATTACAACATTGATGGGGTAAAAGCTCCTTATGGGAATCATTGTAAGTACCTAGGCATTAATATAAGGAAAGATCTTCATTCGGGCAATCACATAACTGGGATTGTAAATTAAAGGTACAGATCTCTGCACATGTTTATGAGGGTGTTTAGGGGTTGTTGCAAGGATGAAAATGAGAGGGCATATAAGTCTCTGATAAGACTGCAACTAGAATATGGTTCCAGTATATGGGACCCTCACCAGGATTATTTCATTCAAGAAGTGGAAAAATCCAAAGTGTTGGAATGTTGTTATTTTCTCATAAAAATAAAAATAAGATGCCCTGTATATATATCTTGTAGTAGTTTTAAGAAAAACAACATTAAGGTTATGTGTTGGCAACTCAGATAAATTGAGTCAAGTAGTTTGTCTTGGTTTGCTTTTGTTCTTTGAACGTTTGAACTGCTTGGTGTGTGTGAAGCTCAGTTGTAGTCAATACCTCGTAATAAAATGATGTGTGCGAGGAAGCTGGTGTTTCTATGGTAAAATTTGCTTATCAAAAACTGGTGCCATGAGTAGAAATTAAAGATGTTTCAACACAAAGAAAAGCAGCTTGATTTGTTCTGAGTCATTTCCAACAAAGGAGTAGCTTTACAGAAATGTTGCAAAGTTTGGGCTAGGAAGAGTTGGGAGAAAGGAGACAAGCTGCTCGAATAGGTAGTATGTAATACCAATGTAAGGGGTCCGTTATTGGACATTATATAAATTTTCCAGCTTAATCATTCCTGGTTGCCGGTGTTTTGCCCCAGTGTGCTAAGTTGGGCTCATCAGTTTGTAAACAGCACACCCACCAAGACACATGGCTAGTGCATACTGTGGAGGTCACTGCGTAGGCTACTTGGAACCACCAGCAATGCCTACGCACTATGAGAGACTTTGTCTCATTACCAAAAATTGATGCCTGTCCTGAATGGGTAAATTTAAAATACCAATGTAAGTGGTCCGTTATTGGACATTAAAATTTTTCCAGCTAATTCATTCCTGGTTGCCAATGTTTCGCCCCAGTGTGCTAAGTTGGGCTCATCGGTTGGTAAATAGCACACCCTCCAAGATGCATGGCTAGTGCATACTGTGGAGGCCACTGCATAGGCTACTTTTAGCCACCAGCAGTGCCAGTGCACAGTGCACTATGAGAGGCTTTGTCTCATTACGAAAAATTGATGCCTGCCTGGCCATCAGATGATACAGATGTCGATTCCCATAGGGAACCTGAAATATTTGTCCCGAATGAGTAAATTTATAATACCAATGTAAGTGGTCCATTATTGGACATTATAAATTTTCCAGCTAACTCATTATTTGTTGCCAGCGTTTCGCCCCAGTGTGCTAAGTTGGGCTCATCAGGTGGTAAATAGCACACCCACCAAGACGCATGGCTAGTGCATACCGTGAAGGCCACTGAGTAGGCTATATTGATCCACTGGCAGTGCCAATGCACTATGAGAGACTTTGTCTCATTACCAAAAATTGATGCCTGTCTGCCCATAAGATGATATAGATGTTGATTCCCATAGAGAACCTGAAATATTTGTCCCAAATGAGTAAATTTATAGCACCGATGTAAGTGGTCCATTATTGGACATTATAAAAATTCTTTCCAACTAACTCATTCCTGCTCGCTAGCATTTCGCCCCAGTGTGCTAGGTTGGGCTCATCAGTTGGTACATAGCACAACCACGAAGACGCATGGCTGGTGCATACGGTGGAGGCCACTGCGTAGGCTACTTAGAGCCACCGGCAGTGCACTATGAGAGACTTTGTTTCATTACCAAAAATTGATGCCTGCCCGGCCATCAGATGATATAGATGTTCATTTCCATAGGGAACCTGAAATATTTGTCCCAAGTGAATAAATTTATAATACCCATGTAAGTGGTCCGTTATTGGACATTACACATTTTTCCAGCTAACTCATTCCTGGTTGTCAGCGTTTCACCCCAGTGTGCTATGTTGGGCACATCTCTTGGTAAATAGCACACCCCCCAAGACGCATGGCTAGTGCATACTGCGGAGGCCACTGCATAGTCTACATGGAGCCACTGACAGTGCCAATGCACTATGAGAGACTTAGTCTCGTTACCAAAATTGATGCCTGCTTGGCCATCAGATGATACAGATGTTGATTCCCATAGGGAACCTGAAATATTTGTCCCGAATGAGTAAATTTATAATACCAATATAAGTGGTCTGTTATTGGACATTATAAATTTTCCAGCTAACTCATTGCCGGTTTCCTGCGTTTCACCCCAGTGTGCTAAGTTGGGCTCATCAGTTGGTAAATAGCACACCAACCATGATGCATGGCCAGTGCATACAGTGGAGGCCACTGTGTAGACTACTTGGAGCCACTGGCAGTGCCAATGCAGTATGAGAGACTACTATGCAGTGGCCTCCATGGTATGCATTAGGCACGCGTCTTGGTGGGTGTGCTTTTTACCAACTGATGAGCCCAACTTAGCACACTGGCGTGAAATGCTGGCAAATAGGAATGAGTTAGCTGAAAAATTTATATTGTCCAATAATGGACCACTTACATTGGTATTATAAATTTACTCACTCAGGGCAATTATTTCAGGTTCCTTATGGGAATCTATATCATCTGATGGCCAGGCAGGCATCAATTTTTGGTAATGAGACAAAGTCCCTCATAGTGCATTGGCACTGCCGGTGGCTAAAAGTGGCCTATGCAGTGGCCTCCACCATATGCACTAGCCATGCGTCTTTGTGGGTGTGCTATTTACCAACTGATAAGCCCAACTTAGCACACTGGGGTGATACGTAGGCAACCAGGAATGAGTTAGCTGGAAAATTCATAATGTCCAATAATGGATCACTTACATTGGTATTATAAATTTACTCATTCAGGACAAATGTTTCAGGTCCCCTATGACAATCAACTTTTATATCATAAGCAGAATGTTCCGATCTGTCAGTGGAGTGATGGCGTGGAATGACATTAGTGGACGAATGAGTATGGGTGGTGTCTTTAAAAGTAGGAAAGATCATAATATGAAGATGAATTTGGAATTGAAGAGGACAAATTGGAGCAAATATTTGTTCATTGAAAGGGGAGTTAGGAATTGGAATAACTTACCAAGCGAGATGTTAAATGAATTTCCAATTTCTTTGAAATCATTTAAGGAAATGCTAGGAAAACAACAGATAGGGAATCTGCCACCTGGCTGACTGCCCTAAATGCAGATCAGTACTGATTGATAAATTATTGTGCATGAAGACCCATATTGAATAGTGGACCTTCGTTTTTGCCTTTATTATCATATTAATCATTATCCATATTGACCATGGTTGACAGGCAAGATTTAGAGTCTCTTCCGTTGGCCTATTCGGTTCTGCTAAGTCAACTGTTGCTGCCAACAGGGGCGGTGCATGGTATTGTTGTAGTGTTGCACAACTCCCAATAATTTTGTACATTTTTATCGTCTTTTCTTCTAATGTTTTAGTTCAATGAACCTAACATCTATTTGAAAACATGTTAAAACCAACCATTTTTGGTCATTCACTGTACTAATGCTTTGTAATGGACCAATAAGTGCTGCTGGCTGCAAATCAAACTCAGGGGTTTCCTTTCCTATGGCAACTCCCTAACAGACAGCGCGGCACAATGTACCTCAGCAGGGATGAGTCTAAGCCTGTATAGCATCAGGTAGCATGCTCGCCAGTATCGGTCTTAGGGAGTTGCACGAGACTAGCAAGTCCACTATCGAGAAACAGTTCCAAATGTCCCCGTTAGATTGTGCCACTCTGCCGAGATTAATTCATTCCTCCTTTCTCTCCTCTCGCAAAGGTATTTTAATTTTAATTTTTTTAAATTGACAATTATTGCTTTACATTGCACCGATGAAGATATGCCTTATGGTGAGGATGGGATACGAAAGGGCTAGGAGTTGGAAGGAAGCGACCATGGCTTTAATTAAGGCACAGCCACAGCATTTGAATATTTTGAAAAAAGCAAACTATGGAAAACCACCTTCAGGGCTTCCAACAGTGGTGTTGGAACCCACTATCCCCTGAATGCAAGCTCACAGCTATACGACCCTAACCGCATAGCCAACTTGCTGGGTAACTTCTTTTCCACGCCATTCCAGACCACCCACAATATTACCAACATCTTGCTTCAATGAAAAACAGGAGGCCAAATTTTCAATTCAAGTGAGGCAAAAGTAACTGTGCCAGGCAGAGCGGCTCAGCCGGTTAAGTGCTGGCCTTCTGACCCCAACGTGGCAGGTTCGATTCTGGCTCATTCCGGTAGTATTTGAAGGTGCTCAAATAAGTCAGCCTCGTGTCAGTAGATTTACTGGCGTGTACATTAACTCCTGCGGCACTAAATTCTGGTGCCTTGGTGCCTCCGAAAACCATAAAAAAATTGTTAGTGGGTATGTAAAGCCAATAACATTATTATTAAGACTAACTGTAGTTATAGTGTGTAATAAACCTCTTATTTCCTGGGTTGTAATTCCCAGACATATTTCAGTTTTAGTAGGAATGTGGTTCATTACTTAACGATAATAGATTCTTTTCATTTCTGTAAGCTATTAAAGCATGACACTGAAAATTTTGGTGCAACACCCAGCTTCAGATACCACTAGCCACCCCTAGCTGCCAATACTCTTTCCTGAGAGCACTTGGTTTTGCTATTGCAGGCTCAATGGTGTTGATGAAACCCTTCCCTGATTTAAGACATTTCCCTACAGATTTGTGGCCGTGTAGAGGATATGATTACCCACCCTTTTTTTACACTTTCTCAGTTTCAGCTGCTACTTGCCATCCAACACCTACTGGTAGGTTAGTGCTTTACCACATGTGTGGTATACCTTTTTGACATTAGTTGGTCTGAATCATCATGTTCGACTCAAGACCATATCCACTTTCATGGAATTCACATTGTTGGGCGATATAGGTAAAACATACTCAGCTGCAAGAGAGAGTGCCAAGGCTGTAGTTAGCACAATTGCTGGATCTGCTCTCCAGGTGGACCAAGTTATTATCTTTAATAAACTGTTCCTTGCTTCATGTTGAGAGATTGCCAGTGCCCTTTAAACATGAATAAATGCTCAAGTTGAACTCCCACATATTTGACAGCTGAGAAGAATGCAGTTTTACTTCCTTCCCTCTAGATATTCAATTTATGGTATGCAGCATGGTTACAAAGATGGGGAAATGTGACTTGTGCTTTGATGCAATTTGGTAGAAATTTGTTTTTATAGTACATGGAAAGATCATCGAGGCAAGTCTGCAGACAGGATTCCATGTCCTCAAATGACTTTGGACTGTCATCCAACACCAATATCATCAGCATACAAAACATGCTGTGTTTCCTGACCATTATGTTGATCATTTGTGTATACATTGGAAAGATTGGTGCAAGGGCACTGTGATGTGGGAGGCCTTTTTCTTAATCCTCCAATGACTCAGTGTACCTTGAAGAATCACCTGGAATCTTCTGCTCTGCTGGAGGAGGTGTTCAACGATTCTTTTGAGTTTGCTGTTGCTTGTCACCTTAAACAGCTTGCATAAAAGGAATTGATAGGTGAGAGTGTCAGAAACAGTAGTCAAATTTATATAAGCAGTGCCAGTTGCCAGACTTCTCAAATCCATTCTCAGCATACTGATTGTGAGTAAGGTTCAATGTTTGGTTAATAAACAATCGTCCTTCCAGCTAATCAATGATGAGATCATCATGTTAACAGTAAAAGTGACTCAGGATAGAGAAATTTTTTTAGCTGGTGTGGTTAGTGGCAGATCCAGAGAGCATTTGGGAGGGAATGTAGTTTTACTCCAACAGATCGCAAGTTTTTAATCACTTTTATCGGGTAGACACCAAATATACCACCAGAGATATTTAACATGCTGACATCATACCAAATGGAATGGTGAGGAATTTTTTATTTGTAGCCTTCCCCAATCTGATGCCGCCGATTGGCGCGAGAAACGTCCGAGGGCTATCTGCCCAAGGTCGGAGCAGGTTAAAGAAGCAAGGCAAATTCACCCAATTTACGACGATCAGCAATTGGACAATGACAGGTGTCGGTGGTGATTATTGTTTTAAGAGGAAGTACAAGTACCGGTAGGTAAAAATCCTCTATTAACATTAATCAGAGAGAAAACATGGGAAGGATCCGACACTTCGGAAAATGAAAGTATCGGTCAAAGAAGGACAAGAGCCACGAAGGGCGTGAAGATGAAAAACTCTCTTGGTCTCGAATGCTCCAATATTCTCGCAGTCACAAAAGAACAAGAGTTGACCAAGGGAGAGAAAGACTGGGTGCAGCCGCGAGTTGCCCAAATCAGTTTAAAGATATTAACATTAAAATTTCCACCTTTACAATGCTTACAAAAGTTTTTATTCTTAAAGCGAAGTTATAGGTACACGTTTCGTCCCTCTCGGGGACATCCTCAGTCTAGCGAAGACCGAACGTTAAATGGTAAAATTAGCATAACAATAAAGGTGTTATATATTACGTCTACTGCAAATAAAATTTACATGGTCTTAGCGTGCCATTTGAAAACAAAATGGTGACGTGAAATCCGTTTGAAACATCTCATCCTCGTTCATGTATAAAAGAATCTTACGTTTGGAGACAGGCATGTAGAGTGAGAGAAAAATCTTGACTAGTAGTTCAGTATGGGTTCTATGCTTCTAATCGTAAAATGTGTTCCATTAGTGGTTTAATGGATAATAAACGCCGTGTGGTAAAATGAGGCTATTAACACAGGGTGAACTTCTCCTCTGGTGCCGTAATAAGTTGAAAAGCCGGCCTTGGATCGTATCGTTTCAATCGTGGAGTAATATAAATTAAAATAGATTACTGAAAAATTGTGTAAACATAAACAATATGGAAAGGTAAAAAGAATATAAGGCACATCTGAGTACTTACATTTTTGATTTTGTCAGTCACTAGCTTCAAGTATAACGGTCAATTGCGGAAGGCTTGAAGAAGAATTGTATTCTCATTGTGCATCATTTAAAGAATGCATAATTATTCTCTGATATTTCATTTAGGTTACCATTGGAGTTTGTTCTCTGGTCTATGTCGGTGAAAATATCTTCTTCTTCTCCATCTTCTTCAACATTCAGTTGGGCTGTTTCATTTTATCGCCCATTAGATTAGCCTGTTTTATCTTATGACTAGCTGATGTACCTGTGCTTCGCTACAGAATTCTACATTGTATACAGAGTTCTAGGTTAAGTACCGGTAGTGTAGTTGTTGAGAGCCAAATTGCATTAAATTGCAAGGCTCTTGACGTTACCCCAGAAATGTGATGGGGAAGTATTTTGTGAAGACTGGGTCAGGGAATCTTTATTGTAATGGTAGGCCCTCTTGCCTACCATCAGTCACAATCAAGTCTGGGAGTTTTCATTATACTTACTGTCCACCTGCCTTTTTACATCCTCAGAAAGGCTGTCTTAGTGGTTTTCCTAACTGAAATCAACATAGATCGGTACAATGATGCCAGTAGGAATGTCGCAATTAAAAGCAATGCTATCATATGAAATACTCGATCAAATTAAAAACCACTCATTTTCTCACTTTTAAAGAACAGTACTACGCTACCGACCTAACAGTCCAAAGTTCAAGAGCTGGAATGACCAGGCCGTAGACAGCCGTGATCCATGAACACTCCTTAATTTCGGTAGGCAGGGGGTGTGAAGATGGGGGGGGGGGGAATAATGTAGAGTCCCAGGACAAAAACTATGCCGTCTTACTCATCTGTTCAATAGGAGTTCCCGAGGAGTCGGAAAATCTCAATTCACTACACTGGCGGCGGAAAAATCTAGCTTGACTTGGAGGAAAATTTTCCCTCCAAGCCAGAGGAGAAATTCCCTCTTCACTGCTAACTTGGAATAAAATTAATGAAGAACTTAATAAAATGAAGAGGAAGAAGCTTTTCTTAAGAAACGGCTCTTTTCAGTGTTTAATTTTGAGTTATTTAGTGAATTGTGGTGCTATAATTTGGAATTGGCCGAAATTGTAATTCTAGATCAGGTTATACTACTACTACTACTACTACTACTACTACTAAGTGAGCCTATGCCTTAAGTGTGGACACGGCTCATTCAAAACAGCGCGTCAGAGTAGGGATCGAATAGCTTGAATACTATGATGAACCAATGTGTTACGTGCTAGTAGCATCAGAAAATGTATGAACCAGAGGAATGGCATGCTAAAGAAGAAAGTTACCTAACTCCCCACCTATTTCCCGCCAATATTCAGGCAGGCTATTATACTCGGTACGCAGCAGTAATCTCATCTATCGGGGAGGAGTGGCAGCATAAGAGACAAAGAACATCACAACAAACAATGGGCAAAGTATGTTATTTTTGATCACTGTTACACGCTTTCGATATTGTAGGCCTTCACATTTAGTTTTCTTCCAACTATGAAGTAGGTCCCTTCCACTCTTATCATAGACGGTACGATAAAACTGAATAAAACATAAATGATCGGAAATAACTTTTGTTATGTAGTACTTATCGATAGCACCAATAACAAAGGCATTTAAAAATTAAATTTTAGGCACCTTCCCCTAAACTACAATTTCATCCAGGGAGAATAAAAATGTTTATAGTTTAGACTGTAGTTTCTTATTCCCCGACTCTCTATACTGATTTTCATTAAATTCTGTTAACCCATTTTCTCGTGGCTCGGCACTGATATGGACTTAGCAACAAAAATACAAATTCATGAATATCTGTGTTATCATAGCCGGTTCTGTAAAAATGTATAAGACATAAATGATCGGAAATTTAATTCTATATAACTTTAGTTATGTAGTATTTATCGATAGGACCATTAATAATGTAAATATTTGAGAATTAAATTTTAGGCCTTCCCCTAAACTACCATTCCACTCAGCCTGAATAAAATGATTTATAGCCTAGATTGTAGTGGCTCATCCCCCGACTTTAGATACCGATTTTCATTAAATTCTCTTTAGCCTTTTTCTCGTGATGCGCGTACAGACAGACAGACAGACAGACAGACAGACAGACAGACAGACAGACAGACAGACAGACAGACAGACAGACATTACGGAAAAGAAAAAGTACGTTTCCTGGTTACTGTGGACATGACCGATACAGAAATACAATTCTTTTCACATTCTGAGCAATGTACAGACAAAACTCTTTTATATATATATAGAAGATATAGATATTGAGTTAAGATAAGGAACATAATTTAACTATCCACTGTATGTATTACCGGTACATATTCCCCAGAGATTGAACGCACTGACATGAAATATACTACATTACGTAACATTGTCCTGTACCGTACTTATTATTTAATATTGGAAAATATTATAATTTTAAACTACAAGGTTAGCTGACTCTGACCAAGAAAGTAATTTATTACATTCATTATTTCAGAAGTAGGTTCATATAATAAACAAGAGATAGTTGTTAGAAATGGAGGATGTAAATGAAGCAATTTTTAAATAAATTTTCTACGAGGAAGTTCATAAAATTTACACTGAATAAAGATATGTTTTCCGTCGTAAATATTGAGTAAGGTACCTTTATTAGTTTTTTGGAGGATGGAAAGATCTTATTCTACTGCAGAAAAAGAATGGTTAAGAGTCCGACATGTGGGAGCTCATGGCAGAAAATCTACTGTGCTTTCCTGGCGTTAGTGTGTTCCTGGTCTGCAAACGTAAGATCCTTTTATACTTGAACAACAATTACATTTTTCAAATGGATTTTACGTCATCATTTTGTTGTCAAATGGCACGCTATTGGTCAGACCACATCAAAGTTAATAAATAATGTTAATGAAAACATTCCTCAACATGTTAATAAACTTTTGTTAACAAACTTCTTCAACATTATGTCAATACCAAAACACCTGTTTGTGAGGTTACAGTGGACAGGGTCAGGAAGAAGAAAATACCAGTGGCGTATCCTGGAATCTCCACTGAGGCATGCAACTAGTAACCATGCAGTTAACACAATGTATTAAGTAAATTTCAATTCTACTCACCCTAATTACATGCAGGTGGACTCGAGCCAAACAGTTTTACTGTAAGTTTCTGGATTGAACGTGCGTACACAATTCTTGTTTTCTGTTTTTAAATCTACGAGGGTCCGCCTCTGTGGTGTAGTGGTTAGTGTGATTAGCTGCCACCCCCGGAGGCCCGGGTTCGATCGTTCGATTCCCGGCTCTGCCACGAAATTTGAAAAGTGGTGCGAGGGCTGGAACGGAGTCCACTCAGCCTCGGGAGGTCAACTGAGTAGAGGTGGGTTCGATTCCCACCTCAGCCAACCTCAAAGTGGTTTTCCGTGGTTTCCCACTTCTCCTCCAGGCAAATGCCCGGATGGTACCTAACTTCAGGCCACGGCCGCTTCCTTCCCTCTTCCTTGTCTATCCCTTCCAATCTTCCCATCTCCCGCATGGCCCCTGTTCAGCATAGCAGGTGAGGCAGCCTGGGCGAGGTACTGGTCATACTCCCAGTTGTATCCCCCGACCCAGAGTCTGAAGCTCCAGGACACTGCCCTTGAGGCGGTAGAGGAGGGATCCCTCGCTGAGTCCGAGGGAAAAGCCAACCCTGGAGGGTAAGCAGATTACGAAGAAGAAGAAGAAATTTACGAGGGAAGGTAGAGGTCTCCCGGCTTTAACTATTTGAATCTTTTCATCAAACGAACGGCCAGTAAATGGCTTTTCAAACTGATTTACAATTATATCCGTTTTAGACTCATCCATCGTTAATACCACATGTGCGCAAAAATATAATAAAACACCGAAAACACAATGAACTAACTCACTAACTCAAGCACTGGATGTAAGTCACCCCAGTGGCATTGGTCAGTTTCGTCACGTTGGGTTCTCGCTGGGGGGTAATCTGTGGGTCCCGTTCGCTGTAAAGATGCCGACATTCTGCAAGTTGCTAACAGATGGCAGAGGGTAGCACGGGTATGGGGTGACAAATTCTGACCAAGTTTCAATTGCAGCAACAGCGTTGGAGGGTTTCAGAACTACGTCTGCCACCGAATGCAATTTTAAGATTGAATGCCTCACATCCTTAACTCCTCCATTCGCTGTCTCTTTCTTTCTAGAGTGGTGTAGACGGCGAGACTACACCAGCACCACACGTAGTCAAGCAACGGAACCAGTACAGTTGCGCGGACCTTTTGAACTTCTGAGAGATGAAATCGTTAATATTTGACTTGAAACAAACCTAAAATCGTACATCAGATAGTTCTTTGTGTTATCATAACGCATGCAATGAATGCCTTGCATTCAAGGAGAATACGCCCCTGGAAAATACTTACAGCTGCAGCTTTCATTATTTTAGTGAGTACAGTTAGAGAAAAGCGCAGACGCGAAGTGTGGCAGAGGAAAATATTGGAAAGGCGAATAGAATTAAGTTTGGAGAGAACGCTTATTTCAGAACTTTCAATTCATGATGCAGCACGCTTTCAAAATTTTCTTGAGAATGCCTTCACATGATTTTCAGTTCTTGTTTACAGTAATTGGGTCTGAAATCGCAAGTAATGATACAGATTATCGCAAAGCCGGCTCCACTAAAGACAGCTATTTTCTATAGGTATAACTTCAAGATTCCTAGCAAGTGGTGACTCAGACATTTTACTTATGGGCCTGTTTGTCTAAAGCATCAAAATAAGCAATTTCAGTCATTGTGTCTGATGTGTTTGAAGCTTTATATAACAGTTCTCGTTCGCTCGTTGGGGGCTCTGACCCCAAACCCCCGAGTACTCTCCATTTCGAAATAGGCCTATATCTCAAAAACTGAAGATGTTACAGATGTGAGAATAGGTATTTGGAATCTCCTTTAAAAATTAAAAAAAAAAAACATGTGTTTACTTTTTTGACTTGAGAGAAGACTGTTTCTCACATGCACAGTTCTATGTCGCATGGTCGTCTTAGCCCCAAAAGGTAATAACACAAACATGGTTTACAAATAATTTCTAGGGTAAATGAAATTCAGTTTTTTGGGTGAGATTTTATACTTTAGGAATTTTCAGATAATGTCTTGGTACAATGCCAAGGAACGATTACTTTCATCAAATTACGAAACCCACGCGAGCGAAGCCGCGAGTAATTAATTGCTAGTAGTGAATAAAATGTCTTTGCTCAGAAGGAACCTGAGAATTTCCATCTGCCTCACACTGAGATCTTTATTGGTTGTGAGGATCAAAAATACCAGTTAGCACTGAGATAATTGTAGTTTGACAACACCTGCATGTATTCCTCAAAGAATACACTTTTTCACCCCACAAATAGCATATCCTGACTGCAAAGGAACACTTCAACATACCACCAAGTTATTATTGTGTAGGCCTATCACTCACTCCGTAAAAAACAAAACAAAAATATAAACTCCTGATGGTTAATGGTTCTATATAGGACACATGGCATAATGGACATACCAGTTATTTAAAATTCAGTTAAATATTGTCTCTTTACTTTTAAAGTATGATTCCCAGGTGGAGATGTCATGAATTTAGAAACCAAGGATTGAATACTAACAAAATAGTATTTAAAATCACCTTTGGACACACGTTCCATTGTCATCCCAGGTAGAGCAGCACAGAAACTAAATTTACCTACTCAAATGTATACTGTTCTCAAGAATGAACCAATGCAGTCCCTGCACTGTATTTTTCCATAACACTTCCAATTTTCTTGCCCATATCTTACTTTGCAAGGAATTATCCTTCTGATATTTAAGTACAACTAATATCCAACCTACACCACTCCCTTCCTCTATTGTTTAAATTCATGCTGATTACATCTTTAATTATACTGCAATACTACAAGATACGAGGGCGAATCAAAAAGTAAGCTACACTAGCTCGCCGCGAGAGCACACTCTGATTCGTGACCGTGGCCAATGCAGAGCAAGCTATAGTACTTGCCGACACGTCCGATAGGAGGGTTGGTGTGGTATTCCGTCGTGTTGTGTGTGCAGAGCGGGTTAGGCTCAAAGGCACGTCAACTGGATGTTCACTCCAAAATGGAGTTGCGTGCAACGATCGGATTTCTATGGGCCAAACGGCTCAATTGCAGGGACATTCATCGTGAAATCACTGCTGTCCAGCATACTGAAAATTTCGTATGGCGGTGTGTTCTCCACTGTTCACTACCACCTTGGATTTCGTAAACTGTGTCAAAGATTGGTCCCGCGTCTGCCCACCGATGTTCACAAGGAACGACGTTTCCAATCGTCACTGGCATTTTTTCAACAATATTCTGTGGAAGGCAACGAGTTTCTGCGGCGAATCATCACAGGGGTTGAAATGTGGGTCCACCACTTCATCCCCGAAACAAAGAGAACATCGATGGTATGGGTGGACACCACATAAACACCTCGAAAGAAGGCCAAGGTCCAACCATCAGCAGGAAAGGTAATGGCGACAGTGTTCTTTGACATGGAGGGTGTGGTGCACGTGGAATTTGTGCCAAAAGTAAACACAATCAACTCAGTGTCGTTTTGTCAAACGTTGAACCGGTTGCGTAAGCAATTAAAGGAAAGCGGCGGGGAAAATTGTGCATCGGTGTGATTTTGTTGCACGATAACGTAACACTTCACACGGCCCGCCAAACGCCCGAACTGCTGCAGCGATTCAAGTGAGAGGTATGGCTACATCCTTCGTACAGTCCAGACTTAGCGCTATGCGATTATCACGTGTTCGGTAAGCTGAAAACGGATCTTGGTGGACGACGGTTCCGAAACGATGGGGAAATGAAAGCAGCTGTTTCCAGGGGTTAAATAGCGCTGGAGGTGATTTCTACGCATCCGGAATCGAAAAGTTGGTTGACCGTTCCGAGAAATGTTTACAGTCTCTTTACAGTTAAATCTTGTCTCTTTACTTTTAAAGTGTGATTCCCAGGTGGAGATGTCATGAATTAAGAAACCATGGATTGTGATTGTAGCGGGAGATCTGAATTTGTCAGATGTCAATTGGGAAGGAAATGCGAACGACAGGAAGCATGACCAACAAATGGCAAAGAAGTTAATATGGGAAGGACAGCTGATTCAGAAAGTGATGGAACCAACCAGAGGGAGAAATATCCTGGATGTCGTGCTGATAAAACCAGATGAGCTCTATAGGGAAACTGAATTACTAGATGGTATTAGTGATCATGAAGCTGTTTTTGTCGTAGTTCAAAATAAAGGTGATAGAAAGGAAGGTCTTAAAAGTAGGACTGTTAGGCAGTACCATATGGCTGATAAAGCAGGCATGAGGCAGTTTCTAAAAAGTAAATATGATCGGTGGAAAACGGTAAATAAAAATGTAAACAGACTCTGGGATGGATTTAAAGAAATTGTTGAGGAATGCGAAAACAGGTTTGTACCTTTAAGGGTGGTAAGGAATGGTAAAAACCCACCTTATTATAATAGAGAAATAAAGAGACTAAGAAGGAGGTGCAGACTGGAAAGAAATAGAGTTAGAAATGGCTGTGGAAGTAAGGAGAAATTGAAGGAACTTACTAGAAAATTGAATCTAGCAAAGAAGGCAGCTAAGGATAATATGATGGCAAGCATAATTGGCAGTCATACAAATTTTAGTGAAAAATGGAAGGTTATGTATAGGTATTTTAAGGCAGAAACAGGTTCCAAGAAGGACATTCCAGGAATAATTAATGAACAAGGGGAGTTTGTATGTGAGGACCTTCAAAAGGCAGAAGTATTCAGTCAGCAGTATGTAAAGATTGTTGGTTAGAAGGATAATGTCGAGATAGAGGAGGAGACTAAGGCCAAAGAAGTAATAAAATTTACATATGATAACAATGACATTGACAATAAGATACAAAAGTTGAAAACTAGAAAAGCGGCTGGAATTGATCAGATTTCTGGGGATATACTAAAGACAATGGGTTGGGATATAGAACCATATCTGAAGTACTTATTTGATTATTGTTTGGTCGGAGGAGCTATACCAGATGAATGGAGAGTTGCTATAGTAGCCCCTGTGTATAAAGGAAAGGGTGATAGACATAAAGCTGAAAATTACAGGCCAGTAAGTTTGACATGTATTGTATGTAAGCTTTGGGAAGGCATTCTTTCTGATTATATTAGACATGTTTGTGAAATTAATAACTGGTTCGATAGAAGGCAATTCGGTTTTAGGAAAGGTTATTCTACTGAAGCTCAACTTGTAGGATTCCAGCAAGATATAACAGATATCTTGGATTCTGGAGGTCAAATGGACTGTATCGCGATTGACCTGTCTAAAGCATTTGATAGGGTGGATCATGGAAGACTACTGGCAAAAATGAGTGCAATTTGACTAGACAAAGGAGTGACTGAATGGGTTGCTATATTTCTAGAAAATAGATTTCAGAAAATTAGAGTAGGTGAAGCTTTATCTGACCCTGTAATAATTAAGAGGGGAATTCCTCAAGGCAGTATTATCGGACCTTTATGTTTTCTTATATATATAAATGATATGAGTAAAGGAGTGGAATCGGAGGTAAGGCTTTTTGCGGATGATGTTATTCTCTATAGAGTGATAAATGTTACACGATTGTGAGCAACTGCAAAATGACCTCGAAAATGTTGTGAGATGGACAGCAGGCAATGGTATGTTGATAAACGGGGTTAAAAGTCAGGTTGTGAGTTTCACAAATAGGAAAAGTCCTCTCAGTTTTAATTACTGAGTTGATGGGGTGAAATTTCCTTTTGGGGATCATTGTAAGTATCTAGGTGTTAATATAAGGAAAGATCTTCATTGGGGTAATCACATAAATGGGATTGTAAATAAAGGGTACAGATCTCTGCACATGGTTATGAGGGTGTTTAGGGGTTGTAGTAAGGATGTAAAGGAGAGTGCATATAAGTCTCTGGTAAGACCCCAACTAGAGTATGGTTCCAGTGTATTGGACCCTCACCAGGATTACCTGATTCAAGAACTGGAAAAACTCCAAAAAAGCAGCTGGATTTGTTCTGGGTGATTTCCGACAAAAGAGTAGCGTTACAAAAATGTTGCAATATTTGGGTTGGGAAGAATTGAGAGAAAGAAGAAGAGCTGCTCGACTAACTGGTATGTTCCGAGCTGTCAGCGGAGAGATGGCGTGGAATGACATTAGTACACGAATAAGTTTGAATGGCGTTTATAAAAGTAGGAAAGATCACAATATGAAGATAAAGTTGGAATTCAAGAGGACAAACTGGGGCAAATATTCATTTATAGGAAGGGGAGTTAGGGATTGGAATAACTTACCAAGGGAGATGTTCAATAAATTTCCAATTTCTTTGAAATCATTTATGAAAAGGCTAGGAAAGCAACAGATAGGGGATCTGCCACCCGGGCGACTGCTCTAAATGCAGATCAGGATTGATTGATTGATTGATTGATTGATTGATTGATTGATTGATTGATTGATTGATTGATTGATTGATTGATTGATTGATTGATTGATTGATTGATTGATTGATTGATTGATTGATTGATTGATTGATTGATTGATTGGGACTATGTGGAAAAGTGAACTTACTTTTTTATGTTGACATAGCCGTGTTGCCTATGTGTAAGTCAGGGCGTCTCAGAGTGCATGCACCAGTGCAGTGCGCGGCGCAATTGGATGTTAGATTGACTTCGCTAGATGGTCCAGAGTGCAGACACCCACTCATCGATTTTGAGCAGGGGCGCTGTCTTTCTCTTTCCCTACTCCTGTCTCGGCCACTCCGCCTGTCTCCCCCTTTCCCACCTGCTCTGCAGCGCTCCATCATCCGAGCAAAGTGGAACTGACCTTAGCTGAGCTTAGCCAAATCTCCCCGAGACAAAATGCTGGTCCGAACCGAGCCGAGTGGGACGAATTCACGGCGCACAGAGCCCCTGCGGCTCGGTTTGTACACGTAAGATTTTGGGCGTTTGATAGGCCCTTGTGTAGGTGGTTTCATAAATGTCTATAACTTGGAAGTGTAACTTACTTTGTGATTCGCCCTCGTGTGATACGCACCGAACCCTGTCTAGAAAGCTAAGCAATTCGGCTTACGATTTGGTTACAGTCATCACGTTGTATGTTCTGTCCCTTGTTCTGTGCAAAGAGAATTAGCCAGGTCGTCCTATTCGTAGCTTCTTCTTTTAGCTCATACGTCTGGTAGCTGTTTCCTCCTTCTTCCTACTCCTCTCTTTCCTTCAACCGAACCTTCAATAACATATTTCAAGAATCTATTCTTTTGCATTCCAATTGGCTTTTCTTCGTAAAATCTCCTGCAGGATGGTTCTTTTCCGTTGACTCTCCTCGTGACGTCCTCATTGCTCACTCGATCTGTTCACCCGATCTTCCCTATTCTCTCCCAACACCACATTTCAAAACTCTCCAAGTGTTCTGTTCTTTTTTTTCTTGAGAGACCTTGCTTTTGCTCCAAACAGAGTGACACCCCAGACATAACACATCACCAGTTTGTTCTTCATTTCCAATCCAACATGATTGTGAGAGGTATCCTCTTCTTCATGAAAGCCGCCTATCCTTGCCTTTACCTACTCAGTGCATTGAGCATCCATCGAGATTATGCTTCCCAAGTACTTGAAGAGTGTCACATTCTCAAGTTGTTGGTAGAATTAAATAGGCATTCCAATACCAATAGATAATATTGACAGGCATCAGTCGTCCAGGCACACCGAGGCTCTTAATGAGCTGTATGTGCCACAGGGCTCTCTTTGTTCACAATTCGTCTTAGGCGGTTGCGACATATTTGATCATAAGCCCTTTGGTTCTAAAACCTGATTGATGTAACCTGCGATGCTCTTAAGTAGAATGTATAAATCTATTTATTTAGGTATAGAATCGGGATAGAAGCCCCAGAAAATAAAAATTGTCATCCCAGATTTTTATGAAGTGAGTGCGATGAAGCCCGAAAGAACATGCCTCGGATGGTGCAGTGTTCCACCACAACAGCAGTTTCCAGGTTTCTGAGTTTCCCTGTGGAGCAACAGGTGTGACAGGTCATTGATATTATCGTTAGTTTTCTCACTATGGTGATTGCAGTTCGACCCGTGATCCATGCATATGACATTTCGAAACCGAAAGTCAAACCTCTTGGTTAAGGCATTAAATTCCATGGGTTATGGTTGCACGATTAGCGGCGAAATGAAACTCCAAGCTTGCCATTCTGAAGAAGTATTGTTTAACTGTGTTGAGATGGGAACATGCATGTCATTACTATTCAATAATATACCGGGTGGTACAGCTGCCCCTATTTTTCCCGAACATATGCAACCTGCTAGAATTAAATGTCCCTTAGTCCTATCTTGCGCAACATCTTATAGCAATTTAATATGCAGTTAGCCCGATATAGACTTCACCAAGCAATGCTAAAACGGTACAAGAGGCAGTAAGTGAGGCCATCTCAAGAACACTGTACCATTTTATGTAGAGAGGAGTCCAGTACTTCGCCCGGAGGCCCCTGGTTCGATTCCCGGCAAGGTCAGGGATTTTTCTCTCAACCTGAGGGCTGGCTCGAGGTCCACTCAGCCTACGTGATTAGAACTGAGGAGCTATCTGACGGTGAGATGGCGGCCCCCGCCTCGAAAGCCGAGAATAACGGCCGAGGGGATGCGTCGTGCTGACCACACGACCCATCGTAATCTGCAGGCCTTCGGGCTAAGCAGCGGTCGCTGGGCAGGTCAAGGCCCTTTCAAGGTCGTTTGCCGTGGGGCTTGGTTTTTTTTGGAGTCCAATACCCCACTCATTTTAAAGAAATGTTACTGTACTGTACAAATCAAAGCCACGCCTTAAGCTGTCGATAGTTTGAGAGATAGTGGGTTCGAACCCCACTGTCGGCAGCCCTGAAGATGGTTTTCCGTGGTTTCCCATTTTCACACCAGGCAAATGCTGGAACTGTACCTTAATTAAGGCCACGGCCGCTTCCTTCCCACTCCTAGCCCTTTCCTGTCCCATCGTCGCCATAAGACCTATCTGTGTCGGTGCGACGTAAAGCCTATAGCAAAAAAAAAAAAAAAGCTGCCGGTAGAGAATTACGCACCTGGTTGGTTCAAGAGGGCATTTCCTTTTGATAGAAAAGGGTGATCACGGTGTCACAGGAAACGTGATAGGTTAGGACCAATTGCAGACATGTCAATTCACCGCCATTGTTTATAGTCTCATCACATCGAAAGTGACAAAAACGTGTTTTTCACAGTATTTTATTATATATGGCACGCAAATGCTGCAAAGGAGATGTGATAGCTTACGCCATGTAATTACTACCGCTACAGCGTTCAATAAATTTATAAAACCGGACCATAAGGCTGTAACACATCAGTAATTTTATGAAGCGATAACTTTCGTTATCCTCGTGAATACAGAGTTGTAAGAGCTGAAAGTTCATGCACGAAGTAACTGGGCGGAATTCGGCGTGTTATATGTACGTGAGCCGACCCCGCGGTGTAGAGGTAGCGTGCCTGCCTCTTACCCGGAGGCCCCGGGTTTGATTCCCGGCCAGGCCAGGGATTTTTACCTGCATCTGAGGGCTGATTCGAGGTCCACTCAGCGTACGTTATTACAATTGAGTAGCTATCTGACGGTGAGATGGCGGCCCCACTCTAGGAAGCCAAGAATAACGGCCGAGAGGATCCGTCGTGCAGACTGTTGTGTGTCCTTCGCGATCTCAGCTCTGCGCCTGATAGCTCCGCAACACGCCGCAGCCCGGATCTTTTCAGACACTACGAGGTGACTGCAGTGCGCTTGCTTATGACGTCAGCCAGCGCTATAAAAGGAGCAGCATTCCGCTACTTCCCAGGACTCCCCAGTGTCCAACGCCAGATTACACTGAAAGTCGAACACGGAGGCTATTCCTCTTAAACATGTGTATCGAACAGGTGGACTGAATTCTGGTTGTGAGGTTTCACCTCTGGCACCGCCTCACCTCCCGCTTCCTGTAGCCACGTCGAGCCCCGATGCCAGTATTCTACTCATCCCTCAGTCCTCACTTATGCTCCGACATCAACATTAGTATTCTACTAATTGTGAATATTTATGTCAGTTCCTGACAAGCCTACGGCAATTACTAGCATTCTGTTAGTGCGAACTTTCATTGCAAGTTACACTAATAATTCTACAAGGCAGATAGTTTTCGACTATCTTGAACTCTCCTTTATTTGACGGACTATCTCCTCAAGATAGATTCGTGTGTATATAAGTGTATATTTCAACAGACCCTCAGTCTACTGTTAATATCATCATTAATTGCGTGTAAGTTCATCCAGCTTCAAGAGAAGTTTAGTTATATTTATGCACATATTGTGTAAAAAACTTATTGAAGCAATAAATTTATGTTGTGTTTCTGTATACCGAATCCTTGCATACAACACAGACCACACGACACCTCGTAATCTGCATGCCTTCGAGCTGAGCAGCGGTCGCTTGGTAGGCCATGGTCCTTCGGGGCTGTAGCGCCATGGGGTGTGGTTTGGTTTTTATATGTACGTGGATGAGCTACTTAACGCAGTAAGGTTTCGAAACGTTATTGAATCAAAGCTTTTATTTTTTTAATTTTCATTTCGTACTCTTCTAGGCATCCTTTACGAAGACTTGACTTTTCTGAAGTCTTAGACATTCTTCTAAGGAAGTTATAATAAAGAGACATAATCATCATCGACACGTAAGCACCGACTACGGACAAATTTGTTGTGAATATCACCTAAAACATTATGCTGGACTCATTCAATCGAGTAACAGGTACACACTCTACGAGTAGGGAATGGTTGCAACTATCTGGGCTTAAGAGGGACATTATTCTTTAGTATACTGTGGTGTTTACAGCAAGGTAAACCTGTCTGCACATTCGAGTTCAGAACTTGTAATATACAAGATCAGTTTCGAAGTGATAGCGTAGATTATTTCATTAGTACAGATATACGAGAAGTACTCCACGTCGCCTGGAATGCCTACGTGCTACTAATCGCAGGCAATATGTGAAATTTTCGACGGATTCAGAGTTCGAATCTATCTACGAGCTTTTCATTCGTAATTAAGGTTTAACTTGATTAGCTGCCACCCCGGAGGCCAGGGTTTGATTCCACGCACTGCCACGAAATTTGAAAATTGGTACGAGGGCTAGAACGGGGTCAACTCAGCCTCGGGAGGTTAACTGAGTAGAGGTGGGTTTGATTTCCACCTCAGCCATTTTCGAAGTGGTTTTCCGTGGTTTCCCACTTCTCCTCCAGGCAAATGTCGGTATGGTATCTAACTTAAGGCCATGGCCGCTTCTTTCCCTCTTCCTTACTTATCCCTTCTAATCTTCCCATCCCCTTACAAGGCCCCTGTTCAGCATAGCAGGTGAGGCCGCCTGGACGAGGTACTGGTCATTATCGCCAGTTGTATCCCCCGACCCAATATCTCACGCTGCAGGACAGTGCCCTTGAGGCGGTAGAGGTGGGATCCCTCGGTGAGTCCGAGGGAAAAACCAACCCGGGAAGGTACATATTAAGAAGAAGAAGAAGAAGAAGAAGTCTCAAATGTCACGTTCCACCTTTAAAAATAAAGCATTTATCAGAAAGGAATAATAACATGCGACTTTCATATGGCAAACGGCTGCAAATCGAAGAACGACTGGACTTCATACGTAGGGCACATGAAACTGCACATAATAATCTTTACAGCAAAGTGAAGGCAGGTTCCACCACATACGTTGTAGCAAGCAAGATTTTTTTTTTTACTAGGGGCTTTACATCGCACCGACACAGATAGGTCTTATGGCGACGATGGGATAGGAAAGGCCTAGGAGTTGGAAGGAATCGGCCGTGGCCTTAATTAAGGTACAGCCCCAGCATTTGCCTGGTGTGAAAATGGGAAACCACGGAAAACCATCTTCAGGGCTGCCGATAGTGGGATTCGAACCTACTATCTCCCGGATGCAAGCTCACAGCCGCGCGCCTCTACACGCACGGCCAACTCGCCCGGTCAAGCAAGAATTACTCACCTCTACGGTGCTCAGATTTTCATTAACGAACATTCGCTTCATTAATCGAATGGCCATGCACAAGTTCACTGCACCCCGGTCGGTATTAGCTTATTTTATTACAAATAGCTGTCTGGCTCCATGGCTAACTGGTTAGCGTGCTGGCCTTTGGCCAAAGGGGTCCCGAGTTCGATTCCCTGTAGGGTCAGGAATTTTAACCATCATTGGTTAATTCTCTGGCACGGGGGCTGGGTGTATGTGTTGTCTTCTTCATCATTTCATCCTCATCACGACGCGCAGGTCGCCTACTGGAGTCAAATCAAATGACCTGCAACTGGCGAGCCGAACTGACACTCCCGGCACTTATAGCCACACGCCATTTCATTTATTTCTCTTTTAAGAGCTGTAACAGAGTACGTGCAAAATGAGAAGTGGTCGTGATTTAGATTTGTTTTCAACAACGCGACTCACACGAACTTTTAACAACGAAATGAAAGAACCGTCCTCAATAGGACTCGAACCTCTGACTAACGAGCACCGCTTTCCTGCTCTAACTTCAAGCACGCACGGCTATCGCGAGCTGTCGTTTGCCTTCTCTATATAACGCTACTTCTAGTCATTCAGCCATCATATTTTCTGTACATGAAGTTTCTGTGATACAAAATGTTTACGATTTTTACCATCATTAGGTATTTTATCGTTAATGCTGATTTCGTTGACACGAATAAACGAATTACAGAAAGCGTAGTAAGACCAGACATCGCTGTGAGTATCCAAAGTCAATGTTTTTAGGTTGGGCTATAATCTACGGGTTGCATACAACTGAGTGAATAGGGGCTGCTGTACCACTCGCTATATTTTCCCCTTATAATTATCTCGAACATAGACTCAGAACTCAGGCGTGCTCAGTTCTTTCTAAATTCTTATTACCGGGCGAGTTGGCCGTGCGGTTAGGGGCGTACAGCTGTGAAATCGCATCCGTAAGATAGTGGGTTCGAACCCCGCTGTCGGCAGCCCTGAAGATGGTTTTCCGTAGTTTCCCGTTTTCACACCAAGCAAATGCTGGGGCTGTGCCTTAAGGCCACGGCCGCATCCTTCCCATTCCTAGGCCTTTCCTGTCCAACGTCGCCATAAGACCTATCTGTGTCGGAGCGACGTAAAGCAAATAGCAAAAAAAAATTATTAATATTATTATCAAAAAATAATACAGGAACCCTATTTTACGAAAGGTATATTAGCGTTATAGTTTTTAAAGTCATAACAAAGAGAATTCTTATACATTAATTTTACAAAAAGAATGTTAATGAATGTGAGAAACTGCACGTAACAACATTGTCTCTTGAGTTCACGATACAGTGGTTTAGAAAGTTCCAGGTTATAACCATTCAGGTTAGATTGTTAAAAGTATCTTCTCATTTCAAACACTGGACACTCAAATATCAAATGATTCACTGTCGGCACTGATGCACAAAAGCATAAGTATCCGTCTGTAACGTTAAGTTTACAGCGTACCAAATAAGATATAAAATTTCCATAATCAGTTAAAAATTTAGTTAAAACAAAGTTCGGCACTAATGCTGTACACAGTAGTCAATTTTGAACTTCCGGAACAAATATCACTAGCCAACATGATCTTGCGGTAAAATAGAAAATATGTAATCCTTATGGAAATCGCTGCCTTGATTCTGAAAATGAAGGTTTTTTTTTGTTTGTTTTTTTGCTATCACGTCTAGTTCTGATGCAATTCGGTGTTTTAGTATCTGCATGAATTCGTAAGATGTAATGTTGAGGGATGTTCTCGCGCAACTTTTTTTTAGAATACAATTATGTGATTTGATTCGTTACTGTTTGCATTTTATTATAGGTTTATTGCTGTCTAAATTTTCATTTTGTAGTTGGGGGTTTCCTGGTAAATTCATAACAAACTCCTCCAGATACGCAATAGACCGCGAGGTGTTCGCGTTAAAAGCCCTTATGCAATGTTTATGATGGACTGATAAAGCAGTTTCCTTTCAAAGATAACAGTCCGAATGTATTATACTCACGAAGATGAACTTGTATTTTGTACGGATGTTTCAAATCTTCTACGTCAATTGGGAGAGAAAGAGTATGATCCTAGTAACTGGCGTGTTTTTATTGACACTTTGCTTCATATTACAAATGTTCTGGCATCCGTACCACTTGCATACTCCACAAAAATGTCTGAAACATACGAGACCTTAAAATTGGTGCTTGAAAAAATTAAATATCACGAGCATGGGTGGCAAATTTGCGGTGATTTGGAGATCATTGGATTGTTGCTGGGACAACAAAAAGGCTATACAAAATTTCCCTGTTTCCTATGTGAATTGGATAGCAGGGCACGGGATAAACACTGGGATACAGTGAATTGGCCAGAAAGGAAACAACTACAACCAGGATCCAAAAATGTCTTGAATGTAAGTCTTATTGACCGTGAAAAAATTCTACTTCCATCCTTGCACATCAAATTAGGATTGATGAAACAGTATGTCAAGGCATTAGATAAAAGTAGCCTATGCTTCCAATATTTATCCACTAAATTTCCCTCATTATCAGATGCAAAAATCAAAGAAGGCGTAGGCCCTATTTGATGGACCACAGATTCGTAAACTAATGAAGGATAAATATTTCACAGGCACGATGACCAAAATTGAGAAAGAGGCATGAAACGCATTCAAAGATTTAGTGGCTAAATTCCTTGGCAACATTAAGGACCCTGAATACAAAGAAACTGTAAGGAAAATGTTGGTAAAGTTTAAGGAACTCGGTTGTAATATGAGCCTTAAGTCTCATTTCTTAGCTTCGCATCTGGATTATTTCCCTCCAAATTTAGGAGCTCTCAGTGAAGAACAAGGTGAAAGGTTTCACCAGGATCTCAAAGATGCAGAACGACGCTATCAGGGACGTTGGGATGTGAATATGAAGGCCGATTACTGTTGGTTGATTGCACGAGACGACCCTTCTAGAGATCATTCAAGAACTTCAAAAACCCGGAAATTCCACGGAAAACGGGAAAATACGGAGGTGTGAATCTAACCTGCACATAACGTAAGTAATAAAACTGTGTATGTTTAACCATGTAATTTTTATTCAAGGTACGGTTATATTAATTTAAAAGCAACTGTACAGCCGAAACTAAATAGCTGTTTTATGCTTCAGTTTCACGAATTTCAATATAAATTAAAAATATAATACAAACCATCTACTTGCTTACAAAGCAGCATTTATGTGTATTTAATGCATGCAAAATATGATTACGTTTTTCAAGCTGAAATTTACATTAATATATCAAATTTAATCAATACTAAGTATCAACAATTTTACGTATGAACAAAATAACATTTTGTAAAATTGCCACTAAACCAGACGTGATATGCCCAAATTAATTTTTTTCTCAGATTCTGCGTTAAGAAATTCATAAAACCCACCTATTTTCGTTTTTGCCGCACAAATTTCTTTTTTTGCAGACAAGTGTATTTCTCGCGCAACAGATCCTTTCAAACTACATGTCCACAAAATAATCCAGTGATGTAAAATATATTGCCTGATTTGTCTTTAAACATAGCATATTGGATATTCAAGGCATGCAATATCCAAAAGAGACGTAGCAGCTGATTTAGCTAACGAGCCTGCCTTTTCATTACTAGTAAACCGAGTGTGACCTTTAATCCAAGATGTAATGATGGGGGAACACTCCTAAGCTATTGCTCTGATATTGACAGTTAATGGATTTAAGTCATACTTATCTTTTACTGACTTCAATGCAGCTTGTGAATCACTGAAGATTCTTACTCTTTTGTTGTTAGGTTTGCACCATTGTAACGCACACTTTAAGGCCCAAAGTTCTACCTGAATAATTGAACAGTTGGGAGAAAGTTTATAAACTGAGCTTCAAATATTTCGGCATCATTCTCATAGACTACAAATGCACAGCCAACACTTTCAATTCCATCAAAACTTGGTATGCGGGAGCCATCAGTTTATATGATACAGTCATGGCTATTAAAGCAATTTTCTACACATAAGTTTCTTGAATTGAAAAAGTGACACTTATGCTCTATAATAATGTTGAAAATTGGCAAAGGTCGACTATGCCAATTGCTGTTAAAAACAATGGTTCTATTCCATCATCAGGCCCCGATTTCAAGTAGTTAGCGCCCTGGGCAAACAATATTTAGCCGCCCGCCCCTCTGCTCGTTTTCCTGTTCCTCTAAAAATAATTGTTTACAAATTAAATATTACAGTTTTCAAGATTATGAGTTTTAAAACAGCGCATTATGCAAATACAGTTCTCATAATTAAACTTATCAAGCCAAATAATGATAACAGCCAAATAAGAATGAGGCTGGTTTTTTCCTTCTGTAACGACAGATCGACTATGCCAATTGCTGTTAAAAACAATGGTTCTATTCCATCATCAGGCCCCGATTTCAAGTAGTTAGCGCCCTGGGCAAACAATATTTAGCCGCCCGCCCCTCTGCTCGTTTTCCTGTTCCTCTAAAAAATAATTGTTTACAAATTAAATATTACAGTTTTCAAGATTATGAGTTTTAAAACAGCGCATTATGCAAATACAGTTCTCATAATTAAACTTATCAAGCCAAATAATGATAACAGCCAAATAAGAATGAGGCTGGTTTTTTTAATTTAAAAAGCCGTTGGTTCAGTTTGATAGTTTGCATGTAAGTAAATAATTTTAGAAATAAGACACGTTGTCTTCATAAAATTTAAATATAAAAATTAAATTCAGGTTTTAAAGTTAGAATAGTTTAAAGTGTTTTAGAACTATATAGTCGAATAAAATAATTGGAATAATTTGTGGAATGTAAAAGTAATTTGAGTGTAATGAATTTAAGACGTAATTCACGCAGTCCATAATTACTCGTTCCGCCGGCCGCCGCCCTTAAAAAACTGGCGCCCTGGGCAAATGCCCAGTCCGCCCATTTGTAAATCGGGGCCTGTCCATCATCAGCTGCATCAGTAGATGTAGTGCGATACGCACGAGAATTTCTGAGAGCAATCCCTCTTTGGATTTGCAACAACTTATCCTGAACCCATTTCTTTTTCAGTGTAGTACGGAAAGCGGACAGACTGTACAGTATTAAAGGTACAAAAGCTGTAGAAACTCAGAGTTAAGTCCACAAGAAGGTCTACAAGCAATCGCAAGTCCTTGTAAAGGTTTGCTTCATTTCAGTCTTTTTTTTTTTTTTGCTTTACGTCGCACCTACAAAGATAGGTCTTACGGCGACGATGGGACAGGAGAGGGCTAGGAGTGGGAAGGAAGCGGCCGTGGCCTTAATTAAGGTACAGCCCCAGCATTTGCCTGGTGTGAAAATGGGAAACCACGGAAAACCATCTTCAGGGCTGCCGACAGTGGGGTTCGAACCCACTATCTCCCGAATACTGGATACTGGCCGCACTTAAGCGACTGCAGCTATCGAGCTCGGTCATTTCAGTTTTGATCTACTTAGATGTGACCTGAGAGTAAACTGTTTATCAAGCATAACGCCTAAATATTGAAGTCGATCATCTAGTCTTCTTCTGTGATAATTCATAACAATTTTGGGATTTTTAACTTTTCTTCTCCTTGTGACAAACATGGCTTTCGTTTTTGAAGGATTGAACTGAAGTTAGTTTACAGAAAAAATGAAATGAAATGGCGTTTACAGAGCCCCACTTAGATAAAATGCTTAAAGCTGAATTTGCTAGATAATTTATTATCAGATTCAACTAAAAGAAGGGCATAATCAACATAAGCAATAATATTACACCCCATCGGAAGAGGTAATTTTAGAATTTCGTCATATGTGATGTTCCAAAAACTAGGGCTGCATGCTGATCCTTGCGGGCCTCCTTTGCTAATACTTCGTTCAGAAATCGCGGTTCCAATCAGAAGTTTCACTTTTCGATTACTGAAGTAAGCTTGTATTAATCTATACAAATTCTTTGGGCATTTTTTATCTGTCATCTGAGATAAAATTTTAGGCCACCAAGCGTTGTCAAAAGCATACACATTGCGATATCAATATAGCTACCTTCTTAATTGTGAAGGTGTTTTTGATCAAATCAGCCACATACAGTACAGCATCTTCGGCAAATTTTTGAGGCGTGAAACCATAATGCTTTTGGCTTAAGTGACCATGATAATACATGTGATACATAACTCGATCAAATAAGAGTTTCTTAAGAATTTTCACTAGTATTGGAAGGGGTAAAATAGGTCTGAATGATTTAACAGTACATGATACTAAGGAACTATCCTTTGGAATTATTTCGACTATTGCAAGTTTCCAGGAAGTAGGAAAGAAGTGTAGAGCAAGGCATTTGTTAAATAGAACAAACATGTGTGGAAAGCATAAGTGAATATTCTTAACTACTGTATATTAACAGATCTGTCATCTCTTCCAGGATGTTTCTTATCATCTTGTTAAAAGATGACTTGTTAAACCTCTGAGAAGGATAAGTCATCTACATTATCGGGTGGAAGTTGGGAATATATCCTAATCGCTTTTTGCAATTCTGTGACATCAACTTCACCAGCAACGAAGCCGTTCATTAAAACCTCAGCGGTATGTTGATACGAAGTGGTGAATCCGTTTTCAGTCTCAGTTGTGAAGAAGGAAGCCGTACTTTTCAGGGTCGACTTAGTAAAATAGGATAAAATACTTTCCAGTCTGTCAAACACAAAAAATTATAAAATAAAAATTATAACACTATAAACATACCTGTATAAAATACACACTATTACACAAACAATGGCATGTTTCGTTCTACAAGAAACTCCTCAGATTCTATAAAATCACTTAAATCATGCATAAATATGTACAGTATTGTTTACGTTGCGTAAAATTGTCAATGATAGAGAGTTAGGTGATAATATGAACAAGTATTAACAAATGGTGATTTTATAACTACTCAACCAACACCGTACAAATAGAAAGAAAAACAAAATTCTGAACTTATCTGGATTGCCGAAGCTTAGTCTGTTGTCACCAAACACTATTTCACGACAGTGGTCAAGGGAAAGCTATTGGAAGATATTGGGCAAAGCATGTTGTTCCGCGGAAAGAGGCTACTGGAACGAAATGGATCCTCCCTATTGGATAGGGGAAAGCAGGTAGGTACTTTCTTCAAGTTATAATCGAGCATACTGTGCCGTGGAGAGGAGGTGGGGAAGTAGGGTAGGGGCGATGTGAGTGTTGTGGAACCTTCCTTCATCTACTGGGTGCGGGCTGGGGGTGGGGGGCGGGTGATAAGGCTATCAATTCATGTAATAATGTATTTATTATCGATAAGTGCAAGTTAGTGATTGAATAAAAAGCGGAACTGAAATGGAGAGTATTTATTAGACGTTACTTTTACAATAGACCATACTAAAAAAATCATTAAGCGCTAATTTAAACAGTAATTGTTTACCGGAGTTATGTGAGTAGAGCGAAGAGCGGGGAATTCGTTGAATGTGTATGTCCATTGAGGTTGATTTCGTTAGCTTTTCCTGCGACGTAAATTTCGATCGCTTCCTTAAAATTCAAAGATTTACTTTTATTTTCAATGTGTAAAATTTTTAGGTCTGTGTTAATGTCATTGAAATAGTGCGAACTGTCGTATATGTGCTCTCCAAAGACTGAATGCCGATTATACCTACCGCATTTTTGTGTTTGTTGTAACTTGTGTGAAAAGTACATTTTGTTTGTCCTTTATATGTGGCATTGTAGTTAGATTCTTGGTACTTGAGTTCATTGACCCCTCACTTAGAGAAAGGGTCCTTTTTGTTTAGGTTGCATTTTCTCGCGTGTCTCTGCAGTGTGTTGTTAATTCTAAATGGTACTTTTAGATTTTTTTTTTAATATTAGCTAGTTTTGTATGTGTTCTTGCTGACGTAGTTGAGAACCACGTATTCTTCCCTATCATGTGTGATGGTTTCCCGGGTGGTTCAAATCGTTGTCAAAGTGTGTCACGTCTGAGTGGGATATCTAGACAGGTTTTATTTATTTATTTATTTATTTATTTATTTATTTATTTATTTATTTATTTATTTATTTATTTATTTATTTATTTATTTATTTATATGTGGCGAAGTTAGGGCTCACGGCCCTCTCTTACACTTAAGCACAACATATAGTACTGAACCCATAATTCTACGGTGAGAAAATTTTTCATTTTTCTCAAATATTTATTTGGTATTCAGAAACTACTGTATGTTTGAGGGCAGCCATTTTGCGCTCCCAAGAGCCCGATGTTGCGAGGGAAGGTTCTTCCTTACGGCGAGCTCGTGGATTGCCGGGACACCTCGGTGGAGCTCGAGTGCCCGACAATTCTTTTAATCCATGGAATTCTGCAGAATGAGGGATTTTGACAACGAAGCAAAGGATGAAATAAATAAGCAAAATTATTCACACACCCTCTGTGAAGGTAGAGACACCAGGGAAAATTTTAAGTGCAGTTAAGCCCAAGTACATGGTAGCGTGAGACCAGCGAACTAGCTACACGTGCCAAGGTCATGGAAGGAAGAAAACGCGCGAAACACACGGGCAGAAACAATTTATTTCTCCTGTTGTGAGTGTAGGAAAATTATAAAATTAACATCGAACATAAGTGCAAGTCTGTCCGGAGTTCTGGGACAAATCTTATCAAAATTGGTCTATTAGAAGCAAATTTGGCAGATTTCACAACCAAGCCTCATAGAGGGGATAGCGTCCTTCCGGAAATTATAAAAGAAACCCCCCACCGTAGATTTTTCAGTGTCGATCTGGAACTTGAAGCCGCGGGAGCTTGTGCCCGTCGTCATCAGAATTTCGCGCCAGATTGACCGACAATAATTCAATACATGTTCGTGGCTAAAGTCCATATATTTAGTTAAGAAGAAAAGTGATTGGAGAAGCTGTGAACGTTTGCAGACGAACTGGGAAGGTGTAGGCTGGTTGAAAATACACAGCAGATTTTATTTTATCATTTCGTGTACTCTTGTAAGTGAAGAAGGTCTGGGGGAAGCGATTCAAAATAGTTCTACTCCCTTATCGGCCGAACACCTGTTCTTGTTGAAACAACGGGGAGAGAAACCACTCTGGGAGACGCATCAGACAGTTATAGCCGACTGCAGAACGAGGGAAGTTCGTGGTGCAAGTTACAGAGAAGGTGCATTGTTTATATGGTAATTTTAATCTCGTGTGTGTGAAGGGTAGTGTTTGGATGAGTGAGTTTTTAAAAATGAAAATGTTATCTGTGAAAATGAGTGGCTAAGTACGAGGTTGCTGGAGATGATGTAATCAGAATGCTGAGAATGTCACCAATGCGCAGGTCTGTCTATTTTATATTATGTTGTAGTTAGTTAGTTAGTTACTGTCTGTCCTAACCAAATTTTCCAGATGATTGTCGGGTGATATGCGTAATTATCAGGCGAAAGGCGTTGTAAATTTTGGTCAGCGTGTGAAATTTTCAGTGTGTAAAGTTCATGTCAAGAACGGTAAAATGCGACGCTTAAATTTTTGTGTTGAGATTAGATATCATTCAAAGTGCGGATTTGTGAACGTTATAAGTGTAAATTTGTCGTGGCGAATATTGTAATTTCAGGTGTCAGTTGCATTCAGAAATGCTGGTTAATAATAATAATAATAATAATAATAATAATAATAATAATAATAATAATAATAATAATAATGTTTACCGCGGGATAAGGAAATTCTTCTCTGTTAAATTACATTTAACCAGTTATTTTTACAAGGATCGTAGGCATATTTAGATAATGTCAATAAAATTTGTTAGAGTCACAGTCGTTAATGGGAAGGAAATTTTGAGACATCGTGTATACTTGAATTGCGAAAGGTCGATGTGTGCTCTTGGATTCTTGAGGTCCGGAAGTCTGAATAATAGTAAAGTAAGGGATGTGTTTAATAATGGTTGTCGTTTTCACCAGGGGATCGATGTGTGAAAAAGGATCTTGAAGGAAAAGGAATTGAGAGCGATGAATTGATATGTATGTGGAGACGAGATAGATGGAAGTAATACCGCTGGAAAGCGAGGAGAAAGAGTGTTGAGACAAGCTGTATTTTTGTAGAGGAAGTATTTAGGAACAGGCTGTGTGAGGCAGGCTGTATTGTTTTCCGCAATCAATCCGAATTTGAGATGACTATGATGTGAAGCATTGTGAAATTTATAGAAAGATTCCAAGTAAAAACGACTCTTGTAAAATGTTAAAGGCTGGGTAGTACACATCCAGTGATCTATGTTACGTAAAGCCCGCATGGATGATAAGAGAATGAACGATCTTCAGGATCAAAGAGCACTTTGAACACACGGTTGGGTTATATTTAATTTGTTCACTGGAGAGGTCATGGATAAGATGGTTGGAATTGATGATAGGCGATCTGAGAATTTCGAATGCGATGGTGATGATTATTATTTTGAAGGCGTCCACTAAAAGGGTACACGTGTGTTGGGAATTTTCATTTGCTTCCCTAACACGTCAGTGCACAGGCTGAGATTGTGTTCGAGGTGGAGAACCGTTCGTCACGTCTATTTATTTCTGAGTTCACATATTATAATGAGGTAGACACTTACTGTATTTTTCGAGAGGTAGACACTTGATGTAGTTCGACTTGCATTCATTTGATAATAGAGACGTGGGTTCCGTCGTGCGTATTTGTTTGACGAAATCTAGTGTTAAATATCAGAGTTGTTTGAGAATCGCATTTCGCCTGATATGTTAAGGGAGGCGTAGTACGACCCACTTTGACGCCCGACGATAGGATTAGGACGTCAGATGTTTATTCTTGGAGTCATTGATGATGAGACGTCCTAGGTCACGCCCGACGATAGGATTTGGAAGGCATCATGTGTATACTGATTAGGTTTAGGGTGTACAGATTTCAAGTGAGCCCGACGATAGGTCTGGGACGGTAGCTGTACACACTCAAGTCTCGGTTTGGATGTTTTTCTTTTGTTTGTTCTTTTTGTGGAAGTGGCCTGGTTGAAGGTAGCCATTACAGTGCGAGATGATTTATTGTAGAGGGTCTATGCGAAGCTCTCATTGAGATAACGGGACTGCTATCAGACGAGTTGAGGGCTGTCCAAGTGTGGGACATCGACCCGATCTAGATTAAATATTTTTACTGTGTTTCTTCGTGCGTGTTAAGCTGTATGACTTCGAGATGTTAATTTATTTTTACGGACTTTATTGTTTCCTCGTCTTGACGTCCTTTTTCGTTTGATAGTGTGCATATTGACACTTAGTGTTGTAGAATGAGACTTGAGTTGCGAATGCGGTTTCGATTCGTCAGCCAGTATTTTAATTTATTTTTAATCTTGTCGTATTTTCATTCGTATTCATGGTTAGAGTAAGTAAGTAATCACTTTACCAGTAGTGTGTTGGGACAGACAGTAAATAGAGAGATCTGTACTGGTAGCATTGTTGTCAAGGGAAAGAATTCCTTAAAATTGTAGTAAATTTTAGCGTGGACTGGTAAATTTATTAAGCATAATAAACCCATTTCTAACCTGAAAATCGGTTCAATAATAATAATTTCAAGTGACTTTTCACTTTTTGGTTAACTTCAGTGTTTGGCATTTCTTCTAAATGCATGATTAGTAAGTGTTTCCTGCATTTCGCAGTTTTGTTCCTTTAGAACGACTTAACGTAAGATCCTCCCGGATCATTTTGTTGTTGGTTCCTTCCGAACAGCTGTTTGGGGTGATGCACGTTTAGCATCGGGATTACCTTATCACTTAAGGGTGTCATGAATGACAAATACATGGTGGAATTTTATTTCAATTGTGAATGATGCCATTAACTTGTAGTGAACACCATGCTTTCCCATAATATTTCGCAACCTATCCAAAGCAACTGATAGTCAGTTTGGTTCGATTAAGGGTCCATTCGGCGGATGTTCCGTATCCGTGAAGGGTATTTGACTGGTGGATAACCTTAATTAAGAGAAAATCAGGCGTTCTACTTGTTGAAAGTCAGATTTTCCACGGATCGTGTGGATTAACTCTCAGTTCTCGTTTGGAATAATAGGTGCCCGGTTTTCAGGTCTTCCCTTTTTCAGTTTTTCAATTTCGCTGTCCACTAACATATTAGCTTCTCCGAAGCAATTCTTCGACATTGGAAGAAACGAAGTGACGTTATGTAATGTGACTGTGTTTGGAATTTTTCAAAAATCAATAATTAAATCCTTTTATATTTTTGTGGCAAGAATGCATATTAAATTAACGATGTTATCGTGCTCTTTCAGTTTAATAAAAGTTAGTAAGCACATTTTTGCTCCTCATTTCAAGTAGTTAGGCTCTCTTCTGAACCCCATCGTTTGGTTAAGATCGTGACCGAATTTATTCCCGCAACGACCCAAGATTTAAGAGTTCTAAATTGTTCTACTATAGCGGCCGTGGCCGACCAACGATGGAATGGTAAGTTCAAGGGTTCAGTAGAAGTGGCGCCCAACGTGGGGCCTTAATGTCACGATAACGATGAGGAGCCCAAAGTCACGATAACGATATGATGCCACGATAACGATAATGAAATTATCCATTGAAAATAAATGTTAGGAAAATATAAAATAATGTTGAGGCCTAAGCCACATTATAAATAATACAAGCGGGTGAGAACTATGGCTGAGCCACAGTTAAACGAATTATGCCCAATGAGAGTGCTAGTTATTATCACGTTTAACGAGGAGCGTAACTACTTGGTAGATAATAATAATAATAACAGTCACAATGCATTTTAGGAAATCAATACTTAAAGCTTTATTGAAGCTTATGTCATGTTGCCAATATAAATTTTGGAAGTGGTAATGCTGAATTACATTCAAAGTTTATGCGTTAACATGTTCTTTATTTACTTAATTTGCGGAAGCGAAACTATTTGGGATATTTATCCAGAGTAACTTATTAACTTTAGAATTTTCTTTTCATTAAACAAGTTTGTGATACCAGCCACCTAAACAAAATTTTTATAAGACAACTGTTGGAATGTTGTCAGTTTCGGTAGTAAATTATAATAGCGTTTGTACGTGAAAACGCAGTAGGTAGTGAATTCTTTCCTTAGTAGTTTGGAGTATTCTGGTTGCATCAACAGCCAGCGTACTCATTATTGTATTCTTTGTGGTATTGTGAGATGGAAGGTCAGGCGACCTTGGAGAAGTTAATGCAGATGATAGAGGACATGAAAGTCCAGAATGAGAATTTTAGGGAGGACACGAAAGTCCAGAATGAGAATTTAAGGGAGGATATGAAAGTTCATAATGAGAATTTAAATAGTAAGATAAATGAGAACTTGAATAGTAAGATAGACAGTTTGGATAGTAAGATGGAGGACACGAAAGTCCAGAATGAGAATTTAAATAGTAAAATGGAGGAGTTACAGTCTAGTTTGAAAGACACTAGTGACGAGTTAAAGAGTAGTATTGAGGATACTCAGGCTAGGTGTAAAGAGTCTAGTGATGAGTTGAAGGCTGGATTGAAGAACGTAGTTCGTGAGACATACACTATGTGCACCGAACTTAAAGAGGAAGTTAGGGGTGAGATAGGTAAACTCAACCAGCGTTTTGATGATAGCCGAGTGGAAATTAGGGATGAAATTGACAAACAATTTGCGGAAGTGCAGGTCAATTTAAAGAACGATTTTGATAAACAATTTTCGAAAATCCATGACAGTTTAAAAACCGATATGGACAAGCGTTTTGACGAAAGCCACGACATGTACAGTAGGTTATGCGATAGTCAGGATGAGATGAGAAAGGAACTTGACAAGCATTTACTGGAGAGCCAGGCGGCGCATAAGCAGCTGATCGACAGCCAGGTTGAATTTAAGGACGACATTACACAACAGGTCGTAGAGATGCGGATCTCCAGTGATAAGGAAAAGGGGAAAACGTTAACCATAATAGAGGAACAACGTCAAATATTATCTGCGGACATTCAGTCACTGAATAACAAGGTAGATAAAATTAGTGTGGAATTGGAGAGTCAGGTATTGTCAAAAACCGAAACCATGGAGAAGAAACTGTTGCAAGTTAATGAGGAAGCAATTAGTAAACTCCAAGCGGCTAATGAGGACTCCGAAATTTTAATTAAAGAAATTCAAGAGGAGCTAGTTGAAATGAAAACTGAACATACCAGGAAATTCAATGACAGGCAAATTAGTATAGAACAGGACTTAAGGGAAATCACGTCAGCCCAGGAAGAGACAGACAAGAAAGTTGGGTTCATTAAGAGCGAAGTGAGCAGTTGGATTAGCAGCGTGGTAGATATGCAGTCCAAGGTGGACAAAGTATTAAGTCAAACCTCGACAGCTGTTAACTCTGACCTCAGTGGTCAATTGCCAAATATCAGTCATGTGAATAGCAACGGTCAGAGCTCAAATGTAGATACCAGTCGATCTCAAAGCTCAGGGGTCACCAACGTTATTAACATGATCAAGTTACATGAGGACCAGCCTAAGAAATTTAATGGAGGTCCACATACCACGCCGAAGGGGTTTCTTAAGGATCTCAGGGAGTACATCCGGGACGCCAAGATTCCCGAGGAACGTCAGTTGAGGGTAGCTGAAAGATATTTAGAGGGGGCACCACTTTTATGGTTTAAAGGCTTCCGATACCACTTTGATACCTTTGATGAATTCCAAAGGGCGTTTCTCAATAAATTTTGGAGTACGGAAATTCAGCAGAGTCTTAGATTAGAGCTATACTCACGTCGGTATAATGCAATAGGCCCTACAAAGTTCAGTGAATACTTTATTGCACAAATGGTAAAGTTCAGAGAACTTGAGGCGCCGCCCTCGGAGCAAGAGTTGGTACAGGCCATCCAGAAGCAGTTGCCTCCCGAAGTACAAAGGATGCTCATTGCATCAAAGGTAGAGACCCCCATGCAGGCAGAAATGATCCTTAGGCAATTGGATCATACCCATAACCAAATAGCACCCAGAGGGGGACGATCGCACGAGCAACATGTAAACACTGTTAGCCAGGTTCCAGAGGGAAGTCCAGAGGCACCTGAGCAGGGGAAACCACAGCCGACTGAGCGGAGGCGTGAGTTTCGCAATAACTGGGAACCCTCGCATCCACGAAATGAGGATTGGAAAAGGCGTAGGGGTAATTGGAATTATCCACAAAGGAGGAACCCTTACTGGAGGCGATACGATGGGGACAGAGAAAACCAGAGGAATTTCAGGAATGGACTTAACAACCGCAGGGACTGGGGAAATAATCGAACCCAGAACTTCCGCCGTGATGAGGATGAACGGTACCGTGAACGTGTTCAGTACACCGACGGGTTAAGGAAGGACCACGAAAGGAAAAAATGGCAGGGGGCTATACAGCGCCAGGACGTCAACACCGATTGTTTCGGGGCTGAAAGTTTGGAATTCCAGAAGGCACATAGGCAAGACCAACGAAACTCCGGTCTGAACCCGTTTGCGCCGAATTTCGAGCAAGAGTCAATGTCGACTCTTGATAGAAAAAAAACAACTTCAAATTCCCAGTAGGAAGTTTTTCAGAGTCTTTCATCCCAGATTCTGAAGAAGAGACGTCAGATGAGTGGGTGGTCGCACAGATAGATTCGTGGATCATTACCTCTGATGACTTGGTGGAAGACCACTTAAAACAGGAGAGCAATCAAGTAAAGAAACTGCCTTTGATAAATATCCGCATCTGTAATTTTCATGTCAAAAGTTTGGTAGATACCGGGGCCAGTATCAGCATCATCTCCCAAGCTCTGTTCGACGATTTAAGACAACGAAATAAATTGCCAATTATTCCGGTGTCAAATGTAAAAATTCGAGGGGTCATTCCTGACAAAATTGCTGTTTGTAAGGTACAAACTTATTTGGACGTACAAATTGGAAGTTCCACTTTCGCTCATGCATTCGTAGTCATGTCCAAAATGCACTACAATGTAATTTTAGGGGCTGATTTTATCCGTGAGACCAACGCAGTCATTGATTTGAGCAGGAACCAGATAAAGTTCAGGAAAGAAGAGGGAGCAGAAGTCATTACACTAAACGAGGAATTGGGAGAAGATAGAACATTAGAATATGGCGAAGAGGAGGCCCAATGTGTAGACTTTGTAAATTCATTAGAGGGAGTCGCTGGTGAAATTGACAGTGTAGATGACGAAGGGATTCATCATGAAGAGTTACATGACGTCTTGGAAGCTGAGGTTGACACTGATTACGAGGCCTTAATTGGGTTAAAGGTCGCGGAATGCCCTGGTACTGTAGAAGAGAAGGAAAAACTTAGAGCTCTCTTAATGGAATATATATCTGTGTTCGATTCCAAACCGGGTCTAATCCCTAATTTCACATATGCACTAGCTGTTACGGATTGGACACCGTTTAAGAGGAGACCGTATCCTATACCGGATAAGTATTATGCTCAAGCTGCAAAAATTATTAAGGAAATGGAGGAGAACGGGCTAATTTCCAAGCAGCCCACTCCATATTTGAATCCGTTGGTCGGGGTTCAAAAACCGGACGGGTCTCTGCGCGTGTGTTTGGACGCTCGTGCCCTCAACGAACGCCTAGTCCCCGAGCATGACCATGCCCCTCCTATTAAAGAGGTTATTAAACGTTTTAGAGGAAAATCACGTTATATTAGCGTAGATTTGACATCCTCGTATCATCATATCGGTTTGGAACTCAAGTCTAAATTGTTTACTGGCTTCCTTTTTGACCAACAGACGTATGTCTTCAATCGTCTCCCATTCGGGTTGAAAACCGCCGGTGCAGCTCTCATACGCGCCCTAGATCGATGTCTAACTGATGAAGTTAAAGCCGCTACAACTCGGTATGTCGATGACATCTTGCTAGCTTCATCCAGTTTTGAGGAAAATATCAGGGATTTGAGGAAACTACTGGAGAATTTGAGGGCATCAGGTTTCAAAATCAACTTGAAGAAGTCACATTTTTGTCAAAAGGAGGTCCTGTTTCTCGGCCATGTCATTGATGGTGAAGGAGTTCGCCCGAACCCGGTGAAGCTCCAAGCCATAGACAAGTTCCCAAGACCGCTCAAAATTAAGAATGTCAGGCAATTCCTTGGAATGTGCAACTTTTTTTCGGACCACTGCATGAATTACACGGAGGTTGTAGCCCCACTGCAGAGCTTGCTTCATAAGAATAACAGGTGGAAATGGAGTCCCGAGCACGAAGAGGCCTTCAGGAAGACCAAAGAGCTCCTGCTAAACAGCGTTAAGCTAGGGTATCCAGATTTTGAGAAACCCTTTATCGTACAGACTGATGCATCGACCGTAGGAATCGGGGCACTCCTATATCAGGAATGTTTGGACCAGCCTCATAATAGGAATTACTTATCCTTCTATAGCCGAAAGTTGAGATCACACGAAGTCAAATACAGCGTGACCGAATTGGAAATGTTGGCTATTGTTCAGGCATTGCAACATTGGAGGAAAATGATTTATGGTTTTCACATAATCATTAAAACCGACCACAAGGCGCTGACCTTTATAATGAAAACAGCTGTCGCTAGTGAACGAGTGGCTAGGTGGGCCCTGTTCATACAACAATTTGACTTCGAAATTGAGCACTGTTCCGGAAAATCGAACATCTTGGCAGACCTGTTAAGCCGAAACCCTAATGAGGAAGAACACGCCATGAATCATTTGGACTTAGTTCAGGAAGACCACGATTTCCTATCAGAGTTGAGACAACTGGGAGACTTGCAATTGAGAGATCCTTTCTGCGGAAAAATGATTTCTTTCCTCCGAGGGACACTTCCGGCTGACGATCCACGGTACTTTGCCATCCAGAAATTGTCAAATAACTACTTGTACGTGAATAACATGTTGGTAAAATTCGTGGACAGCGATCACGTGAAATCCCGAATTTTGGTGCCACCGCAGCTTCGAAAGGGATTAATCTGGCACGTACACAGGGTTATCGGTCATGGAGGGATTGATAAGGTTGTGTCAACCATCCAAGAAACGTTCACCTGGGTAAATTTGAGGGAAAATGTCAGAGACATCATCATCACCTGTGATACATGCCAACGGGTTAAGGCAAACCCTTATCTGATCAGGCAGGCGCCTATTCCTCTCTTACCTTCGCAACCTAAAGAGCTGTTCGCGATGGATATCTATGGGCCGCTCGTGAAAGGAAAGCGTGGGAACAAGTTCGTGCTGGTAACCATCGATGTTTTCTCCAAGTATACGACTCTGTTTCCCATGCAAAAAGCTAACACCAAGCTAGTCTTGAGGTGTATTTCCCGAAATATCATTCCGGAAATGGGCACACCGAAATTCCTCCTGACAGATCATGGTCCCCAGTTCACCTCTGCACAGTTCAAAACTGCCCTTCAGAATATGGAAATTCACCACATCCTGAGCAGCGTGAGACATCCTGAGGGAAATCCTAGCGAAAGGGTAATGCAAGTAATTGCAAAATTCTGTAGAATTTATTGCGCCCAAGAACATTTCAAGTGGGTTGATGTGCTACCCCTGATAGTAACTTGTGTAAATAACACCATACATGAATCTATTGGGAGGATTCCATCTATAGTGCACTTCAATAGGTATCCTGTGAGATCCTGGCATGGTGTCATCCAGTGTCCCATCGATCCCCGCCCGTCACAGGAATTATGCATTCAAAGTACGGCAGAACATCTACGTCGGCAGGCAGACCGCCGGTTGCGCAGGGTGAGGAACCGGAGATTCCACCGTCCCTTAGAGGAAGGCGAATTGGTGCTTGTTAGAAGACCCATGATGTCAAAACCGCAGGAAAACATCTATGCTAAATTTGCTCCCTTATATGTTGGGCCTTTCAAGGTGGTCAAAAGTTTCAGGAATAATTCCTATAGAATTCAGAGTCTGGATGGCAGCAGCGAAGCTATATTCAATGCCGCCAACTTAAAGGTTTATCATAGAGCCGAAGAAAGAATTCCACTACAGGATGACGCAGCCTTACCAGCTGGGGAAATGGTCACTGAAGAAGAAGAAGAAGAAGAAGTACAACCCGTAAATATGATCGTCACGTCGAGAGAAAGACAGGTCGAGGCACCACTCCAAGGACAGGCAAGCAGTGGGAGTAAAGAAGAGGAAGACGCTGAATGTTTACAATGTTCATTCTTAAGAGAAGACTTTGTTGATGACATCTGTAACGCAATCCTATTGTTGGAAGAAGAAAACAGGGAAATACGTGAAAGTAACAGAGCCCTACGTCAAGAGTGAGATCGGCTGGGAAATTTTACGTAGAATCATGGTTCATTTGTATCAAAATTCCCATATACAGTTTAGAATTTTGAAGGAATATATCTGTTTAAATATTTCCCCTTTCTGGGTAAACATTTCGTCGTTGTAGGTGGATTATGAACCCATAATTCTACGGTGAGAAAATTTTTCATTTTTCTCAAATATTTATTTGGTATTCAGAAACTACTGTATGTTTGAGGGCAGCCATTTTGCGCTCCCAAGAGCCCGATGTTGCGAGGGAAGGTTCTTCCTTACGGCGAGCTCGTGGATTGCCGGGACACCTCGGTGGAGCTCGAGTGCCCGACAATTCTTTTAATCCACGGAATTCTGCAGAATGAGGGATTTTGACAACGAAGCAAAGGATGAAATAAATAAGCAAAATTATTCACACACCCTCTGTGAAGGTAGAGACACCAGGGAAAATTTTAAGTGCAGTTAAGCCCAAGTACATGGTAGCGTGAGACCAGCGAACTAGCTACACGTGCCAAGGTCATGGAAGGAAGAAAACGCGCGAAACACACGGGCAGAAACAATTTATTTCTCCTGTTGTGAGTGTAGGAAAATTATAAAATTAACATCGAACATAAGTGCAAGTCTGTCCGGAGTTCTGGGACAAATCTTATCAAAATTGGTCTATTAGAAGCAAATTTGGCAGATTTCACAACCAAGCCTCATAGAGGGGATAGCGTCCTTCCGGAAATTATAAAAGAAACCCCCCACCGTAGATTTTTCAGTGTCGATCTGGAACTTGAAGCCGCGGGAGCTTGTGCCCGTCGTCATCAGAATTTCGCGCCAGATTGACCGACAATAATTCAATACATGTTCGTGGCTAAAGTCCATATATTTAGTTAAGAAGAAAAGTGATTGGAGAAGCTGTGAACGTTTGCAGACGAACTGGGAAGGTGTAGGCTGGTTGAAAATACACAGCAGATTTTATTTTATCATTTCGTGTACTCTTGTAAGTGAAGAAGGTCTGGGGGAAGCGATTCAAAATAGTTCTACTCCCTTATCGGCCGAACACCTGTTCTTGTTGAAACAACGGGGAGAGAAACCACTCTGGGAGACGCATCAGACAGTTATAGCCGACTGCAGAACGAGGGAAGTTCGTGGTGCAAGTTACAGAGAAGGTGCATTGTTTATATGGTAATTTTAATCTCGTGTGTGTGAAGGGTAGTGTTTGGATGAGTGAGTTTTTAAAAATGAAAATGTTATCTGTGAAAATGAGTGGCTAAGTACGAGGTTGCTGGAGATGATGTAATCAGAATGCTGAGAATGTCACCAATGCGCAGGTCTGTCTATTTTATATTATGTTGTAGTTAGTTAGTTAGTTACTGTCTGTCCTAACCAAATTTTCCAGATGATTGTCGGGTGATATGCGTAATTATCAGGCGAAAGGCGTTGTAAATTTTGGTCAGCGTGTGAAATTTTCAGTGTGTAAAGTTCATGTCAAGAACGGTAAAATGCGACGCTTAAATTTTTGTGTTGAGATTAGATATCATTCAAAGTGCGGATTTGTGAACGTTATAAGTGTAAATTTGTCGTGGCGAATATTGTAATTTCAGGTGTCAGTTGCATTCAGAAATGCTGGTTAATAATAATAATAATAATAATAATAATAATAATAATAATAATAATAATAATAATAATAATAATAATAATGTTTACCGCGGGATAAGGAAATTCTTCTCTGTTAAATTACATTTAACCAGTTATTTTTACAAGGATCGTAGGCATATTTAGATAATGTCAATAAAATTTGTTAGAGTCACAGTCGTTAATGGGAAGGAAATTTTGAGACATCGTGTATACTTGAATTGCGAAAGGTCGATGTGTGCTCTTGGATTCTTGAGGTCCGGAAGTCTGAATAATAGTAAAGTAAGGGATGTGTTTAATAATGGTTGTCGTTTTCACCAGGGGATCGATGTGTGAAAAAGGATCTTGAAGGAAAAGGAATTGAGAGCGATGAATTGATATGTATGTGGAGACGAGATAGATGGAAGTAATACCGCTGGAAAGCGAGGAGAAAGAGTGTTGAGACAAGCTGTATTTTTGTAGAGGAAGTATTTAGGAACAGGCTGTGTGAGGCAGGCTGTATTGTTTTCCGCAATCAATCCGAATTTGAGATGACTATGATGTGAAGCATTGTGAAATTTATAGAAAGATTCCAAGTAAAAACGACTCTTGTAAAATGTTAAAGGCTGGGTAGTACACATCCAGTGATCTATGTTACGTAAAGCCCGCATGGATGATAAGAGAATGAACGATCTTCAGGATCAAAGAGCACTTTGAACACACGGTTGGGTTATATTTAATTTGTTCACTGGAGAGGTCATGGATAAGATGGTTGGAATTGATGATAGGCGATCTGAGAATTTCGAATGCGATGGTGATGATTATTATTTTGAAGGCGTCCACTAAAAGGGTACACGTGTGTTGGGAATTTTCATTTGCTTCCCTAACACGTCAGTGCACAGGCTGAGATTGTGTTCGAGGTGGAGAACCGTTCGTCACGTCTATTTATTTCTGAGTTCACATATTATAATGAGGTAGACACTTACTGTATTTTTCGAGAGGTAGACACTTGATGTAGTTCGACTTGCATTCATTTGATAATAGAGACGTGGGTTCCGTCGTGCGTATTTGTTTGACGAAATCTAGTGTTAAATATCAGAGTTGTTTGAGAATCGCATTTCGCCTGATATGTTAAGGGAGGCGTAGTACGACCCACTTTGACGCCCGACGATAGGATTAGGACGTCAGATGTTTATTCTTGGAGTCATTGATGATGAGACGTCCTAGGTCACGCCCGACGATAGGATTTGGAAGGCATCATGTGTATACTGATTAGGTTTAGGGTGTACAGATTTCAAGTGAGCCCGACGATAGGTCTGGGACGGTAGCTGTACACACTCAAGTCTCGGTTTGGATGTTTTTCTTTTGTTTGTTCTTTTTGTGGAAGTGGCCTGGTTGAAGGTAGCCATTACAGTGCGAGATGATTTATTGTAGAGGGTCTATGCGAAGCTCTCATTGAGATAACGGGACTGCTATCAGACGAGTTGAGGGCTGTCCAAGTGTGGGACATCGACCCGATCTAGATTAAATATTTTTACTGTGTTTCTTCGTGCGTGTTAAGCTGTATGACTTCGAGATGTTAATTTATTTTTACGGACTTTATTGTTTCCTCGTCTTGACGTCCTTTTTCGTTTGATAGTGTGCATATTGACACTTAGTGTTGTAGAATGAGACTTGAGTTGCGAATGCGGTTTCGATTCGTCAGCCAGTATTTTAATTTATTTTTAATCTTGTCGTATTTTCATTCGTATTCATGGTTAGAGTAAGTAAGTAATCACTTTACCAGTAGTGTGTTGGGACAGACAGTAAATAGAGAGATCTGTACTGGTAGCATTGTTGTCAAGGGAAAGAATTCCTTAAAATTGTAGTAAATTTTAGCGTGGACTGGTAAATTTATTAAGCATAATAAACCCATTTCTAACCTGAAAATCGGTTCAATAATAATAATTTCAAGTGACTTTTCACTTTTTGGTTAACTTCAGTGTTTGGCATTTCTTCTAAATGCATGATTAGTAAGTGTTTCCTGCATTTCGCAGTTTTGTTCCTTTAGAACGACTTAACGTAAGATCCTCCCGGATCATTTTGTTGTTGGTTCCTTCCGAACAGCTGTTTGGGGTGATGCACGTTTAGCATCGGGATTACCTTATCACTTAAGGGTGTCATGAATGACAAATACATGGTGGAATTTTATTTCAATTGTGAATGATGCCATTAACTTGTAGTGAACACCATGCTTTCCCATAATATTTCGCAACCTATCCAAAGCAACTGATAGTCAGTTTGGTTCGATTAAGGGTCCATTCGGCGGATGTTCCGTATCCGTGAAGGGTATTTGACTGGTGGATAACCTTAATTAAGAGAAAATCAGGCGTTCTACTTGTTGAAAGTCAGATTTTCCACGGATCGTGTGGATTAACTCTCAGTTCTCGTTTGGAATAATAGGTGCCCGGTTTTCAGGTCTTCCCTTTTTCAGTTTTTCAATTTCGCTGTCCACTAACATATTAGCTTCTCCGAAGCAATTCTTCGACATTGGAAGAAACGAAGTGACGTTATGTAATGTGACTGTGTTTGGAATTTTTCAAAAATCAATAATTAAATCCTTTTATATTTTTGTGGCAAGAATGCATATTAAATTAACGATGTTATCGTGCTCTTTCAGTTTAATAAAAGTTAGTAAGCACATTTTTGCTCCTCATTTCAAGTAGTTAGGCTCTCTTCTGAACCCCATCGTTTGGTTAAGATCGTGACCGAATTTATTCCCGCAACGACCCAAGATTTAAGAGTTCTAAATTGTTCTACTATAGCGGCCGTGGCCGACCAACGATGGAATGGTAAGTTCAAGGGTTCATTACATAGTCTCATGTTTTAGACAATTAACATTGTTAACAGTCTCTATAAACTACCTAAATTAATGGAGTAATATTATCCTATAACTTATTATAATTGTTTTTTAATTATTAATATTATCTATCTACATCACCTAGCTCTAAATCATACTTGCACTCATACACACTAACATTCAGACAAGCTGATCACGTATTTAAGAGGAAATCTCGACAAGACCGTTTAAATGGGGCTATTGAAGTGCTATTACGTATACTGATAGGGAGAGTGTTCCATAGCCTTGCCCCTGACACGTGGCTGTATACAGATGAATGATTAACCGGTATCATAAGGGTAGAAGTCGGTCTGGTATTATGTCCATGGATAGATGAGAGGAAGTTAAAATATGATGATAGGTATTCAGATGTAGGTTCGTTCACAAATCGAAAAATTAGTGTCGCAATATGTAGATTTCTTAATTTGTCGATTTTCAGCCAGGGTAGCTTCTCGTAATAAGGGGAAATATGTGTCCTAAAGTTCAAAGAAAATATAAATCGTGCAAGAGTTCATTGCCCTTTGAAATTTCATAGTTTGTTCTGCAGTTGCTACAGTTAATACGAAATCACAGTCATAAATTATTGGAAAAATGAGAATTTGAATAAGTTTTATTTACATGATATGCGGAAGAATGGATTGCTTCATTTTAGGGCATGGAGAGATGTATATACCTTTCTACAGAAAATTCTTATATGGTTATTCCATTTAATGTATCATTAATGACGACTTCTGAAAAGGTATAGCTTCACCACAGAGTGTGAGAGTAGGCTGTTGCGTTGATGTTTAGCGTATTTAAAAGCCTAGATTGTCCTATTATGATTGCTTGCGTTTTCTTCGGGTTAATTAATAGGCAGTTCTCCTTTGCATATGAGCTAATTGAATTTAAAGTAGAGTTCATTTGGTGGATTGTTTTGTCAATGTCGGAGACTCTAAAGTGTGGATATATCTGAAGATCGTCAGCATAAAGGTGATAGTTGCAGTCGTTCAGATGAGAAGAAATGCTATTAATAGAGATTAATAATAAAAGAGGTCCAAGAAAAGACCCTTGAGGAAAGCCAGATAGCTTAGTCCTCCATTCTGTAGTCGTCATGTTTGACCCAACTCGCTGTCGTCTATTTTTGAGGTATGAGCTCAAGAACTGAATAACAGAATGAGCCATGTGAAGTTTTTGTAACTTGGCTAACAATATGTCTATATTGGCAGTGTCAAACGCACTGCTGAAGTCTAGAAGGGTAAGTATAGTCAGTTTTAGTTCGTCCATATCCCGTTTAATGTCATCCGTGATTTTGATTAGTGGTGTTGCAGTATTGTGTCCTTTCTTAAAACCAGACTGTAAGGGATCAACTATAGGAGGTTTTTCCAAGTATTTAACTATTTACTATGCATTATCTTCGCCAGAACCTTAGAAAGTGCTGTGAGAATGCACATAGGTTGGTAGTCATATGTATTGCTTGCAGAAGATTTCTTTGGGACTTGCACACTGAGTGCGTCTTTCCATTTAATTGGGATATTGCCTGAAGTAAGGCAGGTATTAATCAAATGCGTAATAATGGGCAATATTATGTCGATTATGTAGGTTACGAATGAAATGGGAATTTCATCAGTTCCTGTTGCATGAGATTGAATTGACATAACTTACCTTCTTACTTCATGTTCTGAAACAGTAACAAATTCAAATACAGGACGGACTGGATATTGTGGCCTTAAAATATTGTCAATGGTGTTTTGTACTGTCGGTGTATCAGGAGTGAGACGTTGCCTGGAGAAATATGTATTTAATTCATCAAGGGACACCACTGGATCAGTATGCTTCGCAAGTGGATTGCCAATACCCAGTGACCGAAGGTGTCACCATGTGGAACCAGGGTTGATATTTTTATTTAAATGCTGTAAATAATTAAATTTCATATAACGAATTACAAGCTTAATTCGGTTTCGAAGAACACGGCACTGCTTATGTACGTCAGCTAGTTGAATCTGTCTATAACGTCGGAGTAGCGCGTCTCGTTCTTTTACCATAGTCTTACCATCAGTAGTCAGCCAAAGACGGGGCGGACGTGTTACTCTCACATTACGCTCTGGTGCGTGTTTGTTGTACAATTCATGTAAATGAGAATTAAATATTTCCACTTTCTCGTCAATGTCGCTCGTTATCATTTCGTCATACCGGGGCAGAGCTGTGTATCTTGTCTCAGTTGTATTAAATTCATGCTGTTAAAGTCTATAAACGTTACATATTTCCGTCGGTACTTGGGCACCCGAAGAGAGTATGCTAAGTATACGAGATCATGTTTAGATATGTCAGGAACAGATACATGACCGTGGTGAAGGATTTTTGGGGGGTTATTTGTTATTACCAGGTCTATGAATGTGTCAGCGGAAATAGTGAATGCATGGACGTGGTGGATGGTTCTAAGGGGTAATATAGTCATGTCACAGGATTTAAAAATATTTTGTAGTCGTAGGGCGTCGTTGTTCTGGATTAGTGTTAAAGTCTCCAAAAAGTATCACGTGCCCCTATGATGGTAGCAATCTCAGTAAGCTGTCTTCTAAGTCACGGAAGTCTCGCACTGCGTCAGGAGGCGTATATACTACACCTACACGTATTTTTACAGAATTGACAAGCACCTCTACAAACATATATTCAGGGGCAGTTTTTGCAGCAGGAGTAACGTGTGAACAACTCAACTCTAGAGCATAGATTTACAATACAGGGCAACCCCACCACCTCGTCTATTCGTCCGATCATGCCTGTGAATATCATAGCCCGAGATATCAACCATCCTTGAAGGGATCGAACTACGGAGCCAACTCTCGCTTACAGCAGCAATATGAATTGGACTGTATCGTCGTCAATTCGTCGAGGTGAGCAGCTATGGATTGGCTGTTGACAAGTGCACACAACAGGGCACGATTAGATGCTTGAGTTCCTTCTCAAAAATGGTTTGGGTAGAATAGGAGGGAGAAAGTGCTGAGAAACGGTCGAAGGCAAGCCGTGTCCTTCCAGTCGTATGTTCCGTGGAAAGGGCTGTGAAGGGAGAGTGAGTGGTCTGGTCTGGTCTGCAGAAGAGCGCTGGGGGGTGAGGGAGGGAGCAAGGAGGGGGGCTTTACATAGCACTTCTTAACTCAGGCATGCTAAAGGAATGTTGTAAAACATGCGGCTTACCTTAATTTCCTCGTACATACAGTGACCAGCTGATTCACACAAACACATACATTCACAAATATATAGGTCTACTAAATTAAAAATAAATAAACTACATAGAATGCACATTGTTCACATGTTGCTTTCACCATATTGACTCTTTAATGATTGTAATTCCACGAGTGTGGTCACATGGAACTTCTTGCCAGATACGTGATTATAGATTGTCAGATAACGCACGATTGTTTTACCATCAGTGATTTTATAAGAAAATTGCACTCACATGAATTAAACATAAATGAAAACAAATTTTAAATGTTCAATGCTCCAAAGCAATTTCAAAGGTACCTTTGGCTGTATGTTTTGCGCAGTCCAAAAGTGTCTCGTGCCTGGTTCAAAATGTCCTTTCTCAACCTAGTGAGATATTCAGTTAAGAGTAGTTTGGAGCATTTGAGCTGTCGCTTGGTGCTCCAAACTTGATCCCGTTGGTGGTAGCGGAGGGATTTTATAATGATAGGCCGAATACCCTAAGTGACTACGTCAGCAGTCGATCTACGTTGCCATCCCAGTCGATGACAGCGATCGTTGGAGTCCATGGACAGTTCGACTTTCAGTTTATCACGAATAGTTTCCATGACCTTCCCGTGAATGTCCTCATTAGGCGCCTCGCTCACTCCATGCAGGAGGAGACAATTACGCCTACTGTACTGCTCCGCTTCGTCACTCCGAGCCTCCTGAATTTCTAGTCGTTTCTCGATATCAGCGATGTTGTCTTTCATAACCGAGAGTTCAGCACAGATAGAAACGTTCGAAAGTCCTCTTGAAGCACAGTCAGAACATCGCTGGGGTTGGTAGCACTGTCGGTGGAGTAGAGATGGCTTCCTCCAGGTGGGCTTGGATTTGAGTCATTTGCTTTTCGAAGCCTGTATTTTTTTCCTTCACTTCTTTCAGGGTCATAGTTGCACACAAGACGAGCTTGTATCCTGAAGTTTCAAATTACACTCACTCGCGATTACGACTTGCTGTTTTTCTTGCGATTTAGGCAGGTGATTTGGGGAGCACACTTACACACGTCTAGCTCTCCTACTTATTGTGATGTATAATTAGTTCATTTTCTTGTTAGTTTCTGGTTCAATTGTGAACTTGATGGACATGTGTAAAGAATTTAGTGTGTTTAATAACCGGTGAAAATTAGTGATGCATATTACGTCATCTACGTATCTGCTCTAGTGTATGATTCCCTTTTAATGTTGGCCGGTTAAGAAGAAGTTTTCGAAATTATTAAGAGAAATTTTAGCTTTTTTACCTGGCCTGTAATTATTCGCTTTATGTTTATCAGACGTTCCCTTGTTCACTGCGGCAACTATGGCAACTCTTCATTCATTTGGTATCGCTCGTTTATGCTATCGGTAATCGAATAAGTATTTCAGATAAGCCTATGGCACTATATCCCTACCCATAGTCTTTAATATATCCCCAGAAATATTACCAATCCCAGCAGCTTTTCTAGCTTTCAACTTTTGTATCATTTTGTGAATGTCTTTATTATTATACAGGGTGAAGCGTAATTCGCGCACTCGGGCGTCACAGCGCGACTCCTCACATGCCAGCAATAAAAAAATGTCCCTTACAAAATTTCGTCTTGCGAGTATATCCGGCAGAAAAACGACGTTGAAGAGTAGCAATCTGGCAACACTGTAACAACATGTAGGGTAAGTACCTCTGTCAGCAGAAGGTAGTCGTACTGTACAGTTGGTGCAGTGGATAGAGTTTTGGGTTAGCATGCAGGAGGTCGAGTGGTCGATCCTGGGTTGAGGCGTATGTTTTTTATTTCGTAAATGTAGTCCAGGTGGTATGGAATCTGGCATCTTAGTCGTCAACAGCGATTGCAGTGGGTCCTCTAGAAACCATTTGCACTTACATACTACGATCCTAGAAATGGACGAACAATCGTTTTCATTGGTCAGCTTTGAAAGGCGCCCTTTCCACGTCGTGGGCGTGAATTTATTGCACCACTTCATCTACTAGATGTGAAACCTGTTTTCTTTGTACCCTCCTCCAATGGTCTCATAGATTAGTACCAACTATTATTCTTGCCTCGTTCAGGTCCATTACATTTCGTTAGTATGTAAATGACGAGGTGGTAGAGGTGGGATCCCTGGCTAAGTCCGAGGGAAAAACCGAACCTGGAGGGTAAACAGATGATGATGATGATGTAAATGACAAGTAGATGTGTTATTGTACTGCGCTATCATCTTTAGCATATCGAAAGTGATATTGTTTGTGTAGTTATTCTGTCCTATGACTGGTCATTTGTTTCAGCTGTCTATTTCTTATTAGTCTAACCAGGTATTTGTTGTTTCAGCGTTACAAAATGTTGTAAATGTAGGATACATGTGACCTCAGAAACGGTGTCTTACTGTATTACAGTAGGTAATGTCAGATGGAATTTAGCAAATAAAAAATGCGCCTCAACCCAGGATCGAACCATAGACCTCGTGCATGCCAACCAAAAACTCTACCATCTGCACCAACTGTACAACACGACGGAAACGTGGTGACATCGGTAGTTACCCTACATATGGTTACAGTGTTGCCAGATTGCTACTCTTCAACGTCCGTTTTCTACCGGATATACTCGCAAGACGAAAATTTGTAAGAGACAATTTTTTATTGCTGGAATGTGAGGAGTCGCGCTGCGACGCCCGAGTGCGCGAATTACGCTTCACCCTGTAGATGCAATTCAGTAATTCGCCAGTATTAGTCACCTCCTCTATCTGGACATTATCGTTATATCCAACTACCTTTACATACTGTTGACTAAATACTTCTGGCTTCTGTAAGTCCTCACATACGCACTCCCCTTGTTCTTTAATAATCCGTGGAATGTCCTCCCTGGATCCTGTTTCTGCCTTACAGTGTCTACACATTTCCTTCCACACTCCCTAAAAGTCATATGGCTATCAATTATGTTTGCCTTCATGTTATCCTTAGCAGACGTTAGCGAAATTCAATTTCCTAGTAAGCTCCTTCAATCTCTACTTACGTTCGAAACCATTTCTAACTCTATTTCTTTCTAAACTGCACTTCCTCCTTAGTCTCTTTATTCCTTTGTTGTAGTATAATGGGTCCTTACTATTCCATACCACTTTTAAAAGTACACAGTTGTTTTCACACTCTTCAACTGTTGTTTTAAAACCATCCCATAGGATGTTTATATATCTGTTTACAATGTTCCATTGTTCATAATTGCTTTGTAAAAACTTCCCCATGCCTCTTTTCTCAAACATATAATATTACCTAATAGTCCTACATGTCATTCTATCACACTTATTTTTAACTACGACAAAAACAACTTCATGATCACTTCAGTTTCTTTGTAGAGATCACCAGGTCTTATCATCACCATCTAGATTATTTTCCCCTCTAGTTGGTTCCATCACTTTCTGATTTAGCTGTCCTTCTCCTATTAACTTATTAACTATATGCTGGTCATGCTTTCTGAAGTTCGCATTCCCTTCACAGTTAACACGTGGTATGATCAGATCACCCGCTACAATAACGTTCCTTTCTGTCTCATTCTCCACAACAAATACTGTATTAACAAATATTTCAGCATGAGCGTTAGCTCCAAACTTGCGACGTCTGCAACCCCCACAATCATCAGGTTGCCTATTATCTTTAGAGATACATTTTACACACATTATTTTATGTTTCTCATCCTTAATGTTTTCGAATTCTTTTTCCACCATCGTGAATGTTCCCCTTCTATCTTTCCTAACCTGTCTGTGCAATAAACGCTCCAGTTCCGTGAGAAAATTTGCGCATCCGTAATATCACTCCTCAGCCATGATTCAATTCCTATTACAATATGTGGTATATATATATATACACACATAATTACAAAATACTATTCCTTTTTTACAATACTTCTACAGTTTAACTCTTAAATATTTGTGATTCCTATACTGTCATCACTGCACCCTATTCCACATCGTTTCACTGAATGTATCAGTAAATGTAGGTGTGTATCTTCTTCCTGTTCAGCAATAGATGTTTCTGTAAGACAGTGAGAAAGTCTAACCTGCTGTAAGTGACTATTGCAGCCAACTACTAGATAAAGAATGCCAATACATTCTATAGACACACTGCAGGACATGTGAACCATTCATTAGTTTATCAAAATTCTCTCCAGGGCAATCAAATGCAAATTTGTATTCTATCTTAAGATGTGTTAAACTAATGTAAGTTATGGTGTCACTGGAGCCACCCTGGCTGATTTTTGGTTTTACGGATTTCAGGGCCAATGCTCTTACTCACACCAAGAGAAAATTCTGCTCCTAAATACCCTTTATGACAGCAATAATCACGCCCCTTTTGCAAGTCTCCAGCTTCTTCTCGTTCTTCGTGGGGTCGCTCATTTTGGATTTTGGTCGGGGCATTTAAGAATGAATTATCTCCCTAACGCTACGTTATTTCTCAAGTGAATATTCACTCAAGTATTCAACTGGATTCAAACCTGTGCTACAACCCCTGCATCTAAAGATTGATGTTAAGATTTTGGATGATATTGAAATAATATGGATTCATATGCTTTGTAGCTCCGGTGGTCGTGGTTGTCAGCCTCACTAATTTGGGCACTGCGGTCAACAGTCTCCTGTGCTGTGTGTGTGTTAAAGTGCGTTGCTATTAATTGAACTTAGATAGGAAGTATTTGTGGTTGCATATCGTGTACGATTATAGCATTCGCCTGAAGTTGAAGTGGTCACGAAATTGCTGACGTATGGATGTTAACCCGGTTCTCTATTCAACTGTGTTACCTTAAACAAAATTGGAAATGGAACCCAGGTTACTTGGATGAATAGTTACCGAGTAATCCCTTAGTCCGTGCCATTTCCACAGCATACTGTGATCAATTTAAGCAACTTCTTTTGGAAAATAAATATTCTTAATACATTATTTTCAAAATAATTGTCATTTCATCATCATCATCTGTTTACCCTCCAGGTTCGGTTTTTCCCTCGGACTTGGCGAGAGATCCCACCTCTACCGCCTCAAGGGCAGTGTCCTGGAGCTTCAGACTCTTGGTCGGGGGATACAACTGGGGAGTATGACCACTACCTCGCCCAGGCGGCCTCACCTGCTATGCTGAACAGGGGCCTTGTGGAGGGATGGGAAGATTGGAAGGGATAGGCAAGGAAGAGGGAAGGAAGCGGCCGTGGCCTTAAGTTAGGTACCATCCCGGCATTCGCATGGAGGAGAAGTGGGAAACCACGGAAAACCACTTCCAGGATGGCTGAGGTGGGAATCGAACCCACCTCTACTCAGTTGACCTCCCGAGGCTGAGTGGACCCCGTTCCAGCCCTCGTACCACTTTTCAAATTTCGTGGCAGAGCCGGGAATCGAACCCGGGCCTCCGGGGGTGGCAGCTAATCACGCTTACCACTACACCACAGAGGCGGACATAATTGTCATTTACAGTCCTATTCTGCTAATTAACTCCGTTCAATCATCTGTTCATGCTATGACGTAAATCAAATGTTCTTGATTTATAAGAATGCGAAGTTATTCTTGCACGCTGATTCCAAGGTTGGCGTTAGATAGTACAAAGCCAAGTATGTGGCAAAAAAATGTTTGCACTGCAGGTCTATGAAATACGTTGACATCTTGCAATTTGATGCTACTTTCACAGCTCAGTTGCCAAGTTTGTAATTTAGGTTAATGCTTTAAGCACAAGAGGAAAAGTAGAAAGAGACATGAATTGATCACATTCCGATCTCAGCATTTCCACTGGAGGCTGCTCTACTGGAGATTCCACAGTTGGTTTCAGATTCAACTGTGAATTTCAAAATAGTCTGAGAATATGAAGTACCATTTATTTAGCCGTGTGAATCAAATTTGAAGGCTGCTAAGCACCACACAATCCGTGCCGACCACACAACAATTAACCCTCTCCAAGGAACGCAGCAATCAACGCAAAGAGTCTTATGCGGTATGAGACTAGTGATATCGGGATCATTAGCGACGAGATCTGCTACCTGAACCACTGGGACGCGATATATCATTTGTAAAACCTCATACACAATGACCGGGATTCAGACTGCCGTCAAATGTTACTGAGGGTTTGTGTCCTCGAAGAAAAGCAGCCAAGTGGAGGAAAGATTCACGGGGTTTGTAATGATAAGGGAAGTAAAAAAAATGGTGATCATTTCTTTGTTTGTCTGAAGATCAGATATAACAAACGGGATGTTACTACATGTTGCGACACATTCCTTCTCCAAGATATTTCTTCCACACTTATCTCCACGGTGACATCATACAGTACCCTACCTCCACGTAGCCTAGTCGCAGTGATTCATCGTCCGGAAATTCGAACTTTCTCAACATACCACTTACCATATCTCAAAAACAAAACAGACATTCGGAATACACTTCTTATAAGATATATTGTATCTGTGTTTCATTTTGATGGTGAGAATTTAATGAATGAAAAACAAGGTCTTTTATTTCTTTGGCTCTAATATAGTGATATTCGTCAATTGAAAACTATATGTTACTGAATGATACATTATTCAGTTATTATTAGCATTATTTCAACTTTGCTTCATCTTACTGTACTCTTTTAGCATTTGAATAGCTTAAGATATTTTGTTATGTAAGGTGGTATAGTATATTTCAATAGAATATTTATGAGCCAAAAATTCATTTTCATTCACTTCTGAAATACTTCGTGAATGGTTATAATAATAATAATAATAATAATAATAATAATAATAATAATAATAATAATAATAATAATAATAATAATAATAATAATAATAATAATAATAATAATAATAATAATAATATTAAGAAGAAGAAGAAGAATAGGGCAAGAAGCCCGCCTGGTGGCCATGATCGTTAAGACGCTGAAGTCTAAACGGTCTGACACCGAAGTTAGCCGGTTCGAGTCCCGTTGGTCAAAAAACATTCACCAACAGAATGTTGGCCGGCACGGTAGGGGAGGTGGTGGTATACAATTTCTAATCACTAGATTGCGTGCCAAAAGCCTGCATTAAATTCCAAACCTCTCCGCAGTGCTCATATGGAGTGAGGACATATGACGCTGTTGATGGTGATTCGTCCGTCGGATGGAGACGTTAAGCCTAGAGCAGACCCCTTGATGCTAATCGACAGGAGTAGGCTATGTGCCGGCACCGGGTTTCACCCTCTTCCTACTACCATATATCACGTCATTCATTTCATCTCATTAACTCCTCTGATGAGGTTGACGTCAGGAAGGGCATCCGGTCATAAAAACCCGCCACGACAGATTCATCTCACCTCATGCCCGACCCCGTAGGGAAACGGGGCAAGGGTTGGACAAACAAACAACAATAATAGGGCAAGACCGGGTGACGCGCCGCACCAATAGACTTGCCGCACCCCCTTTCAATTTGAAAATTTGGAGCTGGATGTCACTATATGTGCTGAGATTAGTTGGGTTAGCTCAGTACCAAAGGCTTCTCTCACTTGAATGCATGGTTTCTCGTATAGCTTCAAGTGTTACTGGTTTTAAACATGGAAGTACAATTTTCCTAAATTATTGTTTTGCTATCTGTGCTTTCTCAATTATTTTGCATTTAATAGTTTTAATAGACAGTATTAGATGTTGTGAAGATTCTGCACGAGCAGTTCGCCATTACTACAATCATCAATACAGCTTTGAAAGCAGGTTGTGGCATCTTTCCCGTAGGTTTGGGACACGTGAAGCAGTGCTTCTTAGGAACATATTGATTTAAATTTCTGCTGAATTCTAGCAGATGTATGTGTCATTATACGACGTTTCCTGATGGGGATCAATAGTAGTACTGTAGTACAGTATATGATATGGATGTTGACATCATCTGGTAAGGATTCCCATAATATTTTCAACGCCCTTAAACCTCTTAATTACTTGACTGGCCGTCACTTTTAAATACGATATTGCGTGGCGCAGAAGCACGGCACGGTGCAGTTTGAATGAAAGAGAAGTAATTAAGTTTTAATAAATCAGAAGATAACAGCACTAAACCAGACTGAAATGAGCGAAGTGGCAGTGGACGTATACCTTTAGGAATGGGAGTGCATGGTGCGCGGGACCAACTAAAGGACGACAAAACACGCCAAAGTACACGCCCTCTTTCTCATGAACAAATCGTCCCATTGATCTGAGAGTTGTGCTAAATGAATATTTGACCTGTTGTTCCCGGTTCTTCCGCTCAAAGTTTCCGAGGCAACGATTTTCCTAGATTACGTGGGATTGTGAAACAACCCATGCAAATACAAGAACGTCGCTTTCATTCCGTATGAAATGTGGAAGGTCTCTTCTCCATTAGTAGGCTACAAGGTAAATATGAAGTCAATGAATGTAACGTACATTATTTTGAGACTCTAATGTAAACGTTTGGAAATAATCTGAGCTAAACTAATGTAACCGTGAATTTTTAAATAGATCCCTGCATGTTCTCAGTGCTCACAGCTGAATCGCCTCCGTTCACTGGGTAATGTTGTTGAGTACAATCATTAAGTTTAATTAGAATTTAAATTATGTGTTGTATTTATATTTAAACATTGTATAATAGTGCGTAACATACATTAGCGGAAATGGAAAATAGTATACCATTTACCATATCCCATAAAGTACCACTTCGGTATTTATCAAACTTTTTGGAGATGTTCATCACATTACATGATTAAACTGTCAGTCCATTCGGAACTCATCATCATCATCATCATCATCATCATCATCAATATGAGGTATGACCCACACGAACACGAATACACTCTTGTATTCTGTGTAGCATGGAAGCAAACAGCCTCCGAATGTCATCTTGAGGGATTTCTTGCCAATCTTAAACACATGCTGTGTCATTTCATAAGGAGTGCTGGCTGGAGGCTAGTATGGCCGTATACGTCTTCCATCATATCCCAGACATGCTCTATGGGTAACAAATCTGAAACCGGTCAGGCCAGTCAAGGGCCCGTACATTCCTTAAGGCGTTTCTAGTGTGAACTGCCGTGTAGACTCTTGCATTATCCTGATGGAATATGCCGTTTGGTACTCTCGTCATGAAGGGTACGACAACAGGGTTTACCATTCTTGCTACATATTGGCGAGCGTATTGTCCCCCTTCAACAAGTACCAAATCCATTCTGTTGTCATATCCAATTGCTCCCGACACCATTATTCCATATTTGGAGAGGTATGCGCCTGTATAATTGCTGCTTCCTGTGACCTTTCATCAGGTCATCTACGGGCATGTTCACATCGACATGACCACCATAAACAGAAGCGAGACTCATCGCTGAACACCACAGAATGCCACTCAATGTCCCAGTTGACACTGGCTCTACACCATGGAAGTCTCCGTTTTCTGTGATTTGCTGTCAGTGGTAAACAACATATGGCAACTCGATATTTCAACCTAGCTTCCAGTAATCTGTTCCCGACGGTTCGTGGTGACACTCACCCTGTAACCTCTGCTCGGATTTTCAGTTGTTGCCATCCGTCTCTTCGTCAGAGCCAGCCAACGAATCCTGCGATCTTCTCGTGGTGTATCCCTTCTGGAAGGACCCGTGCCTGCTCTTCGTGCCACACTGTTGCCCCGAGTCCATCTCGTCACTACTCGTTCTGCAGTCATTGTATTACAGACAACTGTCTGCGCAGTCTGTCGGTATGATGCTCTCTTATTCTCATGCCAATGATTCGACCTTTCGCAAAGTCCGAAAGATGGCGATAAGCTGCCCGTGCACATCCTGTAGGCATGCTCTGTTGCGATCTCTACCTGGAAAGATACAGTAACGTTAGATACACCCAACATCCATCACGTACACACACCAGTCGCCATCATTAGGAATGGCATTTTCCCGCACTAACAATTAGGTCATGAAAATGAAATCCTACAAACTGTTTTCCAGTCAATGATTGGGTCAGGGATGGGATGAATGAAGCCCGTAACTTGCGGCGAGGATATGAATTGTGCCGGCTGCCGAGGAATTAGGTCATATGAGGATGAAATTTTCATCAGGCACGGAAATACTGGGGTATCAATTTGGAGGCATTCGGTCTAGGTGTTCATGGTGTAACACTTTCCATTTCCGCTAGTGTATTTAGCAAATGTTTTGTACATGTTCTCCACACTAGATGTTATGAAAGTTCGTATTTCCAAGAATAGTCTATCATTTCTACCTCACTGCGTCATCTCTCCCGCGTGTACGGCATACCACCCGTCCTTGCGGCATCTCTCCCGTTACGCACCCTTCTATTCTTTGGTTCATAATGGACCTAAATGAGTTTTATATAGCAAACTAAGTGTTAAATAATGAAGCGCACATGTTGTTCTTCCCTTTCTGCAAGAAGTTGTCAATCCCAAACCCTTCTAAAAAAATATCTGCACTTAATAGAAACATGCGGCGCGTCACCCGGTCTTGCCATAATAATAATACCATCAGTAAGTCCTATCCCTAATGATAGGCAGCACCTTAAAAACCTGAGGCTGGTGAATTCTTATGGAAATATGCTGAACTTCTTGAAGAGTACGTCATTTTCAAGATTTTTTAAACATATGTCACTACTTTTGATTTTGGAGTGCCACTTAGGGACTTGGATTGCGTACGACTTAGTAGAGTATTGTAACTGTTTAGGAGTATGCACAATAAAGCTTTTATCTTCTGTTTCGAAGTTGCCACCACCGTCAGTTCAAATGAAACCAACAATTCATCACCCAGCTCACCCCTATAACGACTGGTGATCTTGAATCATATGGATGTAACTGGATCGTGCTGAGTGCAGTGACAAGAGAGGTTCTTCTCACAGGGGGCTACGGACGAGTTGGGGCAGCATGTAAGGTAGGCGGCAAGAATTTTTCTCTAACATGTGAACTCACTTGCGTGTGGCTACGGGAAGACACCAGCGTTCCCCTTTAGTATGTAAGGGTTAGAGTGAGCCGTGTTTACTTTGATTTTAAATGTAGGATTTCTTAAATTCAGTTAGTTTTGTACAGGGTCTTTATTTATGCTTGGCAGGGACTTTCTCGCTCGACCTTGGCCGCCAGTGACGGTTCAGTTGCCGGCTACCGCGCGTGCGTATGTACGGCAAAATACGGTACTCAAAATCATTATCATGCATTTTACTCACCATGTTTACAGTTTATGCTCAAAAATCATTATCATGCATTATCATGCATTTATCGTGCATTTTCCCCGTGCGCTGCCAAAATAATCGGTAGGCCTATCTCCTAATGAAGTTTTCGGTTACGCTACCAAGTTGTTCAGCACTGGTGGATGCAATTGCAACTCTTATATTGTCGTTAAGTTCATCTAGTGTGTGAGGTTTGTTCCCATAAACAATATTTTTTAACATTCCCCACAAATAAAAATTACATGCCGTTACTTCTGGGCTACGAGGGCGCCACAAATTTATTTACTTATGATCCTCGTACCAAACACGCTTCAGTAAGGAGATAACGACCTTTACGTCTATTTTTATTGTTTACTGAACCTGTGGGTTTGAATCTCTTGGCCAATTGTTTTATTGTCCGATTGATAGGAATGGGCCTCCCTGGAAATTTCGCTCGAAACTTTTGTCTTGTCCTAGCGCACGATTTTCTGCACTTAATGTAAGTATTGTGCAGATATACACGTTCACGAAACGAATATTTCACATACATTACAGCACTATACACAATCACAATAGAACACTATACAATACGACATACAGTACGCAGTAGCTTCATTGAACACCCTGCTATCTCGGAGCTTAGCTCTCAGCAACTGCACAAGTGCCGGCTACCGCGCGCGCCAGCGGCCGATAGCGGCCTGTCATCGGCGGCCATGTTCGCTCGATAAAGTCCCTGCCAAGCATAAATAAAGACCCTGTACTATGTAGGTTTCTAGGCTGTCTGCGGACAGAGTAACCACAATAGTGGGTGTCATTAAGACCGAGCGAGTTGGCCGTGCGGTTAGGATCGGGTAGCTGTCAGCTTACATTCGGGAGATAGTGGGTTCGAACCCCATTGTCGGCAGCCCTGAAGGTGGTTTTCCGTGATTTCCCATTTAAACACCAGGTAAATGATGGGACTGTGTCTTAGCTAAGCCCGCGGTCGCTTCCTTCCCAACCGGGCGAGTTGGCCGTGCGCGTAGAGGCGCGCGGCTGTGAGCTTGCATCCGGGAGATAGTAGGTTCGAATCCCACTATCGGCAGCCCTGAAGATGGTTTTCCGTGGTTTCCCATTTTCACACCAGGCAAAAGCTGGGGCTGTACCTTACTTAAGGCCACGGCCGCTTCCTTCCAACTCCTAGGCCTTTCCTCTCCCATCGTCGCCATAAGACCTATCTGTGTCGGTGCGACGTAAAGCCCCTAGCAAAAAAAAAAGCTTCCTTCCCACTCCTAGCAATTTCCTGTCCCGTCGTCACCATAAGGGCTATATGAGCCGGTGCGACGTAAAACAGAAATTGTAATTCTTAAGGATGTACACGTATGGACCCTCGTTTCCCTTGTTCACTTTGCTTTTTTCTCAATTCTTCTCCATACTCTTTGGCAATTCATTTGTTTCCTGGCTTAGTCACCAACTTAGTATGGCTTACCCTCTCTCTGTGTCAATGGGTCTTCTGCCGTATTAGCTTTTATGGCAAGTCATGTCACGGGATTGCTTGAGTGGGTTCAGCATCCCATCCTATTTTATTCTCTGCCTTTCTGTTAACTTTTTATGTTAGTCTTTCTTGGCCGTCTATTATGAGCTTCGGCTCCTGTTTTTTCTGGCTCATTCTCATCCATGCGTTGTGTGTTGCTACCTTCTGAATTAAGGGCAGCGCGTAAAAGTTGATAAGCTTTTAAAGTAAAGGTACCTGGATGTGAACTCTAGGTCCATGAGGCCATTGTAAAACAAAGTTCAAGGTCCGATATTCTTCTGAAGGAAAACAATTATTATTGGAAGCTCTAGTTTCCAAGTTACTGACAAAACCAAATACGATTTTAAGACTAGCAAGTCTTGTATTGTAAAATGGGAGCTCCTTCTCCACTGGTAACGATTAAGCTCTAAAGCTTACTATTGTAAATTCCATTCCTAATTGTTATTTTTGTTGTTGTTGTTTTAAAAATAATACTGGAACAGAAAAAAGGAAAGAAAAGTTAATTTTGCTAACATATTCAAAATTTAAATTTTTTGTGTGATCATTAGTTCAGCCGCCTAGGCCCTGCCGCTTCTTCCCCTCTACTTCCCTTGTATACGATAATAATATTAATAATAATTGCATGTCCTCTGCTGCCATGTGTGGGCAATTCGATTTGACATCATTCAGTTTGCCTACGTGTCAATTTTGAAGTTCCATTTCACTGTACCGCAGCAATTTTTCAGTTTCTTTCATCCTACGGCACCAAAGGTGTAGGCAGCCGCAATTTAAAATACTGTGCCACGGTCATTTGATCTTACAAATTATTCTCAAATAAAAGGTTTTATTTGAAATTTAAGATAGAAATTTAATGAGAGAAAACTATGAAATATAAGCATACTATTGTATATTTTATTACATTTTCTTCTATAGTAGAAAGACTGCCAGACCGAGACTGTAAAGACGGGCTCGGTTCACCAGGAAGGACGTCGAAAAATCTAAGAAAGGAGATTTCCACTTCCGGAGGTTTACATGGCCCTAACAACGGAGTTAGCGCAACTTGCGATTGTAATTGCAGGTGATTTGTGGTTTGTATGAATATGTTTAAGGTGCTGATTACAACACCGTATAACTTAAGTGCCATCGCCAATTACACTGCAAATTACGAAGATTCGCTATTCCGCTCAAAGTAGACCATATCGAACATGATATCGTGCCTTTAGCAACGTTAGACACCGTAAACGTTTTCTCTAGCTACTTTAGTTATTTTACGTGTGTGCTATGGTCGACACACGCCGCGCCGTGTCCAAGGTTACGCGACATAGTTGCCGATGCGACATCTAAGGGAACCAGACAGACATTCCGCATAAGAGCACGGAAGCTAGTATAATAGGGACCTCCGTCTTTGTTGTATCTGCTTCGACCGTTCATAAAGTTCCTTCTGTTTGTGGTGTTTCCAATTTTGTAGCGAGTCACTGTCACCGTAATCGTGTGATAATGAATCCTGCCAATATAGTGAGTATAATTGTCAGCCGTTACAAACACAAACGAAGATCCAGAGAAATTACGGTAAGTGAGAGAAATGCAACTGCACTCATAATCAATGTGATAGACGAAACAGTGGCAAACAATGGTAATACATCAAGAACTTACAATAGACTATACTGAAGAATATGAATACGCAGAGGAAGATGTATCTGATTGTGAAAACATTATGGACGATCCAGAACCTGACTGTGAGGAAGAGTCGTTAATAAAACGTGATGGAAGCCAGTCGTCTGCGTATCTGCCAAGCCCACCGGAGAGGAAGAGGTGGGGTGCTGTATCTTTTGAAAAGGCAAAGGAGATAATTTCACTCCAAGATTCTGGGAAAACCAAACGATTAAGCTTCAATACAGTACAGAAACGATATCGTATGGTGCAAGTCGTAATCATCTACGATATTTACGTCACGTAGTAGAAAAAGGGGAGCTAGTCCAGCGCTCAAAACTTCCCCTGCTTGACGATTATGTAGCTGTAAAATTCAGGGTGGCGAGAACTGTTCTAGGGGCTAATGTTCACGACAGGGATATTCGTGCTTGGGGTTTAGAAAAGGCTCGAGAAATAGGACTGACTCGATTCACTGGATCTATCCATGTATGGGTTGCACAGTTTAAACACAGATACCATCTTTGTTCACGGGCAATAACAAGATGTGTAACCATCAAAGCCTGGAGTACAGATAGTGACGTGAAGGAACAATGTGACGAGTTTCACAAAGAGTTAACGTCCTAAATGAATACCACGGAACGTATACAGATTTACAATACCGATCAAAGTGGTATCCGAAAAGAACTTCACTCATCGCGAACTCTGCATTACAAGGGAGAGAAGTCGGTAAGAAGTTCGGTGCGGAGTGATCACGCAACAACTCGTTCTTACACCATCCAATCCGTTACTTCGGCAAGTGGATACGTGTTTCCCACGTTGATGGTTATTTACCAGGAACATAATGGTCAGTTTGGAGTGCTCAAACCACAAAATCTGGTTCAAGTTGCTTCAAAGTCCGGCCTAATCACGAAACAAATCATGACGCAATTCTTTCAAGATGTCTACTTCCCATATGCAGCACAGGAGTCTCTTCTTCTGGTTGATTCCCTCGGGACATAACGTGAGAGAACGCATATCGATGCTATCCGACCTCAAAAGGTGGTGTATACAGTCAAGACCATCCCTCCTGGGTGCACACATTACATTCGGCCGCTTGATGTGCTATTCTTCCGACAGTTCAAGGAGGTGCTGAAGCGGATTGAAGATCACATTATCCTTAAGGACTATCAGTTCACACCATCGTCGAGAGATTCCATTTCGTTGCTGATGTGCATTCTACACAATCATTTCTGTTTTCCAGTCTTCGCTGACTTTGCTCGGTACTCCTGGACTGTAGCTGGATATGATGACTTCAGACCAGAGAGGTTTCAATCATCACCCAAACGTACTTTTGATGTTCAAAGCTGTGTAACTCGGAAGACTGCTTACTGCAAGCATTCATGAAGTGTTCCTACTGTGATAAGCAACTCTGTTTTCGGCACTTTATACTCTGTGGACATGCTCATCCTCGTAATCTTTTGCCAAGAGCTACCAGCAACCCATATTTTTAAACTCGGTGCCTGAACATACGCATGATTGTAAAGTGCCGTGTAATTGTGCGCATATTTGTAATGTACATGTAATACACTTAAATACAAACGAGAAAGTTTTTGCAATTGCGATCGCAAGTTGTGCTAACTCCGTTGTAAGATTCACCTAGTCCACACTAAAAATGAGTGCAAGGGCAATTCCTGGATGCAAACGCGGCCGGGCGTACAGCTAAACACAGTACCCCAAGAAGTGCCGAAGTGTCTGTTCGTGGAAGCTTCCACCCCTCGAAGGGCTTTCCTGGTCTGTAAGGAGGTGACCACTGTTTTCTTATATAAGTAGACTATTAGTTCTAATTTTTCTTAAATCAAAGTCTTCTAAGACTTAAAATTAATGAGCAACTTGGACTTGAACATGGTGTACTTTCCTTATGTCCTTGATTTGTGAAAGAATATATGATGAACTTATCCTCATATCGTCTTCCAGAATTATACGTCCTGTTGTTGCACTTCCGTTGTTCTTAGCAGAAAATCCTGCTTCGCGTAAATAGGTTGTAGAAAAGAGAAGAATAACTTCCACAGCACTTCTTAGACGTACTGTAAGTGAAGAAAAGATGGAGCAAGGGGTCCCTCATCTAGTTGAATGAAGTCAAAATTTCTACGCAACATACTAAATATCTTAAATTAACGCTGGAAGAATTGTGTAAATAATGTTAGCTCAAACATACCTGTTGTATTTTGTTTCTCCCAAAGTGAACGTCCCCCCCCCAAAAAGAGCACATTCTTAAAGTGAGGATATTTTAATTATTTTCACTGCATGCTTTTGTCTGGAATATGCTGCTTCGTAGAATCTTGATAGTATGCTACCATGAGAGAGCCACTTCCCTTCTGTATGAATAAACAGCGGAGTGTATTGTAATGCAGAATATAGATGCCGAGCAAGTTGACCGTTCGGTGAGGGTCGCTTTGCTGAGAGCTTGTGTTCGGGAGACGGTGGGTCAAATTATACTATCGGCAGCCCTGAAGATGGTTTTCCGTATTTTCATATTTTCTTACACCAGGTATGTGTTGGGGCTGTGTCTTAATTAAGGACACGGCCGCTTCCTTCCTAATTCTAACCCTTTCCGACCCTTTGCACCGCCGACACCTTCAATGTGTTAGTGCGAGGTTAAACCCTTAGCAAAAAGAAATATATAGAGATCGACTGCCTTTGCTGGCGAGATGTAGTGTTTACAGCGCACTATGTCTTCTGGTATGGGCTATATCAAATTTGTTACTTTCATTGACCTGTCTCAGTCTCATCCTTGGCTTTGACAATATGAAAGTGACTCTGGTATGAGTGATGCTAGTAATACCATTGCTTATGCAGCCAGTCCCTGTTATGAATGATGTGAAAATATCGCTCATAGGGTCGGTTGGTGCATGCATTTCAGTGGGCTTGGCACACTGATATGTAATAGCAATGGCTGCTCAGTGAGGAAAGCAACTGGAAACTACCTCACTCCTCATTTCCCTAGTACGCCTCTTCAGTGACGCCTAGGCTATTTATGACACCTGTTGGCGGAGCTGCAGAGGATCAAACCAGCCTTCGGGCTGAATACCCAACATACATACATAGAGATCGGAAAATAATATAGTTTTAATGGCCTCGTTTTTATGTTATAAATTATTTCATATGTATGTTTGCAGCTTGTGTTCCTGTTCGAAGACTTATCAATAGAGATGGGAATTATAGGCACGAATAGGTTAGAATGCAAACGTATTTGAAGAAGGCGCAAGTGAAATCTAGGCGCTCTACAGATATGTCGGGGAGTTGCATAAATTTTAGGGGTTTTGATAGTTCAGATCGATATTATACAAATCTCACCGCAGAACCGCCATGCGGGTAACATACACTTGCGCCTTGTTCCAATACATTTGCATTCTAACCTGTTCGTGCCTATAATTCCCATCTCTACTTATCAATGACGTAAGTATAACAGACTTGTCAATCTTAAAAGAAGAATAACGAAAATGGTATGGGCTTTCTTGTGCATAAGTTTAACGATTTAGTTCTTGTAGGCTACAGCTAATTCTGCTGCTAGACGGGATGATAGGTGACCTTGAAGTATGGTTAACACGTGTGTTTACCTAACCTCACACACAGGCTCTTTGCGTTGCGGCCTTCGGTTCAGAGGATCCCCGGGCTCGACACGCAGCCAAGTTGGAGATTCCAATCCTCTCCGCAGTGCTCATATGGACTGAGGGCGATGGTGATTTGTCCGTCGGATGGCAACGTAAAGCCTTGAGCAGACCTCTCGATGCTATTCGACAGGAGAAGGCTATGTCCCACGACCGAGCTTTTCCCTCTACCTTCCTACTATCATGTATCATGTTACTCATTTCACCTTGTTATCATCCCTGATTTTGTTGACGTCAGGAAGGGCATCCGGGTATGAAAATCCATTTTAACACATTCAACTCACCACAAACCCAACACCGTAGAGAATCGGGACAAGGAATTGACACAGGTTAGGTTGTAATGTCATGCACCCTTAGCCAGCAGTCCGCATTCAAATCACCCACGCTGTGACGTCACAGCTCTGTCAGAAGAAGGCCTGCGCATTCGTTTAAGTAATGATAAGCATGCTTTTTAAAATCGCCCGCGCATATTACGCCATAGCTCCGTCACTACTCCAAGTGGGAGACGACAAAGAGCCCGTGTGAAGTTAAGTTACCGCTCATGGCCAAGGGTAGGTTAACACACTAGTTCGGCTGCTCGAAGGGCAACCCGTCGGAGGATAGGTTAGCGTTGCTCGTAGCGAGGTCGGGTCAACACATCGTAACCTCAACTACCAGTTATCTAACCGATTGGACTCTTCCAAGGGGAGCCTGTGTGTGAGGTTAGGTTAGCGTTCGCGCGCCAGGTTAGGTTAACATGTCATGATGGCGTCTTAACCTCATCTGCAGGTCACCTAACCGATTTGTGGCTCCTCCATGGGGGCCCGATCAATTCGGCTCCTCCAAAGGTGTCCGTGACCTTTCCGACTCGGCTCCTCAAAGCACCCCAGATCATTCCCTGACCAATTATGCACCTCCAATGGAGCCTGTGAGGTTAGGTTTGCTCTCGTACGCAAGGTTATGACCTTATTCCACGTTTTAAAGACGTCAATGAACCCGGGTAAGAACCTACATAGGTACACTACTAGGGGCCAATACCCCCTTACGTACACTACTAGGGGTTAATAACCCTGTAGGAAAATGTTGACTCAGCACCCATTGTTTTAGAACATACTTTGCCCTTCTACTTAGGACGTATTCCTCCCAAGCAGCAGCTAAACCTACTGAAATTACATAATAAACCCTAACCTATCCTCTTAGCTACATTAAAACACGTGCACAAGTACATTATGATATTGCAAATCTAATACTCATCTTTAGTCGATTCCGCCACCTGCTTTTCGGTCAGGCGGCTCCCAACATTTTAGCTAGCAGCTATTCTGAACTGTGGTGTCTTCCAATTGAAACTCGTGCAGTCCGTGGATCTCCATCTAGGGGTAGAAATCACGTTTCCTATGTCATGCTGCTTCTGCTAGTTCGGAACATTCCGTTCATTCACGGTATTACAACGGGGTCAATGCAACTATCTACAACAATCGGTCGTAGCTGCCCCGTGACCGTGAAAACCACTTCTCATTCTGCCGCATAACGACTCACTGCTTATTTAACACCGTAACTATGTCAATTTTCCCTTCAACTACACAAGGTCACAGTTCACACTACTGAACTACAAACTGTGCTAACTATCAGGCGTTCGTGTCCCGTGAAAATGTACTTTACTCCACCCAGGTAAAATTCCTGAAATAGGCAGGCAACTGTAAGTGTAAATATTCATACCGAGTTGTTCTTTCCACTTACATTTTGGAGACACTAAAGTGTCGAATTTATCAGAGTTCACTTCCAACCAGAACTGTTAGTACGTAATGATGTTGTTATCTCGGCATTGTTCTTGCAGGCTCTCCATGGCTACAAAATATTCTTAGCTCACTTCCAATGATGAATAACTACTGTAAGTATAATCTGAGCATATTGAGCTAGTGTAAAATGTCCCAATAGATTTATAACAACTGCCTTCTCTCTAAATCCGCACACGCAGTAAGTAGACACTTCTTCTCACAACGTGATTACTTCGAAGACTCCTGTCGAATCAACGGCTAACCCATGAGCTGGTCACTTTTATTAATTCGTCTCCACAGCTGTTGGCCTACGCCCGTTCAGGGTACATCTTTGGTTTTTGCCAATGTGTAGCCAATATTGAATTGATGCTACCTTTCCATTGGTTCAGATTATCGCGTCACCTATGCTTACGTTAAACTCATATCATATGACATTCTAGCCTCATTTCGGGCTTCCGAAATGTGGACCGTTGATCTATCGCATTGCCCTCCGTCATTCCCTTGTTCTTAAGCACGTACGTGAAGTTCGTGAGCGCGTCAGGTAGCAACACTTATTCCCTAATTCAGCTTGCAGACAATAGATCATCGGCGCCAAATTTTCGAATTATGAAACGTAAGCCCTGGTCACTCCAAGTTACCAAGACTTAATAAAATGAATGTTCACTATACTCTCAATGATTTGGAGTACAGCAATAAAATGAGCAATTTGATAATGGCTCAAGGTGAAAGCATTTCTCTAACACTAGCGAATTATGGCTTCGATAATTCCCAGTCAGTCAGGCTGAATTTGGCAGTAGCCAAAGAATAAGTAACACACTTCGAATCGCAAATCAGATCGTCAGTTATAACAGTTAAACGTATTGTCGGTATTCCAGATACGGAATATCATTAAAATTCATAGACGGTAAAAAAAGACGGTCGTACTTACACCAAAGTTCTGAACTGAATTATAATAGAAGGTGTTCTTGTACGTACAATTAAAGCGTGTGAAGGAACTTTCGTACAAACGAGTGCGTATTTGTAAAAGCCAATTTGCGCGAGAGGGTATTTTTGTGTGTGTAATTATTTACAGGTTCAGAAAATGTAAAACATATTGTACCAAAAGGAAAATCCCAAATAAGGGAAAAAATGTATAAATAATCCAGGAATGTATTTATGATGGCCGGCTAAGACATAGAGAAAGCTGGTGACAACCTTTGCGATGGATTCTGATGTGTACATAAGGTAGTGACTTAACCTTTTCATAAAGAGTTTCATTATGTCACCGTATCCTGTGTCCGACTCGTTGGCTGAATGGTCAGCGTACTGGCCTTCGGTTCATAGGGTCTCGGGTTCGATTCCCGGCCGGGTCGGGGATTTTAACCTTCATTGGTTAATTCCAATGGCCCGGGGGTGGGTGTTTGTGCTGTCCCCAACATCCCTGCAACTCAAACACCAAATATAACACTATCCTCCATCACAATTACAGGCAGTTACCTACACATGGCAGATGCTACCCACCCTCATCGAAGGGTCTGCCTTAAAGGGCTGCACTCGGCTAGAAACAGCCACACGAAATTCTTATATCGTGTCCTGTATATTCTGTGACGAATTTTGGTCAACCACTTGTTTGTGTTTCAACGTCTGTAATGCACGTCGTAACTTTCACATCTTGGGAAATCGTTATAGGGTAATCTTTGCGTGTGCGTGTTTTGTTTTGTGTATTTAATGACGGTTGTGTCGAGGGCTGGATTATTTATGTAAGTAAAACTCTTTGTGTCTGTTTATATATATTTCGAAGTTAAAACAGTCGAGGTGTTGTTTCACGAAAATTTGATGTCAGTTGTTTGAGCTGGGAACCGTCTAGTTATGTTCTGTAGAAGATGATACGTGTTCTAATAACCCTGTTGTCCATTGGAAAAAATGTATAACATTTACGAAAATTTTCTGTTATTTTTAACGTATTCCGTGAGTTGTGCAATAGGGTCGCCATCACGTCATGTAGCGCATGGAATCTGTGAGGGATGTAGCGAAACGCATATCTTCGAAGAGAATTTGAATTGTCTTACAGCGTTTGTTTTTGAGAAGGGAAATGTATTTTGAATGTTAACAACAGTCGTGAGATGTGCTGTGAATTATTATTCGGAAATGTTGGTACGGAGTCTAAGCTCCGAGTTTCGGTTTATCGAGGAAATGTTGTTAATGCTAAGAACTATGCGGGAAATTAGTTTACGCCGTCAGAAGTATATTTGGTATAGTGAGTGGAAGATTCGATGTTAATGTTGTAGAAGGGAGATTGAATTGGACTCAGGCGGTTGAAGTCCTGTAGGTTTTGAGAAATACATTAGATTGCCAGGAAATTGTTCTGAGATATTTTGAGATTGTGTCATGCCGGCATTCTGTGTTAGATATGTCCGAGGATTATTTTGCGCATATTTATGGCATGGAAAATTTGCCGAAACCCGTGGATTGTTACCGACGTTAGACCATCGATCCCAATTAATGAAATTTGGGAGGACAAACTTTTATGACACGTGCCTATTCAAACCTTCTCGCATATTGTTTAGTTTGGTGTTAGTTTCTGTCAGTCTATTTTGTGTAAACATGAGTTTATTTCTTACATTTTGAATGCATTTCAAGATATCTGTTTAGAGGTTGAAAGGAATAATTTTGTACTCGGAAGGAAGACTGTATTTGAGTCCAGGTACGAAACCATATATTCGGGATCTTCTTTTGTTTAGCCCGCCTATCTTTCAGCTGAAAATACACTTTGGTAAATGACAAACGGGAGACGAAATTATCATTCAGTGCTAGTATTGGGAAGCGCTATTGTTATTTACACCAGAGAATTGAAGTTAACTTGTGAGACGTTAGGTTCATTGCTTTTAAAACGACGGGAGTAATTCCAGAGAGATAGATTCTATTTCGTTCGAGTATTCACTTCAAGGTGACAAGATAGATCGTCACGTTTGTTGTTGTTGGAGTGATCCACGTAAAATGTATCCAAGGAGGAATCGTAATAATGTTGTAGGATATTCCAAGGGGTGACCAGATTATTCAGTTGTTCATTATTTATTTTTAATTGAAATTTCTTCCAAACTTATACTCTGTTGCGTGATGTCGATGTTGTTGTTGTTGGAGTGATCCACGCGAGAGGTGTCCAAGGAGGAACCGTACTTATATTGTTGGATAATCTAAGGGGTGTCGAAAACATGTAAATAATTTATAGGGTTACTTTAAAGTGCGTTTACTATGGTATATGTGAATGTAGATCAGGTAGGATTATATTAAGTTAGGGATTACCCAAGCTTAAGATTTGTGTAGGATGAAATGTAAATAACTTAGCGAGTTAGGACCAGATGGTTGACATAATGAAGTAAACACATAATTCCTGGTAGTTTGTGATAAATATTTTCTTATCTCCAATACAGGAATATTATTACGTGGCCGTGAAAAATAAATAATTAAATAATTCTCCAGAACCTTATTGTAAATGAATCACCACAGAAGTCAATTAAAATTATAAATTGAAAGCGTGCGTTAGATCAAAAATTTCTTGGGTGTTAGTTTAATTTATTCTTTCATGATGAGATGATGAATTCACTACGTAATTAATTCATTGATTCATCGTTTATTTTCCGGGTTGAAACGTGTTGTTGTTCTCTGTACATTCCGTACAGTTTGCCGACGTTTCGTATACATCGCAGTATATTTGTCAAGGCGACTGAAATACCCCTACTCGATCCGAGGCAATCAGTCTCCCAGGCAGCAATCACGCTACGAGAGTGGTTCCTGACTTCGGCCTCATATATCCTACCCTTTCTGGGTGACGTAAGCACCCTGGCTCTCTCGTGAGCATTCTGGAAATATGTGTCACAGCCAGGTAGTGGGACTTGCCCGCGCTGATATGTAATTAGAGGTTCGTCCTGCGTGTTAATGTTGAGGTCATTATGTCTTAATCTATGTATGATAGGCATCCAATGCTGATTTTATATTCTTCTTCTGAATTCATATCGTTCGTGTGTTTCTTGATTTCGATAGCCTCACGGATTTTCCTTTCCAGATTCCAAGGGATAGCTGCTAGGATCTTGGTCTTGTCAAAACATATTCCGTGTCTTTTGTAGGAAAGTTTGGCTACACCTGAAATATCTGTGTTTTGGTTCTTGGTGTGACGGATGTGTTCTTTTAGGCGGGTAGAGATCAGACGTTTTGTTTCACCAACATAGCACGTTCCGCAGCTATATTCAATGTGGTATACTCCAGGAGCCTGTAGTTCTATTGAGTCCTTTATTGGTGGTGAGGCTATCGAAATCAAGAATCATCCGAACAATATGAATTTAGAAGAAGGATGTGAAATCAGCAATTCTTGGATGCCTATCATACATAGATACCTTTTTTTCTATTTGCTTTACGTCGCACCGACACAGATAGGTCTTACGGCGATGATGGGATAGGAAAGGCCTAGGAATTGGAAGGAAGCGGCCGTGGCCTTAATTAAGGTACAGCCCCTGCATTTGCCTGGTGTGAAAATGGGAAAACACGGAAAACCATCTTCAGGGCTGTCGACAGTGGGGCTCGAACCCACTATCTCCCGATTACTGGATACTGACCGCACTTACGCGACTGCAGCTGTCGAGCTCGGCCATACATAGATAAAGACATACAGACCTCAACATAAACACGCAGGACGGACCTCCAATTACATAACAGCGCGGGCAAGTCCCATTTCCTGGCTGTGACACATACTTTCCAGAATGCTCACCAGACAGCCAGGGTGCTTACGTCGGCCAGAAAGGGTAGAATATGTAAGGACAAGGCCAGAAAGCACTCTCGTAGTGTGACTGCTGCCTGGGAGACAGATCACCACGAATGGAGTAGAGGTATTTCAGTCGCCTTGACAAGGAATACTGCAGTGCATTCGAAACGTCGGCAACCTGTACGGGGATGTACAGAAAACAACAACACGGTTCTTTTTTTGTCTATTTGCTTTACGTCGCACCGACACAGATATGTCTTATGGCGACGATGGGATGGGAAAGGCCTAGGAAGTGGAAGGAAGCGGCCGTGGCCTTAATTAAGGTACAGCCCCGGCATTTGCCTGGTGTGAAAATGGGAAACCACGGAAAACCATCTTCAGGGCTGCCGACAGTGGGGCTCGAACCCACGATCTCCCGATTACTGGATACTGGCCGCACTTAAGCGACTGCAGCTATCGAGCTCGGTACAACACGGTTCAATCCGGAAAAATAAATAATTCGACACACCGTGGAAGCTTCACTTCTAACACAATTAATTAATTAATATTATCAAAACCGTACTTTTAAATAGTGTAACGTCAAGTAATCGGCTCGAATTAATTCTGGAAGTCTTAGTTTTACTTGCTGGGGAAGTTAACTTGTCAACAAAACAATTAAGGGGACATGTCCGAATGTAAGGCAATTTACCACCATATGTGATGTGTGTATTTTGTTGGTGTTGTATTGGTTCTTGAATTGCTGGGCACTAGAGGTACTGGGGATTTAATGCACGGAGATCTTAGCCATCAGCAGTCTAACGTAATTTCGTTTTGTCATCAGCCGCCTTTATTCAGATTTTTGCAGGCCATCAGCCTCAGTGATATTATAGTAGGGCCCTCAGCCACATTAGCTCATTTTCTTGGGTCATCAACCACACTGACCTCTGCAAATCAATTTTAATAAGGATAGATATCGATCCATGACCTCGTCGCGGGCTATGCCGACTCAATTAAGGATCCATGACGTACAAATTCTGCATGCTTTACATTGATTAGATGACCTTAATTATATTTAGAATCAAGAACTCGAGTCACGTGTACTAGTGCACCCTTGCAGAGCTCCTTCGGTATTGACTGGATGTCAAATGTTGCCTCGGCTGCCCTAAAAAAAAAATACTTACCGAAGGTGTGTGAGATCCTCTTCTCAGGCGCGATCAGTCCCCGTCGTCGAATAGGGATGCATAGGGATAGTGCATTAGGAAAACTACTCACAATAATAATTTATGACACAGACTGATTTCAATTTAAATGTGTATATAAAATTTTTAATGATAAAATCAAAAAAAAAAAGTGAAGATAATTGTTATAAAAATGTGAAAGAAAATTTTGTTAATATCATATCATTTACATGATGAGACTGTACAAACTAAATTTCTCATAATAACACACATGACCACCTCATTTGTTAATTAAAAGGATACTTATAATTAATTATTAATTTTTATATCAAATAATAATTTCCAGATTTGTTCATCCAATTACTTGATATCAGTGTAACTGTACACATTTACTAGGATAGTAGCGTTTATATAGCATGTGGATCAATAAATAACAGTAAGAATAATAATAAGAATATTTAATAATAATAATAATAATAATAATAATAATAATAATAATAATAATAATACCGATGTGAATAAAATTTAGTGTGGCTAACCCAAGTTAATCGTCGGAATACTATTTGCCATCAGGCGAAATAATAATAATAATAAATACTTCTAAGATATTTAAATAAATAAAATGTTGATACTAATTAATTAATAAAATTATTTTGATATCACTGAAATGCATTATAAACTATTTAAAAGAATTCAAAAATGTCTCCACAATCTACCACAAATGCGTGTATAAAGTTTTGGAAAACCAAAATGAAAATGTAATATAATAGTAGTAATAATAATAATAATAATAATAATATGATGCCTTTGCTGGCAGGACCTAGTGTTTACAGTGCACTATGTCTTCTGGTATGGGCTAGAGCAATTTTGTTACTTTCATTGACCTGTCTCTGTCTTATCCTTGGCTTTGACAATATGAAAGTGACTGAGGTATGAGCGATGCTAGTAATGCCATTCCTTGTGCAGCCAGTCCCTGCTATGAATGGTGTGAAAATGTTGCTCATAGGGTCGGTTGGTGCACGCATTTCAGTGGGCTTGGCAGACTGATATGTAATAGCAACTTCTGGCTCGGTGAGGAAAGCAACGGGAAACTACCTCACTCCTCATTTCCCTAGTACGCCTCATCAGTGATGCCTAGGCCATCTATGACAGCTGATGGCATAGCTGTTGAGGATCCAACCAGCCTTAGGGCTGAAGACTGAACATACATACATGACGACTCTGCGTAAATCGTAGTCCAGAAATGTTATTAATAACTCCCCAAATATATAAACAAATAGTTTACAAACCAACATATAAGAAGTTACTGTAAAAAAATATTAATTAATTTTACTAATTAAATTGCAATCAAATTTAATAATTAATTAATTACCTAGCCGACCACTGTAAACCATTTATATTATGACTCAAATCTTTCAATCTCATAATATCAAATGAATTAGCAACGCATTGAAATAATAATAATATTGCAATAATAATAATAATAATAATAATAATAATAATAATAATAATAATAATAATAATAATAATAAAAATATTTTCTAATTAATATATCTCATATTGACTATCATTAAATAAATCCATAAGAATATTGATAATTGCATACCAAAATCCAATACTGTTGATACCCAAACCGTAGATAAATTGGATAGAGAATATAAAAATATTAATATTGAATTAATCACTTAATCCACACTTGACTGACTCAAATGATTAGTATTATACTCATTAGGCCTCCCAAATAGCCTGTGAATTACACTGGTAAAATATTAAATAATAAGAACCAATATTAATAATAATAATAATAATAATAATAATAATAATAATAAATAATAATATTTTAACCTGACATGGAATTACAGTACTATTGATCCACCATCCTGATAAACCATAATGTGTTTGTGTCTGTTACCTTAGAACATTCATTTACCATAATTAATACCATTGGAAATTAAACTTTATTAACAATGCTTACTGAATTTTCTTCATCTATAAAACAATATTTGCCAGGATAGATTATAATTCCATGAAATACCTGATTCACTGTGTAAAGGCGTAACCATAAAAATTCTCATAATAGGTTATATAATATTAATAATAATAATAATAATATTGATCTGAATAAAACTGTTACTGACTTCCCATGTGGAATTTATAATTTTAAATATCCTCTTTCCAGGTACACTAAACAATAATTTTAAACCTGAGAGTTCAGTAATCTGTAACTCAAACAATGGACCTTGGTTGTTGCTGTATAAGAATCTAAAACTTTGCTTTTCATAGATGCGAGTGTCCTTTTCCTAGTTACCTTAAATTAATCCGGAGAAAATATACTCTCCCACTTAAAAATAAAATATACTCAAAATTATTCTACTATATACACCAAGCGAGATAACACAGTCAGAAACAATAACCTAATGCCTAAATTATGCTAATATATACATAAATGTACATTAATAAATGCTCATACCAAATTATTGGTTTATTTCAGCGTCCAAGTATATTTTAATTCGCTGAAACCTGACCACAACCCAGTACAAATATTACTGTGGTCCCCACACAATAGAATACTCTGACAGAGTAAAGACCATAAAAAGAATGCACCTAATGATTGCTAATAAGAGAAAAAATATATATATATATATAATAATAATAATAATAATAATCATCTGTTGTAACCAACGAAAGTAGTTCCTACTAGCGAGCATTCACAACAGCTCAGTTGGGTGTTCAATGTTGCCAACATAATATTAAAATGGCACTCAATTGCGTACGATAACTTTTCTCTTAGTAAGCGATATTGTGTCACAGTTGAAATATTATAAGTATCATTTGGTCCTTCTAAATCATACATCATCTTTGACTGGTTTATTTTCCCACTACATTTTCATTTACGGAGTCATTTCCACTTCATTCTGCATAAGTTCTATTACATCTCAGCTATCACGCCGGATACCTTCATTTCCAGTCATACTAGAGAATATGTTCACCATACTCTTTGTTCTATATACTTTTCTTTAGCAAATAACATCATGTATTACTATATGATCATAACTATGGACCTTCAAACATCTCAAACATTATTACCGTCACCCAATATCATGCCTATTGCTCAACAGCACTTCAATTTTACCTGAACCAAAATTAATTATTAGCACTGTCCACCCAACTGTTTAATTATGGTACTCGCCATAGCAACAAAAAAATATATATGGATGTACACTGACTGACAGAGCAAATGCAACACCAAGAAGGAGTGGTCAGAACTTTATGCCAATTGCAGGGTAGACTGACGTCACTGAGGTATGCTCATGATGTGAAATGCGCCGCTGTGCTGCGCACGTAGCGAACGATAAATGGGACACGGCGTTGGCGAATGGCCCACTTCGTACCGTGATTTCTCAGCCGACAGTCATTGTAGAACCTGTTGTCGTGTGCCACAGGACACGTGTATAGCTAAGAATGCCAGGCCGCCGTCAACGGAGGCATTTCCAGCAGACAGACGACTTTACGAGGGGTATGGTGATCGGGCTGAGAAGGGCAGGTTGGTCGCTTCGTCAAATCGCAGCCGATACCCATAGGGATGTGTCCACGGTGCAGCGCCTGTGGCGAAGATGGTTGGCGCAGGGACATGTGGCACGTGCGAGGGGTCCAGGCGCAGCCCGAGTGACGTCAGCACGCGAGGATCGGCGCATCAGCCGCCAAGCGGTGGCAGCCCCGCACGCCACGTCAACCGCCATTCTTCAGCATGTGCAAGACACCCTGGCTGTTCCAATATCGACCAGAACAATTTCCCGTCGATTGGTTGAAGGAGGCCTGCACTCCCGGCGTCCGCTCAGAAGACTACCATTGACTCCACAGCATAGACATGCACGCCTGGCATGGTGCCGGGCTAGAGCCACTTGGATGAGGGAATGGCGGAACGTCGTGTTCTCCGATGAGTCACGCTTCTGTTCTGTCAGTGATAGTCACCGCAGACGAGTGTGGCGTCGGCGTGGAGAAAGGTCAAATCCGGCAGTAACTGTGGAGCGCCCTACCGCTAGACAACGCGGCATCATGGTTTGGGGCGCTATTGCGTATGATTCCACGTCACCTCTAGTGCGTATTCAAGGCACGTTAAATGCCCACCGCTACGTGCAGCATGTGCTGCGGCCGGTGGCACTCCCGTACCTTCAGGGGCTGCCCAATGCTCTGTTTCAGCAGGATAATGCCCGCCCACACACTGCTCGCATCTCCCAACAGGCTCTACGAGGTGTACAGATGCTTCCGTGGCCAGCGTACTCTCCAGATCTCTCACCAATCGAACACGTGTGGGATCTCATTGGACGCCGTTTGCAAACTCTGCCCCAGCCTCGTACGGACGACCAACTGTGGCAAATGGTTGACAGAGAATGGAGAACCATCCCTCAGGACACCATCCGCACTCTTATTGACTCTGTACCTCGACGTGTTTCTGCGTGCATCGCCGCTCGCGGTGGTCCTACATGCTACTGAGTCGATGTCGTGCGCATTGTGTAACCTGCATATCGGTTTGAAATAAACATCAATTATTCGTCCGTGCCGTCTCTGTTTTTTCCCCAACTTTCATCCCTTTCGAACCACTCCTTCTTGGTGTTGCATTTGCTCTGTCAGTCAGTGTATAGGCCTATGTGTTACTGTCGCCCAACCAGAATTTATCGACAGTAACTATCATATATATGGTTTCATCATTAATTCACTTCATCACTCATCTACCACGGTGTCTACGTTTGCGTTAAACAAATAAAATATCTGCATAAAAGAACTAATAATAATAATAATAATAATAATAATAATAATAATAATAATAATAATAATAATAATGGCGCAAGTATACCAAAATCGCTTCTTATAATTGCCTCAAAATAAATATAATTTAGTCGATACTGATAGATCAAATTATACTTCCAAACTTTATCACACATGATTAATAATAATAATAATATTTACACTGATCATGAACTGAATTATCCTAACTATCTGGCTGTGTACTCGGGTTTTCTAGTTATACTACCGTCACTCGCATATTTATTTACATCAAGATATCTTTATCAAAGAAAAGCTTTAGATTCTATTAGAAATATGAGATTTGTACTCACATTGCTGTCATTTCGGGATCACCAGGACTTGAGGCAGCCATGTTGTTTTACAGATTCATGACAAACATATTAATACCATTTATTATTTCTTCTTGTATCCAACATTGGCTTATATACTAATTTTCACCCGTATTAACACTTTTATACACGTTTTCTCTTGATGACAATATAAAATATGACAACTTGTTATAACACTCAACATTAAACACTTATAATATATATACAACACACGCAATACTCAGATATCTTGTAACTTAAGCATGATTTAACGTACTATGCTCTATCTCACGTTTGCTTCTAATGCAGCGAAGTCTTTCGTGGTATCTGCACTCCCCTTTGTATTCAAAAAGCAGCTGGGAAGGGTCTGGCCTCCCTCGACCTAAATATCTGTAGATAGTGAAAGTGCCTTCTCCACTCAACGTTCCAAACATCAACTAACAGCTCAGAGTAGCAAGCAAAATATTCTCCACTCAACTACGGCTTACAATACATGTTAGAATGTCTAACTTCTTCTGCGGGCTACATATTCAAACTGTGTCATTATTTGACGCAACTACTGCACAATTCCAAGTTTCATTCCAACCCTGCGTAGATTGAACACTTATGAAATCTGTTAATCTGTTAATCAACTCAATAACGAGGTTTCAAACACTTTACCAACTCAGTTTATGTTTACAAAACTTGATTCCATCTCCAATATAGTAGTAAATACACGTAACTCAATACAACTGTACTTGAGAACGGAGCGAAATTAAAAACACGTCTGAACGCCAGGAGACTCTGGATGATGACTGACCAGTGGGAAGTTGCTCCTCGGGGATGTTTGGCGCACTTATCGGCGTAAGAACACTAATTTTTGACACCTAAAATCCCAATTAAAATAGTGCTAGGTAGCTCCGAAATAAACTTACTCAAAAATGAAATGCCTTGCACACAAAATTTCCATAATTGCATGTTACCACTGTGATGCATCGTGATTATTGAACTGTTCATAATTTCTCTCACAATATAGTAGGCGTCAGTTGGACTATATCTCGTCCTGCGCTGCTGAACCACTCTCCGCGCTGGCAAGGGATTCCCACTCCTGTTGCCATCCAACACTTGGGTACGCAAATACTTCGATCCGTTTCCAACAAACCAGTAAGTTGGTCAAGTATTATTACAGTAATTATTGACATCTCCTCTTGACACAATCTTCATTAATTACTGACCGGGATTACTTATGAGCCACATACAACTTCATCGCGCTAATTTTGAAAATATTTGAATCCAGTGATCTGATTGGAGCACACATTCCGTTATTCATCTGTATGGACGGGTCCATTCCAAATCAAGGGAATTCAGGTAGCTAGGACCACGATTCTCTATCTCACTCACTCACCCCAGTACTTTTCCACTACTGCTGCGTAATTTCGAAAGATGACGCAATAGCAGGTGTTCCAGAGATATCAATTTATTTTTAGCAGAGAAAGGAAGCGTGGGCTTCTGTCAAGGCTTTGTTCTCACGCACTGGCTACTAGAAAATTCTAATGCTGTCCTTTGTCTCAACCTGCCGGACTATTACTATTATTTATTAAATACAATTATTAAAATTTAGCCAATCAGACTCATCTGATGGGTGCACTAGATCATCACGAGTCATTATGGCGTATCACTAGAGATGGGCAGTCTGAGTCGAGATCTCGAGAGCGGTGACCCGCTTTATGTGACGAGCAGCGTGTCGTAGGCCCACAGGTAGGCGGAGCTGAATGTTGTTTGTGCCGAGTATGTGATTAGCCAACCGAAGGCCTTCTCCATTCTGTAAATACGTGTCAACAAGCGACTAGGTCGTTCATTTCTTTCATTTCTACCGAGATCTATTTTGACGCAGTATAACATAATTTTAAAGGATACGCATTCTGGCATTTTATGCAGCGTTAAGTACACGAATGAGTAGGCTAAGTAGAGAAAATGATGGCTACTGCAGGTACACCTACATGGATACTAGAGGCGTGTATTTTGTGAACTCGAGAAGGGACAATGTTCGTCTCGCTGCATATGCAACCACCATTACGCATGAGTGGAACATGTAATATAAAATGCCTGAGTTTGCTCCAATTCTTTCGACAGGTAGATATACATCGTTATCAGTCCCCACATTCAATATCATACGACCATGATTGTGTTTACTGATATTTTGGTGACAAAGGAAATAATTCCTTACATCGTTATAGAGCATTCGCGTCTTAATTAGGTACTTCGGTATATGATTGTCCAGTCTAATTGTACGCGACAACTTAAAGACGATGTCCGAAACGCAACGTAAATCGTGGAGGTCAGTTATTCTGAAGGGATGCCACATAACACAGCCCGCTGTGTTGTTAGTTCAAAAGAAGTAAAATATATTGGCATAAATACTTCTGGGATTATCATCAAATACCTCCGGCCTGATCTGCATCACAAGAAGCTCCTGTTGACAACAATTGCGAGGTATCCAGGCAAGTGTATATCCTATCTACAGTTATTAACAAATTATAAAGTTAATCAACTAAGATGTCCATCTGAAATAACTCGTGAACGTTTAAGATACTGGCATTCTGTTTTCACTTTCGTTAATGTTATTTAGAGACTCACAGTTCAACATGCAGCACCTTCTTAGGCTTTTGACAAAATTTATCGCCACATACGTTTCCATATGAGAACTGCTGATGATATACTATCAAGCTTACACTCGTAGTTACTGGGACGTCGCACAGCTCGCAGCACAGGGGAATCGCTGTCGAGAACTTTGCCCATCACCCCTGTCGAAAGAAAAGGAGCAAACGTTCATTTTAGATTGCACGTTTAGTGTGTAATGGTGGTTGCATATGCAGCAAAGAACATCTTTCCCCGTCTCAAGTTCGAATAATGCACGCCTCTAGTATCCAGGTAGGTGTACATCCTGTCCAAAGTTATTCATAAATTATACAGAGTTATTAAGTTAAGATGTCCACCTCACATAAGTCGTGAACAGTTGAAGATACTGATATACTGTTTTTACATTCGTCAATGGTATTAAGGCTTCATAGTTGAACATTCAGTACATTTCCAGGCTTTTTTGACAAAATTTATCGGCTCACACGTTTCCATATGAGAACGTTATTTCAAGCAATAACTGCATATGATATACTATCAAACTTACACTCGAAGTTACTGGGACGTCGCTAAGATCGCAGCACAGGAGAATCGGTCTCGAGAGCATTGTCCATCAACCCCGTCGAACGAATTGAACCAAACTCATGCATTTTAGATTATACGTTCCACTCATGCTTAATGGTGGATGCATTTACAGCAAGGCACATTTTTCCCCGTCTCACGCACGCCTCGAGTATCCAGGTAGGTGTACATCCTATCTATAGTTATTCACAAAATATACATGGTTATTCAGCTAAGAGGTCCACCTCAGATAAGTCGTGAACAGTTCAAGATACTGACATAGTTTTCTTTCGTGAATGGTATATAGGGGTTCATAGTTGAAAATGGATTACTTTTGCAGGCTTTTAACAAAATTTATTACCTCACGTCAGTCTCCAGAGTCCTGAGCAAGAGCGTTGCCCATCACCAGGCATCACAAGTGGACTTAGATGGAAATCGATGATAGAGATTTCCAGGACATTCTTTGTAATAAAAGTAATTTAGAGAGTGGTTTCTCAGATAGAATGCTCTTCAGTTAGGTAAGTCACGATTGCTCCCACAGTGTCAAGTCCATTTCAGCGAGCATTTATGTAAAAATGATAATTTGTCAAAGCCATCAAGTTTGTTCATCATAACATTGCATTTAAAGGAATGTCATATTTCTTAGTCAATAAAAATTGAATTAAAAGGTAGGGAATCTTAGAATCCAGCTATTTAGTAGGGGTTAGGTAGCAGATTACTAGAACCCTGTCAAATACCTTCAGCAAGTGACTGAAGATCCCATAACTACCCTGAAGAAACAAACTCATGCTGATGCCGATAGATAATGAAGGTAGATATTCTTCCAGGGCGGTAAAAGGTTCAATATTGTAGGTTTATTGTTGAATAAGGTTATGTTAATTTTAGACATTTTGAATTGATTCTGTTTTTGAGTTACAATTGCACTCAATATCGGTGACGCTGATATTACGCAGTAAGATTTCACCAGTGATTGAATTCCACTTGAGCAGCGTGTCTAACTTAGTTAAGAACGGTAGGGAGAAAAGTTAATGGTTTTACAACTTTTATTTTCAGACCCAATATTGTTAACAATTCTGTTTATTGTTAACACATTGCACCACCAACTTATCATCACAGTATTATATTTTCTTGAATATAATCATGCGCTTGCTGAGCAGCTTCATTTTCTTATCGGAGTTTACCTGAAAATTAATTACAGTTATTTAATTAAACCATGCGGTATTAACATAAAATGGTTTCTTACCTGTTTAATTTGAACACAGTTTATTTCATGAGCTTATTTAAGCATTATCAGTTAATATATTTCATGGAGTTGATTTTTCTTTTAAGTGAGGCTGTCGCGGATTTATGCCTCAATTATGCATACAGAACTTATAGAGCTATGCTTGGCTGAGGAGCACATTTGACATCATAAAATTATGGCTAATAATTCCACGATAAGTTGAAGTTGAATTCGAGGACATTGCGACTCAAATTAACGGTCCATTCGGCTTGTATGGTATGATCTTTTGGTATTTAACTGGTGGACAGTCTTATGCAAAGGGAACATTTGGAGATCTTTCACAAGCGACTAAGCTTTCCTGAATTAAGACAATTTAACCTACGGATTCACTTGAAATACGACTTTTCAGTTCTTGTTTTGTGTAGCGAAGTTTGGATGCGAGTTTGTCTAAAAATAGGGCCTCAAAAACAAAAACACGAGAGAACCAATGTATTAAAATAATCATTTTAGACGATGATTAATCTGTTTTGTTTGTTTTTTTCTTGTTTCCATTAAACGTACAATTTCATTAAGCTGTCCGACTCCATGGCTAAATGGTTAGCGTGCTGGCTTTTGGTCACAGGGGTCCCGGGTTCGATTCCCGGCAGGGTCGGGAATTTTAACGATCATTGGTTAAATTCGCCGGCACGGGGACTGGGTATATGTGTCGTCTTCATCATTTCATCCTCATCACGACGCGCAGGTCGCCTACGGGAGTCAAATCAAAAGACCTGCACGTGGCGATCCGAACATGTCCTCAGACACTCCCGGCACTAAAAGCCATACACCATTTCATTTCATTTCATTAAGCTCATTGTGAAGTTTTTTGTAAAATCTACTTCAAATTTCAATAGCTTTTTAAATAATGATTTGGTAAAGCCCTATTATTTTATTTAAATTTTTCTGTTTTCCTTCGTACCCTGTCGATGATTCGATGAAGTGACTACAACGGACACGCCGCACTCTGAGATTAAGAACCCGAGAGCATTTACTTACGATGGCAAGGTCCTGAGAGATTATTGTCAATTAAGTGTGAAATAAAACTTTCATATTTGTATTGACATGAATGAAGTATAGAAGCACGTACAGGTACCTTATCATCCTCCGCAAGCGGACCCACAAAATGCTTCATTGATACGTATTTCACACTTGAAGTTATCTGTTAGATCGCCCCCCCCCCCCTATAGACCACCTGTTTCCAGCTTTCCTCCTGATGGTAACTCCTATTCCTCTCTACTTGCGGTATTCAATCACGCAAGAAGCACTTGCCAGTCTCGATCATCATCTGCAGGCCTCTTCATCTCTATCTAACAATGACACAATCTCAAATTATTCCGTCCTGTGCAATTGTAACATGTTTTATGTATCCTTCATGTCGTTTCATTTTGTATACTCCTCATCCAACTACATTTATTGTCTGTATGTTGCCTTAGTTTGATAATTAAAATATCATAATATGATGATATTCACCAGGTATTTGTCAGGGTCACATGGGATATGGTCGTGTGAAAGTTTCAGGAATTTTTAAATGTCAAATCAATGTTTCTTTCAGCAACTGTTATATACCCAAGAATAGCATTATATTTTTATTTAAAGGACAGTTTTTAATTATTTATTTCATAACAAGTTTCCATGTACAATGGTTAATACAAGTCTATTGGAATTTCAAGAGGGAGTCACAAAATATATGCAAGATGTTTTCATTTAAACATTCAATACTTCAAGGAGTAATCATTCAATTATTTATGCAAAGGTACCTTAACTAAATCATAATGTATACATTGAAATTATTTTAAACATCATCATAATTATCACAGATATCTTATCATTTGGTAACATAAAGAATATCACAGTACCCAGTTTCCACTTGCTGGAAACAATCACTTTGATTTTATTATAAAACCTTAAGATTCCTAAATTACTATTCAATTTCAGACAACAATGTAATAACATTATTTCGAAAAAACTTCAGTTAAGCAACTATAAAGTTGAATTTCCTCATGCAAATTCAACATTATTACATTAGCACATGAAATGTCAAGTGATCATGTGAACCACTAACAGTGTGAGTGCAGTTTAAAATTCTTAATGAGATGGTGACAATTTCATGTGGCTTCCTGAGAGTACTGCTGCAAATCCTACTACTGTGTTTGGTGGTGATGATAATGAGGTAGAGAGAGGGTGAAACCCATTGGCATGTACTCTAGTGGTTGTATACCAACACCTCTCCTACACTACCAGCCTGAATTTACATGCTGGACCTTTTTACCACCTACAGGACTCAAACCAGTTAACCACGGTGTCATACACACAGATATGATGCGTTTATTATCGTGGCCAGGCAGGCTTCTTAATCAGATATATCAAAATCTTAATACAACATAATTGTATTTCATACACAAAATGTAATTGAATACAATCCTACTATTATTACATATCCACTTCAAGAATAATATAAAATTTGAAAAACTGTCATTTGAAAACTCAGGAATACTTTATATTCAAGTACTTAAGTACTGATTGGTAATCTGTTCAGTGAACGAAGAAAATCTGTAAATAGGATCGCAGTTAAATATGAATTTCCTAGCAACTGATCCATTATATGATCCATTATATGAATATACACTTTGAAACGAATAATACTACATAAAAGGTTAACAGGAAATAAATATACTCTTGGCTTACTATTTCAAATGTTACATAAGGGGTTGACCGAATAAATGTGTTTATTAAGCATTTACTTCCTGTGCTTAAGCTTGGTTGATTGGTTGTTTTATTAACTTATTTACTTTCTACCTATACACAGTAATAATAATATTAAATTAAAGGATAATATTAAAACTCTTGTCAAACATAATAGGACTACTAAATCATATTCACTTCCTCAGAGGATGATACAAAATTCAAAAATCTGAAAGAGGAGTAATTCTGGGTCATTTTGTAAATAAATTCACTTCTGTAAAGAAAATGATATCTAAAAAACATTCCATTAAGTGCACAATACATATATTTCTTTTTCTAATAAATTATATAAATATTAAATGTAAATATAAATAGAGAGATGTAAAACGAGAGGTAAATAAATAAGCAAGTGAGTAAACCAAACAACCAACCTTCAACACACGAGGCTTAATAAATTCTCCTACTCAGTCAACCCCTTTAAGAACTATATACAAATAATTCTTTTTTTACCACTTTCAAATCATGAGATAATATTAACATTGGTATGAAACGGAGTATGACGGGTACAGAATATTCACGTACAGTGTTTCTCTTGGAAAAATTAACTTATACTAATGGGAATAAAGCCAAATACAAAACACAATAGTACCCCTAAAACGTCTACTCATATAACTGCATACATTTTATAGACATGACATGGAATGATGTGTACGATTTCTAAGAAACTATATTTTATAAGTTATTTTGAAAAAAAGAAATATTAACATTTTAAAATAACAGAATATAACTTGAAACAAAAAGTCTGACTGCTATATTACAAAATTAATACTGTCAGGTATAATGAAATATTAGATTGAAATAAACAACACCACAATAAAACATCTCTATATATTCTGGCCATTATACCAAATCTCAATGACAAATCATGTGCTAAATCGTACAAGAATAAGACCAGGTCTTCATGAAATGTAACTTCCTCTGAAAACACTTGAACTAATACGTATTTAAACACGCAAGAATTTAAGTTCTTGACAGTAAATCAACCATACCTAATGCTAACGTACACATTTAAATAAGTTATTCTGTTCGTCGGTCGTCGAAAACTTAATCTAAAAAATCAACACGCTCACACTGAAGTAATCCCTTGAAGATTATACCGTACTTCAAAAAACCTAGGAACTTTTCATTTTAAGGTAAATTTGTACTTGCAATTTTAAAGAAAACAATGGCATTTTCCTAAATCAGATTTTAGGAGTATTTTCTTGTCGGAAAAAGACAAGAACCAAATTTTAACACATTCTTTTGCACGAAGTGCAAATAATTCATGCATTTTGGTAAACAACAAAGCCAACAAAAAGTTTTTAATGGCTATACATTTAACAATGTTCATTAAAATGCATTTGGAATAAATATGTACAAATAAAATATTAGGCCTAGACTTAAGTTCATATTTACAATGGTGCGCTAGGTACTTTATAATACTCTGTATTCCTAATCAGACTCAACTCTCTCTCAAAATAATTCAAAAATTCGGTCAATTTCTTAACATGTGTCTACCGTTAAAGACAAAGTGTTCCACATACAATTGGAAATTAAGAGATTTATGACCAGGGTTTCTTTATTTTGTCTTAAAATCATATCTTACTGTAGGAAGAATTTTGAAGTAAAGGCCATCCCAAATTAATACTCCCCTTAATAACTATCCGTCCGAAACTTACAAATTTTAATAGGCAAGGCGTTCATCACACAAGTTGAATTCGCATTACGAAAATAATTCAATACATGACACTCAAAATACACACTCAGAACTAAGGTAACAATCTTAAATTTTTAGCCTGCTACATCAGAAGAATGATAGATTATGGGCCATTAAACTAGAGCAAGTAAATCAAATTTTTGAAGGAAGTGTAAAACAGAAAATCAAGATTCTATCAGAAAGCCAGTAGTGTTTAAATAACATTGGACAATTATGGAATTGATGTTTGCATTAATAATTTACGATCCAACGAAATATACCCTAATACCGTGGTATAAGTATGATATTACTGCAGGAAAACATGAAAAAAGAAACTAATGACATGCACTGTTGCAAATCATATTGAATCGATGAAATGTCATGGAGGAAGTTATTTAAATTTAACGGCAAGCAAACGAATCCACTGGATTTCCTTAATGTAGTAAAGAAAAAGCGTTAATGAGGGATGCATGGAGTGGGAAGAAGCGCTGGAAATTTTTGGGATTGCTTTGTGGGAGAAACTAGATTATGGTTTGCTGTATACATGAATAATATGACGTATTTAGAAGATATTCAAAGTAAATTTAGGGAGAAGTTTGGAACGAAATTATTCAGAGTCGTGAGCGAGGAAGAGTTGTGTTTGTGAAATTCAAATCAAACGAGGGAATTTCAATAGCGGAACACTTTTTAGCTCACGTCATTCTTTGTCAACATTTAGAAGGAATTTCAGCCGATACTGATGTAGTTAGATTATTATTAAGACATGTCCCTGACAGAGTTGGTGAAGCCGCATGCATGCAGAAATGTAGTACGATTCAAGGGACGGAGAAGCTTCGATGGCCATTGTCTTTTTCATAACCGGCTGCCCTTCCTAAATTTCGACCCTTAGTGGGCTGATGTAATAACTATAGCATTTTCTTTCTTTCCTTCTGGGTGAGAGTGTGATGGAATACTGCTGTAAAAGACGGCTAAAAGGGTACCATGAGCTGTTAACATGGGAGAGTGCGTTAACGGTTATAGGACCTCTAGCTGAGCCTGGAATTATTTTAGTTGTTCAACATTTTCTGAATAGCGAAAAGACGGTTTGGTTGGGTGGTAGATTTTAACACTCCTGGCTCGAGAACAATCTTCTACTACAATAACAAGCAGTTTCCAATACACAGCAGATGCTGACCACGTTCGTACAGTGTACTGGTGGACTAAGCACTAGTATTTCGAGTAGAGTGTGGAATGGAGATGAGGGTACTAGTCTGAATTTTTGGTTTGGTAATGCAAAGGGAAGTTCGCATCAGTTAGTATCAGGAGAACAGAACATGTGAAAAGAATATCCCGCTTGGTTCCTAAATCCGTTATGATACGAGATAACGACGGCACGCGGCTTCAGGCATCTGCTGGCGGTGTACCTGTACGCAATATACTTAAACACAGCTTCTAGGCTGGTGAGGAAGAAAAAATGCTGTTACAATGAACATGAATGAAATATCCGACCTGACCAGGCTTTAAATCTATGTATTATGGACTTGGAACTGAAATTTCTTCAGGGGTCTCCTAACTTAACTTTTGAGAAATGAGTCAAGGACTACTAGTTCAAATGGTTACTATACTCTGTTCTTATAGACCACATTCTAAAGAGCTACCGTAGGGGCTCACTAACTGCATTAGTTTGATCACCCTAACATTCGGGAACAGGGGCAAGGGCTACTAGGCAAGATGACTGCTATACATAGAAGGCTTTCTGTCCTTTTATTAACGAACCCTTCTTTTTAAGTTGTTGTTGGAGCTTGTAACATTGCGGTTATCAGACCAGAATTTGTTTGATAACATAGGTTATCGCAGTAGTGTGTTAAAACGTACTCGTGTCAGGTAGGGAGTGAAAATAACCTTTAACTTACAAATTCAATATAGCCTACCCTCAACCATTAGTTGCAGAAAACTGATTTATAGCCGAAAATCTGTCGAAAGATTATCCTCTAAACGGCAATTTAGACCAACTCCTCCTTGACAGTTTCTTTCCATAGTTTCGAGTTAAGAAAAACTTCTGACGTTAAAAGGTGTCGGAAGATACTTTAAGTGACTCTTAGATTTTTAAAAAAGTTTGGGGTGTGAAAACAGCCCTTAATTTGAGAATTCATTATCTCCTAAACCATTAGTTGCAGAAAACTGATATGTTGCTTAAAATGTATCAAAACTTATTCTCTAACCGGTGGTATAGATCAACTCACCCCCGATACTACTTCTCAAATTTTTGGTGTAAAAATGATTTTTGACGCTAAAATTGTCGGAAGATACTTAAAATGAATTTTAGAGGAAAAAGTAGGTTGGGGTGAAAATAACCCTTAAATTAAAAGGTCAATATGTCCTAAACCGTTAGTTGCAGAAAACTGGTTTATAGCTTAAAGTGTATCAAATATTGTCCTTTAACCAGTGATATAGATCAACTTACTCCGACTGTTTGCTTTAAAGTTTTGAGGGCAAAAAGGACGTTGAGATTAAAATGCATAGGATCATACTTTAAAAGACGTTTGGAGTAAAAAATACGTTGCAGTGAAAACGAACCTTAACTCTGAATTCATTATCACTAACTAATCTTATCTTATGGATGCTGTTAGAGGATTAACTCAAGGTCGATCCTTTAGCTAATTCTGTCAAGATGGCAAGGGCTAATGAGCTACGGCTAAGGCGCAGAAGGTCAAATGAGCAGTGGCTAAAGACTAATGAGCAGGGGCTAAAAGGTAAAAGGGCTAATGAGCACGGGCTAAATGGGAAAAGGGCTATAGGGACCCTGCTCATTAGCCACTGCTCAGTAGCGACTGCTCATTAGCCTTTTAGCCCTTTGCCTTTTACCCCTGCTCATTAGTTCTTAGCCCAGTTTCCCTTTAGGCCCTGCTCAATAGCTACTGCTCATTAGTACTCTAGCCAGCTCATTAGCCCTCATCACAACAGAATTAGCCAAAGGATCGACCTTGAGTTAGTCCTCTAAGAGCATGCATAGGATAAAATTAGTTACTGATAACGAATTTAGAGTTAAGGTTTGTTTCATCCACAACGTGTTTTTAACCTAAAAGTAATTTAAAATCTCATCCTATGCATTTTTGTTCTAAACGTTCTTTTTACCCAGAAACATTTAAAAGAAAGTCGAGGTGAGTTGATCTATATCACCGGCTAGAGGATAATTTTTGATAAATGTTAAGCTCTAAATCAGTTTCTGCAAATAACGGTTTAGGACATATTGACCTTTTAATTTAAGGGTTGTTTTCACCCCAAACTACGTTTTCCTCTAAACGTCATTTAAAGTATCCCCTGGCATTTTTAACGTAAAAATTCATTTTTAAATCAAAACTTTGAGGAGAAACAGTCAGGGGTGAGTTGATCTATATCACCGGTTAGAGGATAACTTTGATAAATTCTAAGCTAAAAAGTCAGTTTTCTGCAATTAACGGTTTAGGTAGGAGATGTTGAATACTTAAGTTAAAGGTTGTTTTCACCCCACCCTATTTTTCACTCAAAGTCATTTATAGTATCTTCCAACACTTTCTTAACATCAACAGTTGTTTTTAATCCGAAACATTGGAAAAAAACAGTCGATGATAAGTTGATCTCTACTGTAATTTAGAGGATAACTTCTTGATACATTTTCAGCTGTAAACCAGTTTACTGCAACTAATGGTTGAGGATATATTGAATTTTTAAGTTAAGGGGTTTTTGCCCCCCTCCCTAACACGAGTACGTTTTAACCCACTACTACAGTAACGCATGTTATCAAACTAATGGTGGGCTGATAACCGCGATATTACAAGCTTCAACAACAATTTATAAAGAAGGGCTCGTTAATAAAAAGACATAAAACCTTCTATGTATAGCAATCACCTCGCCTATTAGCCATTGCCTCAGTTTCCGAAAGTTAGGCTGATAAAGCTAATGGGTCATAAAATGCAAATTTTGAGCCCCTAAGGTAGCTCTTTAGAATGTGGTCTCTAAGAACAGAGTATAGCAGCCATCTTACCTAGTAGCCCTTGCCTCATTTCTCGAAAGTTAAGCTGATAAAACTAATAGGTCATACGTTACAAGTTGTGAGATCCCTGAAGAAATTTCAGTTCCAAGCCAATAATACATAGAGTCAAAGCCTGGTCAGGTCGGATAATTCATTCATGTACATTGTAACAGCATGCTATCTTCCTCACCAGTCTAGCAGTTGTGTTCAAGGATGTTGTCTACACCGCATGGCCAGGTACACCGTCAGCAGGTTCCTTAATGCGCGTGCCGTCGGTATCTCGTATCATAACGTTCTTCGAAATCAAGCAGATTCCAGATATCCTCTTCAAATGTTATTTTCCTCCGATACTAACTGACGCGATCTTCCCTTTGCGTTACACTTCCAAATATTCAGGCGCGCTAGCACCCCGTCGCCATACCACACTATACTCGAAAGATTAGTACCCAGACCCCGAGTACGTTGTCTTTACGAACGTAGGCAGTATCTGCTGTGTACTGTATAAGAAGCTGATTGTTATTGCAGTAGAAGATTGTTCTCGAGTCAGGAGAGTTAAAACCTACCACCCAGCCAAACCGTCTTTTCCCTAGTCAGAAAAAGTTAAAGAAATAAAATAATTCCACACAGCTAGAGGTCCTACCGCTAACCCACGCTACAAGGTTAACAGCCTCTGGTACCCCTTTTAGAAGTATCTTACAACAGTATTCCGTCATCCTCTCAACTACAAGAGAAAATAAAATGCCATAGTTCTTATATCACATCACCAAGGGTCGAAATTTAGGAAGGGCAGCCGGTTATGAAAAAAGACAACATGAGTAAAGGCAAGTACAGCAACTGACGTCATTGCCTCGGGGGTAACAGGAGTAGTTGCACGCGGCCGCCATCTTGCCTCAGGAGCCCTGGCGTGTTAGTCCAATAAAAGGCCCCTGGCCCACTTCATACTTGTAACTACTAACAAACACGCAGATATCATACAGAAAATCATTTCAATTTACAATTTTGAGCACTGGCATACGCTTTCCAATTAACTATAACGGGAAAAGCATTAGAATCATGGCAATTTCTGAAGTAACTGCTTCCATTCAACCTTCTTAAATATTTTTCATACAGAGAGGAATAGTAAGTTCTGAGCTCCAATCTATTTGTCCACGTTAAGAAAGTTGTTCACGTATGTAATCCACAATGAAAAGGTCTAGTATATAAGAAAATCTGTGTAAAATATCAAACAATACTGACAAAATCTTTGTAATACTAAGGAAATTAGCAATCCATCAAAACGTGCAAGCTTCGGATTAAACAAAACCTCAAAATCATCCATGCAACTTTATCCATTACATTTGCCAATGAAGTGAAATAATGTGTGCACTAGGCCAAAGAATGAAGAAGATAATTATAATGATGGATTCCTTTATTACATAATAAAGGTTATTAGATTCCGAATTATAACCAAACCAGTATAATACCTGAAAGGAAAAAAGAAAAACATTTGATTATTAACATGACTGATGATAACAGAGAAAATCTGAAATACAGAATTACCAGGACATTAACATAAAATAAAGCAAATTGAAAATATGCATCACAGATACTGAGTTCACATGACCTTCTAACTACCTACATTTGGCAACAAAACTTCATGTATAGAACCTAATTCAGCCAATTCATGTGTTAAGGTTTAGATCCACAAACGCCTTAAACTGAAATCGATAAACCAGTATTTGTTGGAATAAAATGCCTCTGCAGTGGATCACGCAAGCAGTTGAATTTTACTAGATACATATATACATACATTTTTTTTGGTATTTTGTTTTACGTCGCATCGACACAGATATGTCTTATGGCGACGGGAGAGGAAAGGCCTAGGAAGTGGAAGGAAGCGGCCGTGGCCTTAATTAAGGTACAGCTCCGGCATTTGCCTGGTGTGAAAATGGGAAACCACGGAAAACCATCTTCAGGGCTGCCGACAGTGGGGCTCGAACCCACTATCTCCCGATTACTGGACACTGGCCGCACTTAAGCGACTGCAGCTATCGAGCTCGGTATACATACATACATACATACATACATACATACATTATCATTATACACTGTTATGCCTTTCAGCGTTCAGTCTGCAAGCCTCTGTGAATTTACTAAACGTCGCCACAATCCTCGATTTGCAACTAGTGTTGTGGCCTCATTTAGTTCTATACCTCTTATCTTTAAATAGTTAGAAACTGAGTCTAACCATAGCCGTCTTGGTCTACCTCTACTTCTCTTACCATCCATAACAGAGTCATTATTCTCCTAGGTAACCTATCCTCCTCCATTCGCCTCACATGACCACACACCGAAGCCCGTTTATGCGTACAGCTTCATCCATCGAGTTCATTCCTAAATTAGCCTTTATCTCCTCATTCCGAGTACCATCCTGCCATTGTTCCACCTGTTAGTACCAAAAATCATTCTTGCTGCCTTCATGTCTGTTACTTCTAACTTATGAATAAGATATCCTGAGTCCACCCAGCTTTCGCTCCCGTAAAGCAAAGCTGGTCTGAAAACAGACCGATGTAAAGATAGTTTCGTCTGGGAGCTGACTTCCTTCTTACAGAATACTGTTGATCGCAACTGCGAGCTCACTGTATTAGCTTTACGACACCTTGATTCAATCTCACTATATTACCATCCTGGGAGAACACACAACCTAAATACTTGAAATTATCGACCTGTAGCGTAACGGTTAGTGTTATTAGCTGCCGTCCTCGGGGGCCTGGGTTAGATTCCCGGTACTGCCAGAAATTTAAGAATGGCAGGAGGGCTGGTATGTGGTTGAAATGGTACATGCAGCTCACCTCCATTGGGGGTGTGCCAGAAAAGAGCTGCACCACCTCAGGATGAGGACCTAAGTTTAGTTTTAGTTTACCTGAATTACTCAAAACACTGTTCATTTCCTTTTTTCCTCCCTTCCTAAGATTCTTTATTACTGTCCAGAAAGGTTTCCTTGCTGCTTGACCTAGCCTTTCCAGGATATTACCAAAATCTTCCTACGACTTCCTTTTGGATTCAACATCTATCTGTTTCGCTCTGTTTCTTTCATCTACGTACAAATCCCTGTCTGCCTCGGCCCTTGTTTGGAGCCATTTCTGATAAGCCTTCCTTTTACGTTTACAAGCTGCTCTCAATTCATCATTCCACCAGGATGTTCGCCTTTTTTCCATCTTTACACACAGTTGTTCTTAGGCATTCCCTTGCTGTTTCTGCTACAGCATCCCTGTATGCCACCCATTCACTTTCTATATCCTGAACCTGCTAACTGACTACTGTTCGAAACTTCTCACTAATCATATCCATGCACTTCTGTCTAATTTCCTCGTCCTGGAGAATTTCTACCCTTATTCGTTTGCAGACAGATTTTACTTTCTCTACCCCAGGCCTAGAGATAATTAGTTCACTACAGATCTGATAGTGGTCTGTATGATCGAAAAATCCACGAAAATCCCGTATATTACTAACAGACTTCCTGAATTCGAAGTCGGTTAAGATATAGTCTATTATGGATCTGGTACCCCTAGCCTCCCATGTGTAGCGATGAATAGCCTTATGCTTGAAGAATGTATTCGTAACTGCTAAACCCATACTAGCAAAGAAGTCCAGCAAACTCTTCACATTCCCATTAGCTTCCATATCTTCCCCACATTTACCAATCACCCTTTCGTATCCTTCAGTTCTATTCCCAACTCTCGAATTGAAGTCGCGCATTAACACTATTCTATCCTTGCTATTGACCCTGACCACGATGTCACTCAATTCCTCATAAAACTTGTCAACTTCATCCTCATCTGCACCCTCACATGGTGAATACACTGAGACAATTCTAGTCCTAATTCCTCAAACTGCTAAGTCCACCCACATCATTCGCTAATTTACGTGCCTAACAGAAACTATGATGCGTGCAGTGGTATTCCTGATAAAGAGCCCTACCGCATACCCTGCCCTTCCCCTTTTAACAGGCGTCAAGTACATTTTATAATTTCCTATCTCTTTCTCGTTATCTCCCTTTAACTGAATATCACTTACTCCTAGCACATCCAGATGCATCCTCTTTGCTGACTCAGCCAGTTCTACTTTATTTCCTGCATAAGCCCCATTAATATTGATAGCTCCCCATCAAATTCCATTTCGTTCGCCAAGTTGTTTCCAAGGAGTCCCTCGCCTGTCAAATGGGAGTGGGACTCCATTACTCCCATTGGTCCGAGGCTTGCTTAAACTGTTCTGAGCTCGGTAAATTCATGAAGCAGGATGCTACCCTACTTGCACATAGTCCAAGTGAGGATCTCTCCTCTAACGAGTTATGGACCACCGGTGAATAGTATAGTCCTAGCCGCCTGAGCACAAGGGGGGCCATGACTCAGAATATGTCCGAGATGCCCATTCCAATTCCACAGCAACTGGTATCCCGACTCTCAGGGCAACTTACTAGGCCACTCAGCCGTTGCCCATGGTTCACGAACTAGGACGTGACTACAGTAATCCGCACTACTCTAGGAACAAATTATTATTGTCAGTGTCTTGGGTGATAATGGTAGCTCGATTTTAGATGGGATCCTAGGAGGAGATTAATATTGTATATCTCAGTTCATAGGTTATGGAAATGGTAAATTATAACCACATAATAGTCCTAACAGACACTTCCTGTCCAAAGGTAAAGTAGTGTTATTCCCAACTGTGAACGTTTTAAACCTTCATTACAGTTTACTTCAGGGCCGATGACCTACGATGTTAGGCCCCTTAAAACAACAAGCATCATCATAATCATCATCATCACAGTTTACTTCACTGAAATAACATTGGCACTGATGATTTCACATATCTAGGCTGCCAGGGAAAGGAGTATAAGTCAGAAAATGACCGTACTCTTCTATCCCAGATAGATATTAACATATTCACTTGTACTATTAGGACCAAATGTAATAATGTTCATATATTTTAGTTCTGACTTATACTACTTAGACCAAAAGTCGAAATCCCTTTCAGGACCCACACCGTGAATTTAACTTATTTTGAACATTTTCTGAATTATACTCGTTTTCTCTGGATATATTCTCGAGCAGTAACTCAACTGTATAGTTGTACTAAGGCAATATATGGTAAGATACAAATGTTTTTAGGTTGGCTATGACATAACAGTTCGCTGGGTTGCGTATCCCACAAAAGGAGAGGGGGGGGGGTCCCGGCAAGCGGTATACAGGGTGGAGCGAAATTCGCGCACTCGGGCGTCGCAGCGCGATTCCTCACATTCCAGCAATAAAAAATGTCTCTCACGAAAGTTCGTCCTACGAGTATATCTGGAAGAAAAAGAACGTTGAAGAGTGGCAGTCTGGCAAAACTGTAACCACATGTAGGTAGGGTAACTACCTCTGTCGGCACACGTTAGTCGTTCTGTACAGGTGGTGCAGTGGATAGAGTTTTGGGTTAGCATGCAGGAGGTCGAGGGGGTCGATCCTAGTTTGAGGGGTATGTTTTTTATTTCGTAAATGTTATCCAGGTGGTATGGTATCTGGCATCTTAATCGTCAACAGCGATTGCAGCGGGTCCTGTAGAAACCATTTGCACTTACATACTACGATCCTAGAAATGCACGAACATTCGTTTTCATTGGTCAGCTTTGAAAGACGTCCGCCTCTGTGGTGTAGTGGTTAGTATGATTAGCTGCCATCCCCGGAGGTCCGGGTTCAATTCCCGGCCCTGCCACGAAATTTGAAAAGTGGTACGAGGGCTGGAACGGGGTCCGCTCAGCCTCGGGAGGTCAATTGAGTAGAGGTGGGTTCGATTCCCACGTCAGCCATCCTGGAAGTGGTTTTCCGTGCTTTCCCACTTCTCCTCCAGGCAAATGCCGGGATGGTACCTAACTTAAGGCCATGGCCGCATCCTTTCCTCTTCCTCGTCTATCCCTTCCAATCATCCCATTCCCCCGCAAGGCCCCTGTTCAGCATAGCAGGTGAGGCCACCTGAGCGAGGTACTGGTCATCCTCCGCAGTTGTATCCCCCGACCCGGAGTCTGAAGCTCCAGGACACTGCCCTTGAGGCGGTAGAGGTGGGATTCCTCGCTGAGTCCGAGAGAAAAGCCAACCCTGGAGGGTAAGCAGATTAAGAAAGAAAGAAAGCTTTTAAAGGCGCCCTTTCCCCGTCGTGGGCGTGAATTTATTCGTACTACTTCATCTACTAGATGCGTTACAACGTGTTCAGCATTACTAAATTTTGTAAATGTAGGATACATGTGACCTAAGAAACGGGATCTTACTGTATTACAGTATGTCCGATGGAAATTAGCAAATAAAAAAGTACGTTTCAACCCAGGATCGAACCCTCGACCTCCTGCATGCTAACCCAAAACTCTATCCACTGCACCAACTGTACAGTACGACTAATGTGTGCTGACAGAGGTAGTTACCCTACATGTAGTTACAGTGTTGCCAGACTGCCACTCTTCAACGACCTTTTTCTGCCGGATATACTCGCAGGACGAACTTTTGTGAGAGACTTTTTTTATTGCTGGCATGTGAGGAGCCGCGCTGCGACGCCCGAGTGCGCGAATTTCGCTTCAGCCTGTATACCTCCGGTCTGACTACTGTACATGGAATGCTGCATCCCTTAGGGCCATTATCTCCAAATCGCGTTAAAACTGGTATGAATTAAACCCGTTTAACTTTAGTACCCAGTTCAAACCTCCGTCCATTTTCTCCACTAATTTCTGACACTCGTTTAGTTTAAAGTAATGCGCTAGCTGCACTGAAAGGCGTGATCGATTGGAATTGGCCAATCATAGCTAAGTAATTCAATGACCGACATTTTTGTACTAATATCAGCTGTTTGTGGCGAATTAATGTTATCGTGCGTAGTGAGTAAAGAAGAAATTCGGCGGGATATTAGCTTTACTGATAAATGATTTTTTTACATTTGTGCGAAGTGTTGTGTGGTACAATTTCTTGGAAAGCACTTTTATTTCTTATTTTTCTCTAACATCGTCATCATCATCATCATCATCATCTGTTTACCCTCCAGGTTCGGTTTTTCCCTCGGACTTAGCGAGGGATCCCACCTCTACCGCCTCAAGGGCAGTGTCCTGGAGCTTCAGACTCTTGGTCGGGGGATACAACTGGGGAGTATGAACAGTACCTCGCCCAGGCGGCCTCACCTGCTATGCTGAACAGGGGCCTTGTGGAGGGATGGGAAGATTGGAAAGGATAGGCAAGGAAGAGGGAAGGAATCGGCCGTGGCCTTAAGTTAGGTACCATCCCGGCATTCGCCTGGAGGAGAAGTGGAAAACCACGGAAAACCACTTCCAGGATGGCTGAGGTGGGAATCGAACCCACCTCTACTCAGTTGACCTCCCGAGGCTGAGTGGACCCCGTTCCAGCCCTCGTACCACTTTTCAAATTTCGTGGCAGAGCCGGGAATCGAACCCGGGCCTCCGGGGGTGGCAGCTAATCACGCTAACCACTACACCACAGAGGCGGACTTTCTCTAAGATGCTTTACCATAAACAAGTACCGTGGACGTAGTCCGTGCTTTTTGATGTCTGTATTATCTTACGGAACACACGGGAACGTTGAAATTAAAAAATGCTGGCCTTTTAGCAATATTCCTTTCCTCAGTAAATCAACATTTATGTGAATTTCAACTAAACAAATTCCAAGCATGCTTGGGATCTATTTGCTATTAAAATCCATCGCCCTCGGCCGGGATCAGTCTCACAAACCTCGGATCCAGCAGACAGACCACTGAGGATGTATTATTTGGAGATGTATTACTTGATTCTATACTCGTTTATAAAAAAACCCAGATCGCAGTATGCAGCACTGTATGCATAATACACATCTCCCCATAGCATTAATAATTCTATTGCTGGTATGCTGGAAATAGTTACGATGAAACAATCTTAACTATAATTTATGTAATTACTAGTTTACAGGCAAACATGAAACACTTTATTATTTTTCTGATCCCATAAATATTTATTGAGTATAGTTTATATTTTCTTAACAGCAGTCGCCATAAATGTGACAAAACAAATTCAATATGTAAGTCATGTAATATTTGATCAGATTCCGAAAATCCTGATCACGCGAAAATAAATCTGTGGTACTGTTCTTAACCTCCAGCAATGTAGGGTTCATACTTTCAGTACTTCTCCGCTGAGTGGAACTCATTCAGTCTACAGCATCAAAGTTATTCGACATTTTCCGAGTGTACCCTGTCAAGAATAGGTTGGAAGAACTTGGAAAGTATCAGATTGGTCAAGTAGCGAATATTTAAGAATAACTTAAATATTATACTTAAGTGGCCCGCCTATTCAATACATATATAATGTGTTACATCTAGTACATGTTTCGTCCCCTATGGGACATCATCAGCTAGAATAATCTACAATAATATATCAGAATAACGAGCCTCCGTGGCTCAGGCGGCAGCGCGTCGGCCTCTCACCGCTGGATACCGTGGTTCAAATCACGATCATTCCATGTGAGATATGTGCTGGACAAAGCGGAGGCGGGGTTTTTCTCCGGGTACTCCGGTTTTCCCTGTCATCTTTCATTCCAGCAACACTCTCCAATTCTCATTTCGTAGCATCTATCATTCATGAATATATCACTTTGGGAGTGGCGACCCCATCGTAATAATAGCCTATATATGATTCATTCATTACATCCCTGACCCACTCAATGACTGGAAAACAGGTTGTAGGTTTTCAATATATCAGAATACAAAAATGACATTATTAGACTGGAAAGACAAATTAAAAACACCTTTATATGCAAGGACATTTAAAATAAAATACTAGCAAACTTTGTTAAAGTTGCAAGTCATATAGTCAATAAAACTGGTTGAATTATTCATTAAACGAACTTTACCATCACGAGTTTATGCTTACTTAAACATTGTAAAGCGCTGTCGCTAGCACAAGAAGATAAGCAGTATGTACGTGTGATCTTGATTTCAATAGTTTTGCTAATGAACTTGTTCTTGATGCTGGACTCTTTATGACCGTGTGTCTTTCCTGACGTCAACCACATCAGGGGAGACAATGGGATGAAATGAATGACGGTTGAGGCGTCGGCCTTCTGAATCAAACATGACAGGTTCGACCCTGGCTAAGTCCGATGGTATTTGAAGGTGCACAAATACGTCAGCCTCGTGTCGGTAGATTTACTGGAAGTTTACTGGAACGTAAAATAATTAATGCGGGACAAAATTCCGGCACCTCGGCGTCTCCCCAAACGGTTAAAAGTAGGTAATGGAACGTAGAAACATTATTATTATTATTATTATTATTATTATTATTATTATTATTATTATTAGGAAAGCCCGGTGTCGACATAGCCTACTGCTAGCCGAATAGTACCAAGGGGTCTACTTAGAGCTTCGCGATGCCATCCTATGGACGAATCACCATCAACAGCGTCGTGCCCCTACTCCATATAAACACGGCAGAAAAGTTCGGGATTGAATCCAGGCTTTTGCCACGCATATCTAGTGGTTATAAATTGCATACCACCACCGCTTCTACCGTACCGTCCAACATTCTGATGGTAAAAGTATTTTCGACCAACTGGATTCGAACCGACTAATCACGGTCTCGGACGATGCAGACCTGACGCTTTGACGAACCTAACCATCAGAGCCAGCAAAAACACAGGACGTATTACACCATTTATGTAGGAATATTTTTATGCTTCACATTACAGCATTCGTGTCACCAACAGTACTTTATATAATAATTATGCGCAGACTGCAATTTAAGGCCTGTGGTCCCCGATGTTAATGAGAAAAATGCCTGCTGCATAATAACCTAAAGCAACCAGAATCAATGCTTCTGACGAAGTAGCATTATATCGTGCAGTTGACGTTTTAAACGAATCCTTCTGTGATACAAGACAATCCTTGCTATTCGGTTATGAATTATAAATCCATCAAAAACTTCGTAACATCCGATTTTCCAAGATTGTAAATTTTTGTTGGAATGAGTCTTCTTAAATTCACTTGCACATCAAAACTATTTCCAGTTTAACCAAAAACGTCAATAAATTCTTCCATTTTTCTAATGCTAATACTACATACTAATTTTAGTACGTTTTCTATTTAAGTAGCGCAGTATCGGTAGACAAAACTAACCCTTCTACAACGAAAATCACAGATACGTTAATAAAATATCAAGAAGGTTGAATATAAACAGCAGTTTAAACCTAAAATATGGAAAGTTTAACTTTGAACCCAGTTTTAAACATGATACAAAATTTAAACCAATGTAAGGAAAATGGATGTTAGTTTAAGCTCATACTTCTTCTCTATCTGTTTACCTTCCAGGGTCGGTTTTTCTCTCGGACTCAGCGAGGGATCCAACCTCTAACGATTCAAGGGCAGTGCCCTGGAGCTTCAGACTCTGGGTAGGGGGATACAGCTGGGGAGGATGACCAGTACCTCGTCCACGCGGCCTCACCTGCTATATTGAACAGGGGCCTTGCGGGGGACGGGAAGATTGTTATTTGCTTCACGTCGCACCGACACAGATAGGTCTAATGGCGACGATGGGATAGGAAAGGCCTAGGAAGTGGAAGGAAGCGGCCGTGGCCTTAATTAAGGTACAGCCCCAGCATTTGCCTGGTGTGAAAATGGGAAACTACTGAAAACCACCTTCAGGGCTGCCGACAGTGGGGCTCGAACCCACTATCTCCCGATTACTGGATACTGGCCGCACTTAAGCGACTGCAACTATCGAGCTCGGTTGGGAAGATTGGAAGGGATAGACAAGGAAGAGGGAAGGAAGCGGCCGTGGCCTTATGTTAGGGTACCATCCCGGTCTTTGCCTGGGGGAGAAGTGGGAAACCACGGAAAACCATTTTCAGGGTAGCTGAGGTGGGAATCGAACCCACCTCTACTCAGTTGACCTCCCGAGGCTGGGTGGACCCCGTTCCAGCCCTCGTAGCACTTTTCAAATTTCGTGGCAGAGCCGGGAATCGAACAAGGGCCTCCGGGGATGGCAACTAATCACATTAACCACTACACCACAGAGGCGGCCAAACTCAGACTTAAACCAGATTAAAATAAACCGCCTTCTCTATATCTACCAAACATAACTCACCATTCCTCTAGAAGCATTTTTCAATTACCTGGCGTTAACTGAAAATCTGATCCTGACAGCCCCTCTGTGTTATGAAATCACACTGGTTTCCACCAAACTTCCTTTCAACAACTGATCGCACACTCACTTCTAAGATGCCAGTGAGCACTTTGCCTGATATACTGATCACTGAGATAACTCGATGGTCCTTGCGATACTTTATGTAAGTTACCCTTGCCTACAGATAGACGCAATTACTGCTTTTGTTCAATCAGAACACACAATGCTAATCTTATTACTCTATGAAGCCATTTCATCCCTATTTCAACATTTCAGGTCTAATGTAATCTATTCGTGCTGCTTTATGACAATGGAATTTATTTAGCATCCTTTCCACTTCATCAAGCGTAATTTCACCAACATCATTGTTTTTCTCCCCATGAGCACGGTGGTTCGCTACGAGGCTACGTCACCAGGAAGATTTCCTTTTAGGTTGAGAAAGTTTTAAAAACACTCCTTCCACATGTCCAGTGATTCCTTGGGATCTATTATGAGTTAAACTGATTTACAAAACCTACCATTCATTTCATTATCCCCTCCCTTCCCAAGATTCGTTATAACTGTCCAGAAAGGTTTCCCACGACTTCTCCTTGAATTCCACAACCATTTGCTTTGCTCTGTTTCTTTCATCTACGGACAATTCCCTGTCTTCATTAGTCACTGTTTGGAGCCATTTCTGGTTCTTTTTACGTTTGCAAGCTGCTCTTACATCATCATTTCACCCGGATGTTCGCTTTTCCCCATTTTCAACACATTTGTTCCTAGACATTCCCTTGCTGCTTCTGATGATGATAATGATGATGATGATGATGATGTTTGTTGTTTAAAGGGGCATAGAACTAGGTCATCTGCTTCTAATAGTACGAGGTACAACGAAATGAAAATCAAAACTTCAAAATGTATCCACTGACTAGAATATAAAGTGAATGTTGATGAAAAAATGATCGTGAAATAAGAACAATCAGTGGATCCAAAATCCAGGTCATCGGCCCCTCATAATGGTACTAATCACTGGTAAAGCAGAACCATGGTGTTTTTTTTTTTTTGCTATTTGCTTTAAGTCGCACCGACACAGATATGTCTTATGGCGACGATGGGATAGGAAAGGCCTAGGAATGGGAAGGAAGCGGCCGTGGCCTTAATTAAGGTACAGCCCCAGCATTTGGCTGGTGTGAAAATGGGAAATCACGGAAAACCACCTTCAGGGCTGCCGACAGCGGGGCTCGAACCCACTATCTCCCGATTACTGGATACTGACCGCACTTAAGCGACTGCAGCTATCGAGCTCGGTGAACCATGATGTGACTCCTATGATGGTACTAAGCACAGGTAACGTAGACTCATGGTGTTTCTCGCATGGTGGTACTAATCACAGGACATGTAGACCCAGGTATTTCACACACAATGGAACCACTCACATCTAAAACAAACCTATGGTGTTTCGCACATAAGGGTACTACTCACAAGCAATGCAAGCCCATGGTGTTCCTTACATAGTGGGACTAATCACGGGCGCTGGTTTTCCCATGCTGTTCCTCACTTAGTGAAACTAATCACAGGTCACGTATACTCATGGTGTTGCTCACATACTGGTGCTAATCGTAGGCAATGTAGATGCCAGGTGTATCACACATTATGGCAACGCCCAAAGGCAACAGAAACCCATGGTATTCCTCACATAATGGTACTACTATTATCAGGCAACGCAGGCCCGTGGTTTTACTCATACAGTGGTACTAATCACGGGCACCAGCCAAACCCGTGGTGTTTCCCACTTAGTAGCACTAATCACAGGCAACGTAGACTCATGGTGTTTCTCATAAAGTGGTACTACTCGTATGTAACGCAGACCCATTCTGAACACAGTGGAACCGCTCGGTGGAATACGCACGATGACCATTACCACAAACAACGCTCAGACCCGTAGTGTTTCGCGCATAATGGTACTGCTCATATGTAACGTAGACCCATGTTCCTTCTCGCAAGGTGGTACTGGTCGCAAGTAACGTCGACCCATGGTGTCCTCCGCGTAATGGTACTAATCACAAGTATTATCATGGTTCGAATGTATCATCTCTTGGTTGACCCTTTTAGTCGCCTCTTACGACAGGCAGGGGATACCGTGGGTGTATCCTTCGTCCGCGTCCCCCACCCAGAGGGATGCTGTTTCTACTACAGCATCCCTGTATCCCACCTGTTCTCTTTCTATATTCTGAACCTGCTTACTGTCCATTGTTTGGAACTTTTTACTATTCATATCATTGTATTTCAGATTAACTTCCTCGTCTTGGAGGAATTAAATAAAGACTAATTTACCATATTTAGATATTTTCTGCAGAATCATCCTTTTAATAAAGGCGGCCTAGCCCTATTGAGTGTTAAAAGAAGTGAAAATGAAAACCTACTACCTGTTTTCCAGTCAATGACCGGGTCAGGGATGGGATGAATGAAGCCCCGAACTTGCACCGATGATATGAATTGTGCCAGCTGCCGAGGCCTGTCGCACTCCTCAAGGGCAATGATTAATGCCTGAGAGATGAAATGAAATTATAGTGGAGAGCGTTGCTGGAATGAAAGATGACAGGGAAAACCGGAGTACCCGCAGAAAAACCTGTCCCGCCTCCGCTCTGTCCAGCACAAATCTCACATGGAGTGACCGTGGTTTAAACCACGGTATTCAGCGGTGAGAGGCTGGCGCGCTGCCGGCTGAGCCACGGAGGCTCTTGGTTAAAATAAATATAATCCTAAAATATTTTTAATGTATTTCAAAATGTGTGATATGTCGTACAGGAAATATTAGCTGTAGCTTTCTTGGAAAAGCTAGGCAATTGTTTAAGTTTATCTGAGAGAATCAGTGATCTGGACGAAAATGAAGAGAAATTCACGAGTAAATATTGGAGTGAACTAGTGCAATGGAGAGAAAGAGAGTAAAGCATAACAGAGTACAATTTAAAACATGCCCAGATATGCCAGAATATTGACGGCTGTGTCAGAGAATGACATAGCAAGACGTATGGCATGACACTTACCAGAGGAAATTAAATTGGCTGTATGCAGACTATGTAGAAAGTGATTAGTATCAAGGGTATGGAAACATTGTTGTAAGGGTTCAATTCTATGTATGATGACAGCAAGGAAATCAAAATCATGGGAAGGAAGGAGGCAACTGGAAGGATAAACATGATGTTAATGGGTGTAATGGTCAGAGGCAAAGTAATCATTAAGCGAATATACGAAGGGAGCAAGGGAACGGCCAAGGTAAGAGTAAGTATCAAAGGGCAGGGAATCAGGGGTATTTTGGGACTAAGGCGTGAAGGAAAGTAGGAGGGAGCATGGGAACAATGGAATAGGTGGCGTGAAGAAAACAGTTGTCGTGAAGATGGGAACATTGGCAACAGAGAACTGAAAGACATGCCTAGTAATTTAAACTGGAGTTTAAATGAAAGTTAGGACCATGTAATCTGACGGTGAGTTAGCGGCCCCTGTCCAGGAAGCCAAGAATGACGGCCGATAGGATTCGTCGTGCGGACAACACTCCACCTCGTAGTCTGCAGGCCTTTGGGCTGAGCAGTAGTCGCTTGGTAGGCCATGACCCTTCGGTGCTGTTGCGCCATGAGGTTTGGTTTGGTTTTTAATTCAAGAGCTTGTAAGGCAATAAACCATGTTATGCAATGGTCATATGTAATGAATGTGAGTAATATAATACATTATTATAAAGAAAGGACAGAAATATAGGCGTATGTCTCAACCTAATACAAAACTGCCAATCTATAAACATAAAAGCCAAATACCACTCTCTGATTATAATCCGGATCTGGACATATAATAATAATATAATAATTATTGTATGTCCAGATCCAAAAGACTTAGCAAGCTGAAATTGGGAACATAGGTTCATCTTTTGCTATAGAGGTGCACTAAGAAACGGTTTTTCAAAAATCAGCTTTTGTTATAGACTTAGGCCCTTTATTCTCTATAGAGTGATAAATAAGTTACAAGATTGTGAGCAACTGCAACGTGACCTCGAAAATGTTGTGAGATGGACAGCAGGCAATGGTATGTTGATAAACGGGGTTAAAAGTCAGGTTGTGAGTTTTACAAGTAGGAAAAGTCCTCTCAGTTTTAATTACTGCGTTGATGGGGTGGAAGTTCCTTTTGGGGATCATTATAAGTATCTAGGTGTTAATATAAGGAAAGATCTTCATTGGGGTAATCACATAAATGGGATTGTAAATAAAGGGTACAGATCTCTGCACATGGTTATGAGGGTGTTTAGTGGTTGTAGTAAGGATGTAAAGGAGAGGGCATATAAGTCTCTGGTAAGACCCCAACTAGAGTATGGTTCCAGTGTATGGGACCCTCACCAGGATTACCTGATTCAAGAACTGGAAAAAATCCAAAGAAAAGCAGCTCGATTTGTTCTGGGCGATTTCCGACAAAAGAGTAGCGTTACAAAAATGTTGCAATGTTTGGGTTGGGAAGAATTGAGAGAAAGAAGAAGAGCTGCTCGACTAAGTGGTATGTTCCGGGCTGTCAGCGGAGAGATGGCGTGGAATGACATTAGTAGACGAATAAGTTTGAATGGCGTTTATAAAAGTAGGAAAGATCACAATATGAAGATAAAGTTGGAATTTAAGAGGACAAACTGGGGCAAATATTCATTTATAGGAAGGGGAGTTAGGGATTGGAACAACTTACCAAGAGAGATGTTCAATAAATTTCCAATTTCTTTGAAATCATTTAGGAAAAGGCTAGGAAAACAACAAATAGGGAATCTGCCACCTGGGCGACTGCCCTAAATGCAGATCAGTATTGATTGATTGATTGATTGATTGAACATAGGCGAGAATCGAATTTATCGTACAAAGACAAGATAAAGTTCATTTTAAATCTTACGATGCGAGGAAGAAATCTCGGTATGTCCACATGGGCCCTAAAACCAACCATTGTTGAGATATTGGCACCACACTGCATCGCTGGAGAGCACATGTTGACAGACTCGTGAACGAGACGATCACCATTACAACTTCCGCTTGGGGAGATTGTGTAAGACTTGCAGAATGATTGCAGGAAGAAGAAATGTTGTGAGAGAAATTCACGGTACACACCATCTTATATTCTCATTCTCTTCTTCTTTTCCTTTATTCTTAATACTCTCCACCTTTTGAGACTCATTTTCATCACAACAATATAGTTGTTTTACCAGGTTTTCATTTCTCTTTACCTACAGCTCCTGTATGCTGTAGTTCCTGTTTCTCATGGATGGCTCTATTTTCCTTTTCTTTTCCATAATCAGATTCGTTAGGCATGGAGCTCCTTGCTATTGGTGACGTAATAGTTCCCCGCTGTGTTGTACCTACGAAGGGAGACGGGTCCTGTTTCCTCTATTCCCTATCTGGGGCCTCAGGTGCGGGATAGTGGCGTACAGATCATTCCTGCCAACTGCCAACAGTTTCAAGTGTTTACTATGATGAGGTGAGGATACCTGCGCAGAAACTTGGTTCAGTACCGGGCTTCTATGTGTCTCGAAAGGTGAAAGTTAAAGGATACTCAAAAATGTCATATGGTGTCAAATATAACCCTACATAATAAATTAGGTCGTCTCTGGACCAGCTTTGTTCTGCTCCTAGTAAGGATGATCTTGAATCTTGTCGGGCGAGTTAGTCAGCATTTTCATATCTCTCAGTGCATCTGTGACCGAAGATCCGCAGTAGACTGACATCATTTGTGTTCTCCAAAGTTCGACTATGCATTGAGCCATTCTTATACCAGTTTAGAAATCACACCAAATAACCAATGCAGATCTCTGTACCACGAGTCATAAAAATATCGTACTGTTCTTTTTCATTCCTTTATTAAATTCTTAAGAGAATGCGTGGGTCTTTTTCAATCATGTTTTCATTTATCTTCAAAGTTTCCTAAGGAAATTGGTGGGTTCATTAAACTTTCTATTAAACATGAGCATTCTGGGCCCGCCAACACACTTATTTTCGAAGTGGAAGTGACAGCACTCGCTTTAATGTTTCATAAGTTGTGCAGTACTATATGCTAACTTTACCTAATACAAATTAAATATAAATTCACACTTTAACAAGAAAAGTCACGTCGTATTATTTCAAAAACAATAAAATTAACACAAATGATAACAGTGCACTTTTGAACGCAGAACTGCTCAGCACGAAAGTTTTAAGTATTCGTTATCACTTTGCATTGTGGTAACATGACCAGTGAATGTACGTGTTTACATCTCAGTGTCGGTGGGAAGAAGGTCTTTGCTTGGCGCAGGCGCAGTAATACTCGCCTAGCTGTTAAAGACATTCAACGCGTATCCACTGCCTGGAGTTGGTAACAGTCTCTCTTTCAGCTTTGACGGTGGCTATCTACCGCAATAGAGTTTACGCGACACGTCTCGGAGAAGAAACAAATATATTAAATATTTACATTAAAGGGTAATAGGTTTTTATATTTTCAAACTGCTACCAGTGGTAACAGTGGATACCAGCACGCTTCGCCACTGATTAATATATACAGATACAAATATTTTCCGTAGAAACTAAAGAGCCTACTCTAATAGTAAAACTATAAGAGTGTCCCAGGAGGAATGGTCAATATTCAGGGATATGACAGGAACGATCATTTGAAGCAAAAATCTTCATATTATATTTGACACCATATGACATTTTCGAGTACTCTTTAACTTTCAACTTTCACCTTTCGAGATGTTCATCTCTGGACAAGCTTTGTTCTGCTACTAGTAAGTTCTGCTCCTATGCCCTATTCCTAATGATTTCCGAGATAGATCACATTTAATGTACTTTTTTTGGCTAGTGGCGCGCATTTGTGTGTCTTACCCACAGAACCTCTTTGATGCTTTCAAATGGGTACAAGTTTCGCCACACACATGCTCGTGGGACATTGGTACGTGCAGAAAGTCGCCGTGTGGCTGGTAGTAGGACTACGCTGCACCATTTCAACAATAATGTGTTGCTGTTCCTGGACAGGTTGTTGAACTGCACCATCAGAAGGAAAATGAAAACTTGGAAGAATACCTGCTCCACGTAATGCGCTGAAAACTCTGGTAAACACTCGATGGTCAGAAATTCGACGTGTCGAAAAGCGCCTAAGGTATTCCTCGACGGCAGCAGGAGCAATGCCATCGCAAAAGCCGTGAACATACACAATATCTGCATATTCTTCATTAGTGTAGATGTGTGACCTTTTTGGCCAGCGCGTGTACAAACGCAGTTAACCGGTGTGTCTCTCTCAGTCCCCCGTACTACTTCACTCACAACATACCATAGACAACTGCACATTCAACGGGCTAGTTCAATGGCAGAAAGACTTCCCAAGCAAAGAGGTTGAAACCAGCGAGGTAGGTTGGGCTAGAATATCACGTCAAAGAGGTTGGGTGGGCAAGACACGTGCGTGCGCGCCAATATTCTAAAAACAAATATACATCAAATGTGTTCTATTTCTGAAATCATTCAGAATAGGGCATATGTCCATGTGAAGCGTCTGCTTCAAATTATCATTCCTGTCACTTTCGTAAATATTGACCATTCCACCTGGGAAATTCTGTATACACCTCAAAATATCTTGCATGCCAATGGATACACTTCTGCATCAATATAAATTTACCCTCTGTAAAATCTACACAGTTATACTAAACTGACAGATGTAAGAGTAAAATTAGTATTGTAAAAAAAAAAACATTCGTCGGCGGTGCAGTAATGCTATAGTCCATCCACGCTCCCAGTCAGTTCATCTCGTCTTCGAATTCTGGTAACATTTGGCAGAGGACGCTCATCTAATTCAATGGGTAGTGACCATTCCAATGAAATCCGAGCAAATACAATTTTTAAATATATCATCAATGAGTACAGTTACAAATAGCAAATAACTATATATTCTTATATTTAAGAAAATACTATGGAAGACAGTGCCCCTTCGGAAGATATATAGATACCTAGGAAATAATACTCGAAATTTGTGTAGACCGCTCCGGTCCTCTACAGTGCACTCGGCAATGGAGTACCATGGCTTTACGAACAACCCTGTATAAAGACGTCTTTTGAATATGTACTACTGAAACCGATTCCACTTGATACATTAATTAAGGGGGAGGCCGGGGTAGCACACCATAGAATGCAATAGGGCTTAAATCGAATCTTTCCAAGTTCAGGGTCAGGAAATTTCGTTATACGGAAAGTTTTAGTGATCTCTTATTAAATATGCAGTCAAATTATACAACCGTAAAGTATCATTTAAATAAGAAATTTAAGGTCCTCACTGACCCAACTTACCGGAAAAAGTAGTCTATTCACCATCAAGGTTCCTTGATCTAGTTTACACACGGACCAAGAGCAGACTTTGGAGTAGGTTCTGCAGTGGTGGAGTTACACCAAGACGTACAAGTTTCTCATTGTGTAAACATGCCGAAGTTTATCAGACTGAAACATATCGTCGTTGCCGGGACAAAACCTCCCATGTGATAATATTTTTGGAGACATACTGACCCGCAGCACACACATTATGAAAAGCGAGAATGCCTTGAAAATATTCACGCATTATTGCACCTTAGATTGCAGAACCTTACCGGCCAAAGTTCTAAGCTAAAATATTTCACACAGAAGGGTTTTTTGCCCCGGCAGCGACGATATGCATTTCTGCAGTGCGCATATGAAAACATAAGACCTATTGTAAGCAGGCAGATTCTTATATCCTCAGACAATCAAGCAGCACTCATGATTTGAATGAGTCACTGAGTGATTTCTAAACTGGTATAAGAATGGCTCACCGAGCTCGATAGCTGCAGTCGCTTAAGTGCGGCCAGTATCCAGTATTCGGGAGATAGTAGGTTCGAACCCCACTGTCGGCAGCCCTGAAAATGGTTTTCCGTGGTTTCCCATTTTCACACCAGGCAAATGCTGGGGCTGTACCTTAATTAAGGCCACGGCCGCTTCCTTTCCACTCCTGGCCCTTCCCTGTTCATCGTCGCCATAAGACCTATCGGTGTCGGTGCGACGTAAAGCAACTACAAAAAGAATGGCTCAATGCATAGTCGAACCTTGGAGAACACAAATGATGTCTGTCTACTGCAGACCTTCGGTCACAGATGCACTGAGAGATATGAAAATGCTGACGAACTCGCCCGACAAGATTCAAGATTCAAGCAGAACAAAGCTGGTCCAGAGACGAACACCTCGAAAGGTGAAAAGCAACCTTTGGTATCAAACATAGGACAACATTTATTAAAGGACTCCGTAAGAAACTAACTCAAACCGTAAAATTAGTTAAGGTCGTAATACTGAAGAATGAGTTCTGAGAGTTCGTCCATGCAAAACGTTACGTGCGAACGGCAAATTTGACGTCTTACTTGAACTGAATGAGGTTTGAAGACTGATAAAAAGACTGATGGGCGAGAGCTTTGTGCTCATTCAAGACGGAGGACATGTACTGTTTAGTTAGCTGAAGAGAAATTAAATGTTCTCCATTCTGAAAATGCATTTGATTCTTATGGAAAACATGTAGCGCATAAATTACGTGGCCTTCAAGGGAAATAACATGTCTTTGCGCACAAGTTCATAAACAACGTGCTTTTTGAGGCCGAAATGGAATCTTTGAATTAGGACGTTACAATTATCGACTGCGCAAGGCACCTTGAGCGACACGACTGGCTGATAGTCGTTTAGGAGCCAAGTATTCCACTCCACACGGATTTCCTTATTAGATTCGTGCAAAACAGCCAGTGCTACAACGGCATTTCGACAAGCGAAGGAAAGTCCATGCACGAATCTCGAGAATAAAAGCTCTTCAGTGATTACGGTGGGCTCTGTAAAATTTCGGATTTACGAATCATTTAATTCATTATAATTTTCTACCAGCCAGGCAGAGTGGCTCAGGCGGTTGAGGCGCTGGCCTTCTGATCTCAACTTGGCAGGTTCGATCCTGACTCAGTCTGATGGTATTTGAAGGTTCTCAAATAAGTCACTCTCGTGTCGGTAGAATTAGTGGCCAATGTAACTGTTGAGCAAGAGATAAGCCCACATCGGGGCAAATGTGTATGAAGACTTTAACGTGAGGTTGTCAGGTACCCCATAAGAAACTGATTCCTCTGTGAGGCTAGACTACGGACTCCTGAGTAGTGTATCTTTTGGGAGCAAATCATGCTTTTTGCAAAATATTGTACCTGTCAAGAGCAATAAGGCTATTTTCTACGTAAATTAACTGCCTGGTATTATCAAAAGATTTTGTACATGATTTTCGGACTTCTAAGTCTCTGATATTGTTAGAGATTACGAGGTCATTAATAACCTGTTATATTTGTTGGGTATTCATTCACATTTTCTATCGCTCAATTTTTACAAAATGATAGAAATAAAATTTCCAAATTTGTTGTGTTAAGTCCAACTTTGTCCGCCTCTGTGGTGTAGTGGTTAGTGTGATTAGCTGCCACACCCGGAGGCCCGGGTACGATTCCCGGCTCAGCCACGAAATTTGATAAGTGGTACGAGGGTTGGAACGGGGTCCACTCAACCTCGGGAGGTCAAATGAGTAGAGCTGGGTTCGATTCCCACCTCGCCGGGCTGAGAGGCTCAGACGGTTAAAGCGCTGGCCTTCTAACCCCAACTTGGCAGGTTCAATCCTGGCTCAGTCCGGTGGTATTTGAAGGTGCTCAAATACGACAGCCTCGTGTCGGTAGATTTACTGGCACGTAAAAGAACTCCTGCGGGACTAAATTCCGGCACCTCGGCGTCTCCGAAGACCGTAAAAGTCGTCAGTGGGACGTAAAGCAAGTAACAGTATTATTATTGATTCCCACCTCAGCCTTCCTGGAAGTGGCTTTCCATGGTTTCACACTTCTCCAGGCAAATGCCGGGATGGTACCTAACATAAGTCAACGGCCGCTTCCTTCCCTCTTCTTTGTCTATCCCTTCCAATCTTCCCATCCCCCCGCAAGGCGCCTGTTCAGCATAGCAGATGAGGCCGCCTGGGCGAGGTACTGGTCATACTCCCTAGTTGTATCCCCCGACCCAATGTCTCACGCTCCAGGACACTGCACTTGAGGTGGTAGATGTGGGGTCCATCGCTGAGTCCGAGGAAAAAACCAATCCTGGAGGGTAAACAGATTAAGAAAGAAAGATAATGTTCAGCTCAAGTTAATTCCTTGTCCAGCCATTCACCCCGGACACTTCCTATCCCACTGCAAACCACGGAAATCCCGGAACAATAATAAAATAACTGGAACACTACTTATGTACCACTGAATTTTACTGAGATTTATAGAAACGTTCCATACAAAAATGCATCTGTGGAGAAGCACTTGAATAAGATGGGAAATCTAAAGGAAAATCCGGAATGTAGATTATGCAGGAAACAGGAACTACTCACGAAATAATCTGCGCAAGATGTACAATATGTTTGGGAATATAATCATCGAACCAACGGAACTAAACACAGACTCATTACTATGACTGTATACTCCATGGAAAGTGGACTAGTGGTATCTCCAAAAAGGGTAGTACAATTAGGCACTCTAATTCATCTGGAGCAATGCTGACGGGCCTTTGGTACACTCGTGTTCATTTAAATCTTGAGCCAGAAATATTCAGTTCAAGCAAGAAAATCAGTACAGCCTCAGAACCGATCAGTACCAGCTTACACTCTCTCTTTTATTCGTCAGATTCATACGGAAGGGCGAGGGGAAGGTACTTGCTTCCCTGCCAGCCCACACGTCCCCTTGTCACGCCCTGGAATATGCGGTATAGAGAGGGGAACGAAGGAAGCACACTGGCTCGTATGTCAATTCACTGAGGGTCAACCGTCAAATTATCCTATTTCTTTGTAATTCTTTTGTGCGAAGGCTGACTAAAATGTGAGCGTTCTCGAACATGATCTTATTGTCAAATGGCATCGCTCCCGAGCATTGTAAGAAAGAATAACCCTTATTTTTGTCGATATAGGCTCTATTAAATTACTCTGTATTAATAACTTTCCAAGCACGGTCAAATGAAGAAGTGACATATTTCACAGTAAAATATGCATGGATATAAATTTTTATTTTGTTTTAGAACTTGCCTTACGTCACACCGACACAGAGAGGTCTTATGGCGACGATGGGATAGGAAAGACCTAAGAGTGGGAAGGAAGCGGTCGTGGCATTCATTAAGGTACACTCCCAACATTTGCCTGGTTTGAAAGGGGGAAACCAAGAAAATCCATCTTCAGGCCTGCCAACAGTGGTGTTCGAATCCACTATCTCGCAGATGCGAGCTAACAGCCACTAACCGCACGGCCAACTCGACCAGTGGATATCAAATTCTGATGCAAGAAATTAAGATGAAGGAAGGCAACTTAGTAAGGCGATTTGTGTTTCATTTAAATACAAACCCTTTCCTTAAATATCATACTGTGCTGCTTCATGATATAACTGTTCCGGAAATATTGTGGGTCACAGAGGTGAACGAGGTGCGGGCATGAATGGGTCGATATAAAACAGTAGAAAAATTAATTTAAAACTTTAAAACTGGAGTTATATTTCTTTCTCTCGATTTTTTTCTTTTCAAATTTTAAATATCACACTTTATTAAACAAATAACAATTCAGGTACAGAACTACTGTAGCTCGTTAGCTAGAGGGACAAATTAGAGACATCAAGAGTAATCAGATAACAATAAATGAACAATATGAGCTTGAACCTCCCTAATTATAAATTTTACCTGTACACTACTGCTCCTCTCACTCAATAGTCACGGAGACGGATCTCCCAATTTCTTTTACACCAATAGAAAGAGCATCTTAGCTCTACAAATTTACACTTTCCAGGACTGTCAAAGGCACAACCTACATTTAAGAAAATTAAACAGTACTCACTCTCTTAACTGCTCAACAGTCGGATATCTTTAACATTAAATGAATGAAACAGAGTTTAACAGGGTTATTCAACATGGCCTTTGGTAAAACAAAAGGTTAAAGTTAATGGCCATAAATCAAAATGGTGAGGAGGAGAACACTTGTGGTTCTTGAAATTTACCAGAAATGCTTAAAACCACAATGGGCTTATGGCTCGACATTACAGAGCCTAAGCCTATGCTACTGAGGCGACTAGATGGCGAAAAATATTTAAGTTACGGAAATTACTGGATAGATTTTAAAGGTTACAAAATCATAGTCACCTCATGATCAAGTTGAGAGGGAATACAAGAGGGTACCTCACTCTCTATTCCCTGATTTCGGATAAGCTGTTTCGACTTATTTGAAATTTACATTTAAAGTTTGAAACTTACATTTTAGAAAATAAAATGTTACATTACTAAAGATATGAAACCTTCCCCTCGAGCTAGCTTTCAAAGACAATCACATAGTTAAGCCAGAACTGCCATTACCCTGAGCTGGTGGACCTCCCGAAAATGGACGAGGAAGACTTTGAGCCTACCTCCGTTATGTACACACTCTAGACTGGAGTGATCACTAAGAGAACATGGTCCGTAATGTGCCAGCTTTTATAGCAGAGGGGAAGGTTCCAGAAAACTCTGGGTAGAGGCCCTGACACCCCCCAATTCTCATTGGATAATCAAATAAATATCAAAATTTTATCATTGGTGAATAAATAAATATACAAAATTTTTGATTGGCCAACGCCTTAATTTGGCGGGAAGAGATATAAGTGTTGATAACTTTTGAGCATCAAAAACAAACATTAAACATTCCGGTTTAGGAAATCTCGACACACCAAATTACTTTAGAAATTAATAGTTCATCTCCACTCCAGAGGGCACAACATAAGTTGATAGTAGAGACATCTGTCGAAAAATCTCCAAACTTCTTGCATTAGTATTTTCGAAGTTTATTTTGCAGATGGCCTTATCCAAGGCGCTTAATCTGAATGCGCGGGGCGGGTGTACCTCCGGTACAGACCACCACTCCCTAAAGTCTTTCCACATGTGACACAGTTTTGAATTTTCGCTTTTTATAATAATTAGTAGTTGAAGTATACAGTCAAAAATGTATTGATAAAAGTTCATTTGTAAGTTATCATGCCGTAAATAAGTCTTGAAGTCTTCCTGATGCCTTAGAAGTCCGGAAGGTAAGTCTAAGTTTCACGTCAAAAGCGGCTGCCACTGCCGATACCCGGAAGGGGTGTCCTGGGCCCCCCTAGTACCCTCAGATACATCTCTCCCGCTACCTTGAGAGGGTTAGCCGTAGTGATGGTCGCTACAGACGCGATATTGAAGCACTGCCCCATGGTGAAGTAGGTGGTTATGGTACCGTGCCTCAGCCCTTGACGGTAAAGATGGAGTTCAAATACGCCGTCATGAAGGAGACTGAGCCAGAACGGCGTGGGCCCTTACCCCGTGCCAGCATTACTCGCCAGTTGTTGTGACCCGGCCGCAGATGACAATTAGGGCACTGAAACAATAATTTACTGGTCGACAGTGACTGCTTTTATGGAGAGAGAGCTTTTTTTATATTTGAGTTGGTGGTGCAGATAAGGCGGGCGGCATCGATGATGGGTGTGTTGAATACGGCTCGGTTTTGGAGCCGGGTGAAAGGTAATGGTAGCCGGGAAACGCAGGAAAAGCAATATTCCTCTAGAGGGCGAGGATTTTACAGGGTGGTAAATGGACAGAAAATACTCTAGATGTATTTTAGCGGGGCAGAAAGCCTGCATTTTTCAATTTACAATTTACATGGTGAATTTTGAGATTCTAAGCTGTTAAGGAAAGAAATATAACTACTTCCTCACTGCCATAACTTAGTGGCCTACACTGAAAAACAAAGATTTCAAACGTATTTTATTTGTGATAAATGCACCCTAAATATTCTTTCAGTGGCTGGATTGCTCACCAAAGGTGTGAATGGTGTTAAGAAATCAAAAATAATACACTGTCCATGAAATCTGGGGGCAAGCTTGCCTGCCGGTAGAAAATTTTTACCCATGACCTGATCTCCAACCTTTAAACTGGTGAGTCTCCGTCCACGATCTTATCTCTCCTTAACTTTCTCATGAGACGTCTTAAGTTTACTTTTAGCCTTCTTCCACAGGTCCCTGGTATTATCGGGATCTATTGTCTCTGGCAATATCTCATTGATGGACCATAGATTAGACGACGGCGTGTTGGGAAAAAAACATAAACATGAGAAATGCAGGAATACATTTTTGTGCCTCATGAACAGTCGAATTTAGAGCAAAAGATAATCAATGGAGAGAAGTATCCCTAGAAGGGCTATCAAAGCAGATCGAAAATTACGATTAACGCGCTCAGCCAGAGATGGTTGAGGGTGATAAGCAGAAGTAGTGATATGTGATATGGATAAATCAAAACAAAATTTTCGAAATAAATTAGATGTGAAAGCCTTTGCATTATCGGAAACTATATATTGACAAGGACCAAAAGAAGCAAAGATAGTATTAAGGCATGAAATGGTAGATAGAATGAGCGGTAGCCAGCTTAGTCGGAAATTACCATGAAAATCTGATGAAGCCATCTACACATACAAAGATGAATTTATTCCCATTCCCCTTAGATTGAGAGAAGGGTCCAACGTAGTCTATATACAAACGTTCCATAGGCGAGATGCTTGATGAGATGACAATAACCCTAGCTTAGTAGACAAGGTGGGCTTACTAAGCAAAAAGATTTACAAACTTTATCCATTTCTCTGATTTCGCCATCCGTACTTTTCCAGATGAACATTTCTCAGATTTTCTCTCTGGTTTTAAAGATGCCTAAGTGCCCCCTAATAGGGTCTCATAAGAGTACTTGAAGATCATGGGCACAAGAACAGCCGGAACCACTACTTTCATATTCTGATAGTGCCTCGAAGGGCAGCACAGAACCCCATTCCTCAGCACATAAGGGACAACATGTTCCCGAGAAGAAAGAGTTTCCATTATAGGAGCCAGCACTGGATCTTCCCGTTGATATTTCTCGATATCACGAAACAACATAGGGTCATCAGTCAAAAATGGCACTAACACAAGAATGTTCGGAAATGTAAGAAGAACTGCCCTCCTGTTCAATGGACTCAACGTCGCCAGAAAACATGAGGCTTAACCCATCTGCGACCACATTCTCTGATCCTCTAATGAGCTGCACGTCGAATTGAAAAGCAGAAATATGGATAGCCAAAAGGGCGATAGTCCTTTACGACGAGGCCTAGCTAACACCCAACTTAAAGCCAACTTAAAAGTTTCTAACTCGAATTTAACATGCTCCAGATAAAGGCGAATTTTCTCCAAGTCAAACAGGACTGAAAGTCCTTCTAATTGGCTTCTTGAGCCGATAAGATTCTAGACGCATAGACAATTGACCGCTGTCCGAGTTCAGTTGCTTGAAGAAGGACGGCAGCAACAGCAGATGAAGAGGCATCGGTTTGAACTATGAGTTTCATAGAGAAATCTGGCAATCTAATACTGGGGCGTTACAGAAAGCTAACTTAAGATCTTCAAACGCAGCTTGCTGCGATGGCCAGTATTCGAACTTGACACCTTTAATACGAAGTAGGTTTAGGGGCGCCGCCCTATTAGCGAAGTTAGGAATGAGTTTCCTGAAGAAATTCGCCATACCTATGAACCTAGCGATTTTTTGACGTTCTTAGGCGGCTTGAAGTGCGTTCTGGAATGGTCGATAGAAAAACCATCGGGCGACAACATATGCCCTAAGAAAGACAGAAGGCTTAGAAAAAGCCACCTTAGATAACTTAACAGCCAACCCAGTCTTACGAAGGCGATTTAGAACTTCCTAAAGATGATCTAAGTGTTCTTCAAAGATTTCAGAAAATGCAACGACATAGTCAAGATAATGGTACAGATATTCAAACTTGATGTCGGAGAAAACACTATCCAGCAGTCTGGTAAAAACAGACGCGCCCGTGCGGAGCCCGAAAAGCACGCGGATGTATTCATACAAATTTCAATCTGTAGCGAAAGTTGTCAGATGTTTGGATTCTTCCGCCAGAGGAATCTGATTATACGCTTGGTTAAGATCTAAGGTGGTAAAGAACTTAACCATGAAAAATATGAACGAAGAGCAGGAAGGGGCACTGATTGTAATACGACCTAACGGTTTAAAACTATGTAAACGATGACAGGCCTGAAACCACTTTGGGGTTTTGGTACAAGAAAAATTGGCGATGATACGCCGACTTTGAAGGTCGAATAATGCCATCTTTTAAAATTCGCTCGATGATCTCCTTAAAAGCCTTCATTTTAGGTGGTGGTATCCTAAGGGAGGAAATCTTATAGGAATTAAATCCGTTACCTCAACCTTATACTCAATTAGGTCAGTGACACCAAGGGTTCCTGAAAATACATCAGGAAAAGACTGATACAACCTTCGAATACTCTCAGCCTGGTCCTCAGGTAGATGCTTAAGCTCTAACGACATCTCACTCCGGGTAGGCGAAATAGATGAATATGAAGCAGAATCACGTATTAAAATAGGAATATTTACGTTACTATTAAATTTGAATGTGCACAACTTGCTCTGAAGATCGAGCACAAGACCAGAATGCGACATGAAGTCGGCTCCCAATATTACAGGGAAAGACAACAGTTTAGCAACGAACAACTTAGTTCTCCAGGTGCAATTCGAGATACGGATTTTAGCGAAAATGAAGCCTAAAATTTCCAACGGTGAAGTATTTGTCGAAACGCATTTAATAGAAGACAAAAAACAGTCTGGAAATTTACAGCAGGCTTCCAATTTAGAGTACCACTCCTCGGGAATAATGGAGCTAATGCTTCCTGAATCTACCAGCGCAGTGACAGGTTCATTATTTACCTCGATTTCCAGAAATGGCACGAATCCTGGGGTCTCAGAGGCAATTCTAAGGCATTCCCTTGGGCCTTCAAATGATGAATTAGAGAGGGTATCTTCCTCGAATGGTTCGGTGCCTGATTTAATGTGGGCTAAGCCTCGGGAAGTTGAAAATGGTGACTCAGCCGATTTCCTATCGCCTAAGCTAGTGGAGGCAGCTCCAGAAGTTGAACAAGGTGTGCTGTTAAGTGAAGTGCAATTTTTGGCTAGATGGGAAAACGACCCGCACTTAAAACAACCTTGGGACGGGCCTGCACCGTTCCTAGTTCCACTAGGTTTTACTAAGGGACACTCATTCCTAAGGTGTTCTGCCGATCAGCACACATAACACTTGCGCAGAGGGACGGTTCAGCGATGTGGAGGCCGAGAACTGTTAGATGACGGAGGGGGCTCCCTGGGGAATCGTAAGGTGTCAGCATACCTCACTCCCTCGGCTGAAACTGCCATTGCCTCGAGTGCAGATAAAGTCTGGGGTCGAGGGCAAAACATAAGTACGACCTATAAGATGGAGAAATTCCTTCGACAATGGTATGCACAATTTGATCTTCAGGAAAATGGAGAGCGGATACCCTACTATAGAACTTTATGTCTTGAATGAAACCGGCCAAATTCTCGTCCAACCTATGCACTCGGAAGTAGTAATTCTATATTAAAGATGACATGGTTCTAGCCGGAATGAAGTTAGCCAAGAGGTGGGCGTGGAAGTCTTCTATAGAATATCTATCAGATATTGCTTTCACTATTTTGTCCGAGAGGACGCCTACAGAATAAGGGTAAATTATTTGGGGAATTTGTGAGTGAGAGTAAGCAAATGCCAAAGCATGATCTTGAAATTCAACTAGGAATCTTAGAAATGAAATTACATCATTGGTTGAATTAATCGAAAATTTGGATATTCCCTTAAGCAACATGGCTAAGGGGTGGGGCAAGCTGCTAAAACCTGGCGAAATAATAGGAGACGGCATTGGAGATTGAGAGTATTCAAACACTGCATTAATAATAAAGAAGGGTGGAAGTTGTTTTAAATGGATCAGACACTTGTTCCGATGGGGCAGACGTTTGTTGAATAACTGTCGACCTCCTACTCTCAGCAGACCTACTATAGTCCTCTTCCGTAGTCAAGTTTACAGCTGAAACATTGTCACTTTCAGCACTAGCGGCCCCGGACAACAATTAACTAATCCTATTAGACATGTCGGAAAGGTGTTCCAATAAATTACTAGCTTCCTCAGCGTGTTCATCCTTCATTTCAGAGACAATAGGTCCCTACCCCTATTGTAAAAATGAAACAATCTAGCTTGAACGCGCTTAAGTTGATTAGTAGAAGGATCACTTACTTCAAAGAAATTAACAACAGACGCTAGGTCAGTGGTATTGTCAGTGACAGTGGACAGAGCTTCATCAATTTCCTTCTATCCAAATACCGGGACACAAATGGGAAATTCTAAAGATGCTTTAAGTTTTGCAATGTCTGCCGCAACCGTGCCACCAGACTAGACCTTCCTAATTAAGAGTTCATAGAGTAATTCCTCCCTGTGCAAATACCCAGGTACAAGCACTTCGCGAGAACCAGACATGGTGATAGGAAAGCTAACAAAATTTGGAAAATTCCAGCAACCAAAAAAAGTTTAGAGTACGGTGATGATTTCTATGAGGTGCCGTCAAAAGGGGCCTTATCCAGACCCATTCAACCATGCTCTGCTACGGACATATTGTGGGTCTCAGAGGTGAAAGAGGTGCGGGCATGAATGGGTCGATATAAAAAAATCCGAAGATTAATTTAAAACTTTAAAATTGGAGTTATATTTGTTTATCTCTTTTTTCCTTTTCAAATTGCACCTATCACACTTTAGTAAACAAATAACAATTCAGGTACAGAACTAGCTCGTTAGCTACTTGAAAAATTAAGAGAGGTCGAGAGTAATCACATAACAATAAATTAACAATATGAGCTTGAACCTCCCTAATTATAAATGTTACCTGTACACTACTGCTCCTTTCACTCAATAGTCACGGAGACCGATCTCCCAATTTCTTTTACACCAATAGAAAGAGCATCTTAGCTCTACAATTTTACACTTTGCAGGACTGTCAAAGGTACAACCTACATTTAATAAAATTATATAGTACTCACTCTCTTAACTGCTCAACAGTCGGATATCTTTAACATGAAATGACTGAAATAGAGTTAAAAAGGGGTAACAAGTACTATTCAATATGGCCTTTGGTAAAAATAAAAGGTTAAAGTTGTGTGTGTTTGAGTCATCAGCCCATAGACTGATTTGATGCAGATCTCCATGCCACCCTATCCTGTGCTAACCTTTTCATTTCTACGTAACTATTGCATCCTACATCTGCTTGTCATATTCATACCTTGGTCTACCCCTACCGTTTTTACCACCTACACTTCCTTCAAAAACCAACTGAACAAGTCCTGGGTGTCTTAAGATGTGTCCTATCATTCTATCTCTTCTTCTCGTCAAATTTAGCCAAATCGATCTCCTCTTACCAATTCGATTCAGTATCTCTTCATTCGTGATTCGATCTATCCATCTCACCTTCAGCATTCTTCTTTAACACCACATTTCAAAAGCTTCTATTCTCTCTTTCTGAGCTAGTTATCGTCCATGGTTCACTTCCATACAATGCCACGCTCCACACGAAAGTCTTCAAAAACATCTTTCTAATTCCGATATCAATGTTTGAAGTGAGCAAATTTCTTTTCTTAAGAAAGCTCTTCCTTGCTTGTGCTAGTCTGCATTTTATGTCCTCCTTACTTCTGCCATCGTTAGTTAATTTACTACCCAAGTAACAATATTCATCTACTTCTTTGAGACTTCCTTTCCTCATCTAATATTTCCTACATCACCTGCCTTCGTTCGACTGCACTCCATTACTTTTGTTTTTGACTTATTTATTTTCATCTTGTACTCCTTACCCAAGACTTCATCCATACTATTCAGCAACTTCTCGAGATCTTCTGCAGTCTCAGATAAAATAACAATATCATCGGCAAATCTGAAGGTTTTGATTTCCTCTCCTTGGACTGTGATTCCCTTTCCAAATTTCTCTTTGATTTCCTTTACTTCCTGTTCTATGTATACATTGAAAAGGGAGAGGGGACAAACTGCAGCCTTGCCTCACTCCTTTCTGGATTGCTGCTTCTTTTTCAAAGCCCTCCATTCTTATCACTGCAGAATGATTTTTATACAGATTGTAGATAATTCTTCGTTCTCGGTATCTGATCCCTATCATCTTCAGAATCATAAATAGCTTGGTCCAATCAACATTATCGAATGCCTTTTCTAGATCTACGAATGCCTTGTACGTGGGCTTGTCCTTCTTGATTCGATCCTGTAAGATCAGACGTAAAGTCAGGATTGCTCCACGTGTTCCTACATTTCTTCTGAAGCCAAATTGATCTCCCAACTCAGCTTCAACTTGTTTTTCCATTCTTCTGTAAATAATACGTGTTAAAATTTTGCAGGCATGAGATACTAAACTAATGGTGCGGTAGTCTTCACACCTGTCAGCACCGGCTTTCATGGGAATAGGTATAACAACATTCTGCCGAAAATCAGATGGGACTTCTCTTGTCTCATACATCTTGCACACTAAATGAAATAATCTTGCCATGCTGGTTTCTCCTAAGGCAGTCAGTAATTCAGAGGGAATGTCATCAATTCCAGGTGCCTTGTTCCTATTTAGGTCATTCACAGCTCTGTCAAACTCTGACCTCAAAACTGGGTCTCCCATTTCATCAGCATCAACAGCCTCTTCATGTTCCAGAGCCAATTTACCTACATCTTTACCTTGATACAACTGCTGGATATGCTCCTGACATCTTTCTGCTTTGTCTTCTTTCCCTAGAAGTGGCTTTTCATCTGAGCTCTTAATATTCATTCACCTAGATTTCCTTTCTCCAAAGGTTTCCTTGATTTTGCTGTATGCAACATTTACCTTTCCCAGGACCATACAGCCTTCGACATCCTTGCACTTCTCCTTCAGCCATTCTTCCTTAGCTACCCTGCACTTTCTGTAAACTTGATTCTTTAATCGCCTGTATTCTTTTCTGCCCTCTTCATTTCTAGCATTCTCGTATTTTCGTCGTTCATCAATCAGGTCTAGTATCTCCTGAGTTATCCACTGATTCTTAGTTGATGTTTTCTTCCTTCCTAACATCTCTTCAGCAGCCCTACTGACTTCATTTTTCATGACTCTCCACTCTTCCTCTATAGTGTTTCCTTCAGCATTTTCATTTAGTACTTTTGCAACATGTTCCTTGAAACAATCCCTCACACTCTTTTCCTTCAACTTGTCTAGATCCCATCTTTTTGAATTCTTTCCTTTCTTCAATTTCTTCAACTTCAGATGGTATTTCATGACCAACAAGTTGTGGTCAGAGTCCACGTCTGCTCCTGGGAAGGTTTTGCAATCCAACACCTGGTTTCTGAATCTCTGCCTAATCATAATGAAGTCTATTTGATACCTTCCAGTGTCTCCAGGTCTCGTCCACGTATACAGCCGTCGTTTGTGGTGTTTGAACCAAGTATTGGCAAGGACTAAATTATGATCAGCGCAGAATTCAACCAGCCGACTTCCTCTTTCGTTCCTTTGTCCCAGTCCAAATTCTCCTACTGTACTACCTTTTCTTCCTTGGCCTACCACTGCATTCTAGTCTCCCATCACAATTAGATTCTCGTCACGTTTTACATATTGTAATAAATCTTCTATCTCCTCATATATTCTTTCGATTTCTTCAACATCCGCTGAACTAGTAGGCATATACACCTGCACTATTGTGGTGGGCATTGGTTTGGTGTCTATCTTGACGACAATGATTCTTTCACTATGCCGGTCGTAGTAGCTTACCCGCTGCCCTATTTTCTTATTCATTATTAAACCAACTCCTGCATTTCCCCTGTCTGATTTTGTGTTGATAATTCGGTAGTCGCCTGACCAAAAATCTTGTTAAAGTTACATGCCATAAATCAAAATGGTGAGGAGGAGAACACTTGTGGTTCTTGAAATTTACCAGAAATGCTTAAAACCATATTTGGGCTTATGGCTCGAAATTACAGAGGCTAAACCTATACTACTCAGGCGACTAGATGAAGAAAAATATTTAAGTTACAGAAATTACTGGATAGATTTTAAAGGTTACAAAATCATAGTCACCTCAGGATCAAGTTGATAGGGAATACAAGAGGGTACCTCACACTCTATTCCCTGATTTCGGATAAGTTTTTTCGACCTGTTTAAAATTTGCATTTTAGAAAATAAAAATAAACCTTCCCCTCGAGCTAGCTTTCAAAGACTATCACATAGTTAAGCCGAAACTGCCAATGCCTTGAGCTGTTGGACCTCCAGAAGGTGGACAGGGAAGCCTTTCCGCCTGCCTCCGTTAAGTACACACTCTAGACTGGAGCGATCACTAAGACAACCTGGTCCGAAATGTGCCAGCCTTTATAGCAGAGGGGAGGGTTCCAGAAAGCTCTGGGCCAAAGCCCTGACACACTCCAAATTCTCATTGGATAATCAAATGAATATCAAAATTTTATCATTACTGAATAAATAAATGTAAAAAAAATTCGATTTGCCACACCCTAAATTGGCGGGAAGAGATAGAAGTGTTGATAACTTTTGAATATCAAAAACAAACACTTAACACTCCAGTTTAGGAAACCGTGACATAATTACTTCAGCAATTAATAGTTCATCCTCACCACAGAGGGCACAACATAAATTGATGGTAGAGATATCTGTCAAAAAATGTCCAAACTTCTTGCACTAGTAGTTTCAAAGTTAGCGTTACGGATGGCCTTATCCATGACACTTAATTTGAATGCGCGGGGCGGGTGTACTTCCGGTACAATATTTATGGGAACTGGGAAAGAAGATAAACGGGATAAAATGACGTATAAAAAGAAAAGATAGAGACAAAGCTTTCATTACAAAACATGTACATGAATATTATTCACAATCCAAAAAAGAAAAGAATAATGATAAATAAAATGAAGATATTCTCATATCATCATACTAAAATGTCTTAAAGAAACGAAGGAGTGCATTTTATAAGAAGAAAGTAAATAATAAAACGAGCGCTTCATGTAAACGAAAATAATTGTATTCGTATATAACTTAATGAAAAGTAGAGTATAATCTTATATAGTGCACTAGTTTTCCACAAAAATAATTTTGGCCGGGCTCAGTGGCTTAGACGTTTGAGGCGCTGGCCTTCTGACCCCAACATGGCAAATTCGAATCTGGCTCAGTCCGGTGGTATTTGAAGGTGCTCAAAAAATACGTCAGCCGCGTGTCGGTAGATTTACTGGCACGTAAAAGAAATCCTGCGGGACTGAATTCCGGCACCCCGGCGTCTCCGAAAACCGTAACAGTAGTTAGTGGGACGCAAAAACAAAATAACATTATTATAATAACTTTTTAGCCATTCGAATGATAGGAGAAAAGTGATGAGGGGAATTTACTTTGTTAATAGGAAAGGATTTTCATTTCTGGCTTTTAAAAGAGCTGTCGTTCCCTCTAGATTCCTTCTCAAGTTGACCCCGATTTTCTGCGAGTTTTAAGGCCGTCGGTACCCTCTACCTGGTATTTTATCTAGAAACAAACTGTTTCTTCTAGTAAAACGGTAGAGTAAAATCACTGAAAACTTATAACAGTCGCCGACTACTGAAGCATTGTAACATCTGTATTCAACTCCATTGTTTTAGCAGTTTGGAAACACTGAATTGCATATCCGTATTCATGCGAGCCTGATCATGATCAGTATTCCTATGGGTCGGGGTGCTGTGTGCTATTCTACACTGCCATACGTATTGGGGTGGGATTACATCGTGCACATTTCTTTACAGTTAAATTACAGTTAACTAATTGTTTTCCTTGATTAGGAGAAGCCAGTACAGCTAAAATGTTTAACCATGGAATCATCTTAATCAGTTCCCGAGAAAATGGTGTTGGGAGCGACCTCTGAATGAGTAATGTCACAGGCGTTGCCTCGCTTATTTCCCCTTCATCCTGAGGGTTGGCCAAATTCTACGCCCAAACGTTACCTGTTTTCCTTTCCATCCGGAATTCTTGTGATGACGAGTGTACAAAAAGTTATATTTTGAGCTATACCATTTTTTCATGTGATATGAAAAGGGTATCTACCTTCCTTTCTCCACTTAGAACTGATGAAACATGGTGATTAACAAAGTTAGCGTAACTCACTCATAAGATCTAACTATACCTCTTTATGAGATAATCTGCAGTCTGTTTTCCCTTTCAATTCCTACCAGATGTACAGTCACTCAAAAAATATATAAAAAGAACGCATGGTGATGATGATGATTGTTGTTTAAAGGGGCCTAACATCTAAGCTCATCGGCTCTTAAGGAACGCATGGTATTGCGTAAGCTCCTCTGAAGTACACTCTTCTCAGAAATAACTCAACCTATTGATACATGTAATGCTTGTTGTGGGAATCTACAGTGTTAGTATCTACATGGGACGTGAATTATATTTTGATACTAATCAAAATGCAGTCTGATAAAATATTAAACGCGAGGAATATACAGTTTGCATTCATTCTTATTGAAAGACTATACATTGCAGGAATTAAAAAATAAGCGCTGAATATGGGACTGTAAAGGACATTTTCCAAATTACTGTATGTAACGTATTTTCTTGAGTTTTTAGGGGAAGATTTTCCTCCTTCAATCTTGATGTCAATTACATAACTATAATAATCTGCTTTGTCTTTCCTTTTACCGCTACACTTTGCATTACGTCGCACCGACACAGATAGGTCTTATGGTGACACTGAAATAGGAAAGGACTAGGAGTGGGAAGAAAGCGGTCGTGGCCTTAATTAAGGTACAGCAGCAAAATTCGTCTGGTATGAAAATGGCGACAGTGTGACTGAAGGAGAATAACAGACATAGCCGGCTCGGACAAGCAGGAAGACCATTAGCCGCTGAACACTCGCTGCTAGCAGGCCATGACATAGTTTACAGCACCACCACCAAAGTACTGTCAACTACTGTAGCTTCTCACGCTCGGCTACAAAGGGAAGCCACTGAAATCCTTAAGCATACCAACAGCTTCAACCGTAAGGAAGAATCTGAAGGGATAAACAAAGCCTGGTTTCCAGTCCTGAAAGCTTTAAATCTTGGAGGACACGATAGCCGTGGCAAACTAGAAAAAGCAAGGGGTGTTCAGCTGCCTGTCTCGGAAGAACCGCAGAACAGCCAGTCAGCGACCGCCCCTGCAATATGGCGGACTAATAGGTGAGCAGACCATACTGCGTGGTACAGCTGCTCCTATTATCTCAGTTTTATGCAACCCGCAGATTATAGCCTAACCTAAAAATATTGACCATGGCTACTCACAACAATGTCTTTCTATAATTCGTTTATTCGTGTCAATCAAATCAGCATTAATGATAAAATACCGAATGGTAGTAAAGAATCGTGAAAATTCAGTATCACAGAAAGCCATGGTACAGAGAATGTAATGGCTGAATTACTAGAAATGGTATTGACATAACAGCAATAAACGACAACGCGTGATAGCCGAATGTGGTAAAAGTTACAGGAGGAAACCGGTGCTGGTTAGTCGGAGGTTCGAGTACGATGTAGGACGAATACTTTTATTTCGTTGTTAATATTCTTGTGAGACGCATTGTTTAAAACAAATCTAAATTGTGATCAGTTATCATATTGCAGGTACTCTGCTATGTTTATATCTAAGTTGCTCTGCAAAGAGCTATTTGCAGTAAAGTAAACTATTATCGACAGAGATGCAATGGGATTGTGTATGGCCACAATCTGACCACCTCCTTCGCTAATGCATATCTGAGCACGGTTGAGAAAAGACATTCTTGCTTGCTGCAATATATATGTTGGAAGATGCCTGCAGGCTTGCAGGCTTCAGTGATGAGCCTCCGTAAATGATTCGGACTCTCTGGCTGTACACAGCCTCTTTCTTTTAAGTAACAACATATCAAAGGCTTATGGGTAGCGTGGAGTGCAAGAGACGCGTGTGACACACTCCCTTCTCACACTTACGGGTTTCATGATGAACTGTTTTCATTCCTTAGCTGTACAACGTCTAGTGGAAAATATCTAGTGGAGTAAGGTCAGGTGATCTAGCCGGCCATATGACAGGACCCCTCGTCCAATCCATGGTCCAGGATATATCTTACGCAAGTGGTTAGGTACTGCCAACGACCAGTGTGGAGGAGCTCCATCCTGCTGGTACCACATCTTCATCCGTATCATAAGGGGCACATTCTCTAATAACAGCGGGAAGTATTCACGAAGAAACTGTAGAACGCGTCGTCCCTTGAGGTTTTCATCGAAGAAATATAGTCCATTATCTTGTCACCTATTATCCCACACCATACGTTGATGCCTCATTGTACCTGAAATCGAGATCTCCTTATCCAGTGAGGATTAACAGTTCCGCTGTTATGACATCTGGATTCGTCACTAAAGAGAATGTACGTTAAGAAATCCGCATCCGATTCAACTCTTTCCAATACCCATTACAACATTTCTATCTGCTTTTGAAAGTCATCTTCGTGAAGTTCCTGGTGTAGTTGTTGACGGTAGGGGTGGAATTTATAGCAGTGCAATGCGCGCTTTGCAGATATATGACTGATGTTCAGTTCATTTCCAATGGCACGTGAGCTTGTATGCGGGTTGTACGCAATTGCATTTTGAAAACCTTCTTCGTTATTTTCGAACGTCACTGGAGATCCGGAACGGGAGCTAATGTATGAAATGACCACGTTGCACGCAACCGTCTTTCTTTTTTTTTTTTTTTTTGCTAGGGGCTTTACGTCGCACCGACACAGATAGGTCTTATGGCGACGATGGGATAGGAAAGGTTTAGGAGTTGGAAGGAAGCGGCCGTGGCCTTAATTAAGGTACAGCCCCAGCATTTGCCTGGTGTGAAAATGGGAAACCACGGAAAACCATTTTCAGGGCTGCCGATAGTGGGATTCGAACCTACTATCTCCCGGATGCAAGCTCACAGCCGCGCGCCTCTACGCGCACGGCCAACTCGCCCGGTCAACCGTCTTTCAATACGTCGAAATGCATCTACAGTTGGTAGCCTTCGTTCAGGAAATTGTTCTTGATACAAGTGCCTGGATTCAAGTGAATTCTGCCTTGCTTCCCCACAGTGCAATATTCACATAATCATCCCGTGCTTTTGCGCTAACCGTACAGTAGGCGTTCGCAATTTTCTGCAAAGGTTACGACGTGCTCTGTTATGTGCACAACAAGTCGAATGTGCGCGGTTGTTTGCTTGAACGGGTGTGTCATAATGTTGACAACAAGTGCAGTTACATTACAATACTGGCTTACTGCTACGCCTAATTTTGGCCAAGTGATGTCGCGAGACAAGTACTGCTTTCTTCGAAGCTTCATACATTTCAATAACAATGAAAACCACATTGCTAAAGGGTCACCAGGTTACGATCCATTATTCAAGATAAGGCCTGTCATTTCTATTGTAGAAAATACGTACCTGGAGCATGCTTCACGTGGAAAATGCTGATCAGTTGATGAGTCTATGCTGAAGTTTACGGGAAGGCTGTGGTGTAAGCAATACCTTCCTTCAAAGCCATCGACAAAATGGGGTGTACAGTTGTGGTCACTATGCGACAGTAAAAGTGGTTACCTTTGCAAGTTTCAGACGTATGTAGGAAAGGACAGTGATGAGTCAGTGCCTGGGGAAACTTTGGGAGAGAAAGTGGTAAAAAGCCCGACAGAGGGCTTTGAGTATACTGGCAGAATTGTGTATGTTGGACATTTTATTCAAGCCCAGCGCTTTTCACCCAGATTTCTGAGAAGAACATAGGTGCCTGCGGGACAGTGAGATGTAACCGCAAAGGACTACCTGAAGATATGAAAACTCTGAAAATGAAGAAAGGGCAAAAACCTAAGTTCTGGCATCTTCCATCCAAAGAAATGTGTATTAAATCTGTACACGTACTGGATCTACTACATTATACGGGACCCCTGTGACCAAAGGCCAGCACGTTAACCATTTAGCCATGGAGCCGGACTGCATTGTAGTAATAAGTCACCAAACTTCCTTATCAGTGTGTGTGTACTCGCTACAGTGTCGGGATAACATTGCTGGCTGCTCGGCAGCACGAAGGCAAGTACATCGATCAGTTTGAAGCAAAGCAAACTGTGTGCGCAGTATGCGACAACTTGAAAGAACTTCACCAGAATAGCTCTTTGCACTTTCACAGTGGCTTTACAGCCGCAGAAAAACTTGCTGAAAGGTTTGATACTGTGATTAAACCCGATAACAACTGGCACTGCAGAAGAATCGACCTCATGCTTCAGTTGAGTCACTAGAGGAATATTTTAGAGTCAGCAACAGGATTCCTTTTTTTTTTCAGATATAAGTATATTCTGAGAACGAACTGGCAAACAGATTCTCCAAAACACACCTTCAAGATGTTAGTCATTCCAGAAAGCTAATAATGAAGTCCATTTTTGATGGGTCCAATGGCAAAGTGTAGCAGAGTGCTGAAGTGTACAAGAATGACTTGCCCTCTTCTGAAGCTTCGGGGGTGGAGGGAGTTTATGATCTGAAATCGGCCTGTGCAGCTGAAGCCCATAAGAATTCATCGTATGTTTCAAAAATCATGGTCCTTCATCACAACTAGCACAACAGAAGAAAGATTCTCGGTGCTGCGACGCAATACTGAGAGAGAAAACAGACCGACTAGCTTAGCATTACTGAACATTAACAGTAATATCCCTTTCACAGCAAAAGAGGTGCTAGAAATCTTCTGCACAAAATTTAAGATGAGACTGAGCTTGAATAACGTCTGAGAATTCACATGGAGCGCATCTTACACTGTAGTGGTCTCCTTTTCCTACCGATTTTTACACACCTGTGGGGTCGCGGATGCATACTGTGTAGCATATGTGGACTTGGCCCTGTTTTACGGCCGGATGCCCTTCCTGACGCTAACCCTATATGGAGGGATGTAATCACTATTGCGTGTATCTGTGGTGGATGGTAGTGTGGTATGTAGTCTGAATATGATGAGGAGAGGGTTGGGACGAACACATACACCCAGTCCCCGAGCTAGAAGAATTAATCAGAAGCGATTACAATCCCCGACCTGACAGGGAATCGAACCCAGGACCCTCTGAACCGAAGGCCAGGACGCTGACCATTCAGCCAACGAGTCGGACATCTTATACTGTAGTAGTATAAAATATGTATTGTTTTTTGTATCTCCTGTAACTAAGCAAGTCACTATGCGTGTCAACACTAGTCTAATGAATTTAGTTTTATTACAAAATCTTGGTCCTTGAATACTTTACTGACTTTCGGTCTGTACACTATAATCATGGGTACCTGAGCTAGACATGTAATGAACAGTTCGCGTGATCACTTGATCCCCCACCATCACTAGCGGTCCTCCGGAAAAATGCTGAATCCGCCCCTGGACGCGGTTGTAGCAGACCAATTCAATCCTATCGAAGGCTATAACGTCTGGACTGTTTTATGGTACTACCTTGCAAGTAATGATACACTCATGTTCGGGCCTGATAGAAATGTTGATTTTTCTCTCAAAGCAACATTAATCACCACCGCCATTCATTCAAGTACTAGCTGCGATATTTCGTACTTCATACCATGTATAGAGTTGTGAATGAATTGGTGCATTTAATGATCGGTTCCTGTTGGATTAATTACGTTTATTACTTGACTATACTTGTGATTATAGTCTTAATTCACCAGTATTCGACGTGCAGAAGTTATGAGTTGTACTGTTTCAACAGATGTATAGCACTGGATATTAAGGTGAGATTCTATAGCTCGATCTTAAAGGTAAGTAGAGTACAAGTGTAGGCTACAGAGAAGAATATGAATTTCTTGTGACTTTTATGACCGTGTACATACATCAATCGTAGCTCTTTGTTTTTTTCAGTCCGTCAAAGCACGAAATACAGGCCTCGTGTTATAAATTTATTATTTCGTGAACCGACTGACTGAAAACTTAAAAATTATATACACCGAGTAGAGATTGAAAAGAACGGTTTCCTTCTTAACAAACAAGAAAAGAGAGAAAAGAGCAACTGTGAAAGTGTGTGCTATACGCACAAATTATTCCAAATTGAAATTGAATTCATACGGAAACATTACACGAAAATGTCTCCATAAAAACTGGATTTACAAAGAAATGTTAAAGAACAACAACGGTTGAAGTGGTACCGAACAAAATATTCCTCGCTGGCCAACAAGTCCACCCTGCTTCATAGAGCAGCGCCCTTTCTTCTGGAAAACGGCTCGGATTTTTTTCTTTTCTGAAATGCGGCTGGCTAACCCCAGAAGTACGTCCGACATGGCCATTTATACTGTTATAGGATGACATTCCTTCCTTTCAGACTTTCAATAAGAAAGGGGGAAACTGTTACCCAAGAAATAAAGGAATACCAGCGGAAGGCCTTTCTGATATTAGAATGTACAACGTTATGGCAGAGTTCAGAGTTCACAGTTCACCCAAACAATGCCGAAAGCTATTACTTTTCCACAACCCTTCACAAAGTCCATATTTCTGAGTCCCTTGGCTCACAACGCAGCAACCAATGTTCTAGTCAGTATGCAGGGTTCATGGCTTACTGGAAGATGACAGCCATTGCGATGAAAGTCCTAAGGATATCACCGTTTCGGATAGTCCACTTAAGATCTAGGATATACTCGCCATAATGATGGTATCCTGCAACCTAACTTACTCCATGGTTTTGTGGGAAAATGACAAGGATAGCCTTTCTGAGGATATATTCAGGCACATTGAGAAGCAATTCCCGGACTTCGATATGACAAATCTTCGCAAGACCAAAAACAAATGTCGTATTTCTCTAAATGGGAGGGTCAAGGCTGCAGGAGAGTTAACAGTGTAGCAGTATAGTTTACGATCTCTCATGTATTTTAACTCACAGAGGCTTACACACTGAACGATGAATCACATAACAGTCTATAATGAAGATGTATCATTCATTATCAGTGAAGGGACACTGGAAGAGGTTGATTCAGAAGTACTACTTCAATGGAGAATATACACTATCGACCGGGATACTGAAGAACTCATAGCAGTTGTCTGTCCTGATATACAAGACTGAGATCAGACAAGCAAGCTTCAAGTTTTACTTGCCTGTTGACATGGTGATCATAGCCGCGTGAACTCCCGTTCTTCGTGAATCCGAACCACAAGGAAGTGACTTTCCATTCCAAACATGCATTGGCCGGGATTCGAACAGCAGCTACACTGGTGAATACTACTATCCTACCACGTCTTTATTCGATACATTTTCATGACGACACTTCAAATAATGATTCTATCGGAGGGACAAATTACGATAGAGCTCACCTCGTGGACATTAAAATTTAAGGGTGAATAAAAACAAGTTAACGCAGGTCCAAAAAGTTGCTTTGCTGGGTATCTTGGACAGTGTATACAATTTCAAAGGAAAAATGAAAACTTTTAGATGCTCTAGCGGGTATTGGAAAAGCATTCTAATTGAATGTATTACTTGGTAAAACAAGGGGAGAAGGTAAAATTCCATTATCTGTGGCAATTTCAGCCATAGTTGCAACTTCACTGGCAGGAACAATACGCACTTCTTTTGAAATTCCCCTGGTTGACTTACACAGAAGTGTCGCAGCAGTGTAGAATCCGTCCATAAAACTGCGACCTGACTAAAGTGTGCTCCAATCATGATATACTACGAAACACAAAAAGGCGCTAGATGCCTTGGATCTTACTTCAAGGGACATCAGAAATTATTACTGCCATGGGAGGCATCGCAATCTTATTTCCGGGCGATTTCCGTCAAACTCAGGCTGTCATTTCACAAGGAACGCGAGTTGACTAATTAATGCCTCCTACCATAAGGGACCGCCTGGGTAGTGATGTTCACTAACACGTGTTTGCCGACACAGTCCTAATGATCAATAGTGCAGCAAAGCTAATGCAGTGAGCTCGCAGTTTCGATCAGTGGTATTCTGTGGGGAAAAGAGTGAGTTATAGGACGAAACTATCTTTATAGCGGTCTCTATCCAGACCGACTTTCGCTGTACGGGATTGGACGCTGAAAGTAGTGATATTTTTATATTATTTTATAATTCTGCATTACATCACATAGACACATATAGGACTTATGGCGACGATGGAATAGGAAACGGCTAGGAGCGGGAAGGGAGCGACCGTGGTCTTGATTAAGGTACAGGCCTACTATCTTCCGAACGTAAGCTGTCAGCTACATGACCCAAACCACGCAACCACAGTAAGAATGATTGCTAGCACAAACATGTGGGAACAATGGCAGGAGGGTACTCGGAATTCGTACATGAAAGCTAAGTTAGGAATAAACTTGATGAAGCTGTACCTATAAACCAGCTTCGGTGATGGGATGGTGTGAAGCGAATGGAAGAGGATACGTTACCTATCTAGGAGAATAATGAAATCGGCCACGGGGGGGGGGGCTAAGTGAAGTAGATGGAGACCAAAGCGATGATTGCTAGACTAGATTCTTAATGATTTAAGGCGTATCGTCGCCATAAGACATATCTGTGTCGGTGCGACGTAAAGCAACTAGCAAAAAAAAAAAAAATGATTTAAGGCGTGTGAAAGTAGTGAGAAATAAAGAACTGTGGAGGTGTTTAGTTAACTCACAGAGGCTTGCACACTGAACGATGAATCACATGACAGTCTATAATGAAGATCTATCACTCATTAACAGTGAAGGGACACTGGAAGAGGTTGATTCAGAAGTACTACTTCAATGGAGAATATACACTATCGATCGGGATACTGAACAACTCATAGCAGTTGTCTGTCCTGATATACAAGACTGAGATCAGACAATTAGCTACCTGGACGAACCATTCTCACACCCCAGGAACGAACGACCAAAGCGATTAACACCACAGTTTTCGGCGCACCAACTCATAGACAACTCTGTGGGCACACTGGTAGAACTGCGAGAAGTAGTACAGTGCCCTGTGAGGTTCAGTAACTCCCCAGGTCCTGTGCGTAAGCTCTATAGATAAACGGGTACTCCTGCAATGTGTATTCCGAATGCCCCCTAACTTTGAAACGGTTTTCACCTTAAAGTTACTTCCCTCACCAGATCTGTAACTGAAACTACGATATTAATAGGTTGTGGGATGGATGAGCCTGCTTTTATTTCCTGGAATCCACTCATACCGACTAGTTACGCGTTCGAATATAAGTATCTACAGCTACTGCTTTTCAATGACGATAAAGATATCACAAGGGCAGACTTCAGCTTCAACTGCTTTTGACATGGCCAATTACAAGTCGCTGCTCCCGTGTCAGCAGCACCGCTTCTCTTCTTATTTGCACAAATCAAGGCAGGACAAAACGCATTTTCTACCAGGAGGACAGTTAGCCTGCCTCAATTCTAGCAGTTATCCGACAGAAAAATGTAGTGCAGCTATACCCTTACCATCATCAACTCGTCAACAACAGAAACGTGTAGCCGGTTAAAAAATAAGGTAATGCCATAACCACGGTGGTTCAAAAGTATTATGGCATAAACTTTTCGGACACTTATTTCTCAATCGCGGCATATCACGCCTTGCAGACTAACAATACTTAACGAAATATTCTACCATTGCTGCAGCGTGAAGTCCTACACAAGGGTGATCTTCCGCTATTAATGTAAATTAATCTGTCTGTTTTTAGTTCATTGTGTACAGTGTGCATTTCATTTCATAACTTTTACTAGTTCTTCTGTATGTCTCAGAAACCTGCAATATAAACAAATATAGTTTCAGGAGTCTTGAGGCCTTCACAAGGATCCTTCAAATTCCATGGAAAGAGAAACTGACAAATACTGAGGTCCCACGCAAAGTAAACTAGAAAGGAACCCTCGTGAAAATAACACGCAAACGAGTCATTCCTTGTGAGGCCACTCCCTACGACATTACTGGTTCCTGACGTCAACTGCAGGTCATATTTTCTGGAAGTAATCTCGATGAATACTCAGGTCGACCATTTTGAAATATAACATGGCATAACAGTAAAGATCCAAACAAGAAATGAAAAGGGCTACGCACGACCGTGAAAAATGGCGTTATTACATGACAACTGACCAGTCCTCGGATTGATTACAAGATGATTATTGTGCAATAAGAAAAACAACCCTGCGAATAAAGCTATTTACAAAGGAGAGAGAAATTATAGGCTACTGATTTCGACAACATGCTTACTGCTTTCCTCAAACTGAATATCAGAAAATAGTAGAAAATAGGGAGGAAAAGCAGCTAAGAAGAGAGATGCTGGTAACGATTCAATCTCAGACCCACGACCTTATATATAAATCCTATTCCCTCAAAGTACCTAAATGCAAACCTAAGTACATAACTGTCAGAAATATTAAGGGCATAAACATGGATTACTTAAATCACGACGCTTATCAACTGCCGTGGGACGATATACGGAGTCTAAATGACACTGACGCTAAAGTTAACTTGTTTAATACGATGATAAAGAACTTATATGACAGACATGTCCCTAAACGTCGAATAAGGGTTTCTCGCCTTTCTTGTCCATCGCTAGATGATGAAACCAAGGGAATGATGGCCCATAGAGACTCGTTATTTCGACATTATAAACAAACTCTAGATGACACAGACTTCGAATCTTACCGCATCTTAAGAAATCGCACAAAGCAGTTGTTCAGAAATAAAAAATATAGATATTTCCGAAATTTAGCTAACAACTTAAATTCCAATCGCGCATGGAACAACTTAGAGCTCTGGGAATAGGAAAACATCGACTGAGACAGACCAATCCTGACATTTCACTTGACGAACTGAACGATTACTTTAGTAGAATAAAATTCAACCTACCCCAATTAACTGCACCGACTCACCACCCTCACCTCCAGCCAATCCACCATTCACATTTCACAGTATCACAGAATATCAGGTTAAAAAGGCTTTGTATTCCATTAAATCAAAGACTACAGGTGTAGATGATATTCCTATTACTTTTATACATAACATTATGGCTGATGTCCTGCCTATACTACTGACGCACATACTGAACTACTGTTTACTCAACGGAACTTTCCCTACTATCTGGAAAACGGCCAATATTATACCGGTACCTAAGATTTAAACCCACAATCATCCTCTGACTATCGTCCTGTGTCCATACTCCCTGCGCTTTCTAAAGACTTTGAAGGTTTAGTATATAAGCAAGTTCTGGAATATTTGAATAAAAATGCTCTTTCGGAACCTTTGCAATCTGCATTTGAGAAGGGTCACAGTACCGCGACAGCACTTTTGAAGGTTACTGAAGACATCAGAAACGCTATGGACTAACGACTGCTCACTATACTTATCCTTCTTGACTTCAGTAGCGCCTTTGACACTATAGTAATTCCGACTATGATAAAGAAAATGGAACTGCTAAATTTCGACCTGGCTGCGCTTAAGGTTTTTAGTTCTTATTTGAGTAACCGTCAACAGCGTGTAACAGTAAACGACAAGGCCTCTAAATGGAAAATGAAACTTAGTGGTGCACCACAGGGCAGTATTCTAGGGTCCTTACTTGTCTGTATTTACATCAATGACATACCATCACTGATAGGAAATAACACACACCACCTCTATGCTGACGATTTACAAATTTATCGACACTGCAAGACTTCAGACTTAGAAGAAACAATACATGATATTAACAATGACCTCCGACGACTCAGTATATATGCACAACGAAATTCTCTTATACTGAACTCCACAAAATTTCAGGCAATCATAATTGGATCACGAAAATTACTGAGCTGCTCAAACAATGTCGCAATCCCGCCTATCCAACTGAATGGTAACATTATACCCTGCAGTAAAACGGATAAAAATGTCGGAATAATTATGAATGAAACACTTGATTTGTCTGACCACACGAAAGAAATACAGTACGTAAAAAGATTTTTGAAGTGCTTCACCCTCTTAAACGGCAGAGGTATGTATTTCCATTTGAGCTAAAGGCCAAACTAATACAGACACTGGTTCTCCCTATTCTTGATTATTGTGACGTTGTTTTAGTTGGCATGACGAGAGAAGAACATTTAAAATTCAACGAGCACTGAATTCCTGCCTGCGATTTATTTACAATGTCGGGTACGATGTTCATATCATCTAATACTATCAGGCTCTCTCATGGCTGAAGTATGAAAACGTCGGCAGCTACACATTTTAACGATGGTGTTGAGTGTGTTAGATGAAAGTCAGCCACTGTATATTTCTTCTAAATTCACCTTTTTTATCATCATTTCACAACTTAAATACACGTTCGAGATCCTTTTTTTTCTATTCCAGTGCACCGCACAAATAAAATTAATAGATCATTTGTGGCGACCGGTGCCAGACTATGGAATTCCCTGCCGGTTCAGGTCAGAGAAACTAGCTCTTTGTCAAGATATTAGGTCGCCTGCCGAGACAACCTGCTGAGGACAGCTGACTGAATGGTTGAAGTATGAATGTGTGCGTGCCTGAGGATTAGTTATTTTGAAGAGTACATATTTAATATTAATTATTTTTAATATTAATTTAGATAGTACTTTATTTAAATTCGTTTTCATTTCTATTAATTTTTGTAGTCTTAACTATTTTAAGTATCTTAGCATTTCATTTAAGATTTTTAGTAGAATGTGATTAAGTGTATCAATCAATCAATCAATCAATCAATCAATCAATGAATCAATCAATCAATTCTGATCTGCATTTAGGGCAGTCGCCCAGGTGGCAGATTTCCTATCTGTTGTTCTCCTAACCTATTCTTAAATGATCGCAAAGAAATTGGAAAATTATTGAACATTTCCCTTTGTAAGTTATTGCAATCCCTAACTCCCCTTCCTATAAACGAATATTTGCCCCAATTTGTACCCTTGAATTCCAACCTTTCTTAATATTGTGATCTTCTCTGCTTCTACAGACACCACTCAAACTTATTCGTCTACTGATGTCCTCCCACGCCATCTCTCCACTGACAGCTCGGAACATACCACATAATCGAGCAGCTCGTCTCCTTTCTCCCAAGTCTTTCCAGCCCAAACTTTGCAACATTTTTGTAACGCTACTCTTTTGTCGGAAATCACCCAGAACAAATAGAGCTGCTTTTCTTTGGATTTTTTCCAGTTCTTGAATCAAGTAATCCTGGTGAGGGTCCCATACACTGGAACCATACTCTAGTTGGGGTCTTACCAGAGACTTATATGCCCTCACCTTTACATCTTTACTACAACCCCTAAATACCCTCATAACCATGTGCAGAGATCTGTACCCTTTATTAACAATCATATTTATGTGATTAACCCATTGAAGGTCGTTTCTTATATTAACGCCCAGGTACTTACAATGATCCACAAAAGGAACTTTCACCCCATCAACGCAGTAATTGAAACTGAGAGGACTTTAACTATTTGTGAAAATCACAACACCATCCAGGTCACCTTGCAGCCGCTCACAATCCTGTAACTTATTTATTACCCTGTACAGAATAACATCATCTGCAGCAGCCTTATCTCTGTTTCCACTTCTTTACACATATCATTGATATATATAAGAAAACATAAAGGTCCAATAATACTGACTTGAGGAATTCCCCTCTTAATTATTACAGGGTCAGATAAGATTCGCCTACTCTAATTCTCTGAGTTCTATTTTGTAGAAATAGAGCCACCCATTCAGTCAATCTTTTTTCTAGACCAATAGCACTTATTTTTGCCAGTAGTCTTCCATGATCTCCCTATCAAATGCCTTAGATAGGTCAATCACAATACAGCCAATTTGGCTTCCTGAATCCAGGATATCTGCTATATCTTGCTGAAACCCTAGAAGCTCAGCTTCATTGGAAAAACCCTTCCTAAACCCAAACTGCCTTCTGTCAAACCAGTTATTAATTTCGCAAACACGCCTAGTATAATCAGAAAGAATGGTTTCCCAAAGCTTACATGCAATGCATGTCAAACTGACTGGCCCGTAATTTTCAGCTTTATGTCTATCACCCTTTCCTTTATACACAGGGGCTACTATAGCAACTCTCCATACATTTGGTATAGCTCTTTCAACCAAACAATAATCAAAAAAGTATTTCAGATATGGTACTATATTCCAACCCATTGCCTTTAGTATAACCCCAGAAATGTCATCAATTCCAGCTGCTTTTCTAGTTTTCAACTTTTGTATCTTACTGTAAATGCCATTGTTATCATAGGTAAATTATAATACGTCTTTAATATTACTCACCTCCCCTATCTGAACATTATCCTTGTAACCAACAATCTTTACATACTGCTGACTGAATACGTACGTGTGAAGGTTGTTGATTACTATTCAAGTCTGTAATAATATTACAAGTTATGTTTATATGATGATAATCGAAGAGTGTTATACGTTGATCAGACTCGTAACGTACGATCGGTATGAGCTATCTTGGTGGAAATCCAAGCAATGGTCCAATCGAATCAGGTTGTGATTTGAAGTCAATCTTGAATGATGATACAATAACACATTTAAGTGTGATGTTGCACACAGTGATTGAGAACTTGTAAGAATTATTAATATACTCTCTTCACCAAGCTGTTCAATTAACGTACTTTCAATGTAGTATTGAATATCGTCTACTGAATAACTGCCTGATGGTAGCGTTAGCACACATTCATCGTAATAGAACTTGTTTACGCCATCACGCACAATATAGATTATATTGTAGCTTTCAAACGACAGAAGTCCAAGACCATGTGCCTGATGACCGAGTTCGATCGGTGGATTAAAGTAGACGGTTGTTTCAGGTCCTCCTCCGCGTAAGCGAACGTTCTTACAACGTTGGTCATCACGTGCACACTGATGCTCTTTGTCTACTGTCTGGGTTTGATATAAGAACATAAGACATAATCGCCCTACATGCGTGTACTGAATTTTTGCACACGGTTTTTATTGTAAACAATGTCTACACTGCTTCCGAAATAACGCATGAGCTCACATGGAAGAGGTAAATTCGCATAGCTATCGAAATACCATACTTTAGATTTACGTACGCAACGTAATGAGATCCAGATCCGTGACTGTTTTCTAAGTTAATTACAGCACTCTCACGTTCACGTGGGCATGCTGGTAGCTCATCTACACACCTCGAAAATAATGAATTCCTAGTTGTTTAGCAAACATAAACCTTCTTCGTGGGTTAGAACTCGATGTGGCAGTGCAGTGAGTAGACGTTTTTTTGGGAGATATGAAGATGCCAAGCCCTTTTTTTTTTGTATGGCGCTAGCTTCATGGTATACGCCTGCCTCGTTTGCAATTGCCTCCATTGTCTTGTTATGACGTTCACTCTCTTTCAACTGTTGCTTCGCTTCTTCTACAGCCTTAACAGCTCTTGCTACAGCACTAGCCCACCCAGGAAAGACACTAAAGCTGCTAGTCCAGCAAACAACGCAGGAAGAAATCCTGCTCGTTTTGGTACAGGAATAATTCGTGCACGTTTACAAAATATCGCTGTGCACTTCGGAGAATTTCTCGCTCTAGCTGCGCGTAGTGCCTTAGTAATTGCTACACGCAGATTTTATTCCCCTCGAGTAGCTTTTCGTGCAGCCTTCACAACTTCTTTCCATTCAAATGTTTTAGTTTTCCTCTTCATAATAATTTGATATAGTTTTTTCACCATTCTGTACACTACTTTACTCGTCAAGAGCGAAATATGAACTGACAGTTACTTGTTGTTTCGTTTGATATATATTACTATTGCCTACTTCATTATTCAGTTAGCATGAAGATTATAAAGCAGCATGACACACTACCTGTTAGTGACATGGTGCCACATCTCTTACCTAGTTCTGGTACAACTACAAAAAGATGACATGGAATGTTGTTTTCTTTTACTATTCGATGTATTATATCTGGCCAATCGGGATGTGGGAAGACAAATATTTTACTCACACTCATTACCTCTTTAAATGGCATACGCTTCGAGAATACTTGCGCTTTCGCAAAGTCACTATCAGACGCTATATACTATCCCACAAATCGTAATGCACGATCTGGATAAAGATGGACTGAAATATTTTCTATTCAATGCACATGAGCAAGTACCATCATCGGATGACGTGCATCCCAATTCTCTTATGATCTTTGACGATGTCGCAACAGAAGAGCAAAACGTTATTCGTACATGCATTAGTATGGGACGACATAAATATGTAGATTGCACCTATTTACGAAAACCTATTCTCTTGTGCCTAAGCAGGTGATACGCGACAACGCAAATATTATTGTGCTTTTTCAGCAAGATGAGCTTAACATGCGACATGTGTATGATCATATTAACACTGATATGACATTCAATGACTTTAAACGTATGTGTGCTACATGCTGGCCATCACATCGTTACGGCTTTTTAGTTATTGATGAAGAAAGTGATGTTCATTATGGGCGATATCGCATGGGTTTTGATCATTTTATATGCATCAGCACAAAGTTACTGACAGCACTTGATCAAAAACCACCATCATGTCAATATCCAGCAAAGAGATTACAAAACATATAAGCCGTGCTCGAAACAACAGTTGACGAAAATTTAAAGAGGTTAAATGTATTCAAGCAGACACTGATTTAGTTTTGAAAACGCAACTAGGTACACCACTGAAATACATTTTTAATTCTACTTCATTGCCCCAGTCCACAACTAGTTTTGTTTCCACGCAAACATCTTTGGTAAAGAGAAGTATAAACAAGAAAAGCATGAAGAGAAGCATGAACAAGAAAAGTATGAAGAAGAAAAGCGGGATGATGAAGAGAAGCAGGATAGGGATGAAAAAGAGGATGAGGAAGAATTTAACGATACTTCACCATCTAAGCGTGTTAAGATTTAATTAGAGATGTTATTGCTGAAGCTCCTACTACATCAACACAAGATCTACCGTCTTTGTCTGAGGTTATGATCTCTCCACAGTATCGTAATCAGTTTAAGACTTTTATTCGAAATACATATGGATCTCTCTTTGGTCCATGTATAGAAAACTCTTTACAGGACAAACTGACACAACCTACGGTATTCGCGATGAAGACGACTGATTGTGGATTGGTAATGCAAATGTTAAGATTAATAGCAACAGACTCATCGTAAAAGGTGTTACCTATAAACATGCTAAAGGTCTCTTAGATCTTATTTTCTCACGAATACCTGACAAGGATATAATTTTACAAGATGATATTAAAAATCGTAAAGCAATACTTTTTGCTACTGACGCAACACGACGTAATTAAAAGAGGGCAGAAGCTGTAAATGCAAATAAGAATCACACTATCGAGAGTTCATTTCTAAGCTGTTTCTGTCACATCAACCATCTGCACGTGATCTTAATGTTATTTACAAGCCTTTGTTGCCATACGTAAACGTAAGATACTGGAATGACCCTAAATTATACGTTGAACGATTACAACTTCTAAGAGCTTCGCAAGATGCTGGTAACACTGGTTACGCATAAGAAATTCTAGAAATAGAGAGAATTACGACATGCGGGTATTATTCAGTAATGGCTCGTCAAGATGCTCACCTGTGAAGATAAGCATCGCACACGAGTTACATAAACCAGCACATCGCATCTACTGTCGCAGACGCGTTATTACACGCGGAAGAGGTGATCTCTGACAAGCAGACTTAGTAGAAATGATTCCATATGCCTCTAGCAATAAGGGGTATAAGTATCTACTTACTGTCATCGATGTGTATTCTAAGTTTGCTTTTGCACGACCTGTGCGTTCTAAGACAGCAGCTCAAGTCAAAGGCGCATTTGAACATATTGTTGAACAATCAGAACGCTGCCCAAGGTTTCTTCAAACCGATCACGGTAAAGAGTTTTACAACAAGGATTTTCCTTCTTGCCTTTAATCGTACACTCAAAACAATGATGTGGCGAAAATTTACAGCTCAAGGTTCTTATCGTTGGATTGAACTGCTACCTAGACTCGTGTCTACCTACGATACACCTCACCGCACTATCGGCACAAAAGCCACGTCTTGTTACTAAGAATACACCACGCTTAGATGCTATTCATCACGTAATCAAAACGGTTGATCCACGCCTCCATCGCTTTAAAAAAAAGGTGATTTCGTTCGCATCAGCAAACACAAATCTATCTATGCAAAAGGATACACCCCCAACTGGAGCACAGAATTTTTTCAAATCAGGAGTGTTAAGCTTACTAATCCAATTATATATTTATTTCGCGATCTCACAGGACAGCCTATTGAGGAGGATTCAACACAGAAGAATTGCAGAAAACAAAATATCCTGACCACTACTTAATCGAACGTGTTATTCGTCGTTGTGGAAATAAACTGTATGTCAAATGGCTTGGTTTTAATAACTTCAACTCACGGATTAATAAAGAGGATGTACTTTAAATCTTATATTTTTTATATCCTGGAACCTCTACCTCTCCTTTCTTCTACGACATAAGACAAGATTAAACTTCCAAGTCAAGATTATTAATACTAGTTAATTTTGGGCATGCTGTAGGGTAGGAATAATACCCGTTTCTGCCTAGCGTGCCATATATGGCACAGTGTAATTTTGGTATGACTGTCACTAGGAATGAAGAGAATTTTCATTTTCCATTGTCGATTGCACTTATTTGTTGTATATACTCTGTGACTCAACTGTCATTCTTTATCAGCTACGTGCGTTATTGTAGCATTGCATTATTGAAGTGAGAAGTGTGTGCCTTCATGAGAGGAACTGAATGCACGAGAAAGGTATGCAATTATTTATGAAGAATATGAACCATTCTGCAGAAGTTTCTTCTCATGATAATGTACTGTAAAGGCCATAGTTTAGGTGCATTGTAATTATTTTCCTGATTGTTTATAATTGACCGAGCTATTTACAAAACTACACTGCCGTGCCATGGCACACTAGGCAGATTACTCATGTTTATTTCTGGATTGGTTTAGGTTGGCTGTCCATGGAGATTAGTCAATACTAGAAGACGAGGATGCAATTGAGGTGGATGCCATCTTCATAGAACCTCCTGACCCAAATATTGAGTCAGATGAGGAATCAGCAGACGAGGATGGCGGTGTACTGCTAAATAATCTTGGACCCCGTCAACTACAGGCAGGAGCAGAAGCAGTATTGAGGAACAAGGAACGCCTAGGCGATGTTTCATCACCTTCTCTCATAACTGCTGACCCACAAGTACGCAATCAAGTTCTCATCCGCCCGTTGCTGTTGGTAAGAAGACATACCCGCGACTGGAAAGTAGAGGATCTCAAAGAAACAAGCAAAGTATTCCCCGTTAGTGACTACACAACACATAGAAACTTATCTTCTGTTGAATTATTTGAATTGTTTTGGGATAAAGAGCTTACAGAGTTTTTGATAACAGAGACTTCTAAATTATGCTCTCTTTAAAAACTGTGCTGATCCAAAGATATCAGTGGACGAGATGAAATGTTTCATTGGTATCCTTACTCTGTCTGAGTACAGTCCCCTTCCGAGTAGAAGGAGCTACTGGGATTCGGGTGCTGACATGAGAAATGAACTTGCGTACTGCGCCATGAGAAGAGACCGTTTCGAGACTATTATGACGTTTTTGCACGCGTGTGATAATACAAAAATAAACAATTGTGATAAAATGTGGAAACCACTCACACACAGACTGAAAAAAGAAATTTATTTCAAATTTCCGACCTGAGCAAAACCTGTCCTATGACGAATGCATGATAAAATACTATGGCAGACATGGCTGCAAACAATTCCTACAAGGCAAACCTATTAGATTTGGGTATAAGGTATGATGTTTGAATCGTGTACACGGGTACCTTGTAAATTTTGAAGTGCACTAAGGCCAAAATCCTCGTAAAAATGAACAGTATGAGAAGGATTTCGGTAAGGCTACAGCATCTTTCATTCAAATGATTGGAGAGTTTCTGGAGGAAGTGAAACCTTTGAGATTTAATTTTTATTTTGACAACTTATTTACGTCTAGTGCCTTACTAACACACTTACGAGAAGGTGGATATGGTGGTACAGGAACAATTCGCGAAAATCGCATCCCCAAAACTGTGAACTGATCCCTTGTAAGCAAATGATTAGGAAGAGAGCGGCTACTATGAGTACAGGAGTAGCAAGGAGAGTGGAATAAAAATCATACGGTGGCTTGATAGCTCTTCTGTTACTATTGCTTCAGCAATGCATGGAGTTCGGCCAGCTTCTGGTGTGTCTCGGTACTCGAAACAGCAAAAAAGGACATCATTGTCTCTCGCCCATATGCATCGGAAAATATAACCAGTATATGGATGGAACTGATCGAATGGATGAAAACACCGCACTGTATAGAATACACATCCGAGGGAAAAAGTGGTGGTAGCTTATATTAACGTGGTTAATAGTTCTGTCCACTCACAATGCTTGGGTTCTCTACCGGAAAACGGGGAATAATCTTCCCCACTTGCAGTTTAAAAGACATATTGTGCAGTGCTACCTGACATCCAATCCAACGCTACCGAGAGGGCCAGGTCGTAATGCAAGCTCTTCAGGATCCATCCGCATCAAAGACGACATCAGACATGATGGGATAAACCATCTGGTTGCCATGGTCCCTGATAAGAAACGGAAACGCTGTGTTGCGGAAACCTGTCAAGGTCGTCCCCGTACCATGTGCAATAGGTCTATGTATAGAATGTTTTGTACCATACTACACCCAGTAGGGCAATTGTGGTAAACAAACTAAAGACTAAAACTAAAAAAATTCAGTGTCGTAATTTGTTTGACATATTTATATTGTATAATCTGCCCAGCGTGCCATATATGGCACATGCATATTATCTGTGTTACATTGTGTATTAAAATAATTCCATTAAAATATTGTAGAAAAACACCATATACAGCCTTTAATACTATTTTTATATAGTTCATGTCCAGAAATTAATTCAGGCAGAAAAAGGTTAAAAATCAAACACCTGTAATATGTTTCACAATTCATATTTATTTTAGAATATATACATTTTCTTTAAGTAAATTCTCTGTCCTTTCTTACTGTCTTCGCTGTTCAATGCATACACCCAGTAACAGTTTTCCTTTTATTGCACCGGCAACGACAAGTGCTGCAATCTTCTCAGCAACTGTAGCATTAGGTGACGACGCACGCCGCATAGCTTTACGATACAGATTTTCATTAGCTACACGTCTTAGTTCAGGATTGTTTTGACGATAAGCAATGTCATGCTCTCTGCAGGCAGCATCTAACATATTACTACCACGATCACCACGTGCCAAGCGGACGTCAAGTCGAGTTCCATGGCGAAAGTACAGGTAACTAGGAAGATGAAGCTCAAAAGGAGGAAGATCAATCACCTTATTGGTGAAACCATGCCCAGCACGCTTCCTCACCTTTCTCCCAGCACGTTGCTTCACCTTTTTCTCCGACCGCTTGATTACTCTTTTCGCAGCAATGACAAGTGTTTATAGGCGAAGACAACTCGTTAGTTTTAGGTCCGTTATACAGTTTAATGAGTTGACATTTGCGGAACTATCTCCTAGGTCTCCTAGCTAAACTCACTTGTTCATGATGTAAAGTACACGTTTGAAGCTCTGACAAACAAGATCTTGAATCCACTCACGAAGCACCTTATCCCACATCATCTTTACAGTATTCGCAACTACAATGACAAAAATGCCTTTCGTAATGCATTCAACTCTTCTTTAGTAAAAGTGTCGTTACTTTTTGCAAGCATAAAACGTTTACGATTGCCTTTTCAACTGCGTTACACTTAGTATCAGATAGAAATGACATGATGTCGTTAATCTAAAAATGTTTCTTTCATACTGACGTCATCTCGATACTGCATTTTACGTATGTTGTTCACCTCGCGGCATGGACTGCAACACAACCAATCAAAGAGCATGCACACATGGCGTAAAGACTGTTTGTTTTTCCACTATGCTCCTTGTGAAGGGTTTTAAATGATGGACATCCTAATTCATGCATGTCGATAATTTCACATGTTGATGGTAGATACTCGCGCAACCTTTCCTTATTTTCACTACCCTTAAAAAACAAGATCTTCCCTTGATAAATGTGCGTTCATGAACATAGGTAGAAAGCGATAAGGTAATCCTTTTTCTTCCCACTGCAGACCTAAATATTTTTCTATCCATTGTGTCTGCTTTTTGTCTTCATCTGTTTGCAAATAGTACGGGAAAGGTGGGCTAAATACTAAACTAAAAACACAGTGCAATCTAACACAGCCACCTCTTTGAACACAAATTTGTTGCCGTTCATTTTAAAGCCTTGTACATCAACTATTCTGTTTTTTGCTAATTGTTTTACGTCGTACCGACACCGATAGGTCCTATGGCGACGATGGGACAGGAAAGGCCTGGGAATGGGAAGGAAGCGGCCGTGGCCTTAATTAAGGTACAGCCCCAGCATCTGCCTGGTGTGAAAATGGGAAACCATCTTCAGGGTTGCCAACAATGGGGTTCGAACCCACTATCTCCCGGATGCGAGCTCACAGCTGCGCGCTCATAACCGCACGGCCAACTCGCCTGGTACATCAACTATTAATGTTTTTGTCACAATGGAATAAAGCGCTCTACTCTCTACCACAGTATCTCAGAGACTAAAAAAAAATCACACTTTTAGCATCTATAAAGACTTGTGTTTACTAGGGATTATCTTGATAACGAACAAGTCTAAACATGCATAACCATGTCGGCGTAATCGCTCTATAACAGAATGACCTTCGTATAGCACGCGCTCAGTCCCTGTCGGAGACAACTCTGGCACATGTGAACAACTAAGTAGAGATGTGATGTGCAGGAGGGAAGGGCATCTGACTGTAAAACTAGGCCAAATTAGGAAGAGGGAAGGACATCTAAACCGTAAAACTGAGCTAGAGCAGGAGGAGGACACTACTAGGATGGGGAGGAGGGAAGAGCATCTATCTGTAAAACAGGGCCAAATGAGGAGGAGGGTAGCGCATTCTACCGTAAAACTAGGCAGATGAGGAGGGAAGGGCATCTGACCGTAAAATTCAGCCAAATAAGAAGGGAGAAGGGCATCTGACCATAAAACTGGGTCAAATCAGGAGTACGAGATTAGGAGGGAAGGGCATCTAGCCGTAAAACTAGGCCAGATGAGGGAAGGGTGCCTCACCGTAAAACTGGGCCAGATGAAGAGGAGGGAAGGGCGTCTGACCTTTAAACTTGGTCAGAGTGAGGTTAGGCCCCTCCAAAATTGCGTCTGTGAGGTTAGGCTTGCTCTCGAACACAAAATCCGCGAACATGGTGGTCAATGACCTCGTATCTGAACCCCTAGCCATACTGCTAGGGGTCAATGACCTAGGGTGCTGACTCGGTGATTTAGAATGGGCCTTGCCCTACTACCCTTGGCAATCCATAATTATCTCGGAACATTTACTAACGACACCATGAACTACTCACCACATTTCCGCTCTATACAATACCTTTGCTCTAACTTGCTGAATTAAATCCTTTTTTGTAGTTTATATTCTATGTTAGGCAGCTTTTTATCCAGTATTCTTATATTAGCCAAGACACTTACTCCCTTCATTCTTGCTCTTTATATCTTATCCGACCATCTCCCATTGCTGCTTATAATCGTCCCTTAACATTAATTTTTTTCAACGACTTCTAACTTTATCTTACCCACCCACCACTGTTCACTCTTAGAAAGCTTGAAACCCCTTTTAAAACCCATTATTCTGGGTTGTCTGCAGATTAACAACTGTTTCTCATGTACGCAGAACTGTCAGTCAGTTTGTGACCTTGGCATGCCTCCTTTACATGATTTAATGAAACCTCAACGGTCTGTATTAGAGAAATCAGTCCTCCTGGGATAACAGCCAATTAAGTATTTCATGGTTAGAATTTCGCCTGGTGGACTCCATCAAGTGTGTTCGAAACTGAAGGAGTACAAGGAAAGCTTTCTTCTTTGATAGCGAACCTTTCCTCCTTCCCCAACTTCATCATTCCATACTTTCATCCATCCAACCCTTTTCATGGACGTGTACAACTAAACATGCTGATATATTTTCCTTAGACTGAGTCTTTCGCTTCAAGATTATCGGCGGCAGCTTAGTATCAGCAGCACATCACGCAAGTACGGTACTAGCGTAGTGCCTTTTTTCCATATCCGCTGGTTTTCATTGTAAATATGTTTTGCCTGTTTCGACAACAGTCCTATTTGAGGGTACATCAAGTTTGAGCAGCACTTCGTCCATATCTGCTGTCTGTCCCATGTCAAAATTGTTGTTCTTTCGTTGTTGTATAACAAATCTGTGAAAGGAAAACCTGTACTTTTATTTTCAAATTATTTTGGCAGTTTTTGACAAAGTTTAGTTTCAGTAGGTTCGCATAAGCAGTCGATTATATTTCCTGGAATAATAACACATTGACGTTCTCCCTTTGAAATCGTCGTTATGTTTACAGACTACTTTAACCGCCCCGGTGGGAATAATTTTGTTTGAAATTAAAATGTCATTTTGCCAATTTCCTTGAACCCATTTCAACACTCCAAGTTTTATTTCTCGCCACATGGCATGTTTCTGCGTTAAGCACACTTCCCTTTACATAGTTTGTTCAAAATATCCTAACCATTCCTTCTATTGGTGATGTCCTTCAGCATTCCTATCCCCATGTTCCTCAGCACAACCTGGAATTCATAGCTTGCGGTATATGAACATACCCCGTTAGTATTTTGCATGATTAACAACCGTAATGTTAAACACGCAGTATATGAACATTCGAAAACACTCGTAAACTCATCTCGGTAACTGATCACTCGGGAGAGATTGCTTCAGCGGAACTACCCTACACCTATTGGCAACCAATATTGCGTGAAATGTCTCTTAGAGATGGGAGGGAGTTAAATATCGTAACATGATCATGTAACCTGTTCCATCACAGTAAGCTGTTCCAGAAATATTATATTATTATATAAATATAATACAAATGTAACTGTCTCAGCGAAACGCAGGGAAGAATATTTGTGATTGGCTAACGGATATTAGGCTCCATAAGGAAGAACGATAGATCCCTTTAAGCATGAACTCTTGCGCAGGCGCGAGTGATAATTTTGTAGTAGCTGGGAGGCAGTACTGACATTTCTACCCTGTTACTTGTTGGACGACTACAGATAATTTTAGCATACCTGCCAACTTTACAAAACCAAAAATCAGGAGATTTTAATATGAAAATCAGGAAAAATCAGGAGATACAATTGATCAAAACTGCTTATTCTACATGTCTTGTACAATACAGTACTACAATATATTTATAATACTTATTGTCTCAAAGCCCGATTGTAGCTATACGAGGCTACAAGGCTAAAAATTACACATCTCTATTCCCTCACAGAAAGTATGTGAGTGAGATGATTGGTCCCTGATAAGCCTGCTGAAAATAGTATGAACGCATGTGTGAATCAGTCATGCACTTAGATGCCATTCGGCTACTTAGCAAATGCATAGATTAATATATTGCACCATGTGCCCGTGCGATTATGCAAAGCGCAATGTTATTTGGATCAAATAACTAGCTGATGAACCCGTGCTTCGCTACGGAATTCTCAGAAAGACTGTCCTAATAGTTTTCTCAACTAAATTCAACATAGGTCATTACAACGACGCCAGTATGAATGTTGCGATAAAAAGCAATGTTGTCATAATTATGAAATATCGATAAAATGAAAACAGCACATTTTCTCACGTTTAGCGAAATGTACTACGGTGTCGATCTAACAGTTCAAAAGTTTCAGAGCTAGAATGACCAGGCTGCAGACAGCCGCGAATACTCCTGTGTAATTATTCCGTTTAAGTATGCAAACTGCTCATTCCAATCACTGCCTCAGAGTAGGGATTGAATAGCTGGAATACTATGCTGATCCAGTGTGTTACGTACCAGTAGTATCAGAAAATGTATGAACCAGAGGAATGGCATGCTAAAGAAGAGAGAGATCCAACTCCCCAGCTACCTCCCGCCAATATTCAGGCAGGCTGTTATACTCCATACGCAGCAGTAATCCTATCTATCGGAGATAAATGGCAGCAGAATACACAAAGCACATCACAACAAACAATGGTCACTGTAATGTTATTGCCAATCAATTTTATGAGCTTTCTATATTGCGGGCCTTCACACTTAGTTTTCTTCAAAATCTGTGATTTAGAGCATCTAATGTCAAGCGAGTCCACCTTTCTTTCATGACAACCTCTTGTGTTATTTAAGCAATTGTTCCTTCATGACCTTTTTCTCATTCTTATAATTATCTTCACAATTTAATCACCATCACCACCAATATTATTGTAGTCGGTACGGTAAAACTTAATAACACATAAATAATCGGAAATTGTATTCTCTGTAACTTTTGTTATGAAGTACTTTTCAATATGACCAGTAAGATAGGTAATTAAAAATTAAATTTTTGTCACCTTCCCCTAAACTACCATTTTGAACAGAGTGAATAAAATTATTTATTGCGTAGACTGTAGTTCCTTATTCTGCGACTTTACATAAAATTCTGTTCACCCATTTTGACGTACCCCGGCGCTGTTATGAACTTAGCCAAAAAATCCGAATCCATGAATATCTCTATCATCATAGCCGGTACGGTAAAAATGTATAAGACGTAAATGATAGGGAATTTTATAATATATAACTTTAGTTATGTAGTATTTATCGATAGGGCCAATACTAACACAAATATTTGAAAATTAAATTTTACGCCTTCCCCTAAACTACCATTTCACTCAGCGTGAATAAAATTATTTATAGCCTAGATTGTAGCGACTTATTCCCCGACGTCATATGCCGATTTTCATTAAATTCTCTTCAGCCGTTTTCTCGTGATGAGCGTGCTTACGCACGTACGTACAGACAGACAGACAGACAGACAGACAGACAGACAGACAGACAGACAGACAGAAATTACGGAAAATTATAACGTGCATATCCCCTTGTTACTATGGATGGTCGCGACCGGTACGCAAATATCATTCTTTTTAAATTCTGAGCAATGTACGGACAAAAATCTTGTTTTATTTATGTTGAGATAAATAAAAATTAGTCTGAATTGTCTCAAATGGCTCGTAAAATCTCTAGAAAAGTCACTAGTAGTAGTTATAGTAGTCATCATTGAAATTCTGTCACTAAATTACTAAGAAACACTCAATATCTAGCGACGAGTCTCTAGAATCGAACAACGAGAATGGAATCGACTAGACTGATGTGAACGAACACCAACATAGAACGCGAGAACGAGAGATTGACAATCGATACATGCGTCGCGATCAGGACGAATAGGTCGCGATATAAAGGTTTCAATAAACATCGTACATTCGCGAACATTTCTCGCATTCATAAACTTCGATGTTTCGTTTGAAAGCGGCCAATGAGTGACGGACTTCTGGCCACTGGCGTAAAAAAGCTGAAACGGCGGCATTTGAAAATAAATGTTTGAAGTTCCCCAAAAAATAAGCTAAAATCGGGAGAAATAATAGAATAATCGGGAGGCGGGAAAAACTGTCGAAAATTGGGAGTCTCCCGCCTAAATCGGGAAAGTTGGCAGGTATGTTTTAGTTATTTGAAGTGCTTTGTATAAGGCTTACTGGTAGTACGGTACTACATACGATAGCGTAGTTCCTGGAAACAGTTCCACGTGGTCTTTCTACGTTATATTTCATGTTTCGCACTGTTGTGGACGATGAACTGAAGACAGGAAACGAGTCTCTGTAGCCCTTTTTTACTATCACAGACCACACAAAAATTTGTCGGAGCTGCAAGAAGCCACTCAGTAATAATAATATAAATAATAATACGACAGTTTTAAAAATCTCTCTCTCTCTTTTTTTTTTAATTATTATTATTATTTTTTTTTTTTTTTGCTATTTGCTTTACGTCGCACCGACACAGATATGTCTTATGGCGACGATATCTCAAAATTCTACCAGTGTATGTAGTTCTGAGTGTGTTCATGGTACTCAAATATCAGGTCCTGAAAAGCCATCACAAATGACATCTTGAGTACCTGTTCCTCTTGAACCGTCATCGACTGCAATCTGTGGGGCAGTGAAGCAACAGTTGCTATCATCCCTTTTACCAGTACATGAGAAAATGAATGATATAGAGAAAGAGAAACTGGACAAGTTACTTCCATAGCCGTTTACCGCAGATTTTCAGTCATTTTTCTATGGCGGAATACGACGATTTTTACCGAGCGAGTTGGCTCGCGTAGTTTGCATTCGGAAGATGTTGGGTCCGAACCCCACTGTCGGCAGCCCTGAAGATGGCTTTCCGTGGTTTCTCAATTTTACACCGGGCTGTTACTTACGGCTATGGTCGCTTCCTTAATAGCCCTGTCCTATTCCATCGACGCCATAAGACCAATCTGTGTCGGTAAAACGTAAAAAATAAATAGCCAAAACAAGTGCTTACGTTTTGTCCGACAGGAGGACAATTTCCTTATTCCGGCTGCATACAAAAAGTGTGTGCCACACGTTCGTCAACGCATTTTATAATGTCGGGTTTCAGTGTCTGTTCAACTACAGATCTTTGGACATCGAGGAATACCTACCTATCACTAGACAGTTTATAAATTGAGGTTTGGAAGTATTAGTTGAATGTAAATGGGTCATTACAAACATTTGATGGAAGAGTGACAAAATGGTGAAAGGAACAGTGGGAGAGTAGAAAGCGAGGTGAAGATATACAGTGGCGGCTCGTGACAAAAATTTTAGGGTGTTCACAACAACATTTTTGTTCATGTCTCAAATTAGCAGAAAAGTAACACAGGTACATAAATCAATTCACTAAAACTTCCTTGTACGGTTCCTTTTTCACAAATAATATGGCAGGACCCCTGTAACTGAGGATAAATTTTATACTAGACTAATCTGATAGTGTAAAACAAAAGTAAAATTCATAATAACTTTTCTACACTGTGAATATTGAAGGAGCACTATTCTTGGCTTTTAAATAGCACGAAGTTCACCTGGGTGTTAGTGTAAAACAAAACCAAACCCCATGGCCTACCAAACGACCGCTGGTCAGCCTGGTGGCCTGCAGATTATGTGTGGTCAGCATGACGAATCCTCTCGGCCGTTATTCTTGGCTTTCTAGACCGGGGCCGCCATCACACCGTCAGATAGCTCCTCAATTGTTACCACGTAGGCTGAGTGGACCTCGAACCAGCCCTCAAATCCAGGTAAAAATCTCTGACCTGGCCGGGAATCGAACCCGGGGCATCCGGGTAAGAGGCAGGCGCGCTACTCCTACACCACGCGGCTGGTTGTGTAAGTATAGAACAAAAGTAAAATTCATAATAACTTTACTGCACTGCGAACATTGAAGGATGCGAGCACTATTCTTGGTTTTTTAAAAGCACGAATTTCACCTGGCTAGGATGAGAAGCGTAGAAATAATGTGTACCGCATTTACCAGTCGATTTTTTAAAATAATTGGTTCCGAATTGACCCCAATAGTCTCAACATTATCTCGGTTAATCATGGTTCTATTGTATCACATGTTAATTATTCTCGTCTTGGAAATTATAGACAACACTAGCATAGGGAATTCAATACTCGCGTTTTTGTGTGCATGAGAATTTTCATGTTTACTTATTTTTGTACTCAACTGAGCAAGGTCTGTGCACCCAGCTGAATTCCATAAACTTCTTTCTTTGTTGAACAATAAACAAGGCACACGAAAAAGCGCATTCCTAGGTCTACATACACAGAGCCACTTGCGTGTTTCGTACACTTCTCTCTTAAACTTACGCCTATCCTCGTGTTTGTCAGTTTTTGTAACTTTATCGATAATCAAATCTGGTCTGTCCGGTTCAAGCCTTTTAATTTCTAACGTATCCTGATTGGTTAATATTTCGCAGGTTAAAATTATGTGAACTGAATTAATTTCCTCTTATACAAAGAATACCACGGTTACAAACCATACAAACCGACAAGTAAAACAACACTCAAATAAATTTCACTTGAAAAGATTTTCCAATCACAAGGTAAAGCAAACTTCTTCCCACGATTACGAACACCTGTTCACAACGAGTTAGAAAATGCCTATTCAGACTTACTAGCGAAATTTGCCGGTAATGGGTAGCTCTTGGGAGGCTGTGGCTAACCGCAGTAGGGGAGGTGGCGCACCCTTGTGGTCAACTGTAATACTGCCACTTGTTTGAGGGTGGCTCTAGAAGACAAGGCACGTACCTTACCGTGCTCTTCGCTAATGGGATCAGTGCAGAAAACCAACGTCATCTGCTTTGCACATGCGTATAGTCTTCAGCATAATAGCGCATTACCCAGTGTGCTCGCTGCACTGTCCAGGGGGGTGAAAGTCTAATAGGGCTTATGGTTCCAATCTGTAGCTAGCTTCAGGTAGTTTGTCTCTTTTTTTAGATGGCGCTGGAGGTCATTCATAACGTGTAAATAGTTATATACACGTTCTGTAGATGGCACGCAAAGTAAGCATGAAATGAGCGACGTTAATAATTAAAGGCAGTTTGTCTCGAAGTGAAGTATTTAAAGTATTTCAAGTCTAACCTCAATCAGTGGGCCCTTCTAACAAATTAATTAGTCATATAACGTCAAGCATTGTGGAGATAATATTGCTGCATTGTGGAGATAATATTGCTGCATTGCATCGAATTCGACTTTACCCAATCGATTAACCTTGTTCGAACTTATATCGATTTTAAACGATAGTTCCCATGATGCTACAGTATTTGTGTTGTTTGAATTCCAAGTGCTCATGTGCTTGCGATGTAAATCTTTGTTCCTTGTGCTTGTTTATTTGAAATATATCTTCGCCAGTCCTCCTGAAATCCTGTATTTCCTGTTTGAGTACACATCAGGGGCTGAACGGTTCTATTAATGTAGTTCTATATATTTCCTGTCTCAGTGCATTTAATTCTGTTATTTTTATTTTCATGTGGTACTTGGATATTGATTTGATACCCCATTCTTTTGCATATGGTGTGTTCTGCTGTCTTGCTTTCGAAGGGATTTCTTATTTGTTATAATATCAGCTTTGTGTTAATGTGTCAATCATTCATTTGAATTAAATCTGCTTTGAGGTGTGTAGTCTCAGTAACATAGTATGCCATACGAACTAGGGGTATCAGATCATTATTTACAACATAGTAAGTACTTGAAAATAAAAATATATGAATTACAATGTATTGGGCATGGAAGTAGTAGAACTGCATTATTATCGCCGGCGGGAGAGCTGTAAGCATACCCGGATGTGCGTCACTGCGCCGGATGTCGCTTCTCTGCGCTATCTGTTGATAATAGCGGTAAGATAGTGCACAAAATGCGCACTGTGGCGCTATCTCGGATGAGAGACTGAAATTACTAGCTGCGAGTGGCTTGGTACCGAAATTTATCATTGAGTTTAATCTCTGTTCTATTCTATCCTCTTTGGCACTGTCAGTCAAAACGAACAACTGTCGGATAACGGAGCTTCGTATAAGTCGACAGCTTTCGATCGATTGTCGAAATCAGGTCGAAAGAAACGAAAGTTTTAAATTATTCATGAATGCGTAAAGATATATTAAAACTGGGTGTTCACGTGCTCATGTGCTCCTGAGAGCCCACCGCCACTGAAGATATAGTAGATATACGTTACTACGATTTATGTACTTACAAATGTGCGGCGGCTTGGGATTGCTAGAGGCAGCAGGAATAGCGACTGTTCCTCCCAAAAGCTAACCTGCAACTTTTGTTACTTTTATTTTCCTAATACTCCAATGTAACGGATACACAGGAACATGATACTGTAGAAGCCGGACTGAGTGGCTCAGACAGTTGAGGCGCTGGCCTACTGACTCCAACCTGGCAGGTTCGAACCAGGCTCAGTCCGGCGGTATTTGAAGGTGCTCAAATACGTCAGCCTTGTGCCGGTAGATTTACTGGCACGTAAAATAACTCCTGCAGGAATAAATTCCGGCACCTCAGCGTCTCCGAAAACCGTAAAGGTAGTTAGTAGGACGTAAGACCAATAACATTATTAACTTCTAGCAGTACCAGCTCAATAAAGTTCCTTGAATATCAAAAGGAGTGAGCGCGACAAGATCTCACGCACCGGAAAATACGGTAATTGTTACACATACATTTAAGTGAAGACAGACCAATTTTAAACTTCAACCGAAATATTCTATAGTTGTGAAGGGTAACAAATCCACAAACATAACAATAAGTAATTTCCTTCATATTGCTTTCCCGTAGTTCAAGTTCACAAGAAATGTTAAAAGTGACCATTTCCTTGCACACACAATTCTTCATGCCAATACGTACTTTGGGGCAGTTCTCAAAGATGCTGGTGTTACTTCTGCAATACATTTAAATATCGCTCCTTTGAGTTCATGTAATGAATGTGGAAGGTATCTGTACACGCTTCCTTAAAAAACTCAGAAAAAAGTCTTGAGAAGTCAAATCCAGCAAAAAATAAAAAATAAAAAATTAATGTACAACATGGGTATGGTCTTGTTTGCAATAAGACAAGTGGCACCATCTTACTGGAACCAGCAGCAGCGCTCATCCCCATCCAACAGAGCCACAAACGGTTGCTACATTATCTTCGTAGGCCTATACGGCGCCATCAATCGCTGTGTCAAAGAAACAGAGGTTTCACGATTCTTCATCGCAATATAGTACACCAGGACGCCTTAGACCAAGACACACACAAAATGGCGGCAGTGGACAGTGATAGGTGTGCTTTATCTCTCCAAGAACTATGTTTAGATTCAGAAGATAAATGCTTTAAGTGCAAGAAAGTAGTGAAAAGTTGCGTAAAGTGCATCGTGTGTGTTAAACGGTTTCATTTCAAGTGTGGAAAGGTAGATTACAGTGAGAAACGAAATCTGATATGGGCGTGTGAAACTTGTGCCGAGAATCGTGTCGTGGATGGCGACATGAACATTTCTTCTTCTATTTGCTTTACGTTGCATCGACAGAGATAGGTTTTATGGCGACGATGGGATAGGAAAGGCCTAGGAATTGGAAGGAAGCGGCCGTGGCCTTAATTAAGGTACAGCCCCGGCATTTGCCTGGTGTGAAAATGGGAAACCACGGAAAACCATCTTCAAGCCTGCCGACAGTGGGGCTCGAACCCACTATCTCCCGATTACTGGATACTGGCCGCACTTAAGCGACTGTAGCTATCGAGCTCGGTGATATGAAAATTAGGCCTACAATGAGTATCGTACGGACTCTATGATGGCGGATGACACTGCAGTGAATATTGCGAATAGTGACAAAATTTTATTTATGATATCGTTGCTACAACAAGATATGCAGTCGCTAAGAACTGAAAATGAATATTTAGGAAAGAGAATTATGTATCTCGAAGCAGCCGTGGCCGCAGCCGATGCTGGTAGTAAGGACTTGCGAGGATGGTCTAAGGTCGTATGTATGTTCAGTCCGTCAGCGATGCCGCTGGTGAGATCCTCAACAGCTCTGCCATCAGCTGTCACAGATGGCCTAGGTATCACTGAAGAGGCGTACTAGGGAAATGAGGAGTGAGGTAGTTTCTCGTTGCTTTCCTCACCGAGCCAGAGTTGCTATTACATATCAGTCTGCCAAGCCCACTGAAATGCATACACCAAACCGACCCTATGAGCAATATTTTCACACCATTCATAGCAGTGACTGGCTGCATAAGGATTGGCATTACTAGCATCGCTCATACCTCAGTCACTTTCATATTGTCAAAGCCAAGGATAAGACAGAGACAGATCTATGAAAGTAACAAAATTGCTCTAGCCTATACCAGAAGACATAGTGCACTGTAAACACTAGATCCTGCCAGCAAAGGCATTCTAAGGTCGTACGAGGTGGAAATAAGCCAGCAGTGGCGAGCATTGCGGATAGGCTAGGTATTCGGCACCTACCCAGCAAAGGAATAAACTGTATTTAATTACATTTGTGTGTAAATGTAACATTACTTAACAAAATCCTCAAAAAATATTTGTCAGTTTCAATGAACATTGAAATTTTAATTTTCATTTCGTTTTGGCCAGTGTTGTGCCGATTTTCGCATGGGTGTTTTCAACTGCGTGGTCCGCAGAATAAACAGTCGGTTTAGTCAGTTACACAGCCCTTCCCGCTCGCAGAGGTGCCAGCTAACTTATTACGGATTGTCCGCAATTATTACGGATCTCACCGTACGATTACAGCATTACGGTCAGTGGCATTATTATGGAAAAGTGACATTATCACGCAAAAATAATTTTCTACGGAAGAACGGAAAGAAGGAAAAATATTCACTCCTTTCGAGCATTTCTGCTCAACCCTCTTCCAATCGTAACATCTTTTGTTACCCATGACTTAAGCTTTGTAAAATTCATTGTGAATGAAGGAGCTTTATTCTGCTCTTCACTATAAATCCTTAAGTAACGTTGTAACTTATTTGCAGTATTAATCGTTCCTGGCGATTGACAGAAAAAATGAGACAAAATTTAGGCCTACATTAAGCACATCTACTTTCGAATCGAACATGGTTCCGAGGACGAAAGTGTCAAAAGGGAAAGGATGCTTCAAGAAAACCTATAATATAAAGCAGCTGCTGGGCGCGAAACAAAATACAAAGAAAGTTTTATCTCTGAATTAATAGATAGTGTGCAAATGTTATTCTGTAATATGATATTGGCCTACTTTAAAAGATTGTTGTCGGGAAAAGCAAAAGGGGGTGTTATTTTCGAGAAGAGAGGAGCATGCTTTGGACTTGACTCAAAAATGGTCTGAGGGGCCGACGGTGATTACTAGGTCTCGGAATTTGAAGGCCTGTAAATTGCCTTAAAAAGGACCTGTAAAAAAGAGCTAAAATCTGGCAAAAGGACGTAAAAGTGCGATACAAATTCATTCATAATTTTACTTTTAATTACATATTTAATGAAGAAATATGTGTAAAAATGCAAAATTCTAGTGGTATGCAACATACAGTGCAAACATATATGAAATACGCACTACTTCTTTCAGACAGTATATATTTTTAAACTAACACAACTTTAAAAAGGAACTCCGTGTTTGTTAAAAAAGTGCTTGCAGAATTTAGAATGAAATATTTTTTCCACCTTGAAGGAATTCAGCGAACACGCAATGGATGTCTTGGAGAAATAAACTGAAATTAGTACTGTATAACTGAAATCATATATGGCTTAACCACAGAAACTGGAATTCGGTAACTTTCCCTCAGTTGGCTTTGCAGTGTATAGCAAAGTTTCTTAGGATCGTCGATTTTCAGACAGTATGTTGCGAAACATCGAGAAACTTCCCTCGACTTCAAAGGATGGTAAGGGATCAAGTAAGATCTTTCTCTTCAAAACCACTCACATTAGAATTTTCTCCTTTTAATATTTCACTTATCTTGCACATAATTTGATACCCCTGGATTTTTTCAAGCAATAGTTTCATTTTCCATTTCATTTTCTCTCTTTTCAGATATGTTACTAGAGAAAAGATCTTTAAGAGGTGATGGATGAACTAATGATTATTCAAATTTAGAATGGGCAGTATAAATGCAGTCGAAAGGAGGCGAAGATGAAAAAGAAAAGGCACAAAAGGACAAATAAACCTGTTATATACAAGAAACAAACAATATATAACACAACTAAAAGTTTATTTTAGTGAGATTTTTTTACAAAATACATAGAAATAAATTGTCTATCGACTTGCTTCTTATTTGGAGCACGCTAAATGTTATATATTAGACTTGATGTGTAACTGAGAATTATGTACATTTATACAAGTTCACACTACTGTACTATACACACAACGATCTGCACTGATAATGAAGAGTGTCACACACATTTAAATGTCCCTGATACTGAGGCTATCTAATGTCTTGAAAGGCTTGCTGGAATGTAATACAATACTTTTCTGAGTAGCAGAATGCTAGAAGTGGGGGGAAGCTACCAAGAAGGCGGAAATAGGGAGGCGGCAGTGAGTCCAGAGGCGAGACCTTCCGATCCGAGTTCAGTCCGCTTATTCAGCCCACATTTTTAAGAGGGGTATCTCCGTGTCTGACTTACGGCGTAGAGCTGATCGCTGGACACAGCTGACTGCCTACTGAAGCCACTTCATCAGAGGTCCCGAGGGACCAATGATGATTCTAGCCCGTCGACCTATAAAGGCCTTGAGTGCTTTTTCTTGGTAAGATTAGACTGGAACTGCATTGTTGTGACGGTATGTGGATTGTTGATGAGGGATCTAATTGACCAGGGTATGGCCTGTACCCCGAGGGGTAGGATGATGTTAGTTTACATTATGTTGGATGTCCGTGGGACCGCGATAGCGAGGAACTTAGTGTGTTTTGTTTAGGATATCCTTAGGTCTGCGGTATCGCAGCCCCACGGTGTCGTAATTCCCCAAATTGGAGATGAGAGGGTTAGTGCTCATGTGAAGCTTATTATAAAATTTGGTGGCTGCATGATAGATCCTGCCAAGGATGGAGGTTAGCTGGTATCTATCATGCAGATCAGTGTTCCTCTCAAACCATTGGGCACCTGATAAGGAGCGCAGGGCACGATTTTGTACACGTTGCACTGCTTCCAGGTGTGTCTTGGCTGCGCCTCCCCAGATAGGACTGGCATACTCTAGGATGGGCCTAACCATTGATTTATATAACAGGAGCCTGTTTTCTATTGTGAGCCCATTATCGGCTTTAATCATGGGAATAATTTTGAAAAGGCGCACTTTAGCTTGCGCAACTATAGATTTAATGTGGTCTGCGAAGGTAAGTCCTCTGTCTAGGGTGACACCTAGGTATTTGGTTTTATTGGTCCACCTGATGACTTCGCCAAAAAACATCAGGGGCTGTGGGGGGTCAGGACGGCGTTTAGTGAATAGTGTAGCACTACTTTTGTCTACATTGATTTTGATTCTCCACTTTTCGAGCCAAGGCTCTAAAGTGGAGAGCGCGTCTTGGAGATAGTCTTTTGCTTTAGATGCCTGCCACGAGACAGAGGAAATAGCTGTGTCGTCAGCATACAGGTATAATTTCCCGTGCGTAGGTTTTGGCATGTCAGTCATGAAAAGGTTGAAAATCACTGGTGAGATCACGCTGCCCTGCGGAACCCCTGCCTCAATAGGGCGTGGGCTCGACAGCGCAGCGCCGACCTGGACCTGAAATTTTCGGTCAGCTAGGTAGCTCGTCAGTAATCGTAGAACGTAGGGAGGGAAGCCTAAAGTCCTTAGTTTATATATGAGTCCATCGTGCCAAACTTTGTCAAACGCACGGGAAATATCTAGAAAACAGACTCCGGTGTGGCGGCGGTCATTATAGCCCTTGGTGATTTCTTCGGTTAGGCGAGTGAGTTGATGGACAGTGGAATGGCCTCGCCTGAAGCCGAACTGTTCCTCGTTCATAAGTTTCTTGTCGTCAATAATAGTATTAAGTCTGTTTAAGAACAGGACTTCAAATAGTTTAGAAATAATGCTGAGGAGGGAGATAGGTCGATAATTTTGCGGAAAAGTTTTATCTTTCTGTGGTTTTGGTAACATGATAACTTTCGCCGTCTTCCAGCACGTAGGGAAATGGCCGAAACGGAAAATCGCGTTAAAAAGTTTGGTTAAGCATGTCAGCGCCTTTCTGGGAAGGTTCTTAAGGAAAGACGCTGACACGCTATCAAGGCCAGGGGATTTCCTGTTCTTAAGTCGTTTTATGGCGGCGAACAGTTCGGAAGGCGATATAAACTTAAAGTCAGGGGGGAGGTTAGTCTCGTCAGTGGCGTGAAGTTCGTTGTCATTTTCGACGATCTCTACGAAATTGTCGTCGCAAGGCTCGACGTTGGGGGTACATGCGCTTTCGAATGTATCCGCCAGGGCGTCGGCCTTGTCTTGGTCAGTGTAGGCCATTCCATTCCTGCCATGGAGGGCGGGTATGCCAGTCCTATTTTTCGTAAATCTGCGAGCCAACCTATGGAGGGAGTTGTCTGCCACGTTCAAGCCCGCAAGCCTGGATCGCCAAGTATCCCGTCTGTGGTTTTGTATTAATATTTGGAGATTTCTTTTGGAGTGATTCCATCTTCTCTTAAGGTCAGGGTCCCTGGTTAGACGCCACAATCTTCTTATTCTATTTTTAAATTTGATCTGCGCCAGGATTGCTGAGGGGAGCGTATCCTTCCTATGGTGGACCACGCTAGGGCCCTCAGCTGCAGCCTGAGCAGCATTAATAATAGTGGTGGAAATCAGAAGTGCTAGGTTATCTATATCATCCGGGCCTTTCACACTGGGATTGCCATTTAAATGATCGGTTAGATGGGTGCGGAAGACGGTCCAATTAATTTTGCGGTTATAAATAGGAATATGGATGGGGGTGTATTCAGGAGAGGAGTCTATAGTCATAAGCACTGGTTTATGGTCTGAATCGAAGAGATCGAGGGTGTTTAATTCGAGAAATTGGCGTACTTTATAGGAAATGGCAATGTCCAGTGTGTCCGGCCGGATATTGGGGTTGTCTGAGAAGAAAGTGGGTCGGTCAGGGCCGTGGGTTGTAATATGATGATGATCACAATATCGGGCGAGAAGTTTGCCTCTAGGGGTGGTTATGCGGCTGTTCCAGCGGGGGTTCTTAGCATTAAAGTCCCCAGCCAGAACAGTCGGCACATTCCAGTCGATGATATGGTCCAAGTCTTGCGAGTCGAACGTGGCATCAGGTGAAATGTAGCACGCCGATAAGTTGAGAGGTCCCTTCCGGGTGTAAACCTGGATTGTCGTGGCTTCGAGACTAGTAAGATTATTGGGGGTGGGAATTCTGTGGTGGGTGAGGTTGTGCCTCACATAAATACTGGTACCGCCGCGGCGACGGTTGGGCCTGTCGTCTCTGTAATTAATGTAGTTATCGATATGAGCCGACAATCCAGGTTTAAGCCAGGTTTCGCAGACGAGGACAATGTCTATACTCTCTTCTGCGAGGTATTCCGAGAGCTCGTAGGTATCCCTCTGGATCCCCTCTGCGTTCCAGAAGAGAACTCTCAACTGTTTGGGTCGTGTTTGTCCGCTGGTATGGGCCATTAATCACAGAAAGAAAGAATAGCGGACATGATAATTTCAATCTTATCAGCGGGGGTGGGGGCTTGTTTGAGCTTCAGGAGGGTGGTTTTGATTAGATTGATGATATCTCGGAACGAGGGGTCTTTCAGAATTTTGAAGAGCTCCATGAGGTCGGAGGCTTGCGAAGTAGAATTCGGGGGGGTGGGGGCTTGTTGGGGGAGGGAGGATGAGGTTTGAGGGAGGTCGGGAAAGTTGTCGCTCGTAAGAGCGGGCGGGGCGGGGGAGGAGGGAACAGACGGTTGAACCGCTGGCCCTGAGGGATTGGCAGCGTTAGCGAATGTAACGTTTGCGCGAAGCTTGGCGGGGCGGGTTATGGGGGCAGGTCCTGCAGGGCTTTTCCTAGTGGAGGGCAGTCTATTCTGTTGTTGGGCCAGGAGGCGAAGATAAACAGGGCAGCCCCGGTAGCTAGCTGTGTGCGGCTCATTGCAGTTGGCACAGCGGGGCTTGTGGGAAACGTCGCCTTTACGGGGACAGTTCTGAGAGCTATGATCCCCGCCACATATAACGCATTTAGATGCACTGCCTACTGCTGCTGAGTTCACCTCCTATTTATAGGGCTGGCTGACGTCACACGCTATAAGTCAGCGCGCTAGCTGGATACACTACGCATATTCTTTGGGTTTCGATGCGTGAGCGGGTTGCATAGCTGCAAGGCGGAGGACACTACAACAAAACCCACCATTTTCTGGCCTACGATGACCCAGAATGAACATACATTATGTTGGGCCTCGTCTTCGGACACTCGAGAAAGGAAGGGAGTTTTCCTCAACTTCCAAGCCCTAGTGATTACTGATAACCTACTTCGAAGGTTGGCACCTCTGCGCTCGTCTATGAAGTTGTGAGCTGTGCTCCTTCCTTTTTGATGCTGTTGGCGCCGCATTAGGGCCCCGCAACGAGCACAGTGTTCAACTTCACAGCCAGTACATAACATAGGCTGGTGCATACGCCGTGATTTGTGTACGCAGCGGCTCGCAGTGGAACATTCTTTGGCCATGAAATTTATTTCTTTTTTTTACAAGTTGCTTTGTCACACCGACATATATAGATCTTACGGTGACGATGGGAAAGGAAAGGGCTAGGAGTGGGAAGGAAACGTCCATGGCCTAAATTAAGGTACAGCACCAGCATTTGCTTGGTGTGAAAATGGAAAACCATCTTCAGGGCTGCCGACAGTGGGGTTCGAACCCACTATCTCCCGAATACCGGATACTGGCTGCACATAAGCGACTGCAGCTATCGAGCTCGATGAAGTTCAAGTTTCATTTAATTTCAAGTGAGTGAAAAAATTAGGGCGATATTGCTGCATTATGACAGAAAATCGTTGAATAATTGAACACATTTTTAAAATGCCTTTTGGTTCTCCATCATTTAGTGAAAACAGTGGCATTATATCAGTGGGAACGCCAGTGCCGGCGATTCCAAAATTAACATTTCTTCATAAGGAACAGGGAAGAGTATATTTACGTAGTTTTAATGTGAATCAATACGAGAAAATTGGCTAGCTGGAAGTTGTCATTTTAATAAATTATTTTGCTGGCCATGCTTATTATTTTGTAATGAACAAACTGTTTTGAACAAGGAGGGATGTGGTCATTTAAATAACCTCAGTAATGCAAATGTCAAACATTTACGTTCGTTTGTTCGGCTCACGTACTTCGGAGGTGTTCGCATTGATACCAACCTGAATCAATAATTGATAGCTGATGTGGTGCGTCACAATGAAATGGTCGAGACGAACAGAGAAATATTAAAGCGCCTAATCGACGCAACATGCGTTTTCTCCATGCAAGAATTGCCGTTCAGAGGACACAACGAAAGTGAAGGTTCATTCAACAAAGGTAATTATGTACAGGTTTTACATTTGTTAAGCAGCTATAACACTACTCTTAGAGAATATCTAGAGTCGTCTTCAAATTTTAAGGGGCCGGGCTGAGTGGCTCAGACGGTTGAAGCGCTGGCCTTCTGACTTCAACTTGGTAGGTTCGATCCTGGTTCAGTCCGGTGGTATTCGAAGGTGCTCAAATACGTCATTCTCGTGTCGGTAGATTTACTGGCACGTAAAAGAACTCCAACGGGAGTAAATTCCAGCATCTCGGCGTCTCCGGAAACAGTAAAAGTAGTTAGTGGGACGTAAAGCGAATAACATTATTATTAACTTTTAAGGGCACATCGAACAGGATTCAAAACGACTTGATTGCTGCTATCAGTAGCGTGTTGATGGAAACCATAAGGAATGTGATTTCCATGGCCCAGGATGTAGCTATTATTTTAGATGAAACTTCAGATTTTGGCAACAAATCACAACTGTCCACCACCCTCAGATATGTTCATCACCAGACAACACAGGTTCAAGAAACGTTATTTCCTTCGTTCACGTGAGTGCAGATAGATCCGCTAATGGCTTACATAATCATGTAATGGACATAGTGACTTCCTATGACAGAGAAAAATTAGTTTCCCAGACATACGACGGTGCTGCAGTGATGGCTGGTGAACTAAATGGAATAAAAAGCAAAGTTTAAGAAACGTGCCGCGGAGCTCTCTTTGTTCACTGTTTAGTCACGTTCTAAATCTAGTATTATCTCAGTCAGCTATGAGTATTAAGGAGTGCCGTATCTCTCTCCAAACTCTCGATGGACTTAGTCTACAAAATCTACAAAACGTACTCATGCTCTTACTGAATATTCCAACAAGAAAATACCACGAAATGCACCAACAAGATGGAATATCTCTTCCAGAGTTGTAAATGTTGACAATGAGAACCGTGAATTGCTGGCGGACTTCTTTCAGTGTATACTAGACAACTCACCAGACTGGGAAAATGAAACTGTAGCCCTTGCACGTGGATATATGTCCTTCCTTTCAGAATTTGAGACCACATTTCTTCTTTCTGTTTTATCAAGCGTCTATTCACATACTGATATTCTACATAACATTTTTCAGACAAAGCATTTGGACATTATTGTATTGTGCAGAAAACGTGAACGAAAAAGTGTATTATTCAGAATGAAAGATTGAGATTGGAAGCAGTGTGGAATGATGTTTGTAATGGTGTCAATACGAAGAAGTGCTACGAAAGAGAAAACGCCTGGATATTGATATCGTGAAATATAGAATATATTTTGAAATAATAGACAATGCGACAAGTCATATTGCAGACACATTTGGAAACTTGCCCCAACTTGAATTTCTTTCACTACTTGATCCAACCAAATTCGAAATGTACAAATTAAATTTTCCTAATCCCGCTCTAAATGCACTGAAAATGAAACACAATTCAATGTTTGATATTGTTCGACTCAAAAATGAACTGTCAGTCTTATATTCCATGGGGGAGTTTTATGGCAAATACCCTCACAAACCGGCAACACATTTGAAATTGAAACAACTCCATACGGTATTTGCTGAATTATATGAATTGACATTACTTGCACTGACCACACTAAGCACATCTGCTTCGGCCGAAAGATCATTTTCTGCACTTAAACGGATCAAATCATTCAAAAGGTCAACACAAGGACAACAAAGACTGAGCAGCCTTACACTGATGTCCATTGAGAAGAAGTTGAGGGAAATCCAAAACTCGACAACACTCCACAGCGATGTCATTGGGACCTTTTCCAAACAAGAACGCAGAATGGAGTTGTTCTCATTTGCTATCAAAATCGGCATGGCCTTCGTTTGATGTCAGAAGCCATAAATTATATTACATTACCAATGTATTCAAGATATTGTAAGGGACCGATGAAATATTACGTAAATGTTTACGGATCAAACTTAGCTTATTATGTTGGCAAGTGGGAGAAAAGAAGAGAGCAATGCTTATTAAAGACAGACAAAACTGAAAATGTCCAAGTATTAAACAAAGAAATTTCTGTGCTCCAGTTAGGGGTGTATCCTTTTGCAAAGATAGACTTGTGCTTGCTGATGAGAACGAAATCACCTTTTTTAAAGCGAAGGCGGCGCGGATCAGCCGTTCTGATTAAGAGATGAGTAGCATCTAAGCGTGGTGTATTCTTAGTTAACAATACGTGGCTTTGTGCCGATAGTGTGATGAGGTGTATCGTTGTAGGTAGACACGAGTCTAGGTAGCAGTTCAATCCAACGATAAGAACCTTGAGCTGTAAATTCTCGCCACATCATTGTTTTGAGTGTACGATTAAAGCGTTCTACAATACTTGCCTTGAGATTGCTGAACGTAGAGTAGTGATGAATGCCAAGTAATTTGAGGTAAGAAGAAAACACTGATAACTTCTGTTGTTTTCAATTATTTTTCAATGGCGTTTACTGTTATTCTTACTTAGACCTAAACATTTCTACTTCAGAGTGGACTATGAATTTAAATACTGAAACCAGTAGTTTGGCCAGTGATGTAACGTAAAAAAATTGGACAAATCTTACGTAAGCACAAAAGGTTCAGGGGACCAAAGGCTTATTCTAGCTTACAGGACGAGGAGGAGGTGTGGGGAGTTTATAAAATACTACAAATTAATATGGTTAGGTAAAACTTGAACGGTCGCTAAGTAGCATGGAAACATGAAGAGCCTACCCTGTTGCAGAAGGCACCGCACGCCACCGTAAGCCAGGGTTTAACCTGTATTCTTCGAATTTTGAAGCTCGTACGCACAACAGTTTTTCATTATCAGACTATGAATGTGACGACGAATCTTCAAGTCAGTCACCGCATGGCGGGCATGGATTTTAGGCGGGAGAGGTTTAGGCCTAGGCCTAAATGCATCTCGAAATCATCAGCGGAAACGGCACCAAAACAATGGAAGCTTTTGATAGCGGGTGACAGCCAAGCTCATGGTACTGCGTTGGACACAAATACCGATGATGTCGCAGCTTCTTCCGTAGTTCATCCGGATGAACCACTACGGAAAGTCGTCGAAAAGATAGAAGAAAGGACAGCTGACCTAGGAGACAACTATGTTGCCGTGATCATCGGAGGAACCAATGACGTAACCCACAGTGAAGCTGAATGTGTAAGGTCAGAATTAATTAACAAATTACGTAAGCTAACACATACTAATGTTGTAGTAGTTAATATTCTAAAAAACATTATTTGATTCCAAATTCTTTGAGAACATAGAAACTGATAAGAGTTAATAGTGTTACGTGCTCAAGCGACAGTCAGCCTTGTCGCAGCCCCTTTGGTATTACCTGAAAGGGGATGACTAAGCCAGCTCGGGGAACTTCCCAGCCCGCCCGAGAACATGCCACGGCCATTCCTCTATTGTTCCCTTCATCTAGTTTCTACATGCGATTTCTGGAAGATACGACGGGAAAGTTCGATCTCCAGCCGAACCCTGAATATTCTAGTGGCCCAACATCGAGGTATTAATACAAGACCCATGCGAGCGAGCTGTTGTGATGTCGGAGAGACTAGTGAGTAGGTGGAGAAGAAAGAACGGAAGACTGTACTCTGTGTTCGTGTATTTCGGTCAACTGAGGCTCAGCGAGGGAAGCCGCTATCGCGAGTGTGAAGGTAAATGGACCTGCGCTGATGTTCGCTGTTGTATCGACCTGCTGTTGAATACTGTTAAGCTGTTTAGTTGTTCACTGCATGTGACTCTGTGAATTACCGGACTATCTGTGGAGTCGAACCAACAAACAGTAATTCTGTGTTGTGTAGCCAGTGGATCTGTGTTCAAATCCAGGGGTCTACACACAGCTGCTGTATGAGATGACTGGTCTTGGGGAAGTGAAAGTGAGGATTAACCGTCCCCAGGTAACAACGGGCCGGACCACCTGCGGTGCCATAAGAGGGACTTGTAAATAGACTTGTAATTAGTAAGTGTGGCCATTCATAACTGGTTACAACTGTGTGTGCTTATATATGTGTGTGTGCATTTATCAAGTCATACTGAAATAAATTACAGTACTGAAATAGATGGAGGTTTATTCGTAACAAAATGGTGTCAGAAATGAGTAAAGACCCCATGTGTGATACATCATTGTAATCAGCGTGTGAATAGCGGACCAGATACTGCAGGTTTCGACCTCCACCGGGAACATTCCAGAACGTCGGTGTATAGTGAATGCACACTCATATCAATCTTTATTACATCTTGTGTTAATTACTGCATGACAGTTGAGACCAGAGGCCATACGAAAATGGAGGCACAGTTAAATGCGCTCTTCGACATGATGGTGAAGAAGGTGGAGGAGAAGATGGAAGAAAATCAAAAGATGGAGAAGATGGAAGAAAATCGAAAGGAGATGAAAGTCGGACAAACGAAGACAGGAGGAGGCCAGAAATGACGATGGACAAGATGGAAGAAGGCCAGAAGAAAACAGAGAAAGTACAGAGACAGATTGAGCACGAGATAAAGCATATTCTGCAGGCAGACATAACTAATGTGAAAGACGGAAGACAAGATGAACACGGTCCAGTGGGATATTGACGAGAAAATTTATGAAAAGGTAGGGACGGTTGACGATAAAATAGCTACAGTCGATCAAAAATTCAACGCTATTTGCCAGGACCTGAAGCGAAAAGTCGCCCAGCTACGCGATAACGTACGAGTTGGGACCTACGTGGATGAGCCATCGTCTGCAGTACCGAGTTCGACCAAGGTGACGCCACTAACGTTCAACAGGAAGGTACCATGGAGTGAGTACCTGCTGCAGTTCCAGGGTACCTGTTCCGCTAACTACTGGAATGAAGAGGACAAAGCTACAGCCCTCGACATAGCTCTGAGAGGGAAAGCCCTCAATGTACTACAGGCATTATCCGAAGGCGCTCAGAACTATACCGCGCTAGTAGACCACATGGACGCCCGTGACGGAGATCGCCACCCCAGACCCAGCTTCGAATCAGACCTCAGAAGAGTATGGAGACACTCCAGGAATTCGAGACAGATATCGCCCGTCTCGTTTGCCTGGCCTATTCTTCAGCACCAGAAGAGTTCCTCCAACAGCTGGGTAGGCAGACCTTCATAGATGGATTACGCGACCCAGATACTCTACAAGCCCTTCGCTTCGCCCGCTACAAGACCCTAGGAGACGCTCTCAGCCACGCGCTGGAGTTAGAAACAGTGATGGAATTCTCCATAGGGCAGCGGATAGTGAAGCACGAAGTTCTCGTTGCGGTCATCGTGGACGAGATAATGATCGGACTCGACTTTCTGAACGAACATAAAATCATGCTGGATAAGGGCGCAAACACGCTTCGGTACGGGGATGAAGAAAGAGTTTGTGAGCCCGCTGTATAGATTGCGAAGCCATCGAGTCGGATTGGCCAGGCACAGGAGCAAGAGCAGGGCGGAACTTGCCAGAGGCCCTGCGGAAGATGTATGGAAATCCACCGACAACCTAGAACGCGGGCAACGATAGAAGATGGAAGACCTACTGCTGGAGTATTAAGATGTCTTATCCCTGGACAGCAACGATTTCAGCCGGACGAAACACGTACATCGAATTGATGTACGTGGCAGTGCGCCGATCAAGGCTCCGTTTCGACGAGTTCCGCTCGCAAAGCGACACGAAGTAGACCAGATGATCGAAGAAATGAAAGAACAGAAAGTAACAGAACCCTTGGAGCTCCCGGGTAGTATTGGCGAAGAAGAAGGACGGCTTTACTCGATTTTGTGTCGACTACAGAAGAGTAAATTACGTCACGAAGAAAGACAGCTACACGATCGCTCATTAATGACACTCTGGATACGATATCAGGGTCGAAGTGGTTCTCTACGCTGGATCTGAAGAGTGGCTACTGGCAAGTAGAAATTCATCCTGAAGTCCGAGAGAAGACTGCATTTTCAGTTGGACATGGTCTCTGGCAGTTCAAGGTAATACCATTCGGGTTGTGCAACACGCCGGCAACGTTTCAGAGGTTGATGGAGACGGTGCTGAGAGGGCTGCACTGGAAGACGTGCCTGATTTACCTGGACGGCGTCATCATCGGAAGCACCTTCGACGAGCACTTGAAGAATTTGTGGGTGATTCTGAGAAAATTGAGAGCAGCCCAGCGGAAGTTAAGCCCGAAGAAATGTCAGCTCTTCAGGAAGGAAGTAAAGTACCTCGGCCATATCGTCTCAAGGGAAGGAGTCCGAACGAATCCCGAGAAAACCATGACAGTGAGGAAGTGGCCAGTAGCTAACCATAAGTCTCAGCTTCGAAGCTTCCTCGGCCTCCGCACCTACTACCGTCCATTCGTCAGGGATTTGCCAACATTGCCGAGCCATTGCAACGTCTTAAGGGGAATGACCAACGGTTCACCTGGACAGAGAAATGCCAAAAAGCTTTTGACCACCTGCAGCACGCACTATGTACAGCACCAGTATTGGTATATCCCAGAGCTGGGGTGAAATATGTACTCGATACGGAGCCAGCGAATTTGGTATTGGGGGCGTACAGTCTCAGGTCATGGACAACGAAGAGCGGGTAGTTGCATCCTTCAGTAAGGCTCCCTCCAAACCGGAAAGAAATTACTGCGTCACCATCGAGTATTTCCATAAGTACCTGTATGGCCAAGAATTCCTCATCAGAACTGACCCTGTATCACTCGGGTGGCTTTTACATTTGAAGAACACGGAAAGACAGCTCGCACGATGGCTAGAGAGACTACAGCAGTACAATTATGTGATCGAACACCGCAAGGGTCGCTTACATTCCAACGCCACGCTCTGTCTCGAAGGCCTTGTCCCGAAAACTGCAAGTTCTGCTCCGAGAGGGAAGGTGAACACGACATTCCCTGTCGAAGGACCACCGTAGAGTTCGGGGGAAGCTGGAGTGGCGAAGCTTGGATTCATGCGCAGAGGGATGACGAGGTCATCGGACTACTGGCCGAGTGAAAGATCGCCCGCTTACCGAGGCCTGGATGGATAAACGTCAGTGACCTCAGCCCCAAATTAAGTCGTGCTGCTCGCAATGGGACTCGCTGGTGACCAGGGATGGATTGCTAAACCACGTCTGAGAAAGCAGCGAGGGAAAGACTCTGCGGGAGCAGGTAGTTGTCCCACGCAGTATGGTGGCGCAAGTCCTGAAAGAGGTTCATGATGGAGCTTCGGGAGGGCACCTCGGAGTCAAAAAGTCCTTGGAAAAGATCCCAGAAAGGTTCTACTGGTTAGGGTACCCATCGGATGTGGAAGACTTCTGCACTAGATGCAACGAGTGTGCTGCCAGGAAGGGACAAAGTCGGAGACGTAAAGGCCGAATGAAGACTTACAATGTTGGCGCGCGCCTCGAGAGAGTGGCAATTGATGTAGCCGAACCATTCCCTACCAGTGACAGGAAATCGTTATATACTCGTCGTCACTGATTATTTCACGAAGTGGGGGGGGGGGGGAGGCGTATGCTCTTACGAACCGGGAGGCAACTATGGTGGCGGAAACCCTTGTGAACGAGTTCGTCAGTAGATACAGCGTAACATTCGAGCTGCATTCCGATCAGGGACGGAACTTCGATTCAGCAGTCTTCCAAAATATGTGCCGTTTGTTCGGTATCCGGAAGACCAGGACCACACCTCTACATCCCCAATCGGACGGAATGATGGAACGATTCAATAGGATCATTGAGAATCACCTGCGAATAGTCGTCAGCGAACATCAAAGAGACTGGGATCGTCATCTTCCCCTGTTCCTCTTAGCGTACAAGGCCACTGGATGCACACCAGCAAGCACGTTGTTTGGGAGAGAACTGCGCCTCCCGGTGGACTTAGCGTTCCGTCGACCTGACGATCATCCTGCTCCTACCGACCAGTACTGCCTCGATCTAGCAAGGAAACTAGAGCATGTCCGGAAGAGATTGAGAACAGAGAGCGACCGATTGAAGGCACGGTACGACCAACGAGCGGACGTTACCGGATATCAGGAAGAAGACCTGGTATGGCTGTGAAACCCTATAAGAAAGATAGGTTTTTCCCCCCAAACTCAGTCGGCGTGGGAAGGCCCTTACTGTGTTGTCAAGAGTATAAATGACGTCATCTATCGTATACAACGGAGCCCGAGAAGCAAGATGAAGGTGGTGCATCTGACCTGATTGGCACTTTACTAGGCAGCAGCTGAAGAAGGTAACTGATCGGGGCGATCAGCTCTCGAAAGGGGGCGATGTTACGTGCTCAAGCGACCGTCAGCCTTGTCGCAGCCCCTTCGGTATTACCAGAAAGGAGATGACTAAGCCAGCTCGGGGAACTTCCCAGCCCGCCCGAGGACAGACTACAGCCCTTCCACTATTGCAGGGATGGCGAACCTTTTCCAACTAGTGTGCCATTTTAAGTCTGGTTTATTATTCTCAACTATTGTCTGTGCCACTTGTTTTCCAATAAGGAATGTCTACAACCTACAAACAACCCCCCCCCGCGCGATTTCCTTTCTAAATTCCCGATTGTTTCATAATATGTTATTTATTTATTCATTTATTTATTTATTTATTTACTGATTCATTTATTTATTTCGTTATTATACATACGGTATATCTTGTAAATACATTTGATTGCATGTTCCATTGGGTTGTACTTCAGTTATGGCCACGGCGGTTTCCTTCCCACTCGTAAGCCTTTCCTATCCCATCGTCGCCTCAAGACCTATGTATCGTTGCGACGTAAAACAAATTGTAAACAATAATTATTAGATATAAAAATCAAAAGTACTCATATTGCGAATGGACTTCACTTTCTCCATTAGCTTCATTATCTTTCCATGTTATCGTAGTTTGTATGCTCATCAACTAAACTAATTTCTCCCTCATCACATTTCCATAAGGAAATCTGAAAAAATCAGCTAACCTTGTTTGTAAGGTCACATTCATGCTTTCATCAAAACATACTGCATACATGTCGGAGTTATCCAGATTAGCTTTCAACTGGTCTGAAACTTCTTCACTCATTTTTATTATTCTATCCTTGACAGCAGTTCAGCTGGCATTCCTTTAATTCTATTAATTATTAGTTGTTTGTTAGGGAAGTTTTCAAATAATGTGTCGGACGTCAATAAGAAAGTTTCTTTCAACAATTCACCGTCAGAAATCGTTTTCCCATGCATGCTGTACTATGCAGTGAGACAGATGGAAACAGCCGCACTGATATTATTCCTAGGGTGGAAAGATGACACAAAAGAACTTGTTTGTTTTGTATAATGTTCGATATTTTGTGAAACGAACTCTCTTCTTTCTTCTTTTGAAATGGAACAAACATTTGAATGACCAGTCTCGAAATTGCGCTTTACATTAAATGTGGGGGATACAATAATTGTTTTCCAACACAGGCAACACATCTTTCTATCAGTCCGAATTCCCTTGTCCAGAGTTCTTGAAAAAATACGGTCACCACCTTTGCTAAGTTTCTGCTCTTTTCGGCACCGAAAATATGTTTGCGATATTCGTATACAAAACCACCAGAAAACGACACTATCTCACTTGACTTTCGGACCTATCAGTGTAGCAGTGTTGCCATATTGCACGTATTTAGATTTTCGATATTTATTTCTTACACGTGAAACACTGTAAGATATGTATTGTCTGTAGTACAAGACGTATATATAAAATATTATTATGTTCTTGTGGCGTGCCACCGAAATCGTGTTCGCGTGTCACCTAGTGACATAGTGGCATAGGTTCGCCATCTCTGCACTATTGTTCCCTCTATCTAGTTTCTCCATGCGGTTTTTGGAAGATACGACGGGAAAGTTCGATCTCCAGCCGAACCCTGTATGTTCTAGTGGCCCAACATCGAATGCAAGCCACCTGCGAGGGAGCTGGGTTTTTTTTTTTTTTTTTTTGGTGTCGGAGAGACCAGTGAGTAGGTGGAGATGAAAGAACAGAAGACTGTACTCTGTGTTCATGCATTTCTGTGAACCGAGGCTCCGCGAGGGAAGCCGCTATCACGAGTGTGAAGGTAAATGGACCTGCGTTAATGTTCGCTGTTGTCCGGTTCCATGGCTAAATGGTTAGCATGCTGGCCTTTGGTCAAAGGGGTCCCGGCATGATCGAGAATTTTAACCATGATTGGTTAATTTCGCTGGCACGGAGGCTGGGTGTATGTGTCGTTTTCATCTTCATTTCATCCTCATCACGACGTGCAGGTCGCCTACGGGCGTAAATTCAAAAGACCTGCAAATGGCGAGCCGAACATGTCCTCAGACACTCCCGGAACTAAAAGCCATATGCCATGTCATTTTTTTTAAAATACTGTTGAGCTGTTCAGTTGTTCACTGCATGTAACACTGTGAATTACTGGACTATCTGTGGAGTCGAACCAACAGTCATTGTGTATTGTGTAGCCTGTGGCACTGTGTTCAAATCCAGCGGTCTACACACAGCTGCTGTACTATTTGACTGGACTTACGGAAGTGAAAGAGAGGATTAGCCCTACCCAGGTAACAACAGGCCGGACCACCTGCGGTGCCATAAAGAAAAGGGACTAGTGAATAGACTTGTAATTAGTAAGTGTGGCCATTCATAACAGGTTACAATTGTGTGTGTGCGTGTGCATTCATTAGGTTATACTGAAATAAATTAGTCATGAAACAGATGGAGTTTTATAAGTGACAATAGAGACATTCAATCGTTAGCCTATATAACCATTTCAGCAATGTACATGTTAATGATGCACCTAGTTTTGAAAGAAATTGTTATACAAGACATGGTTTACAAACTTAATAAATTAAGAAAGCAGAACATCAGCAAAGCAGTTCTAGATACAGTATCTTAAGGAAACAAATTAGTCTAAAAAGGTAATATTCCCCTTAATTGTGTAAGTACACGTACTTCATGTTGTACTGAAATTGTTAGATTAAACCCTAATTTTAGTTTTGAATACGATATCATGGTATGGAACAGCCAATGACTAAGAAATAAAACTGATACAACAAAATTTTTTCAACTCAAAATTCTGTTTAAATTATCTGTATAACTAAACACTGGTTCCAAAATAATGAGGTAGACTATGTAATACTTACTGGTTATAAATTACAGACGCTGTATTGCAGACAGGTTCACAAAAATCAAGGAGTAGCAATATTAATCAAGGAGTAGCAATATGCACTCTAAATAACATAGACTGTAAAGTTATTGACATTTCTAACCTGTCTGTAGAATTCAACTTTGAAGCAGCACCAGTGCTCCTTAACAATCTAGGCCTAACAGTGACTTCAATTCACTAGTCCCCTGATGGAGACAAACATTTTTCTTGAAAAGCTACAGAAGCTCATAATGAACCCTGTTGCCATGTCAAAAGAAAGGTATAAAATGTGTGTTTATGGGGATATTATTCTTGATGTGAGGCACAGGACAAAGAAAGGAAATAGTCTGCTGAATTTACTGAAGTCATTTAACTTTCACTGTGCCAATAAATATCCTACTGTTTGGTTGAAATTTCACTGCCCCGTGCAGAATGATCCCTCAACTAAAACCATTTTCAAAAGGTCCTTCTCACAACAAAAAATTAAAGGTTTTATTTCTATGCTTGAACTGGTTGACTAAGAATCTATATTAGGGGTATCAAAAGACTGGGTTGGTAAGAAATTTGAATGCTTCTTTCATACATTTCAATTGCTGTTTGAGGATTGTTTTCCAGACATTAGAAAAGTCTATAATATTAAACATTCAAAACCTAGGTTTACAGGCTTGAAGTTGTTTACATCAGAGCTTGAAATAATGAGAAATCATCTTTTGCTTTGCTATACAGTTTTTAAGAGCAATCAATCAATCAATCAATCAATCAATCAATCAATCAATCAATCAATCAATCAATCAATCAATCAATCAATCCAATACTGATTTACATTTAGGGCAGTCGCCCAGGTGGCAGATTCCCTATCTGTTGTTTTCCTAGCCTTTTCCTAAATGATTTCAAAGAAATTGGAAATTTATTGGTAAGTTATTCCAATCCCTAACTCCCCTTCCTATAAATGAATACTTGCCCCAGTTTGTCCTCTTGAATTCCAACTTTATCTTCATATTGTGATCTTTCCTACTTTTTTTTTTTTTGCTAGGGGTTTTACGTCGCACCGACACAGATAGGTCTTATGGCGACGATGGGATAGGAAAGGCCTAGGAGTTGGAAGGAAGCGGCCGTGGCCTTAATTAAGGTACAGCCCCAGCATTTGCCTGGTGTGAAAATGGGAAACCACGGAAAACCATCTTCAGGGCTGCCGATAGTGGGATTCGAACCTACTATCTCCCGGATGCAAGCTCACAGCCGCACGCCTCTACGCGCACGGCCAACTCGCCCGGTTTTCCTACTTTTATAAACGCCACTCAAACTTATTCATCTACTAATGTCATTCCACACCATCTGTTTTGTGACAGCTCGGAACATATCACTTAGTCGAGCAGCTCTCCTTCTTTCTCTCAATTCCTCCCAGCCCAAACTTTGCAACATTTTTGTAACGCTACTCTTTTGTCGGAAATCACCCAGAACAAAATGAGCTGCTTTTCTTTGGATTTTTTCCAGTTCTTGAATCAGGTAATCCTGGTGAGGGTCCCATACACTGGAACCATACTCTAGTTGGGGTCTTACCAGAGACTTATATGCCCTCACCTTTACATCCTTACTACAACCCCTAAACACCCTCATAACCATGTGCAGAGATCTGTACCCTTTATTAACAATCATATTTATGTGATTACCCCAATGAAGATCTTTCCTTATATTGACACCTAGATACTTACAATGATTCCCAAAAGGAACATTCACCCCATCAACGCAGTAATTAAAACTGAGAGGACTTTTCCTATTTGTGAAACTCACAACCTGACTTTTAACCCCGTTTATCAACATACCATTGCCTGCTGTCCATCTCACAACATTTTTGAGGTCATGTTGCAGTTGCTCACAATCTTGTAACTTATTTATTACTCTATAGAGTAACCTATAGAGAAACCTCAACTTTATACACAAATAAAAGGAGTAGGTACAAGCAAGCTATAATGGCAGCTAAACAAAAAGCTAATGAATTGAAAGCTATTGAAAGTGCAGATAGTAAAAGTAAAGCAGCTTGGGAAGTAATCAATAGAGAGAGCAATAGGAATGTTAAATATAGTAGGCCCAGAGTTGATATTGAATTTATCTGGTGTAATGACTACTTTATTCAATCTCTAAATAATAACTACGAGAATATTCCTGCCACTGACAGGGATGCATTGAGCTACATCATCAACAGCAGAATATTTGTTCCTGAGCAAGGCATGGTATGGAAAACAGTGACAGGAAATGAAGTTAAGTATACAGTGACCAATTTTAAAAATTCTGATAGCAAGGATGTATAGGGTATGTCTAATAACTTCCTCAAGACTGTAGTTTTATATATTCTGAACCCTCTCAATGTTAGTATTGCTTACAGACTGAGGTTTACCCCACATAACCAGAAATATGCAAAGGTTACACCTGTTTTCACAAAGGGCCCTATAAACGACCCCAGTAGTTTCCGAGCAGTTTCAGTTGTTCCTATTTCTTGGTAAAATTCTATAGTATGTAATGACACAACAACTAGAGGATTATTTTGAATCTAACACATTCTGTGCGAGAACCAGTTTGGCTATCGCAAAGGTAAATTAACAGTTGAAGCAACAGAATCCCTCTTGCAACAACTTATTTCAGCTTTAGGAAAGAAGAAAGTTGCCCAGGTCACTCTGTGTGATTTCAGCAAAGCATTTGATTGTGTCCCCATTCACTTTTAATTTCAAAATTGAATTACTATGGCGTTAAGGATGAACAGCTGAACATTATATAGTTTCCTACCTGAGCAATCGAAGGCAAGAGGTTGAAGTAGGAGGAATTCGATCAACTGAACTTCGTAATCAACATGGAGTACCACAAGGCTCAGTTTTGGGTCCTTACTTACTTACCTACCTAATAATATAGGATCTAATTCCAGTTTAGTTTTATATGCAGATGATACTTCTTTAAATGAGGCTAAAAGAGTGCTTTGTAAGCAAACACTGAACATGGCAGTTGAATGGTTCTCTGTGAACAAACTCACAGTAAATGATAAAAGACTCAATCAATTATATTTAATTTAAATAAAAATCAAGTAAATCATGATAATCAATAGGGTTCAGAAGTTTAAGATCTAAAGAAGTAAAAAATATGCAAGCAAATATGCCCTAAAAGCTAGCTAAATATGACCTAAAAACTACAAAATATGCCATGAATTTTTGGGATAGGTAGAGTATCAGTAACATACAGTAAACGTCTTAAACGTGATCAGCGATAATACACCAGACACATTTAATCATACAAACTGACAGAGAGCTGCATTACATTAAAATTTTCAACATTCATTCAGTATCCTAGACTCGAGATGAAGTTCTTGCTCGGTTTTCCTAAACCAAAAAAAAAAAAAAAAAAAAAAAAACCTGAAGTATTAGCCTGCTTTATGATATCTGTCGGGGTAAGTTAAAAGACACTGCCTAACAGGAAGTTTATAGAGTTCATAATCGTACATACCTCTTAATCTTCTTCTTCGCCAGCATTGCACATCAAGACCATGTGCATTCTCAGGCTGTCGAAAAGAAATCTCCTTCGAAGGTCGCTCAGTATTTTTTTGTACTGGAAGAAGCTCCTTTCTACGTCACATGATGTCACAGGAGCGTATTTAAACATAGTTCACTGCTGTTTAGCTGTGGGTTGTTTTCGCCTAAACCAAACCCATTACCTCTAAAATGGCACCAACTCTGCACATTGTTGCATATCTTTCATTTGCACTCAGCACCTTACTAAGTTTGTTCTTCACCGCAACTGACACTGTACCTCTTGCTTGTTCTACTTTGGATACAGTGTCCTTTACTATTCCAAAACTCTCACATAATTCTAAACCAGTAGTTCTAGGCGAGAGATAGTTTTCGATACATCTCTATAATTTGAAGAAATATATGTATATACTAATTGTCCCGACAAATCATTGGAAAACAGTTCCTGTGCAATATTTATTGACGATGCCTCACTACTGTCAAAAGTAGAAACAATTTCTTGCACAGTTTCGTAGTGTTCACAGTAGTACTCTACTGCGTTAAGCCACGTTCCCCATCGGGTGAGCACTGGCTGAGGAGGAAGAGGAAGCTCCTCAGAGGAGCCTTCACAAATATTTTCTTGACGTTTGATATTAACCAGTCAACATCAGGAAATTTCTGCCGTATTTCTTCAACAACTCTGTGCAATCCGTGAGCAAGACACGTTAAATGGACCATTTTCAGGTAAAGTACCTTACGTCCCCCTGCTGCTTTTACCATGTACGGTGCAGCATCGGTTAGTAACAGCAAGATTCGTTCTTTCTTAACTTCACCATCCCACAAAAGCTTCAGGGCTTTGTCAAAAAGTATTGCAATTGTCGAATGGTTAGCTGCATCTAGAACCTCTGAATGAAGTAAATATACATTGCCCAGACAATCCACGAGAAGCGTGCCAATTTTAACATTCGCAACATACCTACCACAAACATCCGTAGTTTCATCAACGGATACCCAGATGCTATTGTTGCCACATCGAAGTGCGCCTTCATAACAGGAGAGCAAATAACGTTTTTGCAATGTTTCCTCATCCGGGATCGACTGTGTTGTGTATTTAGTTAAGAATTTTCGGAAGTGTTCGTTGTTCACTTTGTTAAAAGGAATATTGGTAGATACCAACATTTCGCACAGGTCTTTTGAGAAATCGGAAAGTTTGGTTGACAAAGATTTCACTGTATCAAACAAAAGAGCCTGCCTGCTCTGTTCAGAAGACTTTTGATTTGCACAGCTTTTATGCTTAGCCGTAGCACAGTGCTGTTGCACATTAAATAGCTTTATCACCGCTACCTTAACTTCACACACTTTACAAAAAAGAATTGTTCCATCAGTACTGAACGTCTCTTCACCGAACTCTTTCACATACTTTCTTAACTTTACAGCTTCACTACACTTCACTTTCGGCATGATGGGGTTCACTACAGTATTACAAGTGTGACCAATCTGTTGAAATCCGTTGGTTGTGAAAGAACAAGGGACCTTTAACTCGAGCCTGCAAGGAAGAACTGGGCGAGATATAACATGGCATTTCCTTGTTTGCTAATTGCTTCTGAGCTAAATATATCTAATGGAGTGACAACCTATTGAAAGGTGGAAACACACTATCGTCATCTTCCGTGACCTAACGCGTACAGCGTTGCAATCTAACTTGACCAGAAAGATGTGCTACAAGACGTCTGTAGAGGGGCGCCTTCTTGGAATCAGGTCTTCTAAACCTGCTACCTGCCCCTTCCGGGAAAAGAAAGAAAAAGATATCTACTACACTATTAAGAAATCCTGTGTTTGAAACTCGACGAAGATAACACGTACCTTGTTAACGACGCCTCCATTTAAATAAAAATGCTGAAATCATAACCAAATATGACCTGAGATCACTAAAATGAGCAAAATACGACCAAAACAATAAGGATGGCCAAAATATGCATTTATAGGCAACATCAAATTGCTTTAAACGTGGTCAGGGACCCGTCATTCAAACTTATTTTTCAGATTTCGGGTAAAATGTGCTCAGGAAAAAAGAATATGACCTTTCCTTAACATCCGAACCTTAATAATCAACATGTGAAATTCTGTACCTAAAAAGCAAAAGGGCTTATGTCCATGTTGTTAATTTTGCAGTATAAGCTAAAAACAGTAACTGGCTGCACATTTATACCAATTGCTCATTAAGTTATACAAATTCGGTAAATTATAAATGTTTTTTTTTCTTCTGCAAATCATATATTTATGTAGAAGTTAAATAAATACATATTCATAAATTCCAATCTAAATTTTCTTGGGAAAACCATGAAAATGGACATACGTCTTTTTCTTCTTAATTCCTTATTAAACTTCTGGATGCTGTAAAAGTATGTTAATATGTAAATAACTGTTTTAATAACAATTTATATCTGTTCTGTAGCTAAATGAACAAGGAAAAACATAACATAACACACACAAAACTTCACAATAACTTCATTAAGAAAATTTTCACTTTTTTTTTTTTTTACATTTCCACATTATTTTTGTCACTGAAGTTATTGTAATTAATTACGTTTTCCTGAATGAAATGTTCTCCCGAGAATTTCAATTTATGTCTGTAGAAGTATCAGTCATCGATAGGATATTCGCCTTCTTCTTCTTCTTCTTCATAAGGGAGATCACTGCACTGTACTGCCGTGGAATCCACAGAGTTGAAGTTTTCATGTCCGTGTATTTTGCTGATCTAATGGGCTTGGGTCCGCTTTGTACGGTCGGAATTTCCTTAGGCAACATGAGAGCATTTCTACGATGTCTTCCGATTACAATTTCTTCAAAACAGGTGTCGTTGAAGGATGTCTTATGGGCAATAATTCCAGGTGTGTCAGCTGAAACTTTAAGCCATACAACTTTTGGGATTAGAAAGATTTTGCCAGTAGTAGATTTCTTGTGATCTGTGAAAGGAGATCCAGATTTTTCAGTTAAAGATGTGAAAATTTTGAAATCGCTACATTGCATTTCATAGATTACTAGCGACTTTTTGACCTGGCATGTTCTGATCAACTGAGCTCAAACACAAGGCACAGCAATCTCCAAGTTGGCGAGTTTCGACTTTTTCCTTTCAGTGGTTGAATGAATGCTGTCCAATTCCATATGTGCGTGGCCTCTCAGAATAAATTTATGGTTGATCTTTAGAAGCTGTGCCAACTGTGTCAGAAGCCAGTTGTACATGAGAGAAATTTTTCTGTTCTCACCAGCACAATTATTATCGGACCTTACTGTTAACACCTGAGTTTGATCCGACACATGACAATGAATCCACTTCAGTAAGCAAGACGCTATTTCATTACCTCCTCTCCCTGCAACTGTTTCATCATTTGAAGCGGCATCATGGATCGTCAAATTCCGTGTCAAGAGCTCGTACAAATAAAATGACTGACAGTTTGATAGGCAGGGTGTAGGAACACATTTCTGAAGGTCCATTGTGATTGTTCTCTTCCTTGCATCTACTTTTGATTCCTCTATCTTTCTTCTTAAAGCTGTGCCTGCCATCAACTTCCGTATGATGATTTTCCAATTCCTTTACAATTTTCTGCGTCTCCTCCTCATTTTCAGCATCTTTCAATCATTTTTGGAACCAATCACAATCGTTGCAAGTGTCTTTGTTAGGGAGCTGGAAAGAGATTGAAATCTTTGTTGAAAATCTTTCTATATAACCATCCTTTGGCTACATTTTCTTCAGGGATGTAATTTTCCTTACATTCTCTGATGTATGCTCTGTACATCATTGAAGTATTAAAATGAGGCCCAAGATACTTCCTTTCTGTCCTTTGTTTGTAATAATGGCTCTCATATTGTGCGTATTTCAAAATATGAGATTTTACACTTTGTATCACCGTCTATGGTATTTTATTGGTCATTACAAGTAATGAAAATAATTTTTTCTGTATTGAAAGAATCTTAATAATAAATGTAAGAAATTTATTTTAACTTCAACCTATTCAATACAGTGCAAGATGTTAACGTGTTAGTTAAACATCATAAAAATAGGGGCAAAATATGTCTCAACTACTTTAATGATGTTTAACTAACACGTTAACATCTTGCACTGTATTGAATAGGTTGAAGTTAAAATAAATTTCTTACATTTATTATTTTATTGGTCGGCATAGATTTCCCTCTTCGATCACACGTAACTACCTCGTTCATATTTTTGTACATACAAACCCTGACAAACTTGTCAGTGACACACAGCATATTCAAAAACAATTTTATACACAGGAATTTTTCATGTCTTATTTTCCCGTGTATAGAGTTTTATCATCTTTCTCCTCTCTGTAGACTACCATTTTTTTATGAGTTGTGTCTTTTTCTAGGAACTTCCTTCACCAAGGTTTCTGGTCCCAAGAACTAGACTCTAGCAATATGCAAAATTTGTAGCAGAAGTTTTAGGAGCTATGTTTAATGTTGATAAATAGCACTAAAATAGTAATAATAATGATGATTAAGACATTACTAGTAATACAGCATACGTTAATGGGATCTAATTTATAATCAGTTGAAGTTAGTATTACTTCATTCTATACATCGAAGTTGGTGATTAGGGCATAATTCACAAAGCATAGTCAGTAGCAAAATGTAGGCTAATACTCTTCAGTAAGAAACATATTTACCTCTCACTTCACATGCTTGCTTCAGAGCAAGTTGCAATATCATCTTCCCTCTTGAAAAACTATTCATTTTACGTACGTTCAAAAACCGAAATCTCACGAAACTTTTAACTATTTGTGGCTTACAATATTTCACTTTTGCTGCTTTCCCGCAAATTTGCAGGCGATAATTCAGGTCTTTTATAATACCGTGACACAGGAAATAATAACGTTCACAATAATAAGCAAACTTCACTATCGTACTCCAATAATGTAGGCATAAGGCGAATGTTCAATGACTCTTTCTTCCCACGAAGAAATTATTTAGAAGAAAAAAGGCAGATGTCCCACATGCGACCTTGCAACACTAAAACGTTTTCTGCAAAAGGCAGATGTCCCACATGCACCCTTTCCGTCTTAAAAGCACTCTGGACTACCGTCTTTATGCCACACGCTAAATCCACAGGGAATGGCAACAGGACAAACGCCTTTATTCCACAGATGCGGCCGATTATATCGAACACAAAAATGGCCATAACTCAGAATCACAAAATATGGACTTGCGCCCCTTTGCCTTTTCAGGTATTTTATATTTAGATTCAAACTTGAACTGGAATGCTCACATAAGACTTTATTTCAAGTAAACTATCAAGAGTGGTGTATCTCTTGAGAGCCATCAGAGATAAAGTTCCAAGTAAATATCTTTTAAGTTCCTACTTTGCATTCTTTCACAGTTTTCTTCAATACTGATTTCTACTCTGGGGAAACTCCAGTAGGACTTCTGAAATTTTACCTCTCCAGAAGAGTAAATTTCCTATGATGGCCCACTGTAGGCCTATATTTATTAAGCTGTCCATTATGACTGTTGTGAACACATATTAATAATAATATATTAATTAATTAATTAATTAATTAATTAATAACATATTAATAATGGCACTTCTTAAAGTATATGCAGAAACAGACAAATCAAGCTCAGAAGTGATGTTCATAAATATAATACCAGGTCAGCTAACCAAGTCGATGTACCTCATCATAGGTTACAAAAGACGGCTTCAAGCCATTTCATTGCTCAGTTGAAGATGTTTAATAAACTGCCTTCAGATCTAAAAGAATTACCATCTAATATATTCAGAAATCAGCTTAAGAAATGGTTACTAATGCATCCCTTTTACTCAGTGCAGGAATACCATGAAATTAATAGTTTGTGTATGAACTAAATATCATGATTTTATTTTTTGACAATGTCTATTGTATGTAACATACTTAACGACTGAATAAAATTCTATTCTATCCTTGACTCGACACGAGCATAATTTGATCATCTTTGGCACTCGATGTGTGAACCCAATTAATGATCCTAGCTGTTGTGACAAACATCTTACATATTTTTAAGAAGATGCGCTGCTGAACATCACAAACAAAAGTCTCTATGATTAACTTAGGTCTTCCACTTCACTGTCTATTATCCACAAGCCCATGTCACGAAAATGATTGCTGTTACAAACAGGGGCAGGAGGGTACTCAGAATGAGAAGGCATGTGACAGAATACTAAGGGAAGAGAATGTTAACTGTACCAAGGGATTATGGGATTAGGAGTACATTACTGCACACAATCAAAGGCACTTAAGATCGGTGAGAATTGACAGTACAATGAGTTCTTGGTTCAATGCAGTTACAAAGGTTGGACAATGCTTCACCTTCCTTGTTCATAGTATACATGCATCATTTATTAAAGGTATAAGATTGCATGGAGGGATTCAGTTGGGTGGGAATATAGTAAGCAGTTAGGCCTATGACAAAGACTTGGTCTTATGGCAGACTCTATACAGAAAGCCTGCAATCAAATATCTTGGAGTCTGAAAAGGCGTGCAGCGAGTACTATATGAAAAGTAGCACTCCCAAGACTAAAGTGATGTCATTAGGGAAGAAAATTAAAAGGACTGAACGTCAGGTGCGGAATACAAAACTGGAACACTCATTTTAAGTGTTTAGGATGTGAATTCGTCCAGAATGGTAGTACAGTATATATATATATATACAGTAGAACCCTGTTTATCCTAAATAAAGGGGGCGGAGCCACTTCGGTTGATGCGATTTTTCAGATGACACATGGTAAATATTTAAGGAAGTTAAATGTTGAAATAAAAATGCATAAACTCTGTTAAGCAAAGGTGCATGTTTACATAATGTCACTCATTGCATAAAATCAATGATTTTCTTCTGAATTGGTGCAGCGCTGTTGTGCAGCTATGTCGTGCCACCGTTTAATCAACAATACATCAGCTGGTGTAGGTCCATTGCTTTGTTCAACAAAGTGTAAAGCGATCTCAAATAATGAAACATTGTTTTCGCTACTACTGAACTGAATACTGTATACAGTAATTTTATTACAATACTGTAATTAAAATGTGTGGTACTGTATTTTAATAAAAATTTGAAAACAGCCTTACCTCCAATGCGTTAAATCCATCATCTAACATAACTCGATTCTCAGGACTGCAATTGTCAAGGTCAGAGTCGTCTGCATAATCTTCATGACGAATAATACAGTAATAATAATTATGACAATGATAATAATACAGTAATAATAATAATAATAATAATAATAATAATAATAATAATAATAATAATAATAATAATAATAATAATAATAATAATAATAATAATAATAATAATTCCTGCTTGTTCAAGAAAAAATGTATCTTGTAATGAAATAGAGGCTAAGAAACTATTTGGTTTTATGCTACATGTGCATTCTGGCAGAAGTCATAATATAAAAGTAGGGTTTGCCTAGTAGCTCTCAGCACATATAGCACGAGAATTACTAATATTGACTGCTAAGAACGAGAGGGTAAAAACAAAATATTGAAGTACAACTTTGCCAGAGCATTTCAGTGCCGGGTTCCGGTTAAGCAAAGTTCGGTTAAGCGGGGTTCTGCTGTATATGTATATTGCTAGTGGCTTTATGTTGCATGGACGCAGATAGGTCTTATGGTGATGATGGGACAGGAAAGGGCAAGGAGTGGGAAGAAAGCAGCCGTGGCCTTAATTAAGGTACAGCCCCATCATTTGCCTGGTGTGAAAATTAAAAAAAAAAAAAAAAAATTCAGGGCTGCTGACAGTGGGATTTGAACCCATATACAGTATTATGGAGGTGCTTACTTAATTAACAACAGCTTCCAGACTGAACACTGACAGGCATAACAGTCTGTGATGAAGATGTATGTTTGTATGCAAGGGATATCCTAACAAGCAAGTAATTTTTAAAAACAGGCATCTCCTTTAATAATTAAATGCCAACCAAGGCAGGACATGATTATTCAATACCAAGCACAGGAGACAAGTGATGAACCAACTGTGCTATACAGCCTGCTGAAGGTATCTTACGTTCTATCTTAACGTAGTAACTGGAAGAAAAGTAAATTATATTTTGATACCTACTGCAGGTAAGTGCAAATTGTAATTGTAAATGAATCGGTTATTTTTAAAACCCTGTAAGTCAAGAATTGCAAATTTGTGGGAAAATAAGAAAACTGAATAATTAATTATGTAGAGAACTTTTATATGCTTTTATTGCTTCTGAAATTTAAATACTGATTGGGAATGCTATGGAAGTACTGTATGTGATGTGTTTGTATAAATATTACTATTGTTGTTAGTTTGGTTTGAAAGTTCATGACCAGGTGAGTTGTCCGTGCAATTAGGAGCGTGCAGCTGTTCCTTCCTACTCCTAGCCCCTTCCTATCCCATCGTCGCCATAAGACCTATATGTGCCGGTGCGACGTAAAGCAACTAGGAAAAAAAGTTCATGACTTTCGGGATTTCAAAAACTAATGAAGATTTTTTATCGTAACACGGCGCTCATGCTTCTTACAATAATATGTTGAATTACAATATTCATCTAGAATATGATTCACGTGCCAGTTCATAAGAAAATTGCCAAAAACTTGCAAAAATTGTAATTTTATGAAACTACACACTGTAGAAATGATTTTGAAATGAACATCCTTTTTAACCAATCTTTCTGTCAGTGATATCCGAGTCATAAACGTTTTACCAGAATCTTCGAATTTCCCTTTATTTATCCTTCCATTTTTTCAAATCCTCCATTTTCTTTATAATAATCGGAAGATTCTGTTTGCATGCTCTTTTTTTTTTTTTCTGGCATCACAATTGCACTGGGAGTACTGTTAAGAAGCCGGAGGTTGTAGCTTACAACACCATCAATGTAGTGGCTAGTGTTAGACCAACTGCTCCCTCAAATACATAAAATTGTTATACTGTGACACCTAAAATGTTACTTTCATATCTAAAGGCACTTCCTTCCCATGCAATTCAATGAGCAGGACAGAATTCTTGAATAGTGGAGGCCACCAGGATTTGTACTCAACAAGAGTTACGTTGAGAAACCCCGCAAATCAATAATTTGATGATGATGATGCTTGTTGTTTAAAGGGGCCTAACATGTAGGTCGTCAGCCCCTAATGGTACAAAATGAGACGAACTGTAATGACAATTTTAAAGTCCAAAATCATCCACTGACCAGAATTCAAAACGTCATGATGAAGAATGAATGGGTGTAAGTGAATTTAAAGCAATCAGTGGAAGTCGCAATGCCCCACATTCCCAGAAACTAGAATTAAACAACAGCAGTACTGACCAAGGGACTGCTTATAAAGCACAATACTAAATCGATGGATGCTTGTAGTCTAAACGGGTCCACAATCTAGGTCATCGGCCCCTCATAATGGTACTTATTGCTAGGAAAGTAGAACCATGGTATTTGTCATGTTGTGGTACTAATCAAAAGTAGTGTAAACTCGCGGTGTTCCACACATTATGCGCACATGTAACACAGACCTATGGTGTTTCTCACATTGCAGCGCAATTTACAGGCAATGCAAACCTATGGCGTTCCTCACATAGGTGTACCAATCACAGGGACTCATACTATCCCGTGGTGTTCCTCACATAGTGGGTACTAATCATATGCAAGGCAGACCCATGGTGTTGCTCATATAATGGTACTAATCAAAGGTACTGTAAAACCCACCCTGATTCACACACTGTCGCTACTACTCACAAACCTACTGTGTACCTAACATAGTGGTACTACGCACAAGTAAAGGCGACCCATGGTGTTCACCGCATGGTGGTACTAATTACAAGTAGTCTCATGGTTCTAATTCGATCATTCCTTGGTCGCCTCTTAAGACAGGCAGGAGATACCGTGAGTGTATTCTTCGCCTGCATCCCCCACCCACAGGGGGATGTGTGTGTGGTCCGCGAGAGGTATTTTATTTCGCTCAAGTCCGCTGGCAAGCCGGTTAGGACTTCCCCCCTACCCGTCACCTGGGATGCGTCACGAAGGAGTATCACCTCTCCCCCTGCTATGCCAGTGTAGCAGGTTCGTGGAAACAATGATTTAAAAAAAAAAAAGACCAAAAGTTCCCAGTGTCCTTACATTCACTCTATTCATCAGAATTATGGGATTTCTACATAGAATGATGCATCTATGTTGCAGCTTTCATTTCTTCTCACAACATGACAATGACAAAATGAGTGACTTAAGAGGTTTTAAAAATAACCAATTCAAATGTTCTTCGTAATATGGCATAGACTATAGTATTGAACAAGCTAAGGATCAATACAGGAAATATTCTCTGGAAATCCAGTTGCTTTGAAGTATCTAAGCCTAAAATCAATTTAAGAATTCTGTGCGACATTGTTTTATTTAATTTCCAATAATCAACATCTACTCTGAACACATCACGAGGAATGTCCTAGATGGATGGAAAGGCAGCTTCAGAGTGGGAGGAAAAACATCAGCAACCTAAGATACATCGATGACACTCACATCATAACAGGTGCCAATAAGCTGGAGACAACTATGGATTGAATGACAAGAACGAACAGGGAGTACCAAGAAGAAAGTCATGATCGTGGACGGGCGATCATCATCCTGCAGTACATGAGTAGGGTAGGTGGGCAGATTCATCAGTCTCTGTGGACTCTCAAACGGAGGTTGCTTGGATGAGGTAGGGAGACTCCTTGCGGTGGCTTGCGTGCGACTGCCAAATTCAGAAAGGTACGGAGGGACAGGGCCACCTCTAAGTATATGAAACTGAAGCTGGTAAATGCCTCGCTATTTCCGATCATCACGTATGCCAGCGAGACATGGACACTTAAAACAGCTGACAGGAAGAAGATAGGATGCGCTGGTGATAATGATGCTTTTTGTTTAAAGGGGCCTAACATCTAGGTCATCGGTCCCTAATGGTATGGAATCACAATACTGAAACTTAAAAATGCAGCAATTCCAAAATATCCACTGACTAGAATTCAAAAAGATGATGATGAACAATGATTATGAACTTAGAACCATCAGTGAATCTGGCCCACAATGCCCCACCTTCCCACAAACTATCTTAAAACAATAGTATTACTGCTGCTTCCAAAGCACAACCCTGAATCGATGATGCTTGTTGTCTCAAGGGGTCACAAATCCAGGTCAACAGCCCCTCATAATGGTACTTTTCACTAGTAAAGTTTTTTCTTTTTTCCTTTTTTTTTTATTTGCTTTACGTCACACCGACACAGATATGTCTTATGGTGAAGATGGGATAGGAAAGGCCTGGGAAGTGGAAGGAAGCGGCCGTGGCCTTAATTGAGGTACAGCCCCGGCATTTGCCTGGTGTGAAAATGGGAAACCACGGAAAACCATCTTCAGGGCTGCCGACAGTGGGGCTCGAACCCACTGTCTCCCGATTACTGGATACTGGCCGCAGTTAAGCGACTGCAGCTATTGAGCTCGGTCACTAGTAAAGTAAAACTATGTTATTTCTCATTTTGTGGTACTAATCAAAAGTAGCACAGACCCACGGTGTTCCACACATTATGGTACTACTCACAAGTATGGTATGTCGCACAGGTAACACAAACCCAGGGTGTCCCTCGCCTAGGTATACTCATCACATAGTAGGTACTAATCACAAGCAATATCCAGACCCGAGGTGTTTCTCACATAACGGTACTAATCACAGGCAATGTAAGCCCGTAGTGTTCCGCACATAGTGGACTAATCACAGGTACTGTAAACCCACAGTGAACCACTCTCTGCTGCTACTAATCACAAACCTATTGTGTACCTAACATAATAGTACTATTCGCAAGAAAAGGCGACCCATGATGTTACCCGTGTGATGGTACTAATCACAAGTAGTTTCATGGTTCTAATTCAATCATCCCTTGGTCGCCATTTTAGTTGCCTCTTACAACAGGCAGGTTATACCATGAGTGTATTCTTTGTCTGGGTTAGATGCGCTGGATATGTGGGTCTACCGCCGAGTCCTGCGCACATTTCGTACAGAATATCCGATCAATTATTCAGTTCTTAAGGAGATCAGTCAAGGACAGATTCATAGAGAAGATTAACTGAGCATTCTTTATATACTTTGGCCATATTTCACGAAGGAAGCAAGCCACAAAGATGACAGTGGTGGAAGGGAAGGTAGCAAGAGGGACACAAAGGCGAGCACCTACGAGATGGGTCGATCGGATAACGACACTTGTTGGAAAGTTCTTATTCGAGGCTTCGCAACTAGCTGAATATCGATCAGGATGGCTAGAACTCTCTAACTGCTAGTGAAATGTCACCATGCCCTGCCAAGTGTAATATATATGCAGACCCAAGTTTTAGTTGGTAACACATCCACATCTGGCTCTGTGGCTAACTGGTTAGCATGTTGGCCTGACGTCGTTTCATTATTGCTTCATACATTGCACTGGGCTCATGACAGATTTTTTTTTTCAATTGGCTTTACGTCGCACCGACACAGATAGGTCTTATGGCGACGATGGGACAGGAAAGGCCTAGGAATGGGAAGGTAACGGCCATGGCCTCAATTAAGGTACAGCCCTAGCATTTGTTTGGTGTGAAAATGGAAAACCATCAAAAACCATCTTCATGACAGCCGACAGTGGGATTCGAACCTACTATCTCCCAGATACAAGCCCACCACACGGCCAACTCACCTGGTAATGACAGAATATTATACTTGGTGTAGCCCAAAGGTAGTTTTACTGATGTCCTCATACACTGATGAGAAATGTCCGAAACATTGGCTGAATGGTCAGCGTACTGGCCTTCGGTTCAGAGGGCCCAGGTTCGATTCCCGGCCGGGTCAGGGATTTTAACCTTCATAGGTTAATTCCAATGGCCCGGGGGCTGGGTGTTTGTGCTGTCCCCAACATTCCTGCAACTCTCACACCACACATAACACTATCCTCCACCACAATAACACGCAGTTGCCTACACATAGCAGATGCCGCCCACCCTCATTGGAGGGTCTGCCTTACAAGGGCTGCTCTCGGCTAGTAATAGCCACACGAAATTATTATTACTGATGAGAAATGTAATTATAGGTAGCTGCCATTTTTCTGAAATGGCACTATTATCAGCCTGGTGAATGTAATAGTATACCGTGGCACATGGTTAAGATATCATCAGACTCCATACCAGCCATGTAACAGATGAGCACATGATGTGTAAGACGTAAGATCTCAGGGCATTTGATCGCCGTCAACTGTTGGTGTCAGCTATATAGGCCATTCCACCTCCCAAGTTGTGCAGGCATTGGGTTTCCCACTGGCTACTGTGTCAGGAGTGTACCATGAGTACGTGGATTCAGGCAAAACCACCGCCACCGCTGTCAACTGCCATGGTATAAATCGTGGTAAAGACCGTTGGTCGCTGTCAGGTAACATAGATGGTAAGAGCGGATAGATGGGCCAAAAAGCAGCATATTAACTCGCAAATAAGATGCTGGGCAACGAGGTGTGAGCATTCTGACCATCATGAACCACCTCCCTTGGAATGGGGTACAGATGTTTCTGTCTCGCTGGCTTTTTCTGCTCACTGCATGTCACAAGGTACCAAGACTGAAATCGGCACAGGAACACTGCCATTGGACTCTCCAGGCATGGAAAAAGGTTGCCTGGACAGATGAGTCGAGATATCTGTTGGTAGATACCAATGGCAGGGTGTGAGTGCATCGCCAAGTGCACGAGGCAATGGTAGTTTAACCTCTTGCCAGTAGGGTACAGTTCAGACTGGTAGGGGTGATACCCTCGCACTGGGACTGTTCATATTAGAGGAAATGGGACCTCTGGTATATCAGCTGATGTCCCTCATTGACAAATGATACAGGAACTTGCTGTCAGATCATGTCCACCAATTTGTTAACCTTGAGTACCCTGCAGGAGAACTCTGCCAATAGCAAAGCAAGGCACTCACTTATCACTCCGGAACTGTGGCCAACTAGTTCAATGAATATTCCAGACATGAAGATGCTTACCAGGCCTCTAAGGTCAACCAACCTCAGTCCTGTTGAGAACATCTGGGATTCTGTCAAGAGGGATGTGAGTGGCCTGGACGCTGCTCAGAACAATCTCAATGCACTACGGGAGACTGTGCTGCAGTCGTGGATCGGTATAGCTCTCCAATGCTTACGGTACCTTGAGTCCAAGAATGCTGCATCGTCACCATCATCAGCACGAAAGAGGGCACAAAAACTTATTAGCCCACTATCTCCAATTCAATTGCTCATCAGTGTACAGACGTGCACATTAATGGTGTCCCGACATAAACAACACTGCCCCACTCCAGTACTGAAAAGAAGGGGAGACAGTGAAGGGGTAGTGTTGAAGGCGAATCCAGTACAAAACATGGGGGAAGGGAGTGAAGAGGTAGTGTCGAAGGCACAATGACTCACCTTCTCTCTTAACGCATTGCTGCATGGACTGCATGCAGACAGCCCGCTACAAGACTTTGTTGTGATCGAATGGCGGATGTATTGAAGTACAGCATTAGGTTACCTACTCGTCCGGCCCCGCGGTGTATGGGGCAACGCTTCCGGCCGCCCCGGGTTCGATTCCCGGCCGGGGCAGGGGGTTTTAATTGTAAATGATAATATCCCTGGCCTGGGGACTGCGTGTTTGTGTCGTCCTTAACGTTTCTCACATTCAACACTCAACACTTCCGCAATTCCAATTACATGCAGGTTCATATATTGTGCAAGTAGGGGCAAAATAGCTCTATAGGTCGACGCCCCGAACAAATAGCATTTTAACATAAAAAAATAAAAAGTAACCTACTGTGATAATTGGAGTATTAAGAGGTAAAGGAGGTTTTAAACCGAAATGTATTTTATACTAGTTAGGAATATTCTGTAGCTGCGTTATATCGGGTCTACCAATCCTTCTTCACCTCGTTCTTGCCATATTTCTATCCATCTCCAAACTGTCTTAAGACTGCATGGTATTGCTTGTGCTATTGCTTGGGGGACCATGTGAGCCTCCCACATGCCAATAATACGGCCTCGATTCACCTGTGATAGGATATGAGCCATCTTATTACAATGTTACAGTATAACGCCGGAGTACACACACCGTGTATTCAGCACTACCTGTTCACTCCCTTCCCCTCCTTCTCGCTACTGGAGTGGCCTTCAACACTATCCCTTTACTCTCTCCCCTCCTTTTCAGTACTGGAGTGGGGCAGTGTTGATTGTTTATGTCGGGACACCATTAATGTGCGTGCGTGTACAACTGAAATGGTGACACCATTCTCATAGCACTAAGCATGGTGCAAATCCCATAAATTATTTAAAAATTATTCTTTACTAAACAGCATCTGAAGTGTTTACCACTTATACACTTACAGTAAATACTAACATATTCATAGTGTTGGCAGTACTCAGCACATTCTAAGGGTCACTGCTTAAGACTGACAACACCTGTATCATAATCAAAAGATTGGTATCACTGGCATAATCAAATTAAGCTAAATAAAATCTAACAGCAAGTCTATTATAGTGCTTGTATACTGCATTTCTTAAAGTAAGCTGAGCAATACATAGATCATAACTTTAAAACAATATACAGAACAATACTGTGGGTTATGCCACCATCATATATTTGTATTTATTGTCAAACAGTAAGTATATGCCACAGAATTTTTAAATGACCATCCCAAGCAAAGATTACCGCACGTCCATGCAAGAGACATAAATCCATTCTAGCAAAAATACACCACCCCACACACATTTACATACAACGTATTTCACATTCCACAAACATTCCATGGGAGGGTGGCAACCAAACCATTTTAATGTCCAGTGAAGAAGAAGAAGAAGAAGAAGAAGAAGAAGAAGAAGAACCAGCAGAAGCTATGCTTTTTATCTCTGCAGTAAGAACTTCTCCATCAATAAAACTCTAGATTACTTCAAGACATTAATGATGAATGATTCAAGATATATTCAGTCTCAAGTACATGCCACATTACTCAATTTAAAATGTAGACTGTCTCTACTTTCAGAACTATACTGTGTTATTGACTAAGAAGTTTCCAAAAATACCAACAAAATAGAAAAAATCTTATATTTTCCAATAATTTCAAGAAGTTCCTTGGAGTGCATCCAGAGAGAGAAAAATAACTAATACATAAAATGAGAAAGTCTAATCTCAGGAATCCATGATTGATAACATTCAGTTCTTAGCACGTGATCTTCTTGCATTCTTCCCGTAAGATCTTACGAACAGATGTGCTTCACTTTGAGTCAGAACCTTCTTTTGGTGTTAATGAAGACTAAGTTCCTTACCATTATAGAAAATACATATCTCTCTCTGAAATTGAGTTTTAAATGCTTTATGTTGTATTAACATGACAAGTACCTAGAAGATTGAATAGGTACAAAACAGTGTTGAAATTGAAAAGGAAGATATATTAGAACTATTTAATGAGTTTATTTCAACAAAAAATCCATACAACGGGATATGAAGTTCTGACTGCCAGATGACTGCATGTCAATCAAATATTAAAATTACTTTTAAGCAATATGAAAATATTAGTTTATTCAAGAGTACAAGCAAACATTTCAACATGCAAAAATACAACTCACTTTTACAATTAACAATAATGGCATTTCACTTAATTACATACTAGGATCATGTAAATGTTAGTAATTTGACATAAAATTATCACAGTTTAGTTTGAGACCCACCAAGCACTGTTAAAACTATCATTTGAAGGGTCAGGGGAAAAAAAGCAGGAGAGACGGTATTTGTACAACTTGAGAAAAAGCAGTTTTTGTGCTTGACTTCCCTAGTTCTTTCCCCTAACAGCGAAACTTTGAGTGCTAATTTCTACTGACTCGCCTGCTTTTTTTCCTTTTCCGACCTCTCAATAGACGCGCATGATCACTCTGAAGCTGACTGTAACAATGTCTCTATTTCGATGAAAAAGTGACTTACCTGGTTTTTTCCCCCGACCCTTCGTTTGGAGTAAGGAACTTCCAATAAAAGTATTTGTTTTTAAAAGTATTGTACTTCACATGCAAACTCTTTTGACTGCACATGAACTGACGAATGTCAGTTGTTACAAAGAGTTAATTTTGTTTACTTTTCTTTATAACAAATATTTTTCAATGTTATTCAAGAATTAGTGAACGAAGTTCGGTCATTAAAGCTATGAGAAATCACACTTTGTAAATAACAAACCATTTTATCTGTCAGAAGCACCAAAAACTCGACATGCATAACACACATCACAAGAATAACAGAAATCACAAGAAATAAACCAATCTACTAAATCTCACAATTAAAGCAGCACACAAACACATAATGAGTAAAAATAACATAAAAAGGTATTTACAGAATTAACAGCAACCTCTTGCAATTGTTGCTGTTGTCTTGTTATAAGGGCTAGGAATTGTATGGCCATAAGGACTGCATTTCATGAATAGAGGAATGATGTCTACATTTCTGTGATATCTTTGCTCATGTAAATTGAAGCGATGGGTGTAATAACCACTTAAGTCGACTAAAGTCGTTTTTCTGGCGAATGCATTTTTATCATACTCAATATGCTCTTCATCTATACTCCAAATATTATTTTGTTATGTCAGCGCTAGATGGCAGGAGCTTGCATTATATTCAGTTGTTTTGCAAGTTGTTTCTCCAGCGAACAGCTGGGCCGACTTAGGCACTTCGACGTGGCGGTATCTCACAAACGCAGGAATCATACTGTACAGTATATATTATATTATAATGTTATTATAAAAATATACTTATTAATCAGTACAGGGTAGCTGTTTTTCCGTATTAAATTATTTTGGACAAATCTACTGCCTATAAATGCCACTTTAAGGGGCTGACTGTCAGTCTATGCAAAAACAACTTAAGGCGACACTCCGAAGATAAAAATCGACATTTTGGTCATTTTGGCAATTTTTTTATGACTGAAATTGAAAGGACTGACTTTCTTCTTTCTTGTCACAAAGTTATTTCGTTGACATCAAACAATTTATTTAATAATGCTTTGTTTGCCAGTCTGCAAACAGCAGAAATGGGCATGACATCTGCTGAACTGCTTTGTTACGTAATGATGTCATTGTCATGTTTCCATTCAATCAAATATGCCTGTTCTTTGCAATTACGCATCCATGGGATGGACTAACAGCCCCCTCCCCCTTCTCCTAGCTTATTTATACAGACTCAAGTTGCAAGATCTACCATAATTCTGAATGAATTTATAAAGCCTGTTACGAACTCTTTCAGTACTCAACTGTCAATGAGCAATATTTTATGTTTGTATTGGTATTCCTGATGGTACTACAATAGTACCGACAACTATTAAGTTTTGTTATTCTTGTATGTTTAATCTTTTTTTTGGTGGGTTCTGTGGTGGTAGCCAGTCTGTTTACCTCCGTGAAGTACGCACGCAAGTAACGTCTTGTAGTTGCGTATCAAGATACTGTTATTATCGAAAGACAGTGTGCTGTAATAATAGATAGCTTGTATCCAAGGGAATAAACAATATGCATAAACATAAATCAGCCTTAGCCAAGTGACAAATTGCTGAACTTTTGATAAGAAAGGGATGGAGATCAGCTATTACCAAACAGGAGTCTCCATTGAAGAAATCAGGGACAGAAGGTCATGAAATGTCATCGGAATCAGATTGTTCTCATCAGGAAAGTGTTGCAGCATCAACTTCAAGCCATGTAAGTCCTACACCTATAGCCAACAATCATGACATGACAGAAATTACAATCCCCATAACTTCGACTCAGTAAAAGTTGCATTGTGAAAAACAAAATGCAAGTGAATCATTTTGTTCTTTGGAGGAGAAGAAGAAGAGACAAGCTTCCAGAGTTACCAGTATTCGTACAGAAGCTGCTAAGAAACGAAGGGAAGGAAAAACATAAAGTTCTGGTGACTTAATGAATTAGGAAGAAAACATCCCTTGAACTTTGCTTTAATTTTCTTGCCAACTGTAATTTTTACATTTAAATCCCATTTTTCTCCCATGACATTCAGCCAATTGCAACAAAATGTGTATGGTATATGTATCACAGCTATATTAAGAAACCTGCGTATGGAATTTTTGATTGCAGTATTTTTTCAAGTAGTAGAGTTTTTAAGTTCAAATTTACTGAACATTAAAAATTACACAAACTTTAGCACGATATCTCCTTGTATAAATTATGCAAAGAAAAACTGATACATAGTACTTTTAAAAGAAATATTATCTACCTAATTACAAATTTACACTAACATGTTAATTAAATTTCATGAAAAAAGGGATTAGAAATTACAAAAAATTCAAAAAATTTATTTTTGGAATAAATATTAATTGTATATGAATGAAATGTTCGTGGTATCTCTCTACGTTTTTGTAGGTGACATTCCCACAAAGTTTCGTGAAAATCCATGCATTAGATAAAAATATATTTTTATCTCCAGAGTGTCACTTTAAGTAAACTCGCATTTAAATCAAAATATTTAACTACAGAAATTTAAATTCACAGTGAAATGGAAATATTGTTCAGGTGTAAGGCAACTTGATGTCTTTGGAATGTAGAGACCAGGAAAGAGTAGCACAGATTCGGATTCAGAATTATTTGATAAGAAAATCAGCTATGTGGGAAACGATAAGGAAAGGAACGTGATTGTAGCGGGTGATCTCAATTTACCAAATGTCTATTGGGAAGGTAATGCGAAAGACAGGAAGCATGACCAACAAATGGCAAACAAGTTAATATGGGAAGGGCATATGATTCAGAAAGTGATGGAACCAACTAGAGGGAAGAATATTCTGGATGTGGTGCTGGTAAAACCAGATGAGCTGTATAGAAAAACCGAAGTAATTGATAGTAATAGTGATCGCGAAGCTGATTTTGTGGTAGTTAAAAGTAAATGTAAAAGGAAGGTATAAAAATTAGGACTATTAGGTAGTACCCTATGGCTAATAAATAGGGCCCGCATATTTTTAAAATGCATGTGCGCATTTGCAGATGCATATTTGAAACGTTAATGCATATTTTAAACATTAGTGCATATACAGATATATTTTTCTCTTATGTGTGATCGATTATCTAAGATTTCTGTGTGTCACCTAGTGAATTGGAGAGCGATTGTTACAACGTGTGCCTTTGTCACAGATCCAGCTTTGTATATGTTGAAAGCTGGTCAGTCTCTTTGAGTATTTTTCGAAAGCTCATCCATGTCACATGTTTGGCCCATGGATTGCATCGTATTGCAGAGAGGTATGTACCCTATTCCCATCTGTCAAGGAAGTAATTTCAAGTGGGAAAAAACTGTTCCTGAAAGCACAGTTCGTGTACAGTTGTACAAAACTCATCTGACTCAGGTTTCTCTTCTACCGGAACCTGTTCTCACAAAATGGGGAACTTCGTTATCTTCACAGTATCGTTCTACCAGGAGAACTCTAATCAAGTGAAAAATGAAAGATGTAGTTAACAGTATTGATGATAGTCATACTGCGTGTGTTTGTGAAGCAAAGTGCGCATTTGAATCTGTAACTGTATATAAAGGTATCAGTTTCGTTCATGTGCATTACTCGTCACTTTCGAAGGCGATTAAGGGCCTAGAAACTAGCGGTGCACCCTACATGAATTCCTTCAGTTAATCAGAGGTGCCAACTATTACGAATTGTCCATAATTATTACGGATATCACCTCACGATTACGGCATTACGGCCAAAGGTGAAATTATTACGGAAAAGTGACATCATGAAAAAAATCGACGAGAAAAAGGATAGAAGGAAAACTATTCAATCCTTTCTAGCATTACTGCCCAAACCTCATTTCACACCTTGAGTTGGCAACAATCCATATTCAATAGTTACTGGATATTAGGCCTGTTTACTACAAGCATCATCATCATCAGACTTTTGCTATCCGTGAGCATTGTGAAATTCATTGCTCTTCTCCATTGTAAACCCTTATGTAATTTTTGCATTTGTTACCTGACAGCAACTCTCTCACAGGAAGTGTTTTCATTGTTAATGGAAAATATCAGGCAATTCAGGGCTACATTAAGCACAGCTACATATAAATCGCTTATGGTTCAGAAGTAAAAAATACCATCACAAGAGGGGGCAGGGGGGTAGGAGGATGCTTCCAAGAAAACATTCACTGAAAAGTAGCTGATGGGTGCAAAACAAGCTAGCTTACAAAGAACGGTTTATCACATAACTAACTGGTAATATGCAAATTTTATTCTGTAGTATGATATACTTTAAATTAGATTAGATTGCTGACAGGAAGGGCAAAGGAAGTGTCACTATCAGGAAGGGAGGAGTATGCTTTGGATTTGACTTTAAATAATTGTGAGAGAGATTACTGATAACATACTTCACAGGTTGGCACCTCTGGTTAATTCAAAGCACCAATAGTTCTTTAAATGGTGTACCTGGTGAAACTGGAGAAAAGGTTAAAAGGAAACTCAGTGCAGTGTTGGAGTCAAAGCCAGGACTAAAGAAGATTCAATCCATAAGCAAACACATAAGTGAAATCAGGCAGTCCTTGCCAGATGAATGCTCCGAGCAGTCAGTGCCAGTGAACAAGTACTGCCCGGTTACGTCCATCGAGGGAGAACGATCATTTTCAGCATATAAATTGATTATGTCCGATAACAGAAGGTCACTGACCCCTGAAAACATTGAAAAATTGTTGATAACCTACTGCCATGTGTCATTTTGCAAGGAATGAAACATGTTTAACAATTTAACACTGAGTCAAAATTAAATAATGCGGTTGGTTTGTGTATTTAGTCTTATTTTTGGTGTATATTTTGGTGCATATTTTCATCAGTTTTAGTGCACATGTGCATGCATATTTTTGGAGTTTTTAGTGCATATGAATCTGGGGCCTACTAATAAAAGAGGCATGAGGGCGTTTTAAAAAAGTAGCTATGATTGGTGGAAAACAGTAAATAAAAATGCAAACAGACTCTGGGATGGGTTTAAAGCAACTGTTGAGGAATGTGAAAATTGAGGAATGTGAAAATAGTTTTATACCTTTAAAGGTGGTAAGGAATGGTAAGGATCTACTATATTATAACATTGTAACATAAAGTAAAGAGACTAAGGACGAGGTGCAGGCTGGAAAGAAATAGAGTTAGAAATGGCTGTGGAAGTAAGGAGAAATTGAAGGAACTTATTTGGAAATTGAATCTAGCAAAGAAGTCAGCTAAGGATAACATGATGGCAAGCATAACTGGCGGTCATACAAATTTTAGTGAAAAATGGACAAGTATGTATAGGTACTTCAAGGCAGAAACAGGTTGCAAGAGGGACTTTCCAGGAATCATTAATGAAAAAGGGGAGTGTGTATGCAAGGATCTTCAAAAGGCAGAAGTATTCAGTCAGCAGTATGTAAAGATTGTTGGTTACAAGGATAATGTCCAGATAGAGGTGGTAATTAATATTAAAGAAGTATTAAAATTTACCTATGACAACAATGACATTTACAGTAAGATACAAAAGTTGAAAACTAGAAAAGCAGCTGGAACTGATAAGGTTTCGGGGGATGTACTAAAGACAATGGGTTGGGATATGGTATCATATCTGAAGTACTTATCTGATTATTGTTTGCATGAAGGAGCTATACCAAAGAATGGAGAGTTGCTATAGTAGCCCCTGTGCATAAAAGAAAGGGTGTTAGACATAAAGCTGAAAATTACACGCCAGTAATTTTGACATGCATTGCATGTAAGCTTTGGGAAGGCATTCTTTCTGATCATATTAGACATATTTGCAAAAATTATAACTGGTTTGATAGAAGGCAGTTTGGGTTTAGGAAAGGTTATTCCACTGAAGCTCAACTTGTAGGACTCCAGCAAGATATAGGAGATATCCTAGATTCAGGAGGTCAAATGGACTGTATCGTGATTGACGACTGAATGGGTGGCTATGTTTCTAGAAAACAGAACTCAGAGAATTACAATAGGCGAAGCTTTATCTGATCCTGTAATAATTAAGAGGGGAATTCCTCAAGGCAGTGTTATTGGACTTTTATGTTTTCTTATATATATCAATGATATGTGTAACGAAGTGGAATCAGAGATAAAGCTTTTTGCAGATGATGTTATTCTGTACAGAGTAATAAATAAGTTAGAAGATTGTGAGCAACAGCAAAATAACCTCGACCATGTTGTGAGATGGACAGTAGGCAATGGTATGATGAAAAACGGGGTTAAAAGTCAGGTTGTGTGTTTCACAAATAGGAAAAGTCCTCCCAGTTTTAATTACTGCGTTGATGGGATGAAAGTACCTTTTGGGGATCATTGTAAGTACCTAGATGTTAAGGAAAGATCTTCATTGGGGTAATCACATAAATATTATTCTAAATAAAGGATACAGATCTCTGCACATGGTTATGAGGGTATTTAGGGGTTGTAGTAAGGATGTAAAGGAGAGGGCATATAAGTCTCTGGTAAGACCCCAACTAGGGTATGGTTCCAGTGTATGGGTCCCTCACCAGGATTACTTGATTCAAGAACTGGAAAAAATCCAAAGAAAAGCAGCTTGATTTCTTCTGGGTGATTTCCAACAAAAGAGTATTGTTACAAAAATGTTGCAAAGTTTGGGCTGGGAAGACTTGGCTGAAAGGAGACGAACTGCTCGACTAAGTGGTATGTATTATCTTAAAACAATTAAGTTTATTAAAATGGTCAACCTGTTCAATATAATGCATTCATAAGAACTAACAATCTTTAATAGTTTGACCATATTAATAAACTTAATTGTTCTAAGATAATATACTATTTTCAATACGGACCACCATGAAGTTCATCACACATAAGTGGTATGTTCCAAGCTGTCAGAGGAGAGATGGCATGGAAAGACATCAGTAGACGAATAAGTTTGAGTGGTGTTTTTAAAGGTAGGAAAGATCACGATATGAAGATAAAGTTGGAATTCAAGAGGACAAATTGGGGCAAATATTTGTTTATAGGAAGGGGAGTTAGGGATTGGAATAACTTACAAACGGAGATGTTCAATAAATTGCCAATTTCTTTACAATCATTTAAGAAAAGGCTAGGAAAACAACAAATAGGGAATCTGCCACCTGGGTGACTGTCCTAAATGTAGATCAGTAGCGACTGATAAATTATATGTATAAATCACGATGTCCATAAATGAAAAACTCAGATATGTACAGTGTTCCAAAACTTTGGATGTGATTTTCTCAAAATAGTTCTTTCAGACTTAAGTTGTTAATGCACCCATTAACTCAATTACTGTGATAATTCGAGGCTAAGATTGGGCAAGTGTGCTGGAAATGAAATAATGCACCCGTGCAGAGTGTGCAAAGGAAGCTCAAAGGTGAATATAATTGCCAGAACAGTCGTTATCAAAATGAATAACTGCAACCTCACAATTAGATAAGTAGGGCACAACTGTCCATTCTAGTGATTAACAATTGTTACTGGTCAAGAAATGTCATGAATGCACAGTGTTCAGAGATTTCTTTTTTCTGCTATTGGCCTTACGTCGCACCGACACAGATAGGTCTTAAGGCGACGATGGGACAGGAAAGGGCTAGGACTGGGAAAGAAGCGGTCGTGGCCTTAATTAAGGTACAGCCCCAGCATTTGCCTGGTGTGAAAATGGGAAACCACGGAAAACCATCTTCAGGGCTGCCGACAGTGGGATTCGAACCCACTATCTTCCAAATACTGGATACTGGCCGCACTTAAGCGACTGCAGCTATCGAGCTCAGTTTCAGAGATATTTGGACAGAATATTCCAATACTTGATATATATAAAGAACTTCAAAAACAGATGACAAAGGGTGTGCAAGACACTGAATCTAAGTTCCAGAGATACAGAAAACCATGCCAACCTATATTTTTCAATTACATAGTGTCATTGTGGGGGGGGGGGTGATAAATTTAGCATGATAGGAAAATAAAAGAGAAGATACCCAAATTAAATAGTTTGAACAAGAAATATGGCGAGTATTAAATTTAAAAGGAAAATATGAACCATTCTGAAATAAATTTTGAACCATGAGAGCCCCAAGGGTAAGAATAAATATTCACTCATATTTCTCATGGTACAGATAAGACGGTCTTGGCATACTTTCAGTGACCAAACACTAGCCCTTCCTTCTTTCAGGGTGTTGACAATCATTAAAGCAGTAGCACTTACCCTTCCACTGAACTTGATTTACCATTACTATATAACCTTAACTGTTTTCTTTTCCTCTAATGTCTTGATTTTCACCAGTAAGGTTCATGGAAATGCAATAGAGGTAGTTATGCAAATCAGCAAGTGTACTGGTTATACTGTACAATCATCATAATACAGGTACAAGGAGAAATAAAAGTTCTTGGTTAAAAGTAATAATTATCTGCTTTTGCATGGCCTGAGGATGTTGGAGGGGATGGATAGGTAATGCAAATTCACCCAATGTTATCTTTTTGAAGGTGTAGAAGTATTAACTAAGTTCACTGTAGACAACTTCATGCCCACAGTAATGAGGCAATTGACAGAAAAACAAAATACATCAAGGTCATTTCGCTTGGCTCAATACTCCTACTCTAACAAATGACGGACATCCCATTCAAATTTTCTTTAAATTTAACTAATACATACAGGGTTCACTTTCAGAGAGTTTAATCATTGCATTATAATACAGCTGCTTTAAGTAATGAGAATTAGCAAAAGATTCAGAATAAAATTACAAGAACAAAACTGTTAAGAATCAATGTTATTTCTACAAGAACAGGGTAAGCCAAAAATGAAGTGACACACCTTACATATCCCTTTAAAATGTAAACATCTTCTACCAGTAGCAATATCTTTAATCTCATAATGAACCCTCAAGCTCTTGGTACAAAGACTTAGGAGAAAAAGTGTCTGCTTAGAAAACCCACATTTAAAGAAGATTCAGATAAAAAAAATTACCGTACCATGTATTCTCCACAAAGATTTGAAAAATTATCCAAAAACATGGCAGAGCTGCTCATGAAGTGAATGTATCTATACTGAGAACAGCTATGGTTCCAACAAGTTCTATATAGCAAGATCATGCCTCATGCCCTCAAGCTCCATCACTAGGACTTAATTGAGCCAAGGTCTTACTAAGCTACAAAGAATATTTGAATTCGAGATTGATAAACATTCACTGCTCAGTCTGCTAGCCTTTGTGAATTAACAAACTGTTCTCATGATCAATTATTCACTATTTCCATGTTTCATACTTCAAAACCACAAACATTTTAACTGGGCATGAATTATGAATGTTATAACTTAACGTATATGGCATGTATGTCTTCAATCTTTAGAGTGATTACCTCCTGTGCATGATGAACTACAATGCCACGGCATGGACCTTCAACCTACTTGATGCTTATCCCAGAAGATAGTGGCAGATACCAGGTTTTTCTTATCCTTATCTAAATTTTATATTCATGCTTATAATTTAAAAGCTATGGTGAAAACTGTCCTATCAGCCAACCCTATTAGCAACTAAGTTTTCCAAGAACCAATTTAAAACCTTACCAAGTTTCATTGCAATTGGTCTGGTCCAAGACAAATAATTACCTTATCAGAAGGTCACAGAGGCCAGGAGTAAGTCAAACTGGCTGATGAGATCATTTCTTGTCTGCCAATGATACCATAGAGACTATCAACACAATGCTCTCCAAACTAAATTAGTAAAAAAAATCCATATAATGATTCAATGTATTTGTGGCACACGTATGTTTGTATTTATTTATAAAATTCTGTATGTAAAATATAATTACTTTTAATGTGCCACCTCTTTTTTGATATACCCTGTATTTTATTAACGTTTATAAACAATTTAACAAAACTAAATTAAGTAAGACTAGACAGTTTTCACTCAACAACATTCTAGACTTTTATACATTCTTCTAGCAGTTATAAAATCAGTACAGTAGAACCTCGATAATTCGAAATCGGTTAATTCAAAATACCGCCTAATTCAAAGAAGCTCTCATTCCCGGAAACATGAGATACGGTTTTGCATGTTATTTAAATAGTTTAATTCAAAATACGGATAATTCGTAATTCGAAGTACAATGTCGGCCCTATTACCAAAATTCAGACTTTTAATTTGAGACTGCCTTTACATTTTAGTATGCAGAGTAATTTAAATTCAAAATTTATCCGCGTGATGATAGGACACGTGTTTCGGAATGTGAAGGGGTAGTTTTCTGCACTTAACACTCACTTCGATGTCTACAGTATGCTTCATAATTGCTAAGTTGAATGAAATCTGAATTCTTTTGTATTCAAACTTTTAAAGAACGCCGTAATATCACGCAGCAGGCAGTGTGCAGAAAAACAAAATCCATGAACACTGGCGATGCCGACAGTTGACGAAAAAGCGTGGCTCATATAATCAATTCGTATGCATCAAACAATATTGTCATTGGCGATGAAACTGCATTGCTTTCTTTTAATGATGCCGAGCCCAAACGGTCTTATGGTTTTAAAGGAGAAAATGCCAGCCAGGGAATTGTACAAGGGTGGGGCTCAATGTACTGTGCTGCAACGCACACGGAAACGAGAAACGTTATCCCCTCGTCATAGGAAAGTTTGATAAACCTCAATGTTTTAAGGGCGTCAGGCACTTTCCGTACAAGTACGAGGCATCTAAGAATGCAAACAGTACAGTAATCCACAAAATAATGCATTTGCACAGGGGAACCAGCATAATTTATCCTTGTTTTTGAACTGTGTGATTGTTTTCTTTCGTTGCATGAGGTTATGTTTGTCAGCGATTTATCCAAGTGCATTATTTGAACATTGTAAATGCACCTTGTTGGATACATTTTGGAAATAGTTTTTTCCCATGGTATTTGAAAGGTTTAAACTCTGAATCGAGGTGATTCCATGCATTAATAGGTCTTAAAGTACTCTGTGACGCGGCAAGTGTTTACATTTCTGAAGTACGAGAGAAGTGCCATGACAGGAAATCGTATAAGGATAGAGTCATAGGAAAGTTTAATTAGCCACGATGTTTTACGGGCAATGGGTAGTTTCTGTGTAAGTACAAGGCATCTAAGATGCATACAGTACAGTAATCCAATGAATAAAGCACTTGCACATGGGAACCAGCATAGATTTCTCCTCGCCTTTGAATCATGCCTTTTTTTTCCTTTCTTTCGTCGCGTGAGGTTATGTCTGTCAGCGAGTTATCCAAGTGCATTATTTGAATAGTTTTTTTTCATGGCATTTGAAAGGTTTAAACTGTGAATCAAGGTTAACTGCATGCAGTAAGAGGCCTTAGAATATTTTTTTAACTCTGCGAGGGTTGACACTTCTGAATTATGAACTGGCGGTTAATTCAAAATCACGTAATTCAAAGTCCGATTTTTGAGTCCCAATGCCTTCAAATTAATGAGGTTTTACTGTGTCGCAATAGAAAACAGCCAACTTTGAGTTGATATTCACAGTTTTACTGGAACGATGAGTCAACACTAAAATTAAGGTTTATGTATTAGTCTAAAATCATCTATGATGAGTAGCCGGACCCTCATCAATAATCAATCTCCTGTACGCAATACTAACATGAATAGCCAACACGGAGAATATAATTAGGTCATCAATATAACCTATTATGCCTACCAGTGCTTCTGGAAATATGTCCACTGGCGACAAGATATACAAGAGAGTGGCGATAATAAAAAAAACCATTCTGGCTCGTGCAAGGAACCTTACTATTCCAACTATGGACAGATCAAACCACAAATGACGCATTGTAGTAGGAAAGTCCAGGATCATCTGCCAAATCTGGAAACAACACAAATTGTTCAATTAACATAATAGTGATTTAAAAAAAAAAAGAAATCTACCACCATAACAACATGTTCCTTACAAGCACCATGAAACATTAAATTCTACTGATCCTTCTCCGAAGATGTACCTAAAGTTTTTTTTTGCTATTAGTTTTACATCGCACTGACACAGATAGGACTTATGGCGACGATGGGATAGGAAAGGGCTAGGAGTGGGAAGGAAGCGGCCAAGGCCTTAATTAAGGTATAGCCCCAGTATTTGCCTGGTGTGAAAATTGGAAACCACGGAAAACCATCTTTAGGGCTGCTGACAGTGTGGTTCGAACCCACTATCTCCCGGATTCAAGTTCATAGCTGTGCACCCCTAACCACATGACCAAATCGCCTGGAGTACCTAAGTTTAAGTGACACAGTAAAATAATAACAGAAATGTCCATTCACTTCTTAATTTTAGAGGGAGTAAATGAAGTACTGGACACTAAACAATCCAGTAATAAAAAACAAATTTTATATAATGTCCAGGATGATATTAAAATATTCCTTGTTTTCCCAGTGCAACTTTTAAACATTTAAGCTTGATCACAAGAAGTCAAGCGTTAAAAAAAGCTTCATAATTTTATAAAGTTCATGCATTCTAGTTCACATCAATTAATTCAAGAGAAGCCACTGAAACAGGCTAGATATCATATACCCAAATAATTTCTCCAATCTCTGAAGTACCATAACAATTGATACGCTGAGATAAAAAAAACGGTACTAGTCATCATTTTGGTGGTATATGAGTTATTAGTGCAGTTCTTATCTTTATATGATTCTGCATCTGTTGATGCGAAAATTGGACTTGTTCAGTAACTCTTTTCCTGTCTAAACCGGGTTGAAATTTTGCGTCACGTGAAAGTGAAGTTTGGGACAGTGATCAGGAGTGGAATCTGGCATCCAAATCAAATATGAACATAGCTGTCTGACTAAATATCCTGGGTTGTTTAGTAAGAAAATCCTCTTGTATTATCCCTTCCATGTTACAAGCCAAGATATTGATAGGCTATTGACTTGTCTTTCCATGACAGCATTGAATTTGATTATGTAGGCTATGTTTTGTTATATGACCCATGTTTATACCCTTATTTGGAACGCGCATTAATATAGTTACGTGATTAAAAACACATTTTGCTATAAAATTATACAAATGTTTCAGTTAAATTTTATTTTTGGTCAAATGAGTGTTGTTTAATATCAAAAACGTGACTTGTCAGTAATTTTCAATATCAATTTCCTGGCATGTGTCTCTATATTTTGCTATATGACTTATCTTCCTAATGAGCATATAGGGTTAACTATAAGGTGTACAAATATTATTATACAGAATTATATACAAAAATGTAGATATCTTAAAATTACTATTCTGTGACATGTGCCCTTTTTGATCTCAGCACCTCAATTCCTAAAAATCTCTAAGCAACATGGATATCAAATGTCATTGGAAGCAAGTGTGCTTCTTAATCGCACATTAGACAATTTTCAGAGAGTATCTGAAAAGTTCCCTATTTGAAGTTTTAAAATATGGTACAGTACTTCAATACAGAATTTAACATACTAAAACGCAAAGATCTAATGGAGCTGGCTCAAGAAATTTTACTCAAAAAAACGTAAAAGTAGTTAGTGGAACGTATAGCCAATAACATTATTATTAAAGACATTTTTTATACAGAGCCTCATTACAACAACCCAACCAGTCACATGGTAGGGAATGAGCAATACATGATTCACAGAGAAATTAAACAAATGGAAATGAAGATCATTGAATGATAATTACAAATGTCTTCTTTTAATTCAAAAGTTGTCCAAAGACAAAACGTCAGGAAAAATAATTTTCTTTTATATTACCAGTACTTATACGGCAACTTTTCAATAATAATAATAATAATAATAATAATAATAATAATAATAATAATAATAATAATGTTATTTGCTTTACGTCCCACTAACTACTTTTGCTGTTTTAGGAGATGACGAGGTTGCAGAATTTAGTCCCACAGGAGCTCTTTTATGTGCCAGTAAATCTACGGACACGAGGCTGATTTAACCAAGCACCTTCAAATACCATTGGACTGAGCCAGGATCGAACCTGCCAAGCACCTCAACTGTCTGAGCCACTCAGCCTGGCTCAATAAGTAGTAACCAGTTGAGAATTTGCTAGCTACAACCCACATAAACCTACTTCCCGTAGAGCTACTGCTGCTATTTAGGGGTTAGCAAGAGTGCCATCCATCCCTCTGGACTGACTGATTTTTAACTCAATCAAAGAATATACAAATCTGAAATGAGAGTTGAAATGGGATGCAAAGAACCTGATTTGCATGGTCGACTGACCAACAGAAACACTGGCTGGTGGTATAATAATTTTGTGTGGCTATTTCTAGCCATGTGGAGCCCTTGTAAGACAGACCCTCCGATGAGGGTGGGCGGCATCTGCCATGTGTAGGTAACTGCGTGTTATTGTGGTGGAGGATAGTGTTGTGTGTGGTGTGTGAGTGGCAGGGATGTTGGACAGAGCACAGACACCCAACCCCCAGGCCACTGGAATTAACCAATGAAGGTTAAAAACCCTGACCTGGCCGGGAATCAAACACGGGACTCTCTGAACCGAAGGCCAGTACGCTGACCATTCAGCCAATGAGTCGGACTGGTTGGTAGTGTTATAGTGAAATTACCCTATGCTTGGGCATTAATTGTAATCAAACTGTAATACTTTTATTATTATTATTATTATTATTATTATTATTATGCCTTTGTTGGCGAGATGTAGTGTTTACAGTGCACTATGTCTTCTGGTATGGGCTAGAATAACTTTGTTATTTTCATTGACCTGTCTCAGTCTCATCCTTGGCTTTGTTGACAATTTGAAAGTGACTGAGGTTATGAGTGATACTAGTATTTTCCTTATGCAGCCAGTCCCTGTTATGAATGGTGCAAAAATATCGCTAATAGGGTCGGTTGGTGCATGCATTTCGGTGGACTTGGCAGACTGATATGTAATAGCAACCTCTGGCTCGGTGAGGAAAGCAACAGGGAACTACCTCACACCTCATTTCTCTAGTACGCCTCTTCAGTGATGCCTAGGCTATTTATGATAGCTGTTGGCGGAGCTGTGAAAGATGAAACCAGCCTTCAGGCTGAATACCCAAGATATATAATATCATTATTATTATTTTAACAGGCCCATATTTCTCATTTTGAGTCATCTGGTAGATTTGCATCATGACAGATATATACGTAGTTGGCATTTCTTTCCACCTCTGTAACTCGAACAGCTTCTGATGAAATGATAAGCTGAACTCGACGTCACTGAACAACAGACAGACTCTTGTCCCCAAATGACCTATTAGTCTGAAAGATTTTTGGCATAGGTCTATACCGAATGCTGTTACACTATACATTTCACTAACAGAGAACGGTTAGCAATAAACTAATCTCCACACTGTAATCAGATCACACTAGTGGCCTGTCGCAGAAATAGCTGCAAACTTATTTCTTGTCTAATTGCTTTGCCAGCATTATTGTATGATGTAGCGTATGGGTTATTTAGGTTGGGGAGTCCTTCAATTGTCTCTCGATTAAGAGAGGAATTTATAGAATTTTCAAACAAATTCTGTTTCCAAGTCTTGAATCTATCACATAAAGCTGGCTGTAAAATGCTCGGCAATTTTCAGGAGGCAGTAGGCCTAAATCTGAAAGGTATTTTCTAGCATACAATTCAGTTCCAATATGCGAACAGCTGTGTGAGAGAATGTTCTCGTACCTACTGCACTCCACGAGGGAGAACGCAAGTCAAGCAAGGTCAAGTGACGTCACCGCCGCCTGTAGCTTACTTCCCCTACAGAAGTTTCTCGGCTATATTTATGAACTTTTTAATGCTTGGACCGATTAACACGAGACCAACACTGAATTGTAGCTAATGTTCTGGAAGTAAAACCCTGCAAATTTGAAATCAATCCATCCAGTGGTTTCCAAAATATGATAATTTAAAGTTTGGGAGGAATACTCGCCCCTTCATTACCTGATTTCGAGCGCTGCTCGCCAGACCTGTATAAACAGGCCATAGGGCCAAGGCTATAACCAGTCCTGTCTACAGACTGGTGTGTGTGCACAGTGTGTACAGAAAGTATGCTCCGTCGCGATTCGCGAGGACTTAATCATGGCCGTACTCGAACGCTGTTGAAATAGTGAAAGAACATCGTACCATACGTAAAGTTTCCGACGCGCTGCGACGACGGTAAGATTCTAGATGTTTCTCAAGGTGAATTATCGTAATATAATACTTGTGAATTTATTAAGAGAATAAAGCTATAATTTGAAGTGTTCAATATTTTACGGACTAGTACACAACATCGTGAACAGTACTAATCTCACATATTTCTAAAACTGTGATAATATCCTACATCACTATGTGTGGTCAACAGAAATCATAATTTAAAACCACTTCAACCAGTCTAAGACATATTTCTTTTACGATAATATATCAGTGAACTGTGTGTAACATTATTTACTCGACATTCGTCCCATAACAGGGTAAAAATTAACTATTTTTCTTGTGCACTTTCTCGATCTTTTGATCACCACTGTGAGAAACCCAGTGAACATTAAGGACTTTTTACAATAATATTAAGTAGAACAGATTAGTGTGGTGCAATACAACCATAAAATTGCCTTAATTTTGTGCATAATATTTGTTCAGAGACTGTGATAGAGACTGTTACAAATCACATCTTCAAGTGCTTACGGACTGTGTTCACTACTTTACAATCGTATTTCAGACATAATTAGTGACGATTATTAACTGTGTTACATCTCAAACCCATGAACTGTGTATATAAGAACTGTGTTTTCTGCAGCATGGACTGTGAGTGTTAATTCAACATCGTAAAATCAATATAGTAATAGAACTGTGCATTAAGATGGTGTGTAGTATTAATATCTGTGATATTTGTGAATTCAATAGTGCCAATTGAACTTTCCGTGTTCCGATATTACCTTCAAGAACAACGGGCAAAAGTATTACGAGATCCTGCTACATCAAACGTCGCTTCCAATGAGGGATTTACATGGTTTCTTCAGTTATGGTACCCATCGAGGGAAGTCGACGAGGGAGATAGACGTGGTATCTTCACTGAACATCGCCGGTGCTGAGTTTGAGCATTCGCCCGCACTCCGCGGAACGTTCCAGACACCAAGTAACTAACTCCAACACTTGTAAGCAGATCTTCTCGTATTCTGAGTGAGTAATCACAACTGACTGACTTTTTACAAAGCACTTAGTCCAGTACAGTGCTATTACAAGTGCTTCGTGTGGATATCAATTCATAATTTTATCGTCATTTAAAAGTAGTTCATATTTTGCTATAAATTCATTTTCAAAGTTATTAATTAATTAGAATTCACATTACCTAGATGAACATTAGGATTTTCAAGTGCTTTCTTAATTTCATTTTTCAATTCAATCAAACTGAAAGACATTCAGCAAGAGACCAAATATTTTATTTATCAAACTTTCCATGATAAGTGTGTGTTCATTTTGTGATTTAAAATTAGAAAGAGTGTAGGTCAACACCATAAATAATGAACTGATCCCAGGTGCAAAGTGCTATTTTGTGTTTACATTTAAATTAGAAAGACTGTAGGTTTTTTACGATTTATGGAAGAGCGATAATTATTTTTTTGATATTCTCAAGCAAACAGACATCAAGAAGATCACAACATAAATCTTTTATTGTACATTTTGCCAAACATTAGCCACAAATTTGAGCTTTTCAATTCAGATTGCAGGGTGATATATCTGTGGATATTGTTAATAAATTTTACAAAAAGGAATTACCATCTATTATTCACCCTGCAATACTATCCATCTCTGTACCTGCTCCAAAAAACACTGAACACTACCCGAGATCCTTCCCATGCTCAAACCCCACAATCATTTCCCAGTACAGTATCTATGAATCATCCCCTGAATATTAAAACAGTAAGAACCTAATCCTGGAATGGGGCTACGGTTAGCAGAAAAGGATGCAAAGGACAATGTACTATTATACTGCCTTATATGGCTCATGAAATCATTATCATGTAGCATTATACCTGTAAATACGTTGTTTACTTGAGGCTGTAGAAAATTAAACCCTTGTGGCAACACAAACTAAAATGTCCATTTACAACTTCCAGTCAAATGTCGTGCTTGGCAGTGCATACAAATTTCATTTTTTACCCCATCCCTGCATAATTCAATGGAGATTCTGAGCGAACGGACTTTTTTCCCTGTTGCGGTACTTCATAAAACATCACACCTTCTTGGGCATCTCCTAGGAACAAAACTTAATTTCCCATTTCAAAAAAAAAAAAAAAAAAAAAAATGTGTGTGTGTGTGTGGGGGGGGGCTCTTCAGCATGAGAGTATTATAATTGGCTTTTTGATACGTAGCAGGATAATCAGTCAAGGAATAAGTAACCATGAAAAGAAAACCGAGATTATATACGCCAGAAACACAGAATCCCCAGTTATCGATAATACATCCTTCCCCATCACTTCACTCCAAATTTAACGCAATGGCACTTATGCTACGAAGAAATAATCAAATGTGCCATAATGGCACTGTGGATATAATGTGCCACAATGGTGCTGTGGAATAAAATAACTAACCCTTAATGCGCTCTGCAGCCTTGTTTATCCAATAACGGCGGTTCATTTAGTTCGAAGAAGAAAATATGCAACCATATAAAAACCACTAAAAGCTATGAACAGAATCAATAATTTTGTTTCTGTTAGGTGCGGACTATGAGATAAGCAAGCAAAGTTAGTTGTATGTACTGAAGTAACTACAAACAAAACCACCGCCTGAGAGAATACCCATTTACTGGTACAATGGTGCTGTATGTTCGCGTAATGTAATGGTCAACATTGTGCATGGACAGCACACTCCCGTGGCAGTTGATGAAACATGGCATTGCAAGATCAGCGGATCACGTGGACACATATTCACAGACTCACAAAACCATCTACCAGCAAATGAAGTTAAATAAAACACCCACAACAATGTATTATGTGAATAAATGACTGAGTCAAATAAAGGACTTTTTGAAATACTGAATACTGTATCCTGAGATGGATTCTATATTGTACAGTACTAGTACAAAAGAATACAAAATACAGTGAATACTGATTAAAAGAGAAGTAGTTTGTAAAGATCTACAAATTCTAGAAAAACAATTAGTGAAATTAAAAGCTACAAAAACATTTAAGACACTAAAAAAGTTATAAAAACAACTTGAAATAATTTCTCCCAACATCAAATGTAAGTATGATTCAGACTTGAAGCCAGTTGATCTTATTGTGATGAGTATAGACGATGTCTCAAAATGAGGATAGACCCCCCCCCCCCCCTGAGAGCTTTTAGCCCCCAGTCCATAAGTTCCTCAGTGCTGATCCTAATTTCCACCACCTTTTTGAGGATAGTCCCTCAGGCACCAATCACCACACCCATCACCTGAATATCCTCTGGCTGGTATTTTTCTGTGAAGTATGGCACTGTAGGAAAATATATACGTTACTTTCCATCCTCAACTTCGGCTGGCTGAGTTAGATGCGACTCATATCTTATCGTGGGGTTTTTCTTTAATGGTGATATATAAATTATCCTTGTGCTGCCGTTTGCTGCAAGACCAAGAACCTCCTTGTGTACTTGAAAGCCTTTGCCTCGGAGGGACTGTGCGATATATGCTATGGTGGCAGGTGTTTCTAAGAGTTTCACCAAAAGGACAGAAACCTAATGTTTCGGTCTCACCGTATCTTCTGCAGTGGGTATCATGATGGGATTTGCCTGGTATGGCTCTTACAGACGTCACACTGCAAGTCATTGTCAGAGCATCTTTCCACTAAAAACTAGAGAGACTTTCATGCTTTCTTATCCAACGGTTACAAGGAGTGAATTCTTTATGAAGGCAAACTCCCTGCCCTTTACTTCATAACTGACACCAATTCCCGAATTTCTGATCCCTAAGTACAGTTCTAATTTTCTTGGTGTTGTACGTATCATCCCTATTTCTAATGCTGATGTTACCAGTGACCACAAAAGCTTACTCGTGCAGTTGCTAATTTCTTCATTCAAGTTCCTCGTGGCTTCGATATATTGGCTTCCTGAGCGTTGCAATATATTACAGTTACCGGTACTCATATGCTGAAGCACAGCCTCTCAACTTGCTCAAAACATTCCCAGACCATTGTATGATTTATCGGCGTAGATCACTGAATCTGTAGTAATGGTAGGAAGAGGATTTCCTTCGATGTACATTTTATTGCTTTATCAGCATCTTCCAGGAAGAGCTAATGGATTTTCTCCAAAGGAACATACAGGAACTGATTTTTGTTGTTGTGCCTTTATTTCCATAGTTATAAAAGCACATTAGAGAAAAAAAGAAATGTATATAAAATAATACAGAATAAAGAAAGTTGTCCTAATATGTCAATAAAAACAAATTTAGCATGAAACTTAGTGAAATAATGAATAACAAAATAATGAAATAACAAAACAGGCAAACAGAATTCATGTATTTACAGTCAACTTAATCCATCCAATTACCGCTCCCAACATTTCACTTTAAATACTCATTCAGATAAGGTGTCACTTAGATCATTGGGCAATGAATTCTATGTTCAAATTGTTCTGACAACAAAAGAACTATTATAGAGGATCTGTGATTTGGTATTTTGAGGATTAGGTTAGCTGCTGCTCTGGTCAGGATGTTATGAATGGTTGAGAGCAAGTGGAGAAGAATCTGTTAGATACAAATGTGTGTGTGTGTGTGTGTGTGTGTGTGTGTGCATGCGTGCGTGTGTGTGTGTGTGTGTGAAATAGAAGTGATGAATGAGAGCTACGACACTGGTATAGTTTAAGCCAATCTAGCTGATGGAATACAGGAGTTATATAATGAAATTTTGGAATGTTAATTATAAATCAGACATAAGCATTTTGAGCTCTCTAAGGGCTATTAAGTGAGGGTAGCATTTAGTCTGCTGTACACGATGTCACAATAATCAGTGAGAGGCATTATTAGCCATTGGCTTTCTGACCCTGAAAGGAAGTAAATCTTTCATTCTTCTAGGTGAGAAAAGGGAGAAAAATACTTGTTGGCATATAGTTGTTACATGTTCTGTCCAGTCAAGGTTTTTTGTCCAGTATCAATACTAAATTTTTACAAATTGCAGAAATCATAATTGTAAAATTCTTGCCTAGATGAAGCCATGGGCAAGATGATAACGAGCCGAGTTTTTGTTGAAGGAGTGTCACAGTTTGCTTAACTGGATTTTCTGAAGACAAAAGAACACGTGTTTCTTTACTTTGAAAGAAGATTCCAAATACAAATGTCCATGCCTCTAACATCTTCATTTTTTGAGAAATAAGTATCCTCATAAAATGTATTAAACTCCTTTTTCACACCAGCCCGTTAAGTTGATTCCACCCCTCAATAAATGCGTGTTTCTTTAACTTTTATGGTGATTCCAAATACATATTTTCACGTGTGTAATATTAAGTTTTTGAGATATAAGTTTCTCCATAAAAAGAATTAAACTTTTTCACTTCCTTTCACCCTCCCCCTTTAACTTAATTTTCCGAAAACCAAAAGAATTTGTTTCTTGATTTATAAAGGAGCTTCCAAATGCCAATTATCATGACTGTAACATCTTCAGTTTTGAGATATATGTATCCTCATAAAAAGGAATTAAGCTCCTTATTCACCGCCCCTGCCCCAAAGTTGATTCCCCCCCCCCTCAAAAAAAAAAAGACTCTTTTTTTATTTTTAAAGGAGATTCCAATGACCAATTTTCACGTCTGTAACATCTTTAGTTTTTGAGATATAAGTATCTGCATACAAAGTATTCAACTAATTTTTCAATTAATTCACACCTCCCCTTCCCCCTCGAGTGAATTTCCCAAAGACAAAAGGTTACGTGTTCCTTGACTTTGAAAGAAAATTCAAAATGCAAATTTTCAAGTCTGTAACATCTTCAGTTTTTGAGATATAAGTATCCTCATGAAAAGAATTCAACTCCTCTTTCACTTCACCTCTGCCTGTTAAGTTGGTTTCCCCCCACCCAAAAAATGCATGTTCCTTTATTTTAAAGGAGATTCCGAATGCCAATTTCCACGTCTGTAACCTTCAGTTTTGTGATATAATTTTCTCCAGAAAAAGAATTCAATTCTTTACTTCCTCTCACACTTCCCACTCAAGTGAATTTTCCAAAAACAAACAGTACCCGTTTCTTTAAAAGAGCTTCCAAATACCAATTATCACGGCTGTAACATCTTCAGTTTTTGAGATATATGTATCTTCGTAAAAGGAATTCATCTCCGTTTTCATTCCCCCACCTACCAAGTTGATTGCCTCACCAAATGCGTGTTTCTTTATTTTTAACCCTCCGTTAAACGCTCGCTCTGTTGTAACACCACTACACGCGCGCGGACTGACAGTCCGCGATTGTTTGTAAGCTTCTATTCCTTTCATTTCAATTCTTTTTTCAAGAATTCCTTATTTCTCTCTTTTTTCAATCTGTCTTACGTCGTAATTACTTTATTTTATTTTAATGATAAATGTGTATAAAATCTACATTTACAAGAACATTTCAGTCCTTTAGGATAAATTAGAAGTTATCAACTGAAAATCACAGGACTTGGCAAACCTAATTGTAAATTAACAATAATTGGTTATTAATTTACTCCTTGGAATAAAATTGTAATCGTTACATTCTATTAGTTGATGTATATCGCACGGAAGAAGTCACGACGTCGTGATGTTCTTGCCATGGAGTAAGTGCATTTCATTTCATCCACCTTATCAACGCCCGACTTCGTGTCATTATAGAAGGTAATCATTGAGGGTTTTGATCCATCTGAATCGTCATCAAGAGAATGGTCTTCATGGAAAGTAGATAGAACCAATACAACTTTGTCTTTCCTTGACTTGTATGACACAAGGGTAGCCATTTGTGCATGTTACGATTTCGTGTAGCATTTCGTCGGTAAAGAACAATTGCAGAGCTTCAGCTGGCGTCTCAGTATTCATGGCAACTCCTACTACTCCAGGGAAATGTTTTATAATATTATCTTCAGGTTGTCTGACCTTTCTATTGCAGGGCGATGATTCCACTCGGCCCCGTCATTTCCAACATATATTCCATGCTGTTCACTTTCAGTCACGTCCTCTTCGTACGTGGACTGTTTGCTCTCAGAATTATGATCACTATCGTTTACGACGTCCCGATCACTATCAAAACATGCACCAACTTCATCGTCGTCCAATGACTGCTCGATTTGATCCATAACTCTCGGAATAAATCGCACCAACTCCTTGGAAAGAGGACACAAAATAACTATTCATAGCTCATTTTGTAATATCGTGTTTATCCCACTGTAAATAATCACAAGTAGAAAATATATCAAAATGAGCCCACTACTACACTTGTAGGTAATAAAAGTACATAATTTTATAATAAATAATAACGGAAGAATGGACGACTTAACAAAAGAGTGAGTAAGACTAACAACTCACCAATACATGCCTGCGGACTCATACTCCGCAAGTCTGCAGTTGACAATATAAACTTCCGTAATCAACAGCTCGGCGATTACTCAGACATTCTCACGCCGTCACGGCCTTTGTATTGTTGCAGAAGGAAGCTACAAGAAGGCAGCTCGTTCTGCCTTGCATTTTCGGCCTATGATACCAAAGAATAATAAAGTGCGGACTCTCACTCCGCGGCGCGTGTAACGGAGGGTTAAAGGAGATTCCAAATACCAGTTTTCTCGTTTGTAACATCTTTAGATTTTTGGTATATATATATATATCCTCATACAAATAATTAAACTATTTTTTAATTCTTTCACCCCCCACCCGTTAAGTGTTTTTCCCGAAAACCAAAGAATACGTGTTTCCTTATTTTTAAAGGAGATTCCAAATACCAATTTTCACGTCTGCAACGTGTTAAGTTTTTGAGATATACTGTAGAAATGCTAATTTAAAAAAATTCACCCCCCTTTTTCAGTTCCCCTTAAGTGGATTTTCGAAAAGAAAAAAATTATGTTTCTTTACTTTTACAGGAAATTCCAAATACCAGTTTTCAAATCTGTAATATGTTACATGCCTGAGATAATTTGCAGATATAGTCTTCTTAAAAATTCAGCCCATTTTTCACTCCTGTTCACCCCCTATTCTTTGGATTATCCAAAAACACAAGGATACGTGTTTCTTTATTTTCAAAGGAGATACCAAATTGCAATTTTCATGTCTGTAACATCTTAAGTTTTTGAGATATAAGTCTCCTCATAAAAGGTGTTCAACCAGTTTCCCCCCTTTTTTCACCCCCTTAATGGGATTTTCCAAAAACAAAAAAATATGTTTCTTTATTTTTAAAGGAGATTCGAAGTACCAATTTTTACATCTGTAAACTTAAGGTTTTGAGATATAGATATCCTCATTTTAAAAATTCACCCCCTTAGCGATGGAATATCCAAAAATACTCCCTTAGCGAGCACCTACATATTAATATGAATGGATACCCAAAATTTCATTTCTTTCTGTCCAGTAGTTTTGGCTCGGTGATGAGTCGGTCGGTCGGTCGGTCGGTCAGTCAGTCAGTCAAACGCAGTTCCCCATCCCACGATTGACCACGCCCGGTAGTACTTAACTCGGAGTTGTACCCACGAATGTGACAACTCACCGGAATTAGCAGGAATGAAAATGTGACATTTGAATAAAATACAGGTATATTAGTGTAGGTTATTTATTATCATTATGTGTGAAACGGAACGTTATTTAAAGGATTTCAATAATTAAGTATAGTACGAAAAGAAGCAAAGTATAGAGCTGGTCCCGTTGAACAGCTAAGCAGCCGGCAAGCGCGGGGAAAAGGGAAACGTGCGGTGGCGAACCAATTGGAGCGTGGAGGGGAGGAAGTGCAGAGGCGCATCTCCAAGCACGCAGTGTGCAGGCTTAGCATTGGCCAGCAGGTATTCATCGCTGATCGCGCGGAATTTGAAATGTCACAACTTTTAGGCCCCGTAGTTAACGCCCTAATGAATGTTGGCACCCAAAATTGATGCCGACATCGTTTTTACGTGTACCTCAGTGTGTTTTCCAAGTTTCTTTGCGATCGACGACTTGGCAATTGTCGATGTTCCCTTGTCAGAAGAATTCTTCCTTCCCAAGGGACCAATAATAGAGTGCTCTCATCTTACGTTGAAACTTTAGATCATTTTGCTGCTGCTGCTGGCCAACTTCTGGCTCTCTCAACTGCTGCATGGGAAGCCAGGTGATAGACAACAAAATGAGGAAACTAGATAACATCGAAACCCAGATCACACTTTCCCATGAGGAGCATGTTCTGTGTTCAAGATATTTAGCACACACAATAAAATAACCCCACAAATTTAAATATTATTATAAAAAATACTGTACATGTATACAGGTTTATTACTCACTATTTATTTCAGATACTGTTGAAAATTACCTCCTTCAACAGCAGGACATGCCTCACATCGTTTAAACAAATTATTTGTCACTTTATGCAATTTTGCTTCAATAACAGACTGTTTTGCACATGTTATTCTGGCCTTCGGATCTTCTATAGTATGGGGATTAGGTTGGTAAACATTGCCCTCTAGGGTTCCCCAAAAATAATTGCAGCAAGTTAACTAACTCAGCAAATCAAGGTTCTATAAAGCTGGATGGAAAGTGTATTAAGAGCGGGATGGCCTGTGGCACCGCGTCCTGTTTAAAGTATCAATAATCCTTTTCTTCCAGTGTCAATTCATAAAAAAAATGTACACAAAATTGTTCACACATACACGTCTGAATTCACAGAGTCATTGAAAACTATAGGCATGATTATCAGCAGCGGTGCCTTTGCTATCAGGACCTAGTGTTTACAGTGCACTATGTCTTCTGGTATGGGCTAGAGCAATTTTGTTACTTTCATTGATCTGTCTCAGCTTTATCCTTGGCTTGGACAAAATGAAAGTGACTGAGGTATGAGTGATGCTAGTAATGCCATTCCTTTTGCAGCCAGTCCCTGCTATGAATGGTGTGAAAATATTGCTCATAGGGTCAGTTAGTGCATGCATTTCAGTGGGCTTGGCAGACTGATATGCAAAAGCAATTTCTGCCTCGGCGAGGAAAGCAACGGGAAACTACCTCACTCCTCATTTCCCTAGTACGCCTCTTCAGTGATGCCTAGGCCATCTATGACAGCTGATGGCGAAACTGTTGAGGATCCAACCAGCCTTCGGGCCGAGGACTAAACATACACATACATGTCAGCAGCACACCTACCATGCAGCATATCCCTATTTTAACAGGTTTCAATGGCACTGCCTGTACCATACATACGTTTTCAGAGCCCCCATGGCTCAGGCGGCAGCACGTCGGCCTCTTACCACTGGGTTCTGAGGTTCAAATCCCGGGCACTCCATGTGAGATTTGTGCGGGATAAAGTGGAGGCGGGATGGGTTTTTCCCCAGGTACTCCTGTTTTCCATGTCATCTTTCATTCCAGCAACACTCCCCACAATCATTTCATCTGTCAGTCATTAATCATTGCCCCAAAGGAGTGCGACACAATTCGGCAGCCGGCACAATTCCAAGCCTCGCCGCAAGATAGGGGCTTCATTCATTCCATCCCTGATCCGGTCACTAACTGGAAAACAGGTTGTAGGTTTTCACTTTTTTTCATACAGGTTTTTAGTATTCCACAATCTCACATGTCCAGAATTTCTAAATTTCCATTGCAAAAACTTTCATGAAACCACTTACAGAAGCTTATTTAGCAGCGAAATCTGTCTGGTGAAATTCTTGCATAAACCTTGTCTTATATTGTCAAAATTTTAGCAGTTTGATCACTTTGTGGGCCAACCCCATGAATATCAATCAATCAATCAATCAATCAATCAATCAATCAATCAATCATTGAGCTGAATTTATGACAATCACACAGGTGACACATTCCCTATCAATTGTTTACCCACTCTTTTCTTAAATGATTTCAAAGAACTTTGACATTAATCAAACATTTTCCTTGATAAATTATTTCCCTTCATAATACCTCTTAATATAAATGAATATTTGCACCAATTTGTCCTCTTGAATTTCAACTTTATCTTCATATTATGATCAATCTTACCTTTGAAAGCTCCACTCAGGTTTATTTGTCTACTAATGTGATTTCGCGCCATTTCTTCACTGAAAGCACGGAACATCCTGCTTAGTCAAGGACCTCAACTCCTTACTCTAAAGCCTTCCCAGCCAAAAGCTTGCCAACAGTTTTGTAACACTACTCTTTTGTCAGAAATCATCACAGAACAAATCCTGCTGCTTTCCTTTGGATCTTTTTCCAGTTCCAATATCAAGTAATACTGGTGTGGGTCCCATACATTGGAACTAATGTATACTCTAACCAGAGACCTTCATATCCTTAATACAGGCCCTAAATACTCTCACAACAACATGATGAGCCCTGTAACCTTTATCATTGCCTTCGTGATATTCAAGCTATACTGTAGCGAGTGTGGGAAAGCAATTAGCTGACCACTAGGGTGGAAGGCTATCACGTAAGTTTGTTGAGATGGTTGTGAATATTTTTGCTGCTCTGCTGTAATTTTCAATATTAGCCGCATATTTACACAGTGATGTAAGAGACAGGATTATCACAGGCTATATTTTAAAATTAAAAGTGCTTAATTAGGGGCAAAAACGTAAGTGTGAGCGATGAGAGTCTATAGTTTAAGAAGAGCGCTCTGCAATGTTCTAATTTTGTAGTTCCCTTGTGTAGTGTTATATTCCTAGTATAAAATTAAGATAGGGCATTCAGTGTCTTATTATCAACCACGATGTGTGTATATATACACTATGTGATCAAAAGTATCTGGACACCCCCAAAAACATACGTTTTTCATCTTAGGTGTACTGTACTGCCACCTACTGCCAGATACTCCATAGCAGTGACCTCAGTAGTCATTCGACATCGTGAGAGAGCAGAATGGGGCGCTCCGCAGAACTCACGGACTTCGAATGTGGTCAGGTGATTGGGTGTCTCTTGTGTCAGAAGTCTGTACGCGAGATTTCCACACTCCTAAACATCCCTATGTCCACTTTTTCTGATGCGATAGTGAAGTGGAAACGTGAAGGGACACTTACAGCACGAAAGCATATAGGCCGACCTCATCTGTTGACTGACAGAGACCACCGACAGTTGAAGAAGGTCGTCAAGTGTAATAGGCAGGCATCTATCCAGACCATCACACAGGAATTCCAAACTGCATCAGGATCCACTCCAAGTACTATGACAGTTCGGCGGGAGGTGAGAAAACTAGGATTGCAATGTTGAGCGGCTGCCCATAAGCCACACATCACGCAGGTCAATGACAAACGACGCCTCGCTTGGTGTAAGGAGTGTAAACATTGGACGATTGAACAGTGGAAAAACCTTGTGTGGAGTGACGAACCACGGTACACAATGTGGCGATCTGATGGCAGGGTGTGGGTATGGGGAATGCCCGGTTAACTTCATCTGCCACCGTGTGTAGTGCCAACAGTAAAATTCGGAGGCGGTGGTGTTATGGTGTGGTCGTGCTTTTCATGGAGGGGGCTTGCACCCCTTGTTGTTTTACGTGGCACTACCACAGCACAGGCCTACATTGATGTTTTAAGCACCTTCTTGCTTCCCACTGTTGAAGAGCACTTCGGGGATGGCGATGGCATCTTTCAACACAACTGAGCACCTGTTCATAATGCACGGCCTGTGGCGGAGTGGTTACACGACAATAACATCCCTGTAATGGACTGGCCTGCACAGAGTCCCAACTTTAATCCAAGAGAACACCTTTGGGGTGTTTTGGGACGCTGACTTCGTGCCAGGCCTCACCGATCGATATCACTACCTCTCCTCAGTGCAGCGCTTCGTGAAGAATGGGCTGCCATTCCCCAAGCAAACTTCCAGCACCTGATTGAACGTATGCTTGTGAGAGTGGAAGCTGTCATCAAGGCTAAGGGTGGGCCAACACCATATCGAATTCCACCATTACCGATGGAGGGCGCCACGAACTTGTACGTCATGTTCAGGCAGGTGTCCGGATACTTTTGATCACATAGTATTGAATTTGCTCAGTGTATAAATATTTTTGAAAGTGTCGGCATCAAAAGCGTCTTTAATTAAACAGTGGCTAAAGGAGTTTCTCCATTTCACACTGGATAGTATAATTATATTCTGTGATGTTTGCAGCAAAGAGGTGAGTGAAATATGTTTTATACTTCCCCCCAAAAGAGTTAATAACAATTTAGAAAAATAAAAATAGTATCTTAGCTGATAAATTCTTTTTTAAATATGTTGAATTGAAACTGCCTAAAATATATTTTTAGAATCTAATTTTTCATATTTGAGAGCCTAATTTAGGCACCTAAAATAACATTTTTAGCATCTAAAACTCAAAAGGTCTAGTAATCAACCTTGATAGCTGAGTCGTCTTTTATCACTGCCAGGCTTTGGATAATACGAATCTTGCATATTGTATATGGGTTTTATTTTTTCTAGTTTTTTAACACACATAGGTCTTATGGCGATGATGGGATAGGAGTGGGAAGGAAGTGGCTGGTGGCTGTGAAACCAGAACAGCCCCAGCTACTGCATATGTAACTGAATATTTGAAGTACTGCAGTTTTATCTCAACAGCACACATTTTGTGTTTTTCTCCTGTTACAACATATTTTCAAAGTATTTTGCATCTTGAGTGCCGAAATCAGTTTCTGCAGGACAATGCTGGAAAATTGACATGCACTTCAAATAACAAATGTTGGAAACCTGTGCATGACTCATGCCATGTTCAAGAAGTTGGGCTGTGCTGGTTTAAAATCAGCAACAACTTCACATCTGGCCATGGCTCTGTCTACATGTAACCCGATTAGGCAATTACCGATTCCCAGAATTTCACGTGCAACAAGACTGCCCCCACTTTGTAAATAGTTCAGTTCAAATTTTCTTTGTTGCACAATTAGTTGCCTGTCCTGCTTTGGTTGTGGTGAAAAATGTTGCAGTTCATAGTACATTACACAGCTCTGCTGTTGCTACTTTTATAATGCCTAAGGAGAAGAGAATTGTTAGTGATGTACAGAAAGCATATGTATGCAAGTTTAAAGACTTTTCAACTGGCTGAAGTATTTTATTTTGCAAATATTGTACCAGAGATTTAACTGCAACTAGAAAGTATCACATTCAACAACATATTCAAACAGCAAAACACAATAAATTGAAATGGGTAATCTTGTAACAAAAACACCAGCCTCAAGGAACCACATCTTTAGTTAAACCTGGACCAAAACAAAGTAAATTCAATGAAGACTTGTGTAAAGCTTTTGTCTTGGCAAACATACCAGTTGCTAAGCTACGGAATGAGAACTTAACTCGGGTTTCTAGAGGAGTATACAAAACAACCAGTCCCAGATGAATCAACAATTAGGAAGAATAATGTTCCTGAGCTTAATAAAGTGACATTAGGTAAACTAAGAGAAAAGGCTGATCAAAAATATATTTGGGTCTTTCATGTAAGACATTGAACTATGGATGTTTCACCAATCAACACTTTCATAGGTACAATTTATACAAATTTAATAAAGAATTACCAGTTTTGATTCCCTTGGAATCATCCTCAGCTTAAACAATACATTAAATAAGAAGAAATTAAGATTAAAACAAACATTACAAAAGATATACCTAAAAATAAACTTGATTTAACATCAAGTTTGTGTCTTATAAACATATTAAAAATAGCTTTCTTGAAGTCAAAACTGTCTGGATGAAAGTGAGTGCACACTTTATTAAATTAAAGAGTGTCTTATAATGTGTAACATGTGTTTGAACAGAATTTGTGGAATTGTCTATCAGGGTAACGCTGTTTATTCGTGATCCTGTGAGATTGTATAGCGATTGCAAAACCCTTGTTAGAGTAGATACACTGCTTGCTGATGAGCTTTCACGAAAGTTAAAACACACCACTGATTTGGCACATTAAAAACCCTAGTATTTAGTATTCGTATTTATTCATTGAACATAACAGGCGATTAGCCCCGATACATGTTCATAACGCCCCTTTCCATGCACGAACAACTAACAACAAAAGAGAAATAAGAGAAACATGAGACTCCTTGGGCATGCCATGAGGTCCATCAGATACCCTGGAAACGTAACACTCCCAAGGGAGGGTCACCACAGCAGTCATCCTCAGTCCCTACGCGCCACGTCCATCGTCTCCACTTAATATTAAAAAGCAAAATAAAATTAAAAATAATAATATAAAAGCAAGAAATAATATTAATAACAATCAAAGAAGGATAAGTTAACAATTTACTACTACTACTACTACTACTACTGTCTGGCTGTGTCATCACCCCTGGTGGGAAGAAAGCCGCCCTCCCAATGACACGGCCGGCCCTATCCGTGGGGCCCAAAAGAAGACTCCAACAACCTTACCAGATGACAGTGCAGTTCTCTCACCATTCCATTGCGGCCGGCCACGTGAGGCTGAAACCGCTCTCCTCCTGTATCCCGCCCCTCTCATGTCTCCCTTCTTTTACATATTTGGGGTAGGTCTGTCCTACCCCGTTCTCTTATGGGTATGTCTTGCTCTCCCTGACCCATCACCCCTTACCATCTCCTACTATCCGTAAATAGTGAGAAAACAGCACATTCCCCAAATATATACAACTGAGTACCACACTGCTAGCTTACTACAAATAATAATAAAGTTATAATGCTCGTAATCTGCTGAGGCTGTGTGACAATCAGTATAAGTGATAGAGTAAAGTCAGAACAAAAGATAATATAGGAAGTAGATAGATTAGAATATCTAGGAGTGATACTAAATAGGAATTAGCTAAGATTCCTGTGTAAATTTTGCTCAATGAATCTAAAAGAGTTATACCTCAGTAGTTATTAGGTAAATTTCTATTCCCTTTCTTTTTATATATTGGGCATATTAACCCATATTCCCATTCCTTCGGTACTTTCGCCCCATTGACAATCCTGTTGAATAGCTTTACAATTCCTTCTACCATCTGGCTGTATTTATTTATTTCCAGCATACATTACTAATACCATTCCTCCCCCCCGCTGATTTCATCTTCAGTTTCCCAATCACCCCCTGTACTTCTTCTATAGTGAAATCCCTATCTAGTTCGTATATACTTACTTCCACATTAGACCACAAGACCTGCTTTCTTTCCTTATACTCCCAATCGTCCTTTCCTCCTAATAGCTCGCTAAAATATGTCACCCACTGTACATAGTCAATATTCATTTTCTTCAGTCCCTTCCCTCCTTTATTGATTATATTTATTCTCTCCCATATTTTTTCAGTTCGATTCATTCTGCATTCCCTGTTTATTAGCTCTGATTGGTCCTTCAACCACTGCTTCTTCTTCTTCTTCTTCTTCTTATTCTTCTTCTTCTTCTCCTCCTCCTCCTCCTCCTCCTCCTCCTCCTCCTCCTCCTCCTCCTCCTCCCCAATTTTACTTTTGTACTCCTTCCTCAGCCTGAAAAATGCTTCATGATCTTTGCTCCCTCCTTTTGCTCTATACTCTTTTAATGCTCCTAACGCTGCTTTTCTGCAGATCTCACATTCCCTGTCATACCAACCATCCCCTTCTATTTTTTTTCTTCTGCAGTGCTCGACTGTCCATGTCATGTCACTCTCCTTACAGGGTATTCTAATAACTCCAGCACACTCTATCTATATTATTTTCCTTCAGCGCCCTTTCCCAGCCAATTCTAATTAATTGTATCTCTCCTTTTGAGTTCTCTGTCCATATATAATATAACCACTACCGCACTCTATCGGACTTTTTCTCTCTTCCTCTTTGCTTTCCTCTCTCCTCACCAAACTAACCCATACCGGAGCGAGGTGTAATTCGGTCCAGTCCTCCACCACTATGCTTTTGATGTTATCCAGCAAGTCCTCTGAAATCATTACTAAGTCAATAACGCTCCCCCCTTGTTCAGTAATATAGGTCATTTTACCTTCTCTGTCCCCCTCCCAATAGCTGTTCAGAATGAAGAAATTCCCGACTTTGCATAAATCTAAAAGTTTTCTACCGTAGTTATTAATTACCTTATCATTACTACTTCTTCCTGATCCTACTATCAACTCTCCTTCTTTACTGTACCTCGGACTTCGCTCGCCTATTCTGGCATTCCAGTCTCCAAGTAACAATATTCTGTCCTCATACCTCCCTCTTATGATACTAGTTTCTAATAATAATTCCTCAAAGAACTTCTCATTTGCATATGGAGATTCCTTGGGGTGACAGTAGGCAAAAGCCAAACACAGATGTTTCTCTCTCCCTGCCTCTCTCCCCATGTTAAATCTTATCCATATAACCCCTTCAATGTCACTCTCAATATGCTCTACACGTTCATTCAACTCTTCTTTGAGACTAGCACCGCTATTCTTCCAAGCGCACGGCCCATTTTAGTTAGTCTCTTCCTTGACTTGTGCCTCACCGTGAATCCCCCCCTCCCTGCCTACTTCTAGCCATGTTTCCAAAAGCACTACAATATAAAAACTTTCCACTAAATTTGTCCACTTTTTTTTTTTTTTTTTTTTTTGCTAGTTACTTTACGTCGCACTGACACAGATAGGTCTTATGGCGACTATGGGACAGGGAAGGGCTAGGAGTGGGAAGGAAGCGGCCGTGGCCTTAATTAAGGTACAGCCCCAGCATTTGCCTGGTGTGAAAATGGGAAACCACGGAAAACCATTTTCAGGGCTGCCGACAGTGGGGTTCGAACCTACTATCTCCCGAATACTGGATACTGGCCGCACTTAAGCGACTGCAGCTATCGAGCTTGGTTTGTTCACTTTTATATTACCTATTTTACTCAATACACCTTCAATATTAACAAAGCCTATCTTCCAGTCTAGTTACAGCATTTTTTCCCTACCTTACAAACCACCATCTTTATTCTTACTTCTCGTCACACTCTCGCTCTCAGCTTCTACCTACCTTCCATCATTCTTTGACGCTTTATTGTCATCCTTCCTCTCTTTATCTTCTAAGCCTTTATTTTTTCCGCCACAGGCCCTTCAGGCTCCTGCTTTTCCCCTTGGTCATAAGGTCTCTCTCTTTCTTGTGCCCCCCCCCAGGTCGGCAATGAATGTATCCTCTTTTCCTTTCAGAACACTATCTGCTAACACTTCCTGAACCTGCACATTTGATACTTCACTCACACTATCTTGCACTGCACTTTTTTCTTGATTCGGCGCTTCAGCCATCGTTACCACGTTTCCTCCCTCCTCTTGGGCATACTCCTGTCTATCTCTTGGCCGCTTCGATCGTTCCTCTTCCTGTTTTTTCTCTTCCTCCATGCCTTTTAGTTTTGTTACAGACCAAACACGCCACCAGACACCATTTGTTACCACCAACCTTTGATCCTTAATAAATGCTTTGAGGCCTTGGTGTCTAGCTCTATCTAAATATTTTCGTAAGATTTTCATATTCTCAATCCCTTCTCTTCCCAAGTCTTTGTTAATCCAAATCCTTTCACCTTGTAAACCCTTGCGTTTTTTAAAACTATATCCACCATTATGGTTGACATCAACTTCACTTTCACTGGTCTCCTACCTTTCATTTTTTCTACTCTTTCGACATCGTCCATTTCAACTTCACTGAAGTTAAGTTTCAGCTTGTTTTGGACAAGATCCACCACTTTACATTAAGCTTCACTTTATCTTCACTCCGCTCTTCCTGTAATCCATATATATACATATTTCTTCATCCTTTCTTGGTCGACGAGACCGAGCTCATTCTTCAGAGATGCCACTTCCTTTTCCAGATTTTTTACCAGCTCTTTTAGCACTCTCGTTGCTCTCTCATTCTCCTCTATTCTGTTTTCCGTAACTCCCCACTGTTCCTTGAACCATGCCTTCATATTTTCAAATGCCTTGGCTTGTTCTTTTCTCATTTCCTTTACCAGTGCATCTCCAGTATATGTTTTTACAGCATCTGCTATCAGCCCCCTGATTCTCTTCCAGTCCTCCCAGCTCATGTCAGGGCCTGGATTCATCTCCACGCCCCCTATAATTAATAGCATATATTATCACCATCACTGCCAAGATAGCCTCGTCGATCTTCCCCAGCTCTCCCTTGTTCGCCGCATGCCGTCGTCTTCTTCTGCCTGTGCTGCCAGCTACCGATCGCCACTTGATATTGCTAAAAAGTAAACTCGTGTCCTCATCCCGAGGTGGTGCAGCTCTTTTTTAGGCACACTCCCATTGGAAGTGAGCTGCATGTACCATTTCAACCACATACCAGCCCTCCTGTCATTCTAAAATTTCTGGCAGTACCAGGAATCGAACCCGGGCCTCCGAGGTCGGCAGCTAAGAATGCTAACCGTTACGCTACAGAGGTGGATGCTCGATATTGCTCAATGCCAATCATGTTACACCGCACTCACCTTACCACACATCCACTCTGGTTAATTGCTCAAGTTGTACATGATTAAAAACACTATCTAAATCTTTTTACAAATTTCTATATATTGAGGGCAATCGAACAGTTGTTTAGAGTTAATAGACTGTCTTGAAGGGTTACAGAGGTTATTATTATTATTATTATTATTATTATTATTATTATTATTATTATTATTATTATTATTATTATTATTATTATTATTATTAATTTTCCACAAATTGTAGGTACAGTTCAGGAGTGGTGAATGGAGAAAGGGCATAGCCCCGTATACACGAACATGCCTCCATCCCCACTGAAAATTACAATATTAAAATATACAATTATATTCTACACAGTGTACTCATACAGTCAGTATTTACATAATATTCACTAGACCTGTTCAAAAAAAAAAAAAACACACACTCACTCACTCTCTCTCTCTCTCTCTCGGCCAGCTCACTCATAGTCACATACAGTCTCACTCACTCGCGATCCCATAAACTTTCATCCATCCTCCCATGCATACTGAACATTAACACAGTAGAAAAAAATATGTTATGTACAAAAGGTTTCGTTATATATACAAATTCTTTTTACCTCTTTACAAAAATTTTCTGCAGGTAGTTCTTTTATCTGTGGTGAGAGTTCATTCCACAGCCGAGCAGAACTAATAAAGAAGCCACTTTGATATGATACTGTTCTTGGAAATGGAGGGAAAAGGGATACACCTCGACCTCTTTGAGCGGAACAATAGTTCAACTGTAAGAGGTTGAAAGTGTTTGTATGAATGTTACCTGAGAGGGATTTTCTCAGAAAAGCAATATGTATTTGTTTACAGAGATCTGTTATGGGGGACAGTGACCTGGCTGTATTTAAATGATCATGTTGAGTAATTAGTCATTCTGCTCAGCGTTTAACTCCCTCTAGTTTCATCATGTTCTCCACTGTAGTGGGGTGCCAGGCAGGAAGCCCGTGCAACAGTATTGGCCGTACAAATACCTAATCGGCTGTCTAAACTGCTTTCTTTCTGGCTCCCAATAAAGACCTGCGGATGAATCCCAAGACTCTATATGCCTTGCACCTTATTTCCTCAACATGCTTGTTCCATTTTAAATTACTGCAAATGTGAATGCAAAGCAATTTTACTGAGGTGCAAGGCATCAGATTTTTACCAAACAGTGAAATTTGGTGCTGTAACGGTGATCTTGCCCTAGTTAACACTAGAATGGCCAGAGTGGTCACTTTGACCGTTAGCCAATTTCAAGGTATTCCCACGCTCGTACTTTTTTTAAGCACGAAGTTGTGCTTTAGAGACTTTTAAGCTTTTCGTGTTATGTACATTTATGCCAAAAATTACATCTGTAGATAATAAGGGAACACCGATATTGTCCGTTATAACTAGGAAGGCCATAAGCGGTCATTTTGACCACTTCACTTCCTTGATACGGTGAGCTCTAGTCTGCTCAATGCTTGCTTCCTGTGTTATATTTACAAGTGGCGCTATAGGGGTGTATGATGCAACTAAATAGTATGGCTCTAGATGTGGTCGCGAGTGGACGAGTTAGTGCCTGTTCCTTGTGTAGTATAGTGCGTAATAATTGCTCGGCGGCAAAAGCTTACTCCTGTTCAATTATTAACAGAACTTGAAAAGCTAGAAGACGAATCAGGTGACAAAGATACATTATCAGCTATACACGCAATGAGTGACGATGAGGATGTTATACCTACACAGTGTGGTAATATGTTAGATAGCAATAGTGATTTAGCTAATGAAAATGTGCACACAGTGGAATTCGCATCTACGATAGACTCCTTCAACCAGTCGTGATCGATCTTGCAGCAGAGAATGGTCTCTTAGCAGCGGGCAACCTATTCGAAGAGGAAGGAGGCAAGGTGGGAGAGGTCATGAACTGGTAAAATCTCTATTTGCACCAGGGGATCAATTATGAGGTAAGGATGGAACAAAAATTTGGGCTGTTATCAACAGTAGTGGGAACCACCCTGGAAGGATGGCTGCTCAGAATGTACTGAAAGAGACAGCAGGGCCTACTTCCCATGCTAAGCGTACCGTAGAGACTAATAGCAAGGTTAGTGCCTGGTGTTTATTCATTGACACACCCATACTGAAGCAACTTGTGAAAATTTGAATTTATTATTCCACCTTTACAATACTGTATTTACACAGTGGACTTCGCATCTACAATACACGCAGTTACTCCTTCAACCAGCCGTGATCAATCTTGCAGCAGAGGAAGACTATATTTACAGTATTGTAAAGGTGGAATTAGAAATTCAAATTTTCACAAGTTGATACTTTGAAAATACAGGCTCTAATATGAAATTTATAACCTGCAACATACTGAAGCATATAAAGATGTGCACAGAGACCGAAGCTCGTAGACAGACAATGGATAACTGGTTTATTTCTTTGGAAGAGTTAAGATGCTTTTATTGTTTTGTTATACGCCCGTGGAGCTTATAAACTTGATGATGATGATGATGCTTGTTGTTTTAAGGGGCCTAACATCAAAGGTCATCGGCCCCTAATGGTACGAAATGAAAGAACAAAAATTGCAAAGGCATCTACTGACCAAAATAAAAATAAAATATGGCATGAAGAATGAATGGATGGACAGGAACTCAGCAAAACACAAAACAAACAAACAAAAACCAGTGGATCGGACTCAATACAGATCGAAAATAACATTATTACCGACCAAGGAACCACTTATAAAGCACAATGTTGCTTGGTGTCTAAAGGGGGTGCAAAATCCACGTCTAAGGCCTCTCAGAATGGTACATGTCGCGAGTAAAATAGAACCATGGTATGTGTCATGTTGGGGTATTAATCAGAAGTAGCGAAGACTCATGGTGTTCCACAAAAGATGGTACTACTCACAAGTATTGCAATACGTACAAGTAACGCAGACCTATGGTGTGTCTCACACAATGGCCCAACTCAGAGTCAACGCAAACCGAGAAGGTTCCCCACCTAGGTGTACTAAACACGGGCGCCGGTATTCCCGTGGTGTTCCTCACATAGTGGGTACTAATCACAGGCAACGCAGACCCACGGTGCTGCTCATATAGTGGTACAACTCACAGGCTACGCCCAGACCCGCGGTGTTGCACACATGGGTACGACGCACGGGTACTGGAATCCACCAGGCCAGGCTTTTACTGCTACTAATCACAAACCGATTTCGTACCGAATTTAGTGGTACTACTCGCAAGTACAGGCAACCTATGGTGTTCCCCGCGTTATGGTACGATTCAAAATTAGTTTCATGGTTCCAATTCAGTCAGCCTTTGGTCGCCCCTTTTACTCGCCTCTTACGACAGGCAGGGGATACCGCGGGTGTATTCTACATGTGCGTCCCCCACCCGCAGGGGGTAGTGTGTTTGGTCCGCGAGAGGTATTTTATTTCCCTCAAGTCCGCTGGCAAGCCGGTTAGGACCCCCCTATCCGCCACCTGGGACGCGCCACGTGGGAGTATCACCTCTCCCCCTGCTACGCCTGCGTAGCAGGTTCGTGGAGCTTATAAACTTACTAGTCTAGGCGTAGATCATTTGTGGTCTTCTTTATGGGGTACCCCAGTTCTCACTAACACTATGGCAAGAAACAGGTTCAAAGAAATTCTTAGGTATTTGCGGTCTGATCTCCGTAAAACTAGATCTACTCTGCAGACAGATAAATTTGCTTTGGCATCTGATATTTGGAATAAATTTATTGAGAACTGTTATGTGTGCTATAAACCAGGAGCAAATGTCACAGCTGATGAACAACTCTTCCCCAGCAAAGCTTGGTGCAGGTTCACGCAGTACATGGCCAACAAGCCAGATAAATTTTACATAAAATTCTGGCTACTGGTTAGACGTTGATTGTAAATATGTGTGCAATGGGTTTCCTTATCTTGGGAAAGACGAAATGCGACCTGCCAATGAGTCACTGCCTGAAAATGTTGTCATGAAACTTATGGACTCATACCTCATGAAAGGACGTAACGTGACCACTGATAACTTCTTTACATCGGTAAAGTTGGCTAAGAGACTGAAAGAGAAGAAAACTAGTACTGCTGGAACAATCGAGTGAGGAAGGAAATCCTGGAGTCAATCAAAGCACTATGTAAGAATCTGTTTTTGTTTTTTTTTTGCTAGGGGCTTTACGTCGCACCGACACAGATAGGTCTTATGGCGACGATGGGATAGGAAAGGCCTAGGAGTTGGAAGGAAGCGGCCGTGGCCTTAATTAAGGTACAGCCCCAGCATTTGCCTGGTGTGAAAATGGGAAACCACGGAAAACCATCTTCAGGGCTGCCGATAGTAAGAATCTGTACGAGACTGTCATACTTAAGAACACATTATTCTCAAAGTACAATATCAAGGAAAAGTGAACAAGATTGTGCTTAGGCTAATCACTCTACACCCGAGCGTTCAAGTCAGTGAAGATAACAAGAAGCTCCCTAGTACTACTGAATTTTATTACGGAACTGAGTATGGTATGGATGTAGCTGATCAAATGGCGCATAAATACACCACTAGGGCTGGATGCCGAAGGTGGCCTGTGCATGTATTTTACAACATACTTGACCTAGCAGCAATAAATTCATGGATAGTCTACAAGCAAGTTACGGGACAGAGACTCTCTCGACATGATTATGTTCTTGAAGTAATACAAGAATTAAGATCAGATTTCCTGAAGACAATATCCCGGTTGACTGAACTCCCTACACTTCAGCCTGAGCCTCGGAGTCAGGTCCAATGTGTCAGTCGTAAGCGACGACAATGTCAAGTGAACTCCAATTGTAAACAGAACAAAACCTCTGACACGTGTTGTTCTTCTCTTGCAACAAAGTAGTCTGTGGAAAATGTTCATGTAAGGTAAACACTTGCATAAATTGCTTGTCAAGTGCCTGAATATTCTTGTAAACAAATAGAGACTTATTTTTATCATGAGTTTTCACAAAGGCATTCAATAGAAAGTCCACCAAAATATTTCATTGTTATCTATTAGAAGCGAGAGAATATGAACAATTACTGATATTTAAGAACGGATTGATCTGTATCCAATGCATACTATGTTGTTTTAAAATAAACTCTTGAACATTCATATGTTTCCCAGAACATGGAAGCTTTATATATATCAGTAAGCGGCAACGGTCAAAATGACCGTCTGCGACCTTTATAGGTATGAGGAAAGTTCGGCCGTTCTAGTGTTAAGCGGATATATTTACATTTCGGTACATTTACAGACACTCTTATTTATTTCGCACCACAGAGCCACATTATCCAGATCTGACTGTAACCTATTTACGTTGTTCTCATTGTGAATGGCTCTGCAAACGATGGTGTCATCAGCGTACTGTGCCATAGTAGACAACCTGGCACAACCTGGCAGATCCAGCATAAATATCGTGTACATAAGCAGCTCAAACACATTACCTTGAATCACACCCGAGGTGACTAAAGTTTGTTCTGACCTGGCCCCATTGAACACAACACTCTGTGTTCGACCTACCAGGAATGATCGAATTGCTCCTTTAACAATGGTCAACCTAACGGAGAGAGAAGAGGGAGATAAATCATATTTATTATTACTATTTAGCCCGCACTGTCAACTTTGAACAGTTTTATGATGTTATCATTAAAAAGTTCCACTTTTACAATACTCACATTGTTTTAAGATTAAACTTTGTGAGTATTGTAAAGGTAGAACTTTTTAATGATGAATATCATATATCTGTTCATATTTACTAACTGTGGAAGTGTTTCTTAACATTAAAGTGAATCACTCAACTGTTCCTGCACTTTTCAATGACACACTTTTTTGTGGCCATCATACATTATTCTCAATCATGTTCTCAAGAACTCCTACTGACCTTCGGAAAGAGAAGGACCCTTGAGTTTGCCGGGCGCATTTTCCGGTGATACATAGGGAGCTTCTAACCCAATTCAACCATGGCGTAGAAGCCCAGAAGATTCATCAGGATGCTGGCCATGAAAGTCTAAGCTATTATTTTAATGATCTAAATTCATCATTCAAATTAAATGATGTTTATTGAAATGGGACAGCAATTATCTTGTCTAGTATTACTCATACCCTTTGTAATTGGGAATGTCATCACAGAAATATCACTAAGTATCCTTATCGATAAAAGTCAATTTGTAGGTTATCGTAACCATGCCCCTCCCCTTTTGCCTCTTTACCTTTTCCTTTCCTTTACTTTCCTTCTCTTGTTTAAAGTATAAATTAATTTTGCTCAAGAATTCTCTTTTTCCAGTGCATTTCTCAAAGGATCGACATGCCATCATCATCGGATTGGCACCTCTGCTGATGTATCACCATGACTCAATCTTGAAATCCTCAAGCTGACTCTTCCAACTATGCTCAAGAAAGAAGAATGAAGAAAGAAGTTTCACTAACCATGGAAAAAAAAAAAAAGCACCTCCGGTCCCATTACGACTGGCTCAGCACACTGTCCCTACATTACTGTCCCTCTATCTCTTCCTCCCTTCTACTGTTGTCACGTCATCACGTGATCACCGTTCTGTGCCTCACCATCTGGGCCTTTCTGGAAATTTCGCCCTGAATATATGAGCCCACATAGTTTTACCATGCGCAGTTGATGGTTGACAAGGTACTCGACTTGATTCATTGAATGAGCTGTTCTTCTCAGCATCCCGTTGATAGCACTATGAGGTGAGGTTAGGGCAGACGAAAACAGACCTTTATTATTTTCATATTTTTCCACCACTTTCTTCCAGTTAATGATGGTCTCTATTTTTAACTATCATGAATCCAGACCTTCAGGAATTGTTTACTCTAATTATGCGGTACGGTTCTGATTTTGTACGAAAGGTTTGAGAAAAACTGCTATGTCTTAAACTTTAGAACTTCCCATCATGGTGTTGAGTATTAAGGAATATGTCATAAAAATTAGTAGAACACCTTACTTTTGAGCAGAGTGAGTTCTACGCACACATACCGTCTAGTTGCCATTTCTACCTTTGTTACTCTCGCTACCCCCTTCCATTTCCTCAGTATACCTGTATGTAGGCATTCTTTTCATGCAAATTATCTGTAAAGTTGAGGGAAGAGTTGTCAGTTTATCTCATTGGAATCTCTAAAACTTCTTATCTTATTACCCCTGCTCAAATTTTAATCTCATGTTAATGGAGATTGTCAAGGAATAAGCTTACGAGAGTTGCTTGCTTATGTTAATAATTAACCTCCTCTATGGATTAATCTTTGGGGATATTCCACCCCTTTCATTTGTTGTATTGTGGAATTATTTTTCCAGATTGATAAAATTATCGATACTGCTGCTGTGGATCGGTAAATTAGATTGTAAGCAGCTATGCTTTACAAAGATTGTAAACGAGTATTAGCTCACACTCCTTCTAATGAATTGTTATTGAAGAAATTTATGTTATACATTTGAAACATCCCGTTGTAAAAATAAGTCACTGAGAAACTGATGTTGGTAATCGTCGAAACGATTTCAAATTTTCTGGTATACGAGATGGATCTCAAATGGGTTCATTTACCAGTTAATACCGAACAATCACTTTCAGGTTGTTATCAACAGATGAATTGTTTTACATATGTAACCTTGTAAACATTTCTTGTTAATACTGATTACTTGTTAGTTATTTCCAAAATATATTTATTAAGCATGTTTCATTTGCATCTTTCTACGTAATATTTCCTTGCCTTTTCTTTTGATGCTTACTCCTGGAATATAACTTCTGAAAAATGCTCTAGTTATAATTATACACCACTGTGCCTCTGTAAAACTACTGTGAAAATGAAATGTTTTGTGGCTGTGTGAAAGGATGCACAATTTGATTACTATTTGTGAAGTACTGAGTAATATACTTGTTTCTTTTAACATCAGTACATCATAGGTTCTTTTCTTATGGTTATTAACAAAACAACCTACTTATTATAAGGTATCATGCGTGCTACCATATTTACTCGTGGCATATAAGACCCTTCAACGTCATTCATCAGAGAAGAACAATGATTCCGCTTCAAAGCAGGTACAAGCCTTATCCCAGCTCTGATGACATCACACAAATTTGTGAATAGTTTCGTCCGTACGACCCACGCAATGAAAACACTCGTCAAAGTCATGTGGTACATCTGTGTTGCATATTTAAGAAACGTCCGCCTCTGTAGCGTAGGCCTACTGCAGCTCTGCTGGCGTCACACAAATAGGTGAATAGTTTCATGTCTGACCCGCGCATTGCAAGCACGCATCATTTTTGTATATGTGTGTGTGTTTTGTAGGTAAGAATGTCTGCTAGCGTAGTGATTAGCACAACTAGCTCCCATTGTCGGGAGCCTGAGTTCAATTTCCGGTACTGTATTGCCAGAGAGTTACGAATGGCAGGAGACTGATATGCGGTAAAAATGGTACATGTAACTCCCTTCCACTGGAGGCCTGTCTAAAAGGAGCTGCACCACCTCGGGATGAGGAAATGAGTTTACTTTAGTTAAGAAATATTCACGGTTGTTGCTATTAATATAGTATAATACCAATATAAATGGTCCGTTTTTGGACATTATAAATTTTCCAGCTAACTCATTCCTGGTTGCCAGCGTTTCGCCCTCGTGTGCTAGGTTGGGCTCATCAGTTGGTACCTAGCACACCTACCAAGACGCTGGCTAGTGCACACCGCGGAGGCCACTGCGTAGGCTACTTGCAGCCACTGGCAGTGCCAATGCACTATGAGAGACTTTGTCTCTTTACCAAAAATTGATGCCTGCTCGGCCATCAGATGATATAGACGTTAATTCCCATAGGGAATATGAAATATTGGTATTATAAATTTACTCATTCGGGACAAATATTTCATATTCCCTATGGGAATCAACGTCTATATCATGAATATAGTAGGCAAGATCATTAACAAAGTGATCGTTTAACCCTTTCCCACCCACAATTTCAGTCCGCTTAGCGCCAGATTTCAACCTATTATTTAGGAAAAATTTAAGCAGAGCACACTGTTTCAGAAAAAGTTAAATGTAATAAAAACTGTTGATCACAATGTATTCAAATTTTCAATAATATTAGAAAACATAGCATCACATCCATTTCTGTATTTATTGAATCATAAGGTTGTTGGTTCAAACCTCCACCCCACCCCCCACCCCCAATCGTGGTACTCGACACAAAGGTAGGCTCTATTTGTCACATTCTCATGTTGTATGAATCCCTCTAAACCAATAATCGCGTGATTCTGGAAGTGGAATGTATACTGTATATCAGCTTCTATTTCCCTTGAGCAAGTGTCTTCACATTCTGTATCTATGTTTCAGGAATGTGCCTGTTTGAATGCTGCATTGATATATATGCAAGTGGCTATCTCACTGAACAGTTTGTCTCCTCATAACATGTCAAAAATAATATATTTTTCGTAATACTCTTTCGAAATTATGGACAGGTTCAGAGTAACAAAATGAAATATTTGCGTTAACTGAAATGCTGCGGCATCGCAATCAGGTCCGAATTCTCGATATCCGTTTTCACTTACATCACTGTTATCACTAAAATTATCTTCGTTGATATGTTATTCTCTCACTAAAAACTCACCTCCAACCCCTACTCAACGATTCTGTGTCACTTTCGTTGTCTATATTCAGCTCAGTTTCAATATCCGCAGTATTCAATCCCGCCATGTTTATGAACGAAACAGCTGTCCCGCGCTCGCGGAAGTTCAAGACCATTTCCTAGGCGACGTCAAGACATATTATCACTCTTCTTTCATTTCCTAAGCCTTGTAGATCGTACTGCGTGTTCATAAATGTCTCATAAACACTTCAAAGCCAAAGAAAACAAAAAACTATCGCATAGCTCGCATAAGTGTGCAGACAATGCAGCCGGGCGCGGGCGCTAAGGACCGGAAGGCAAAGTGAAGAGTCGGGCGCTTTCGGGCGGGAAAGGGTTAATTCTCGTAACATGGGCCAATATAGGTTTCTTTGGTTAGAAGTAAGTTTAAAACACAATAAAAACAATCTAATCATAACTATTGTTTCAAGTCGCCGGCATATCTCACAAATAATAACAATAATAATAATAATAATAATAATAATAATAATAATAATAATAATAATTATTATTATTATTTTACGTTCCCAATTAATGATTTTCAGAGACGCCAAAAAACGTACTATGCGTTAATAAAAAATGGAGACAATGATTATAAGAAATTAAACATTATGATAATAAAACACATTACTGTCACACCTGAAAATATCCATAAATGCGGTAAACTTTCCTGTTATTTATTTATAATCTTCCTGTCGTGGAACTTCCGGCACTATGCGGGCACTTGATAGCATACCTAACCTAAACAATCCAATCCCTCTTATCTCATTTACACCTGTTTAGGTAAATCCTGATGTGATAAATGTGTAAAACAACCATGAAATATACTTAAAAATAAGGATTTGGCTTTCAATAACTGCGGTTATGCAATGAACGCTTCCAGTCACTATGTGTTACATTCGGAAGTACAACTCTTAACATATGCAGGTTATCAGCTGGTGGTTTGGCATGCTTTCTGCATGGACTGGCTTCTGCTACACATACACAAACTCTCCAGAAACCATTTGGGAATAGATTCTTACTGTTTGGACCCTATAGTTGGGAACTAAACTATTTTTAAAAGTTTCAAAAAGACAGGACCTTGAATGCTCTCGATGCATGGCTGACAAGATGGCATTGAAGATGAAATCATTTGGAATGACGACATGCCGGTGCCGGTAGCAGGGAAGTTGGCAACACAAGACGTTAATTCAAATAATGAAAGCAGTGATCAGATTTACACAGGTTTACTGTGCAGTAGGCCTACTGCTCAAATGGCAGAGACAAATGACTGGCCATTAAGTTCTTGTCTATCAATATTGCATAATTTGATAGTACAATACGCTTATCCCTTTTCTCTACGGGGTTGAGTAGGAAGCAAGACGAATTTTCGTAGCAAGTTTTTAAGATCGTATGCCCTTCCTAACATCTTCCTAATCAGAGGAATTAATGAGACGAAATGAATGACGTGATATGAGTAACTAAAACTATCTACTTTATATGTAGGCCTAAAGGTCATGTTCACCATTTATTCCTTCGAGAAAGATTTAGACAAGATTTCTAGGAAAGGGTTTAAATTACTTTGCTTTCTGAAAAGAAATTGTGCCAAATTTGTTTCTCCTAGAACTCTAATAACTTTGTTTTCCATTCTAATCAGGCCATCGTTAGAATACTGTTGCGAGGTGTGGCTGCCTTCTCAGCAGTATTTCATACAAAACTTGGAAAGAGTCCAAATAAGGTTCATGAAATGGATCAGCTACAAGGGTTTGGGTATTTCTCTCTCTTCGTCTGATTACGAGTCTTTTTGAGAGACTATGAGCATGAGGACATTGCACTCACGCTGCATATGTGCCAATGCCCTCTTTCTTTATAAGTGTCTGACGAATAGAGTGGATTGCTCAACATTACTGGAGCTGATTCCATTACATGTTCCTCGTCGCAATACTCGGCAAAGGTATATTTTTCATCTGCCTAAAGTGAGAACTGTGGCTCGGGCTAACTCATGGCTTGTGAGGGCACTAATATCACTGAATGAGGTGGGTGAATCAGTGGACCTTTTTCACTCACCCCCGTCTAAAATCAGACATGCCCTATTGACCTCATGAATGTAAGGCCCTATCTGTAAGGTATGTAAATATGTAAAAGTTACTACATATAGTTTAATAATGTCGATTATTTAAGGAGATTTACTTTTATTTATTTATTTATTTATTTATTTATTTATTTATTTATTTTATTTAAGGTTTTGTAAATATGCATATAAAAAGGTCTCTACATTTAGTTTGAATCTGGTTATTATTTTAGGAAATTAGTGTTATTTACTTAAGGTGTATTTGTTGTATATTATGTTTTATTGAATCATCTTTAATTGGGAAAATAACCTGTTGATGATAAATAAATCTATTCTATTGTCTTTTTACATTTAGAAATACTGCCTTCCAATGAAAAATAGAATAGTGTAGAATGTTTACATGTATAATTTATAGTTCCTTATAGCCTAGAAGCTGTGTGTTCACTGCACAAAATTTGAGGTTTTCACATATTGGACCCACCTTACTTTTATTGGCTGTATAAGTGGAAGAAAAAGGGGTTTAATACATGAGTAAATACGGTATGTCCTGTGATCTACTCTCATTTTGGTATGCGACACCCACCAATACTTACGGTATCTTGTCTAGGATTACTCACACCCTTTGTAACTGGGAATGTGTCATCACAGAAATATCACTAAGCATCCTTATCGATAAGAGTGAAATTGTAGGATATTGTAACCACACCCCCATCCTACCTTCCCCTTACTACACTTGTGCAGGTTTTTAGTGGTAGGGAAGTGGTTAGTCACTATAAGTGTATTTTACAACCTAACCTTCTCTTCTGTAAATATCTGCTAAACTGTCAAATCATCAGTTACAGTCACATAATACACACAACGTACAGAGGTTGGTCCAGAATGTTAGATCACAGAATTAAAAGTCAACTACAACTTAACACTCCTAGACCAAAATTTTTTTACAGCACCAATATGTTAAATCATGAAAATATCAAATGTCATGTAAACAGCATACCAAAATATTTAAACAAGAACACTACAACTTACCGACAATGGGAACCCAGCACGCCCTCTATTATATGTATTAACAAATGTTAGCACCTCTTGCTGCTGCGTCATTAATTCTGTACTTTCATCGACCAGCGTTGAAAAACATATGAACAGCAAGGTTATCTAAGGGGAAATATGCCAATATTAAACATTTAAACAATTTCTCCCAAGTTGAAGTAGTCCAAGGACAAAACTACAAGGGACACGGGTATAAAGAACAACAATAGCAAGAATTATGAAACCATATTAATAAAGACATTTGTGGAAAGTAGGGATAGGGAAAACTAAACTAGAGAATCTTCTAAGATCTTGAAGAAAGGAAAACCACCAGGTTTGAGCATTAGTGTAAGAAAAGTTACAGTGATATGTCACTAAATAAGTTATAAATGCCTATATAAATAATATTAAATTAAAAATGCCTTTGAAACTCATCTATAAGATCACTTCTACATTATTTATTTCTCAAGATAATCTTTACTTATACTGAACTAATAACTGTCCCTGTGGTGGTAAAACCTTGAATTTCCTCCTGTTCTGGAAGAAGTTTCCAATGCTTTACACAGACTTTAATTTTGTTTGCAACAGCCCTCTTACGTAGATTCCTTTCCTTCATCAATATACCTATACAGATGTTGCAAGCAGGCATGATCTATTTGCTGACAGGAGCACAAACAATACCTTGTTTTTTTTAAGAAATATAACACTCCAACTTCCATAACAGACGAAATAGTAACCATAGTCCTACAGAAGAGTTGTCAAATTCTGTCTGTATCACCATCTTAATCCAACACCTCCAGGTATTGTTTAGCAATACTTAACTTTTTTTTGCAATTATCATTTTAGTGTTAATTATTAGCCTACTGTACTGATGGGAGTATACTGATTCTGTTGGGGCTATTTCCATTGGGAGGCAGTTATGTAAATAGAAAATAATTCAGTTAATAATACAGTAATATCCAGTTGTATGTTCTCAGGAAAGAAAGGTACAGGAAGCTGTTAGCCAAAATAATACAAGGAACACTGCATTGTCTCAGTAAATTTAAATTCACGTTCACTTTCAAACTAAAGAAAGACCTAGCTGAACACTTGCATTTCCTCATTTTGATTATTGCCCATATAACTTATAATAATCTCATAGTACAATGGGAAATTAAATTACAGTATGTTCAGAATGCTTGTAAGAGACTGATCTGTGGGCTTCAATACACCAAGTACGTCACACCATTGTACACTCTTGATCAGAACTATTCCGAGAGGAAAGGGAAACAGGTAAAGTATGAGCACACATTTTAGCCAATCCTGAGAATGGAGAAGAGATAAGTGGGGGCAACGTCATACATCTTCATCTTCCAGGAGGTGTGGCCTTGTGCTCTTATTGCTCCCTTACCCTTTTCCCCTTCCTTTCTTCTTTGTTCATCAAACCACTCTGTCTATTTTGCACTCTGGCTATACTGGCTTTTCCTAATCAAGGAAAAAAACCATACATATGAAGGTTGGAACTTAAATAGTGGCAACTATTTATTTACAACAGATACAAAAGAGTTATATGTTAGCAACCTTTACTGTCCTTCAATGTAGTCACAAGCGTTGTGTATAACCCGTCGCCAGCGATGTGGAAGTCGCAGCATACATATAGCACAGCCTGTTTTGTTGATGGTGCGAATGGAGCGGTCTACTGCCTGTCGAATCACTGCAACAGTTCTAAAGCGAATGCTAAAGAATCGTCTGGTTTTGATCACTGTCCAGTAACGCGGCAAGAGCATGCACTTCTTCTTCACTCGTAGGACGACCTGCCCGATGAATGTCTGCCACAGTTTGCCGACCATCGCTGCGGCTTTTACCCAACGTGCCACTGTTCTGTAAGGCAATGCAGATTCCCCACAAGCCTTTTGAAGACCTTGATGACACTGTCGTGCTGTACGATCTCTGGCACATTCAATCTTGATCCAACTCCGTTGTTCCTGTTTGGAGAACATAGTGACAAGGTTACGTTAGACCGCTAGCACACATGTGACTGTGTTTCTCTTGCTTGTGCGCACACAGGTGATGTGGGAAGGGCGAGTCCATTTGCTCTGAGGTAAGGTAGGTATGTAACCAACGTGTGCTATCAGCGACAATATTAGATTCTGTTGCACAACGCCTCCACAGCAGTGTTGCCACTATTTAAGTTCCAACTCTCGTACATACATCATTATTATAAACCGTTATGCCTTTCAGCATACAGTCTGCAAGCCTCTGTGAATTTACTAAACGTCGCCACAATCCTCTATTAGGGAAAAAAATTAACTGTAATTTCATTACTAAGAAATGTGTGTAATGTAGTCTATTACGTTTCATCAGGATTCAATTAAAGTACACTTGTGTCTCGGGAATGCAGGATGCGGAGCCATTCGGAAAATCTCAGAACACTTAGGTTCTCTTCGGTTCCACGAACTATAACTGGGTGAGCTGCTCTCTTCAGTTCACGAACTAGGCTGGACTTAGCTAGCATAAGGCGCCATTTCGGACACCAACACTTTCCTCATGTGTTTAAGAACCTTGATGTGCGTGTGGTAGAAAGTCGCCAACTACAGGTTGCTCTGGCGTGAAGCTTTGTATCATTCAGGCCCGCAAATCTGCATCTTCACTACCTCCATTTCACCAGCAAAAAATATCTAAATTTGAACCTCAGATAAGATTTATGTCAACCAAGAAACCTCATAAAAAGATGTTATCCATCGCAAAGCCCACAGCCACAGAAGAGCAAGACATTGCAATAAAATTACTGTTACCGGTGTTACCTAAATCTGAACTGCAGTGATCAATCGAGGGTCTTCTAAACACGATAGAAGGTGATAAATAGCAATATTTATATTATAATTAATGGCAGGAGTGTACAACAAAAATAATTCTCAATTAGCTACTAATAGACTGCTAATTAAATTAGTGAAGTGTGTGATTTGTGAATTTACAAACTATAAAATTCATACATACAGTATAAATTTTAAGTATGTCACCTGGAATCATAATTCTCCTGCTTTCCTCAAGACAAAACAGTGTAAGTAAATTCCAATATTGTAAAATATCACATTAGGTTTAACATTCAGTTGTCAACAAGTATTGTTATCTTGGATAAATGACATAAATTGAAAGTTGCTAATGGCATAATAGTTGCAGGCATACGTTAGATATTATTTTGTTGTTTTTTGTTGTTGTTGTAGGTGTGATCAGTGGGTGATTTGGATAACATTTACAAGAAAGAAGGATCTATCTACTTCAATAGCACGTACATGATATGTTGAGATCACTTCCAATCCACAGATTTTAGGAATCCTCGTCTCTATAGTCAGGGGTAAGTTATGAATCAATCAATCACTACTGAACTGCATTTAGGGCAGTCGCCCAAGTGGCAGATTCCCTATTTGTTGTTTTCCTAACCTTTTCTGAAATTATTGCAAAAAAATTGGAAATTTATTGAACATCTCCCTTCGTAAGTTATTCCAATCCCTACCTCCTCTTCTTATAAACAAATATCTGCCCCCCCCCCTTTTACTCTTGCATTCCAGCTTTATCTTCATTTTGTGATCTTCCCTACTGTTAAAGACACCACTCAAACTTATTCGTCTACTAATGTCATTCCACGCCATCTCTCCACTGTCAGCTCAGACCATACCACTTAGTCCAGCAGCTCATCTCCTTCTCCCAAGTGTTCCCAGCCCAAACTTTGCAACATTTTTGCAATGCTACTCTTTTGTCGGAAATCACCCAGAGCAAATCGAACTATTTTTCTTTGGACTTTTTCCAGGTCTTGAATCAAGTAATCCTGGTGAGGGTCCCATATGCTGGATCCATACTGTAGTTCTTATCTTGGATTAACTACATAAATCAAAAGTACACAATGGCATAAATGTTCCACTCATAACTTAGATGTTAATTTCTTGTTTTCTTTTGTTCTAAGTGTGGTCAGTGTGTTATCAAGTTATCAACTCATTTGGATGGCATTTACAAGAAAGAAGGACCTACCTATTTAAATAGCACCTACAAGATATGTTGAGATCACTTCCAATCTACAGATTTTAGGAATCCTCGGCTCAATAGTCAGGGGTAAGTTATAAATCAATCAATCACTACTGAACTGCATTTAGGGCAGTCGCCCAAGTGGCAGATTCCCTATTTGTTGTTTTCCTAACCTTTTCTTAAATGATTGCAAAAAAACTGGAAATTTATTGAACATCTCCCTTCGTAAGTTATTCCAATCCCTACCTCCTCTTCTTATAAACAAATATTTGCCCCTCCCCCCTTTTTACTCTTGCATTCCAGCTTTATCTTCATTTTGTGATCTTCCCTACTGTTGAAGACACTACTCAAACTTATTCGTCTACTAATGTCATTCCATGCCATCGCTCCGCAGACAGCTCAGACCATACCACTTAGTCCAGCAGCTCGTCTCCTTCTCCCAAGTGTTCCCAGCCCAAACTTTGCAACATTTTTGTCAAGCTACTCTTTTGTTGGAAATCACCCAGAAAAAAATCGAGCTGCTTTACTTTGGATTTTTTTCCAGTTCTTGAATCAAGTAATCCTGTTAAGGGTCCCATACACTGCATCCATACTGTAGTAGGTGTCTTACCAGAGAACTATGCCCTCTCCTTTACACCCTTACTACAACCCCTAAACCCCCTCATAACCATGTGCAGAGATCTGTACCCTTTATTTACAATATAATATTTATGTGATTACCCCAATGAAGATCTTTCCTTATATTAACACTTAGGTACTTACAATGATCCCCAAAAGGAACTTTGACCCCATCAATGCAATAATTAAAACAGAGAGGACTTTTCCTATTTGTGAAACTCACAACCTGACTTTTAACCCTGTTTATCATCATACCATTGCCTACAGTCCATCTCGCAACATTATAGAGGTTATTTTGCAGTTGCTCACAAGCTTGTAACTTATTGATTACCAGTGGCGTATACAGAGGGCTACCAAGGCTATCAGCGAAGCCCAAATCTCCATTGAGAATGATGGAAGTCTAAAGCACATTGTAATGTAAGCATCTGAAACATTGTTCCATTTACAAAACTTGAAAGCAGTGAGAAAAAACGTCGCGCATATTTCTGAGAGCAAGGCATCGGAGACTGATATTGCAGCCCAGACTCCCACCCCTTTCCCCTCGACTCAACACATGCAGCTTGCTGCTGGATATCGGATAGGAGCGAGGACCGGCGGAGGATAGGTGTGCTAGGCCTCGGTCTGTTAGTTCGCCACTGCTAACTATCAACCATGTGTTACTCATCGTAAATACTTCCTCACCTCATACTTCTGAATGATATAGATAAGAGAGTGTGGGAATTCCTCACTCCTGTTTACTTCTACATCCTTGTAGGAAGAGACTGCAGGGCTGCTGTTAGATGAGCAATACCGTTTTATTTTCATTGGTAGATCTGTTAAAATGAAATGCCACCTTTCAGGTTTAGTGTTTTCATTTGTTGGTTGAATCGAACCCATGATCATGGGTCGGACACCAGTGAAGGATGGGTATGACTGCTGTAAAATAATAATAATGGGACCGGGAGAGTTGGCCATGTGGTTAGGAGCGTGCAGCTGTGAGCTCGCATCCGGGAGATAGTGGGTTCGAACCCCACTGTCGGCAGCCCTGAAGATGGTTTTCTGTGGTCTCCCATTTTCACACCAGGCAAATGCTGGGGCTGTACCTTAATTAAGGCCACGGCCTATTCCTTCTCCTTCCTAGGCCTTTCCCATCCCATTGTCGCCATAAGACCTATCGTGTCGGTGCGACGTAAAGCAAAATAGAAAAATAATAATAATGGGGCATGGCAACTATACAGGCTTGGTGTTGACCTAACAGGGATAAAATGAATGGTAAAGACATCATAAACACCCAGTCCCCAAGCCAGGGGAATTAGCAGTATTAGGAGGTTGATTCTGGAAGCTGAACCGGGGCCATCGGACCAAAGGGAAACGTTCTATCCATTTAGCCACAAAGCCGGACTTTCATTTGCTAAACCTTAGGCTAGCATCTCCACTGATCAGGGGTTGAGCATTGGCAGTAGCAGAGTCCAGTGCAATAGCCTGTAAAGCAGCCTTCACAACACAACAGGCTTCTTCGTTGGCTACTGGCTGCAGCTCAAAATGCTGAAGGCTTGACGTTCACTAAACCAACCACCGAAAAGAGGTAACCTAAGTCTAGTGGTAGCCCATGTCTTAATCTCAGCATACGCCACTGTTTATTACTCTGTACAGAATAACATTGTCTGCAGAAAGCCTTATCCATGACTCCACTTCTTTACACATATCGTTGATATAAACATAAAGGTCCAATAATACTGCCTTGAGGAATTCCTCTGTTAATTATTACAGGGTCAGATACAGCTTTGCCTACTTTAATACTCTGAGTTCTATGTTCTAGAAATATAGCCACCCATTCAGTCATTTTTTTTTTCTAGTCCAGTTGCACTCATTTTTGCCAGTATTCTTCCATGATCTACCCTATCAACTGCCTTACATAGGTTAATCGCGATACAGTTCATTTGACCTCCTGAATCCAGGATATCTGCTATATCTTGTTGGAATCCTAGAAGTTGAGCTTCAGTGGAACAACCTTTCCTAAACCCAAACTGCCTTCCATCAAACCAGTTATTAATTTTGCAAACATGTGTAATATAATCAGAAATAATGCTTTCCCAAACCTTACATTCAGTGCATGTCAAACTGACAGGCCTGTAATTTTCAGCTTTATGAGAGCCTCCGTGGCTCAGGCGGCAGCGCGCCGGCCTCTCAACGCTGGGTTCCGTGGTTCATATCCCGGTCACTCCATGTGAGATTTGTGGTGGATAAAGCAAAGACAGGACAGGTTTTTCTCTGGGTATTCCGGTTTCCCCTGTCATCTTTCATTCCAGCAACACTCTCCAATATCATTTCATTTCATCTGTCATTCATTAATCATTGCCCCAGACGAGTGCGACAGGGTTAGACAGCCGGCACATTTCCTATCCTCGTCGCTAGATTGGGACTTCATTCATTCCATTCCTGACCCGGTTGGATGACTGGAAACGGGCTGTGGATTTTCATTCATGCTTTATGATGATAAATAGTCCTTGTGTATAATACTTTTAACTTCCCTTTACTGCTTGAAGACAAAATGAATATTACATACATACATACATACATACATACATACATACATACATACATACATACATAGCTACAGATGGTTATGCACTTCAGCTTTCAGTCTGCAAGCCTCTGTGAGTTAAGCAATAATAATAATAATAATAATAATAATAATAATAATAATAATAATAATAATAATAATAATAATAATAATAATAATAATAATAAATAATTTAGTATTTTATTGCAGTCAGTGGTCATAAGATTAAATTACAGTTCATAATTCTTTTAAGTTACACTAGAATAACATGCACATAATTTGAACATGAATATTTTGCACATTAAAGTATGGTATCTTTCAATTAATTATTATTATTAATATTATATAATGAATGCACCAAACTTAACATTTCACTACTCATAATAAGGAGTAAATATTACTTGCAGCAGAAACATTTCAGCGATTCTTTTCTCTGAAGACAGGTAAGAGTGCGATACCTATCACAAGCTCTACCGCGTGAAGCGCAGATACACTGTGTACTTGGCCCATGGTAACTGAACGCTGAAACCTGCCCTCACTTTGTCATTCCGACAAGATTTTGCTTTTCACTATCTTTACAGAGGGTTGTTCGTAGGCATTCCCTTGCTGCTTTCACTACCGCATCACTATGTGCCACCCACTCTCTTTCTATATCGTATGCCTGTTTCCTGGACTACATTACTTCCATAGGTCTGAGGCTTGCTTGAAGTGTTCCAAGCTTGGTCTATTTCCCCTGTGGTTGGGGGTGGTAGAATAGCAAACCCGATATTCCCTGCCTGTCATAAGAGGGGACTAAAAGGGGCCCCAGGGGCTCTGAACTTTGGAGCGTGGGTTCGTGTCCACGGGGCTCTTACCTGAGTCCTGGCATTGCTTCCACTTACTTGTGCCAGGCTCCTCACTTTCATCTATCCTATCCGACCCCCCTTGATCAACTCTTGTTCTTTTCTGACCCCAATGGCATTACGTATGGAGGCTTAAGACATTTTTCATGTTTATGTCTTTCGTGACCCTTGTCTTCCTTTGGCTGATACGTTCATTTTTTGAAGTGTTGGACCCCTTCCATTTTTTCTCTCTGATTAGTGTTATATAGAGGATGGTTGCCCACTTGTACTTCCTCTTAAAACAATAATCACCACCACCACCACCACCACTCTGTGTCCAGCTCCATGGCTAAATGGTTAGCGTGCTGGCCTCTGGTCACAGGGGTCCTGGGTTTGATTCGCAGCAGGGTCAGGAATTTTAACCATCATTGGTTAATTCAGTTGGCACTGGGGCTGGGTGTATGTGTCGTCTTCATTATCATTTCATCCTCATCACGATGCATGGGTCATCTATGGGCGTCAAATTAAAAGACCTGCACCTGGCGAGCCAAAGTTGTCCCCGGGCACTCCCGGCACTAAAAGCCATATGCCATTTCTATTTACTACCACTCTGTAAAGCAGGATGCTACCTTACTTATAGTCCTAGTGAAGACCTCTCCCTTAACGGGTCGTAGCCACCTGAGCGCAAAGCAGGCCATGACTCTGAAAATGTTAGGGTATCTTGAGTCTGAGGACCAGGTTATAGGCCATTCAGCCGTTACCTGTGGTTCTTGAAGTAGGGGGTGACAGCAGTAATCCACAAAAATTAATAATATAATTATACATCTTGGGCTGTTTCACAACTAGTATGAAATTGAATGGTATTTCACAACAGTTCATCATATTCTTGTAATTTATATGCTGTATTACTATAGCCTGCCCGTTTTGCATTTCCTAGTACTAGAACACGGGATTATTCAAAAAGCAATGTGTATAATCAATATGAATATGAACTTTGTTTCAATAAACTCTTATTTTTAAACGCTAAAACCAGATTCTGTGCCAACACAAAATCTTGCTGGCAGCAGCATGAAGGGCATTTTGAGATCAAGAAAAAGAGGGAGTTCACGCAAGAGGAAGAGAGAAGAAGAAGAAGAAATGAAACATAATGGAACGTCTCCATCCACCAGTACTGCTCAGGTGCAGCCAACAGACAGACTTCTGCAAGGTGTCCTAAAAGTGTTAATAATGATGTTGTACAAATTGAAGGGTGAGGTGTGCAGGTTAGAGAAAAGTAAAGTGGAAACAAAGTCTTCATTGCAGCTCATACTGAAAGAATTTTTTTAAGGGTCAGGTGAAAAACTTTGTTCATAAGAGCAAAGGAAGGCGATTCACTGACAGCGATAAACTGTTGCTCTTGCAATATATTATTGTTCTTCTAAAGCATGCCATTTCACCCTTGTCTATGGAGCACATCGAGTATAACCACTCGGAACGTTTCTGCTCTCTTTGATTCCACAAAGTATACACTGCGTACGTCAGTTGTTGCGGTGGGTGTGGCACTTGCAGGCTGCTTAGCGCGCCACATTTAAGTATGAATTTCCTTAAGGAATAGTACAAATAAAATCTGTCCCCCACCCCAGACACAGCACGTTTGTCACGGACTTGAGTTCCAGTTGTCAGTTCGAAAAACCCCACTGAAGAGAAATGATTCCAGATTACATACTTCAAGTTTATACTCTATGTATGAATTTGAGTTTTTTAATTCACAAATCACACACTTCACTAACTTAATTACCAGTCTATTAGTAGCTAATTGAGAACTATTTTTGAAGTACACTCCTGCCAATAATTATCATATAAATATTGCTATTTATCACCTTCTACTGTTTAGAAGACCCATGATTGATCACTGCCGTTCAGATTTAGGTAACAGTAATTTTATTGCAATGTCTTGCTCTTCTGTGGCTGTGGGCTTTGCGATGGATAACGACATCTTTTTATGAGGTTTCTGGGTTGGCTTAAGTCTTTCTGAGGTTCAAATTTAGATTTTTTTGCTGGTGAAACTGGAAGTAGTGAAGATGCAGATGTGCGGGCCTGAATGGTTGGCAATAAATTTTGCAGATGTTTGTCAATAATGTCGAAGTCTTCATAGGATTCAGCCTCATCTAGGATGTGCATGAATTTATCCAGTAATATTTCTCGCCTCTTAGCTTTGCTGTCACATGCCTTTGTTGCTCCAGGGCATTGTAGTTCATGGATTATTGCACGTTGTTGTCGATCTGTAGTGGATGCCTCATGGGTGATTAAACTGTCTGTAGATTCAGCTGTACTGAAAGGCTTTCTACTTGCTATTCTCCATATCAAATGAATGTGTTTACACATGTTGAACTTGATTGATGAATCTGGACAGCTGCAAGTGAATGCGTGGAGGCATGTCTCGCACTCTGTACAAAGCAATTTTCATTTGCACAGGCTTTCACTCATTCACCTTATTTCGTACAGTTCGTTGGAATGTTTTGACTGCACCATCCACACATTATTGTCATATATGCATCTTTAGGGTCGAGGTGAAATGACGATTTGTGGCGTTGCCTTATGGCCGAAAGCTTTGAGGTCACTTTACCTTTATTCAGATGAATAAGTCCATCGTAGAGTTTGTCCCTTAGATACCTCATTAGAGCATAAATGGCAATATCTAATCGTTTGGGCTTGTTTCCCTTTCGATATATATGTTTGATCACTTTGATCACTCCATGCATTCTCTCAAAGTGCATGTTCGCATTGAGACCTGAGTGTTGACGATAACAATATGCCCAGTTTGGAGCAGATGCCTGATAATTATTTTCAAAATATATACCAAAATTCTAAAGTGTCTGGGTCTTCTTTCCGAAGCCGTAGAGCCTCCTCAAACATCTTTCGAAAGGCCTTTTCATCTCTCTCTTGCATTAGCGTTCTAATGATTTTATAGATTTCGGCTTGTTTTTCATGCTCTTTAATCTTGTAAAGATTTCTCCTCCAAACTCGATCTACATGCCATGAACACAACAGTCGATGTTGAGGTGGTTTCATAACTTTCAACCAGGCATTATGAAATACTTCTGCCATATCAGACATAAGTACATTTGGTTGAAGTGGAGCACAGAGAGTATCCAGAACAACTGTTAAGAAGATCTCCATAATCGGAAGATCTCCTCTGTTGGAAAACATTACACCATTACGATGACAGTGGAATGACAATTTTGAGCAGTTATCTGTAGTTCTAACCCAACGTCCCCTGCTGCATACAAACTCGCACAGACGATCTTTTTCGACCTTAGATTTCCAGTAATAGAAATCACTCACTAGAAAATTCCACAGTTTCATTAACTACATCTATATCATGTTGCGACGAGTAATACCGAAGCATCTCGCTTCGTGATGCACAGTCATATTTACATAATGGACAAAGTATTTTTGACTCAAATTTTGCGGAGACCTTTTCATGCATGCTGAATGTATGCCGCTTAAGAGAGTCACGTCTTGCAGTGGAGAAATCACTCAAGTTGCACTTAAAACTCTCAATTTGGTTGCCACGGTGTTTGGTACTGATGTGCCTCAGTAAGTTTTTTTTTTTTTGCTAGGGGCTTTACGTCGCACCGACACTGATAGGTCTTATGGCGACGATGGGGATGGGAAAGGCCTAGGAGTTGGAAGGAAGCGGCCGTGGCCTTAATTAAGGTACAGCCCCAGCATTTGCCTGGTGTGGAAATGGGAAACCACGGAAAACCATCTTCAGGGCTGCCGATAGTGGAATTCGAACCTACTATCTCCGGGATGCAAGCTCACAGCCGCGCGCCTCTACGCGCACGGCCAACTCGCCCGGTCAGTAAGTTTTTATGTACACTAAATGACTCACTGCAGAAATTACAGTTCAACCTACCTATTATTGCAAGATAAATTACGACTATCCACCCGTTCAGTAATAACATCTTCAAAACACTACAACACTCTTATAAATCACAGGAAAACTTTAAAATGCCAAGAGAACCTGAACACAAACACAAGATAATTACGCCTATCCACCCCTTCAGTAATAATACCTTCAAATCACTACGGCACTCTTAGATGATGATGATGATGCTTGTTGTTTAAAGGGGCCTAACATCGAGGTCATCGGCCCCCGGCACTCTTAATCACAGGAAAACTTTAATAAAGCCTAGAAAACATGAACACAGACACATCACAACTGTGCGTGAACCTTCTCCCGCGCGTTACTTCGCAGTGGCGCCTTATGCTAGCCAAGTCTAGCCTGGTTCATGTTGTACCGAAGATAGATGAAACAATCCAAGTGGCTCCACGCACTGCGTGATGTACCGAAGAGAGCCAAAATGTTCCGAGCGGCTCCACACGTCGTGTTCTCGAGAAAAAAGTGTCACTCCCTCTTGTATGTGTAAATTGTAGAGATGTGTTCATTTACAAAGAATTACAATGTTTTAATAAAATATTATCAATGAAGAAAATGAAAAAAGGAATGGGAATTGAGATAGAAACATTAAAGCAAAGAAGATCATGCATATGTAAATAATTGCATTTAAAAATATTTGGCTTGACGAAGATGAATCATTCAGGACATGTTTTATATGTAGAGTTATTCAGCTGAATGTACATATGTGTGAGACTAACACATCACAGTTTGCAGAGTTCTTTAAAGTACTTTCAGTAATCACACTTTCTGTACACTTTTGTAGTGTCTGTATGTTCAAAGATATTGGTACAAAGGATTTTTAAAAAAATAATGTAACATATTTAATATTGCCATAAATAACAGGTAAATGAAAGATATTTGCGACTGGTTTCCTTCCCTATCCGAATTCATTGAAACTGTATCTTGGGCACATGAACATTAGTGCTGCGGGTCACCACTTGTATCGCAAACATCTACGCGCAGAATGACTGTCGCTGGGGTAATGTTGATTATTACATAATCTGCAGATTTCATTCTACAAAATTTTTAAGGTATTTATTTACATTTTTCTTTTGGGTTTGTCATAGTTATTGTGATCTTGCGTTCTGACATTCTATTCTGCAGACCCCTATCTTTTTGGTCGCTGCAGACCTCGTGTTTTAATTTACATATTGCTTGTTCCGTGTGTATCTTTACTATATGCTAGAGCGGAGACTGACACCGATCTGTGTAAATTTTGTGTGTACCTGTGACCTTGATTTGAGACCTTGTTTAATTTTCTTTGAGTCTACGACTGGCTGACTTTGTAATACCAATATAAAGGGTCCGTTATTGGACATTATAAATTTTTATATGTTTTGACGCTAATGATACGCATCTCATGTTCCCCAAAAAATATGAGTATGGAATGTATCATGCATTATATGTGTGTGGATCACTATTGTATTTGGGGTGAGCCTGGGTTGCTGCGCAGCCATCCGACATTGTGATATGTGTATCTTGTTCAAGCTCACAAGCCTCTGGTTTTATTTGTCATGCAGTGCGAGCATTCTCGTATCTTAGCTTGACCCCTATACTTATTTTGATTTGCTCATAATGGTCTCTAGGTTGTGTGTGCGTGTGACTGTGTGCATTGATGGATGAGATTTGTGTTGGTTTCCGCATCTCGCGAATATTATTTTTGTGCCTTATTTTCTTTATTGCATTTCTTTTTTGGCTTATTTTTAAAATATTTTCTTTTGGTTAACATGTTTCATTGTTTGAGATATTGATTGATCTTGGTAACTATGGCGACCTATCATCTTCCTAGGTTTTTCCCTTGGTTTTTTTTTTTTTCTGCCGGGGTTTTGCTTCTCGGTGCCTTTCTAATAGCTGGGGATGTGAGTCTCAATGGAGCTATTGTTATAGTGGCCTACGTCTTTTGAATGGACGTGGCTGTTGAGGCCTATCATTGCTGTATACTCCATTATGCAACTTTCTGAGTTGTGTGTGTTCTTTTGCACCTGTTCTACTTTTCACAGAGAGAAAGGGGGTGCTTTCTATTTTGACTTACTGTTTCGTGAAAAGGTTTGTTTTATTGATGTAATTCTCACTCGTCGCAACGCTTCCAATACAACTCTGTTAGTGCTTGTAAAAGATAATTTTTTCTGAATTGAAAGGAAATTGACTATGCACATTTTATTCCTTGGACAGAATATGTAAATTATTTGTATCCCCAGCTTTTCTTCATTGACTCATTTAATTTCATTTTTATGTTAATAAACCCTTTTATTGGATCACTTTTCTTTTATTGGGGGTTATGCCTCTATCATTTCCTCCCTGTAATTTAAGAGGCACGAGTTCAGATTCAGGCAGTTTTCAGCCTGTTCTTGTAGAATCCACAAGATTAAGTATTCGTGTTGTGGTGAGTATATATTTACTGATCCGTGTGGGTTGGCGGACCTCTCATGGACGGCATGATCGGGTGGTGCACAAGGCTGCCAACTTGTATACTTGGGAACTAAGACAAGCACAGAATTATGTTTTTGTTTTTTCTTGCCGTACAGAGATTATCCACCGCGGCCATAGAAAAAATCCTCTCAAAGGGAGTGTGGCCCCTGTTCTCATACAGAGATTGGCCTGGATGTGCAAAACTAGGTTACAGGTACTAAATGATGTTTCTTTCTTGGCATGCAGACAGTATACTCCTTTACACAGGGTATTTACTTGTGCTTTTATTATGCGCTGGTTGATGACGGTATGTAATTCTTATCATTGCTGGGAATTATTTCACACTCCATTTTACGCTGGCCGGTAGCAATGCTAGTAGCTTCTAAAGCAATGGAGAATGGTGAGTGCTGCTCTTTATTATATAATAAAAAGTAAATGTACTTCTGGAGGTATATTGATGTGTTCCTGAAGATGTTTTACCATGGTTTCCCATCGCCTCTACAACTGATATTGTGTGGACTTGACCGTTAACTTCTTTCTTACTTATGCATCGTTTTTCGAGTTATAATCGGCTGATGATGACCCAGACTGGGGTCGAAACCGGTACCATTTCCACTTTTAATTAAATAAGAATGTAATCTCTACATCTCTTATTTACTTGTATTGAATAGGTTGAACTACCATATTTATTTTTTCAATTTAACTGTGATACTTTTCAAAACGGAACAATGAAATTTTTATCTTTAAATGCTTCTTTAGGATGGTGTTAGTGGGGTCTTTCTTGGCAATATTGAATTCATTATCTGTGAAAAAATGCTCTGTCTTCAGTTTTATCCACGATTACTGTACAGTAGTATTGCCTTTATGTAAGTTGTCCTTGATTTTTTGTTTTAGGTGGTCAAATAGTGTGTTAGCTGCTGATTACCGTTAATAAAGTACTATTATTACATTTTTTATTGTCCTATTGTTTGTGAATATTAAGAAATTTGTGTTGTTATTTGATGAAAAAATTTAAATAAAATACATAAAACAAACAAAATTCTTCTTCTTCTTATCCTCCTACTGTTTTTCCCATATATGCGGAGTAGGGGGTGAGACTTGGGTCGCACATGGATTTGGCCCTAATTTACAACTGAGTGCCCTTCTTGACACCAACTCTATATGGAGGGATGTAATCACCAGCCCTCGGATTTTAGGGAAAGACCTATTTTGTTCTTGAAGGAATGACTTAAAATAAAGTTGTATTTACACATTTCATGTATTTATAAGGTTAGAAACTGTGGTCCTATAGTGCCTAAAAATGTCCAAACTGGCGTTAAAACCTATATCTATAAGTTGTATTTTTATCCCTAAATCAGTTAAAAATGCATTTCAGTATATTCCGAGAAAATAAAATATTTGCTGACTCGTTTTCAGTATGTTAAACAAAATTTTACAATCGGGAAGCTGTAAACCACACTCCCCGAAATGCCTTAAAACCTCCAACACTCCCATAGTTTGTCAAGAGGCAGGAGACAGTAGCCATTGATCTGCTGGAGAAAAGAACTGCATTTCATTCTGTGAGAACATTTCAGTATTCCCGTTTGTTCAGTGTGAGAATTATGCCGAAAGTGTCAGGTTCCAACTCGTCTTTAATTAAAAGTGGTTACAGGAGTTGCTCCTGTGACGTTTGCAGCAAAGAGGAGAGTAAAGTTGTTTATTTCCCCTTAACGAGTTATTATCAATTAGCAAAATAAGTATGGTATTAAAATTAAAATATTAAAATATGTACAATTGAAACTGCCTACAAGTATTTTAGAACCTACTTGGGTCTTTTAGGCAGCTAAAATAACCTTTTAACACCAAAAGATCCGAGGCCTAGTAATCACTATTGCATGTTTCTGTGGTGGTTGGAAGTGCAGTGTGTTGTCTGAATATTATTAAGAGGAAAGTGGTGGAACGAACACTAACAGCCAATCTCTGAGCGAGAAGAAATAATTATACGGGATAAGAATCTCATACTTAAAAACGTAGCGCACTAAGCAGCCTGCAAGCGCCACATCCCGAGTGGAACCGAACAGAGCTGAGATGTTCCGAATGGCTCTACACCTGCGTTACCGAGCAGAAGTTCCCGAGACACAAGTAGCCAGTCCAGCCTAGTTCATGTACCGAAGAGAGCCGCTCCCAGCTATAGTTCATGGAACCGAAGAACTGTAAATTTTCAATACGGACCAAAAATGAGATTTATAACATGTAATGAACCGAAGAGAGCCGAAGTGTTCCGAGATTTTCCGAACGGCTCTGCATCCTGCGTTCCCGAGACACAAGTTTGAAGTACTATCACACATTTATTTACAATCCCAATGTTCCCATACTTGCAATCAGTCAAAGACTGATTCTAGATATAAAACAGAAATACACAATAGCTATAACTCTCATTTCTAGTTTTTTTCATTGAAGAGGCCATTTATTTTTTCTTGTATGGGAAACGTTCATTTTTAACTTATTTTTTCATACAGAATTCGTTACTTTTTCTTTAAGACAGTTGATTATGACATTATGAGAATATTTTATTTCTTCTTTATTACAACTCACCTATCTTTATTTTTCGAGGAATTCTGAAGAATATTCTTTACTTGCAAGTCTTTGTAAATGTAAGTACTGTCTTTGTCTTTTATTTTTATAAGTCATTTTATGCCATTAAGTTTCTCTCCCATTTCCAAACATTATATTAAGTAAACGCATGGTATGATATTTCAGTAAAAGAGTATGTCTTTAAACGAAACACGAATCGCCTTTCTAAGCTTTTAGTGAAGGTGACCTTGTTTCATCTTAATTTCTTGCATTCAATAATTCTTCTTTTGATAGTGCTTGCGAACGTATTAAACTATTTAATTTAATGGGATCTATACTGACAAAACTAAGTGTCATTATTTCTTACCCATGAAATGATTGAGCGCGATATCATTTGATGATAAAGTTATGGTCGAGATTGCTAACATTACAGCACACAAGGATTACCAAGAAACAGGAGAATTTGACCCTCAATAAGTAGACATGTTTATCTTCGCTTTCTCTGTCTGTCTCCTCGTTCTTCAGTTGTGTACATGTGTTAAACTTCTACATGACCTTGTTCTGACCAATGAAAGCAAGTGTAAGCTGGTATTGGGCGGTTATGAGAGCTGTACTGATTTCCTGGTCAAAAATGAATCTTTCTGGCCATTAGTTTCTTATAAAAATCAGTGTACACATGGCTCAGGAGGCTCTGCTTGCAAGAGCACCGCACTATTTACTTTCTTTGTTTTTTCATAATATTCTTAAAAATTTCTCAAACAGACTATCTCAGTGACTGCCTCAAATTCCTTTCTCATACCTGCCAACTTTTAGAAACCAAAAATAGGAAGATTTTTAATTCTTGGATTTAATCACATATATTCCACCACGGTCTAGGTGAAAAAACGTCAGGATAAAGGCATACATATCCTACAGTTACAATGCCAATTGACCATTAAATTTATAACCTTAAACTAAGAAAACATAAAAATGGTTACAAGAAAATGCAACTAATCATCCTCATTTATGACACATACGAATAATAATATTTATGTCACACTGACACACGCAACAAAATGCATAATACCGTATTTTATTGCGTAATTAATGCACTTTTCTGACGAAAAGTACAGGCGAAAACTTCGGATGCATAAATTATTCAAGGAATTCAGATATTTACCAATTATTAACAATTCATTTACATTTAAGAGATGCATCAAATATAATATAAACATAATTGGTTCAACTCATTTGCGATTATTGTAATTTGCCATAAAATTCTGGCGCGAGATTTTTTTCTGAAAAGTCAAATAGGGTACATCAGATAAGCTATACACGTGGGCTTGAAGTACCGACACTGGAAAATATTCTTCACATTACGAGCTGACAATACGACCTGAAGTGAAATAAATATGAACTAATAAAATTACAATTAATGTAAAGCCATAACAATGACATACTGACAATAAAAGAAAACTGTCCAACATGAGAAGGGCCGGGCATCGAAGGAGGGACCCTGCTACATTACCCAAAACCGATCCAATCTTGTACGAGTGATGTGTTTATCCACCCTTTTTCTTCAATACGAACGTGGATCACTCGCGAAAAATTTTGCTTTAGGCATTGTTTTTCATTTTAGAACAATGTAAGGTGCAAGATTTCTGCCATCAACTGTTACAGCAAGCATTGCAGTACATCGTTTTTTTGCTTCCAGTAGCGCATACAATAACACTATATGGTTGCTTTCTTATCGATTGTTCGACTTTGTGGCATATGGAAACTGATTGGCGTCTGACTGATTACTATACGGGAGATCAAATATTCCTTCACTTTACGCTTCTCAATCACAAAGCGATGAAAATGGTAAAAATCATGAGTCATTTTCTGGCATAATGTTGTTCTTCGTCGAAGAGAAAGTCCACTTCTCTTCATGAAATTAATCAAGCCTCGGCTAACCTTCAAATCCGAGACACTGATTCCATGTGCAGCGGCTATTTCTCATTCTTTCAAATACAGCATTTCGTGAGAAACGGCTTATCCAACGTTGCGTAACAAAATCATATATTTAAACAGATCCTCCTCTACATGTGAAAACTTGCTGCTTTTTGGTCCGCGAAATGCTTTGTGAGACTTGTTGGCCGCTTGAAGTGCACTTCTGTTACCGTGGTAACGCACGTTTCATTTGGACACTGAAGACTTGCTGCCCTATTCCCGTATGTTTTGGCGTAATCGATCACCGCGAGTTTGTATGATGCAGTATTACTCGAATACTGTGGACTGACAAGCAATTTTGAGACCACAGAATGTCCCGTACCCGAAACACTTGTAAAACTAGTGCAGTGGGATTTCCTGCCGACTGATAACAGCACGTTGCTCTGTATTTGGAATGCCCGCTTTCGCAATAGGAAGCTTGCTACTTGACTAGTTGATATCTTAATTTCGAAAAGCATACGGAGCGGCGTGATGGATGTCCGAAGTTGTGGGTGCGTCAAATACGTGACCATTTCTTTTTCTCCGCTTTGCACCCAAAAATATTGGTATACGTAAAGTATGCAAGGGTGTTAATTACGTGAGAAAATACGGTAGTTTCCTTTATCAGGTAGTAATATGAACTGAAATTGATAGGTATCTCTGAACACTTGGAGATAACGTTTGTTATATTTTTTGGCCATAACGAGAAAAGAAAATACCAGAAACTGTCACCGCACAACCCCCTTAAAAACATTCAACTCATTAAAATTATGCACTTAGATACACTAACTACCACATACAAAACAATTCAATATGTCCCATACATTATTAACATACAAATTTGACAGAGGGGAAAGCATAGAAATGCAAGAAACAACACGTGGCCTACAACTTCGACGAAACTACGCACAGAAACTATGTTAACAGCGTGCGAACGACAAAATAACAAACTCTGTCTTTCGTCCTGATTGGCTGAAACTGAGTCGCCAACGCGCGCTAGCCTCTCTTGCTTGCAGGACGATTGCTGCCCTGAATCCCCAGCTGTATTAAGTGCACACGCTGCTGTGGTGAGCGGCAAACACGTTACACGAAGGTGACGGACGAAACACTCACGAAATAAAGCATCAAATAAATACACTTGAAAATGAGGTTTCACAAATTAAACAAGCACATAAGAATTCATCTCTAATCCTAGGGGAAGAGTATTGGCCTTACTAGAGGTTATATTGGTCAAAAATAGGAAGAAGTAAAAATAAATCGGAAAATTGGAAGATGAGTTAAAAACCGGAAAGTTTCCGGGTAAATCGGAATGGTTGGCAGGTATGCTTTCGACACACCATAACAAAGATATGCGATCCAGCAGCACCTTCACTTTTACCCCTTCCCATACACAGAACTACAACCTACACTAAACCACTCACAGTTATCGAAGTTCGACAATGAAATCTCCAACCACCAGATGTCAGATGATAGTCTAGAAACTCAGCTTTCAAACGTGCCTGTGCTGAAATAACTTACTAAGAAAATATGATTGACTCATCCAGTTTTGACCTTAAAACTCCTCCTAATTCCTCTTGATCATCATTTCCCTCTTCCTTTAATGGAATACATCTTACTTCTTCTCTTTACCTCTACATTAAAGGCAAATTTTCAATAACTTCTTGAAATTCATTATCCGTTTTAAGTTGGTATGTTCATTTTATTAATAAATTTACTTCTATTAGATTAAATTACATTACCACTAGTGCCACTTACAAGGACTAATTCAATATTCTTACATATATTACTTATATTACTGTATGTATGAACAGTATGTGTTTTATATACCACAATTTCCTAATGCATTAGACTCCCCTGTCATCCCACTAGCTCTTTAAGACAAAGGAAATGAAAAAAATTAAAGCTCATACTGAAGAACCCCCAACACAATTCGTTGGAGAAAAACGATTCCACTTTGTAGTGGATATAGGCCATACTGCAGCTACGATGATATAACACAAAGTGAAAAGTTTCATTTGTCCCACCCACGCTTTGCAAGCGCATATCGAAGTTAAGCGATATGGATGTGTTTTGTAGTTAAAAATACCCACCTCTGCAATGTAACAGTACAGTTAACTACCGTTCTCGGAGGCCCGAGTTCAATACCTAGTGCTGCCAGATATTTGAGAATAGCAGGAAGATTGGTATGCAGTAAAAGGGTACATGCAACTCATCTCCATTGGAGGCATGCCTCCAAAGAGCTGCACCACCACAGGATGACACAAGTTTATTTTAGTTAAGAAATATTCACAGATGTTACTATCAATACAGCAGGCCAGATCATTATCGTTCAATATCTTGTAAGTCAGACCAATAGATGTAATTTGTGGAGAAGTAGTTTAAAACGTGATAAAAGCAATCCAAGCATCAGGATTGTTTTATTTGTCAAATCACATTATGTGTTAATAAAACATGGAGACAATGAACGTACAAAATTAAACATTATAATCATAAAATCCATTACCTACACTCATTTAGATATCCATAAATATGGCAAGCTTTCCTGTCATTTATTTATTGTCTGTTTTTTTTTCTTTTTTCTTTTTCATGGAACTTTTGGCACTATCCAGGCACTTAGAGACAGCATACCTAACCTAAATGATGAGATCTCTCTATCCACCTCAATTACAGCTGTTTAGGTCAAATCTTATGCAATAAATGTACAGAACAAGCATGAAATAAAAATAAAGGTCTGGCTTTCAACAGCCACAGTTATCCAAAGAATGTTTCCAGACACTATGTAGTACATTCAGAAGTACAATTCCCAACATTTGCTCAGACAGTCCCAAGTGCTCAACTGGTGGCTTTGCATGCTTTCTATAGAATGGCTTTATTCAAAGGGGTGACTTCTGCTACACATACACCAACTGGGAGAATAGAGAGACCATCTCTAGAAACCATCTATGAATAGATTCTCACTGTTTAGACTCTGACTGGGAGCAAAACTATTGTAAAGTTTTGAAAAGATCAGGTTCTCTAATACTCTTAATGGCAGTGAAGATAACGCCATTTGGGATGACGAGAAGGAAATAGTAGGAAAGTTGGCAGCACAGACGACAATTCAAATGAAACAGTGATTAGGTTTACTGTGCGATAAACCTACTGCTCAAATGACGGAGACAAATGACTGACAGCAAGTTCTCACTCTTTTCCATTAATATTGCATAATACAATTAACAAAACTGTAAGTCCAACCCTTATCCTGTTTCTCTACAGGGTCAGATATGAAATGAGTTAAAATCTTGTAGATGGATTTTACGATTGGATGCCCTTCCTGATGTCAATCACACCAGAGGATTTAAAGAGATGAAATGAATGACATGGTATAAGAGTAAATAAAACTGATTATATTTACGGTAAATGTAGGCCTAATTGTTTTCTTTATTTTTTAAAATTTTGAAATAGTGTCTTCCAACGAAGGTAGCCAGTAAGAATCAGAACAGTGTCATAAATTTGTTAAAGAATAGCATATAATACATACACGTACAATTTGTAGTCAGGAGTCACGTGTTCACTGCATGAAATGGGAAGCTATCACATACTGGACACCCCTTACTTTTTGCAACTAAAAATGTGGGAAAACAAGTGGGGACTATTACACAAGAAAATATGGTATATAATATAGTACGGTTTTAATTTCATTAGGTTACATAATTTTACTATTGTTGTTATATTTCCTTATCTTAATAATAAAAGAAGTAATTAGTAACAGAGAATAGCATTAGGTTAAGGCTGATTAAGTGTAGTTAAGTGTAACTTTCAAGACAGATGAATGAAACATCTTATCTAGTAGGTGCCACTGTCAGACATATCTGGTGATATGGACAAGAGTATGAAAGAAAAAGTAATGTTCTCTCTTTTTTTTTTTTTGCTATGGGCTTTACGTCGCACCGACACAGATAGGTCTTATGGCGACGATGGGATAGGAAAGGCCTAGGAGTTGGAAGGAAGCGGCCGTGGCCTTAATTAAGGTACAGCCCCAGCATTTGCCTGGTGTGAAAATGGGAAACCACGGAAAACCATTTTCAGGGCTGCCAATAGTGGGATTCGAACCTACTATCTCCCGGATGCAAGCTCACAGCCGCGCGCCTCTACGCGCACGGCCAACTCACCCGGTAAGTAATGTTCTACTGTCAACATCTGGTGAAAACACCCTCCTTGTGATGAACACCAGAGTTCTTAAAAGTTGACTGTCTTTTAGATCAGACTAAATAGGCTTTTAGATAGAGTTGTGGACCAGGAGAGGCCACTACTCCATTTCACTCAGTCACATGACCAGCTTAATATGCCCATATCCAGTTTTCACTTGATTTTGAAAATGTTTCTTCTTGCCGTAAGTCACAGTACAGTTCATAAATCTCATACTTTGTCCCGTACTGGCTCAACACAACTAAGGTTAAGTTATAAGGAGATTCCCACCTTCCAATACTTGTCAATTTCCTATAGCTAGTTTATTGTTTACATGACATAATCCAGCTTAATCTCTAGGTGTATACAAAAAAGAACGTGTTTCGTTCCAATTATGGAACGTCTCCAGCTAAAAGATTTGACAAAAAATGGCATGATAATTAAAACATATGTACCGAGCTCGATACTGCAGTCGCTTAAGTGCGGCCAGTATCCAGTAATCGGGAGATAGTGGGTTCGAGCCCCACTGTCGGCAGCCCTGAAGATGGTTTTCCGTGGTTTCCCATTTTCACACCAGGCAAATGCCGGGGGTGTACCTTAATTAAGGCCATGGCCACTTCCTAGGCCTTTCCTATCCCATCGTCGCCATAAGACATATCTGTGTTGGTGCGACGTAAAGCAAATAGCGGAAGGGAAAACACATGTAATGATTATGGCGATGAAGTAAAATGTTCATGTTGGGTTAAAATTTCCAACAAATCAATGTCCACGTAACGAATAAAATCGGCGTAAGGGGTCTTCTTTATGCTGGAGACGTGTATGCTTGTTGATCTTGAAGATAAAATTGAGAATGTGAAATATTTTCTTAAAATATGGTTGTCGGGGGAACTCTTGAAACAACCATAGTTGAAGTTCAGCTTTGAAGTTACACTGTTAAAATGAGTCTGAAACGAGAAGAAATTAAGGAGGGAGATATTTTAAAGGAGAAAACCTTGTAAGAATGTGTGTTGGTGAGGTATATAAGGATATATGAAATTGTTTAAATCGTAATCGGTCGTGATGTATTTAGTGTCCTCCCTTACGCCATGTCGTCAACTGACCGAGTTCTATGTGTGTGTGTGAGGAGCTTGCGATAGGTGAGGAGAAGGGGAAGAAGAGGTAGGAGAAGTGGGGGAAGCAGGGGGGAATGCTGTGTAGGGTGGAGCTAATTGAGAAGTGACTGAATATAAACATAAGATATAATATAAACATAATATATTTATAAACATATAAACATAATTTTACGACAATAAAAAAGTACTTGACCATTCTGTGAACGTTAAACAAAGGTAAATTAATGAATATTTTGGGAAATATCTATATTGAGATTGATCAGAAACAAAACCCCAGCCAGAACATTAACGAAATAACGGAGAATATCAACATACTGTTAGAAGAGGGTACCAAATGAGATTTATCTAGAAAAGCCATCAAAAAGGACCTGGAGAAACATCCAACACACCTCCTCTCAGTTAGCTCCACCCTACACAACATTCTCCCTACTTCTCCTACCGTTTCCCCTCGCCTATCACAACACCACTTCTCAGTTAGCTCCACCCTACAAAGCATTCCCCCTGCTTCCCCCACTTCCCCTACCTCTCCTTCCGCTTCTCCTCACACACACACGGAACTCAAGTCAGTTGATGACATGGCGTAAGGGAGGACGCTAAATACAACAAAACCGATTACGAGGTAAACAATTTCATATATACTTACCTTATATACCTCACCAACACACATTCCTACAAGGTTTTCTCCTTTAAAATATCTCCCTCCTTACTTAATTTCTTCTGGTTTCAGACTCATTTTGACGGTCTAACTTCAAAGCTAAACTTCAACTACGGTTGTTTCAAGAGTTCCCCCGACAACCATATTTTAAGAAAATCTTCCACATTCTCAATTTTATCTTCAAGATCAACAAGCGTACACATCTCCAGCATAAAGAAGACCCCTTACGCCGATTTTATTTGTTACGTGGACATTGACTTGGAAATTTTAACCCAACATGAATGAACATTTTATTTCATCACCATAATCATAACATGTGTTTTAATTATCCTGCCACTTTTTGTCAAATCTTTTAGCTGAAGATGTTCCATAATCGGAACGAAACATTCTATTTTGTATACACCTAGAGATAAAGCTGGATTATGTCCTGTAAACAATAAACTAGCTATAGGAAATTGACAAGTATTGGAAGGTGGGAATCTCCTTATAACTTGTGTTGTTTGAGTAATCAGTCCCCTTCTGACTCCAACTTGGCAGGTTTGATCCTGGCTCAGTCTGGTGGTATATCAAGGTGCACAAGTACGTCAGCCTCGTGTCGGTAGATTTACTGGCACGTAAAAGAACTCCTGCGGGACTAAATTCCGGCACCTCGGCGTCTCCGAAAACCATAAAAGTAGTTAGTGAGACGTAAAGCAAATAATATTATTATTAGTAATCATTCCATAGACTGGTTTGATGCAGCCCTCCATGCCACCCTACCCTGTGCTAACCTTTTCATTTCTACATAACTACTGCATCTTACATTTGCTTGTCATATTCAAACCTTGGTCCAACCCCACTGTTCTTACCACCTATGTAGGTGGTTTGAAAAGTTCTTGGAATGTACTAGAATTAAGTGTCTTACCTCGGTGGAACTGCTTTTATTTTTCAACATGGTCTCCCTGTAGACTAATGCATTTGGTCGAGCGATGTTACAATGCCTTGATCCCATCTTGAAAAGGAGATTCCTCCAGGCCTGCAAAATACCTCTCCAATACGGCTGTCAGTTCTCCCTTGTAGAAAATCTCCGTCCACCGAGGAAAATTTTCAGCTTGGGGAATAGATGTAAGTCTGATGGTACCAAATCAGGTATATAAGGTGGATGTGGCAACAATTCGTACCCCAGTTCATGAAGTTTTGCCATGGCAATAACACTTGTGTGCGGCGGAGTGTTGCCCTGATGAAAGATGACCTTTTTCCTTGCCAAACCAGGCCTTGTTTCGCGTATCTTTTCCTGTAGTTGGTCTAGGAGGTTTGCATAGAATTGCCCCGTAATTGTTTGGCCAGTAGGAAGAACGCACTGCCTTTGCTTTCTTTGGTGGTGGTGAATCAGCATGTTTCCACTGCTTTGACTGCTGTTTTGTCTCTGGGGTATAGTAGTGGACCCAAGTTTCATCTGTAGTCACAATCCGACTCAAAAAATCTTGTTGGTTGCACTGAAAACGGGCCAGACTTTCTTCGGACATTTCCAATCTGGTGCGTTTATTGTCCAAATGTCAAGAGTCACGGCACCCATCTTGCGGATAATTTTTTCATACATAATTCTTTGGTTAAAATATAATATACCCGTTCAGAAGACATCCCTACAGCTTCAGCAATCTCCCGCACTTTCAGTCGACGATCCTCCATGACCATTTTATGCACTTTTGCGATAAATTCTGGGGTCGTAACACTTTTTGGCCGTCCACTACGTGGATCATCATCCAAGCTCTCCCGACCAAATTTAAACTCGCTGGTCCACTTGGCAACAGTTGAAAATGAAGGAGCAGAGTCTCCCAGTGTGTTCTGAAAGTCAGGATGCATTTCCTTTGCTTTCATACCTTTCTTTACAAAGTATTTAATCACTGCTCGAATCTCAGTTTTTTCCATTGTCACAAATCACTACGCGGAAACAACAACAAAGAGTCGTCACTACCACACTCCTGCAGCTAGAGCACTGACGTGCCACGTGTGCACTCACAAAGGATGTGTGATTATTGCGTGGGAACCTCGTTGCTCTAGCACTGCCATCTAGCGGTGATACCGAGAACTTTTCAAACCGTCCCCGTATTGTATGAAATTTACTGCTGCGTTTTGGCGCTCTGGGCTCATAACCTGTTGAATTATCTTCATTTCTGCTCATTACACCGCTGTGATTTCCATTACTGCCTGTTATATGTATACCTTGAAAAGGAGGTGGACAAACTGCAGGCTTCCCACACACCTTTCTGGATTGCTGCTTCTATTTCAAAGCCCTCGATTCTTATCACTGCAGACTGATTTTTACAAAGATTGTAGATAATTCTTCGTTCTCGGTATCTGATCTCAATCACCTTCATAATCTCAAATAGCTTGGTCCAATCAACATTATCGAATGCCTTACGAATGCCATGTACGTGGGCTTGTCCTTCTTGATTCGATCTTCTAAGATCAGACGAAAAGTCAGGATTGCTTCACGTGTTCCTACATTTCTTCTGAAGCCAAACTGATCTTCTCCCAACTCAGCTTCAACTTGTTTTTCCATCCTTCTGTAAATAATACGTGTTAAAATTTTGCAGGCATGAGATACTAAACTACTGGTGCGGTAGGTTCGTCAGCACCGACTTTCTTGGGAGTAGGTATAACAATATTCTGCCGATAATCGGATGGGACTTCTCCTGTCTCATACATCTTACACACTAAATGGAATAACCTTGCCATGCTGCTTTCTCCTAAGGCAGTCAGTAATTCAGAGGGAATGTCATCAATTAAAGGTACCTTGTTCCTATTTAGGTCTCTCACAGCTCTCTCAAACTCTGACCTCAAAATTGGGTCTCCCATTTCATCAGCATCAACAGCTTCTTCTTGTTCCAAAATCAAATTATCTACATCTTTACCTTGATAAAACTGTTGGATATGTTCTCGTCATATTTCTGCTTTGTCTTCTTTCCCTAGAAGTGGCTTTCCATCTGAGCTCTTAATATTCATACACCTAGATTTCCTTTCTCCAAAGGTTTCCTTGATTTTCCTATATGCAGCATCTACCTTTCCCAGGACCATACAGCCTGGAACATCCTTGCACTTCTCCTTCAGCCATTCTTCCTTAGCTACCTTGCACTTACTATCCACTTGATTCTTTAATCGCCTGTATTCCTTTCTGCCATCTTCATTTCTAGCATTCTTGTATTTTCGTCGTTCATCAATCAGGTCTAGTATCTCCCGAGTTATCCACTGATTCTTAGTTGATCTTTTCTTCCTTCCTAACATCTCTTCAGCAGCCCTACTGACTTCATTTTTCATGACTATCCACTCTTCCTCTATTGTGTTTCCTTCCGTCTTTTCATTTAGCCCTTGTGCCACATGTTCCTTGAAACAATCCCTCACACTCTTTTCTTTCAACTTGTCTAGATCCCATCTTTTTGCATTCTTTCCTTTCTTCAACTTCAGATGGCATTTCATGACCAACAAGTTGTGGTCAGAGTACACGTCTGCTCCTGGGAAAGTTTTGCAATCCAACACCTGGTTTCTGAATCTCTGCCTAATCATAATGAAGTCCATTTGATACCTTCCAGTGTCTCCAGGTCTCGTCCACGTATACAGCTGTTGACTGTGGTGTTTGATTGGCAAGGACTAAATTATGATCAGTGCAGAATTCAACCAGCCGACTTCCTCTTTCGTTCCTTTGTCCCAATCCGAATTCTCCTACTGTATTACCTTCTCCTCCTTGGCCTACCACTGCATTCCAGTCTCCCATCACAATTAGATTCTCGTCACCTTTTACATATTGTATTAAATCTTCTATATCTTCATTTATTCTTTTGATTTCCTCATCATCCGCTGAACTAGTAGGCATATAGACCTGCACTAATGTGGTGGGCATTGGTTTGGTGTCTCTCTTGACGACAATAATTCTTTCACTATGCTGGTCGTAGTAGCTTAACCGCTGCCCTATTTTCTTATTCATTATTAAACCAACTCCTGCATTTCCCCTGTTTGATTTCGTATTGATAATCCGGTAGTCGCCTGACCAAAAATCCCGTTCTTCCTGCCAACGTACTTCACTTATACCAACTACATCTAACTTTAGTCTATCCATCTCCCTTTTCAGATTCTCTAACCTACCACAACGATTCAAACTTCTAACATTTCATGCTCCAACTCGCAGAATGTCAGTATCCATCTTCCTGATGATCGCCCCCTCTTGTGTAGTCCCCACCCGGAGATCCGAGCGGCGGACTAGTTTACCTCTAGAATATTTTACCCGGGAGGAAGCCGGAGGAAGCCATCATCATTACATCATTCATACAGAGAGAGCTGCATGTCCTCGGGAGTTAGTTACGGCTGCAGTTTCCAGTTGCTTCAGCCGTGTAGCTGTATCAACACAGCTAAGCCATGTTGAGTATTATTACAAGGCCATATCAGTCAATCATCTAGACTGCCGCCCTTGTAACTTCCGAAAGGTTGCTACCCTCCTTTCGATGAACCATTCGTTAGTCTGGTCTCTCAACAGATATCCATCCAATATGGTTGCACCTGCGGCTCGGCTATCTGCGTCATTGGGACACGCAAGCCTCCCCACCGTGGCAAGGTCACATGATTCACAGAGAAGGCCTTATAACTTAACCTTAGTTAAGTCACAGTAGTTTAGAATGGCAGAGCGGAAGTTATGACAGCCGCATGTGACTTAAAAATGAACTACATGTTTGTCTAAACAATGTAATAAATAAAAGTAAAAATAACGAAAGCTGGCCGCGTGGTGTAGGGGTAGCGTGCCTGCCTCTCGCCCAGAGGCCCCGGGTTCGATTCCCGGCCAGGTCAGGGATTTTTCTCTCGACCTGAGGGCTGGTTCGAGGTCCACTCAGCCTACGTGATTAGAATTGAGGAACTATCTGACGGTGAGATGGCGGCCCTGGGCTCGAAAGCCCACAATAAAGGCCGAGAGGATGCGTCGTGCTGACCACATGCCCCCTCGTAATCTGCAGGCATTCGGGCTGAGCAGCGGTCATTTGGCAGGGTGTTAAGTGCCGTGGGGTTTGGTTTGGTTTAAAAATAACAAGCTGAGCATCAAGGTGGCTAGAAAAAAGTATAGTGTACAGGTACTTGCTTGAAAAAGTAATAATGACAATTCAGGGAGAGAAAAAAAAGGCTTATATGGGAAGAGAATTACAAGTTAACATCACTTTATGATTCCTAGATCCCTGCAATTCATTTGCAAGTCTGCAGTATATTTCAGGACCTCTGAAACTTCTAGCAGGAAATTCAGCTTGAGGTTTTGGATGCAATCAACAATGCTTTATCGAGCTGTTTAAAGGTACAATATAATGTAGCATGTAAAATACAGGTAAAAATATGTGATATGATTGTCTGTTTTTTCCCACGCAATTGCTAACTAGTATTAACAACACTGTCCTGCGATGGTTTCATTGCCGCCATCCTGTATTGCTTTTAAGGATGACTTCTGCATCCTGAATAAGGATCCGATGTTATTTTTCCGCATCACATCACATTTTCTCAAAAATCCTATATTACGTTTATTTCATCACATGCACTAATGCACTTCTTACGTTGTTAGGAAGGGTGTTGCTATAACTTAGATTTCCATATTATTTTATTACCGTATTTACGCAAATAATCCCCGCATTGTTTTTTAAAAATTTGAGACATGAAATTAGGGTGCGTGTTTTGTTTGCTTCAATGTTGGCATTTCATTTTTTCAAAATGAGCCTTCCTAAAGTTAGGGTGCAGGGATTATTCGGTGGCGGGGATAATTCGAGTAAATACGGTAATTTATTTTATTATTTTATTAATTTGACGTCCTCCAGCCTTCTCGTACAGTAGTCCTGTATTATCATGCTCAGAGTGTAGAGCCGGCAACTATGTACAACATAGCCGGCAACGCGCAGTTTTGGCTGAGTGGAGTCACTCTTTCGTCGTACTTCGTCCGCGTCAGTCTGAGTTGTGTTTCGCTTGCTAATGAAAAGAGATTTTTGTCTTCTTAAGTGTTCTATATGCGAGTGACGTACTGTGTTAATATCTTTATTGAACTTACATCTGTCAACATGCCCGATGTGGCTGCAAGAACAATCCAGATACATTCTGCTATGTATGTCGAAGTTTCGTGCCGATGAGACAGCGGCGCTATATAACCGAGTTCATGAGAAAGGCCTACTATGCCTACTTTGGCTTGAAACTTTGAGACCAAGACAAGCCGTGGGCACCACGTAGAACCTGTACAGAGCAGTTACGGCAATGGGTGAACGGTAAGCAATCTGCGTTGCCATTCAGTATTCCAATGGTGTGACGAGAACCCCCAAACCACAGTATTCACTGCTACTTCTGTTCTGTAAATGTGAAGGGATTTAACAGCAGCAACAAAGGTAACATTCTGTATCCAAGCAATATTCGATCTGCAATTTTACCCATTCCTCATGGCCCTGATACACCAGTACCACAGCGTCCAGAACATTTACAGGATTGTCCTTTTCTGAATCTGATGCAGAAATGGTGGGTACTAACTCTGACTGATTTCTCCCCTGAATGTGTTAAAAAAGAACCGAGACTGTTCGAGCAAAGTGCATTAAATGACTTTGTACGAGATCTTGGTCTTACAAAGGAATCTGCCGAGTTACTCAGGTCTAGACTTCGTGAAAGGAACATGTTGGCACCAGGGATGACGTACTATTGGTACAGACGTTGTGAACAAGAATTTACACCCTTCTTTTCTGAAGAGGGAGCCTTGGTTTACTGCAACAACATTCCGGTGGTTATCTGAAATCTAGGAGCACCACAGTATGGAGACTCTTCATCGACGCCTCCAAGCATAGTTTGAAGTGTGTCCTTCACAATGAAAACAAACTTGCATCCGTTCCTGTTGCTCATTCAGTTATTATGCGAGAAACATATGTAAATCTCGAAATGCTGTTGTGTAAACTGAAATACCAGGAACACAAGTGGCAAGTGTGTGGTGAATTCAAAGTAATAGGTATTCTGTCAGGTTTACAAGGAGGTTACACAAAGCACCCCTGCTTTCTGTGTGAGTGGGACAGTCGAGCAAGGTTACATCACTGGACTCAAAACGAATGGCCATGTAGACAATGGATTGTAGGGTCGAAAAACATAAAACAAGATACTCTTGTTCACAAGAGCAAAATACTGTTACCTCCGCTTTATATCGAACTGGGGCTTATGCAGCAATTCATTAAGACCCTAAACAATGAAGGTGAATGCTTTCAGTACCTGTGTCATCGATTCCCAGGCATCAGTAATTCCAAAATCAAGGAGGGTATTTTTACAGGTCCAGATATCAGAAAACTTCTTTCTGATGCTAATTTTGAAGACGTTATGTGCACTGCAGAGCGATCGGCATGGACAGTATTCTGGAAGGTGGTCAAAAGCTTTCTTGGAAACACAAAGGATTCAGACTACAAACAAATGGTGGATAAATTGCTCGTTTCTTTCTAAGATCTAGGCTGCAAAATGAGCTTGAAAGTGCACATGTTACATTCACATCTGGACTATTTCCCTGAGAACCTAGGAATGCTGAGCGAAGAGGAAGAAGAAAGATTCCATCACGATCTACAGGAAATGAAACGCAGATATCAAGGGAAATGGAACAAAAACATGCTGGCAGATTACTGCTGGTTACTAAAGAGAGAAGATCCAACTACTCACACACGAACAGCAAGGTGAAGACGTTTCTTTACTAAGGTAGGACGTTATAAAATTGAAACCGTAGACTTACCATTCTCAGTACGTTATGAGGCTTAATGCATGGTAAATTTTGGTCCATTTGGCTGTGTTTTTCTACAGATCTATTAACACAATACTACATATCTTTATATTATGTTCATAAGTACACCAGTGTAAGTTAGGAGTGTTCAGATGGGTGAAAATAATAAAAAAGAATTTTCTTTACATGTGATAATAGTAATCTTGCATGTGTGCATGCTGCATATTTATCAAATTTTCAGAATTTGCACAAAAACCTGATGTGATAGGGGAAAACTGACTTCAGTTCCGGAATCAGCATGCCTGAAATATAAAAGATCACTATGTAAACTTCATGCAATGATCAGAAAGTTTGAATTCGCAGGTCAGTGTAATCAAAAGCTGTACTGTATTTATTGTTTTTTTTTTTTTGGTAAGTGCCAAGCTCTGAAGAAAAATGGACACAAAATGAGCAAGATTTTAATGAAAAATGAAATCTTCTGGGATCCATCAGATCACAGCAAAGATGCGGTTATTAGTGATCCAACTTTCAGTGGCAGCGAGTATTACAATTACAAAAGTTTGTTCAGTATAATAATATCAGCGGTAACATTCCAACTATTGCTTCTGGTACACTGATATTAGAGTCTAAGGAAACATTCTGATGATGGACTTTTTGACCACAGTTCTTTAAGCCAGAAAACTTATGTCTTAATTGGTGAAGAAGCTTTTCCTTAAAGGGACCTTACACGTTCAGTAGTACTCTTATTACTTCTAGGTAATGTCAGTGGAAAAGAAATGATGGACAAGTAATGATGCGATAATGATACAGATCTGGATATTCTGATATCGGAGCATCAGTACTGCCGAATGGAGGGGTTATTGTCATTAATACTGATCCCGTGAGGGCACGCGCATCATTACTCCATCATTACTTAGTTCCAAGACGCACAGCCGTAATGTATGGTTGTGGCAGTGAGTTCTCGGAATATGAAGTAAGTATGAGCGAATTCATTGTGAAGAAAGATGAGCCTGGAAACGAAGTACTTCAGGACTTTATTGAAACATATGAAAGTCTTCCAGAACTGTGGAACTCAGCACATCCATCTTATATGAACAAATCAAAACGATGTGTAACTTTAGATAAGTTAGTAAACATCTATCGTAAAATAAAACTAGGAGCTAACCATGCTGACGTAAAGCAGAAAATACATACTCTAAGGTCCAACTAACAGAAGGAATTAAAGAAGATTGTGACACCAAAGAGAACAGGAAGTGGTACGGAGGCGGTGTATCACTGTAGAATGCTGAATGTAGCCTCATTTGGCAATCTCTCAAAGTGGTGGAATGTTTTTCCTAGCATTCCAAATAATGTAATATTTGAATTCTGAAGTCAGACCACTGCTGCTAGACACTGTGTAGTTACCTTGTCACAACAGGTGATCATCAGCTAATGGCAGTAATATAGTTATACGCACTGGTGCCGGACATTTGTATTCTTTTCCCTTAGATTGCTCCCATGTAAATATGTTAATATAAATCTCAGTAATTACTTTTCCTAACATTTCTAACAGTGTAGCGTCAAAGTTTCATGTTGGACCACTGCTGCTCGACGCTGTTATGTGCCGTACACAACTAGCAATCAACAGCCAACGGCTGATAAGGTGTAATACACATTAATACAGAGTATTGTACATTTGTCACAACTAATGATCAGCAGCCAATGGCTGATATTGTGGTTTTACGCATTGGTGCCGATTACTTGTATCTTTTTCCTTAGACTGCTCCCATGTAAATATGTCAATAGAAACCTTTGTAATTACATTTCCTAACATTTCAAATAGTGTAGTGTCAGAATTTCAAGTCGGACCTCTGCTGATTCACACTGCTATATGCCTTACACAACTAGTAATCAACAGCCAACAGCTGATATGTTGTTATTCATATTAATACCGAATATTGTTTTTCTCATTAGACTGCTCCTTCTGTAAATATGTTAATATTAATTATTAGTAATTATGATTTAAATATAAATCAGGTACCTGATTTAACCTTGAGGAGGTACTAAAAATGTGAATGAAATTAGTAGCCCGGCTGATGTGAAAATTTTTTTAATTATCTGCGAGGCCTGCCGGTAGGACACAATGCGGCCGCAAATCTTTCACAATTAGTGTTTCTATGAAAGGCGAAACAAGTCTCACATTCTTATGTTAATAATGATAAGTTCCTAATTGTTTAAAAATTTTAATGTATTGAATAGGTGATATTATAAATAAACTAATTAGCCTCCTACAGAATGGACATTATGCCGAAACGATGTAGTTCCCAATGGACACAGGGCCGAATGAACATTAATCCAAAACGATGTAGTGCTGGATAGACATTATGCTGAAACGCCGCAGCGCCGAGTGGACATTATGCAGAAACGACACAGCACTGAATGAACATTCATCCAAAAGTAGAATGTGTTATCATGAAAAGGGTCATCCTCATATATGTAATACAGTGATATTATTCAGACTGGGCGAGTTGGCCGTGCGGTTAGGAGCGCGCAGCTGTGTGCTCGCATCCAGGAGATAGTGGGTTCGAACCCCACTGTCGGCAGCCCTGAAGATGGTTTTCCGTGGTTTCCCATTTTCTCACCAGGCAAATGCTGGGGTTGCACCTTAAGGCCACGGCCGCTTCCTTCCCATTTCCAGGCCTTTCCTGTCCCATCATCGCAATAAGAAACCATAGCATAGACCTCTACATTCCTCTCTGGGCAGTTGTTAGTTTCTGTTTAGTGAACTCATTAATTGTCTAGGTCTCACAGGCATAGGTCATGACAGGCAGAATGCATTGGTCATGAACTTGCTTCTTTAGGTTTACTGACATGTTGGATTTGAAGACGGTTGAATATCGTCCAAATGCCTGCCATCCTAGTCTGATTCTTTGGAAAATTTCATGACTTATATCTCCTTTCATGTTGATTCGTTGGCCAACGTAGATGTATTCACCAACATTTTCAATAGTTATTCCCTCAATCACTACGTTTTCTGAAGTTGCCTACTTGTTATGCATGACCTTTGTCTTGGACAGATTAATCTTGAGGACTACTTGCTGCCAAACTAGTGCAAGATCGCATACTTGTGATTGCAGTTCTTCCTTATTGTTAGCCAACAATACTATATCGTCCGCAAATCTCTAGTGATTCAACTTCCTCCCATTGATTCTGATGCCTTGATCTTTCCACTGAATTTTGGACATTGCCATTTCTAAGACTGCAGAGAAGAGCTTTGGTGAGATGGGATCACCTTGTTTTACACCACGCTGAATGGGAAAATCTTCAGTTGTTTCAATGACACTAACAAAAGCAGAAGGTGATTTGTATATGTCCTTAAGTATATTGATGTAGGCTGCTTCTACTCCCTGTTCAGCTAATGCCAAAAGGACAGATGAGTGGCTAACAGAATCAAATGCCTTTTCGAAATCAACAAATGCTAAGCAGAGCGGCAGTTGGTATTCGTTCATTCGGCTGATTACTTCCCGTAGAGCAAGTATGGGGTCAATGATGTTAATACCACTGCGGAAACCCGCCTGTTCGATGGGTTGGGCTAAGTCGAGAGTTGAGCTGATTCTGTTAGTCAGAACATTGGTAAAGACCTTGTACAGGACGGCCAATAGGCTGATAGGACGATAGTTCATTACGTTGTGGATACTACGTTTTTTGTGAAGTAGGATGATCTTTGCTTTGTTCCAAGATTTGGGAATCGATCCTCGTTGGAGAAAGGAAGTAAAAATTTTAGCCAAATAATTAGTGGTTACCTCCCCAGCAAGTTTCAGAATGCTAACTGTTAGTCCATCATCTCCTGCAGCTGTATCCTTTTTCATATTATCTATAGCGCTTTTCATTTCGGAAGGTAGGACATCTGGGACATGTGAAGTTGAACGAAGGACGGACATAGTTGCAGTTTCTTCGGTTTTGCTGTATAATGAACTACAGAAGTTTCTAATGAATTTTAGCAGTTCATCTTTACCAGTTATTCTGCCATTTTCTCCATCCATTGCTATTATTTGCGTCTTGCCTATGGTTAGCAATAATTAGCTGACCTTAAACTCCCTTTATTCTCAGGGCTGGATCTTAGTATCTCTTCATTATGCTTCTTTACATCTGCTTTCATTTTCTTCCTCAATGACTTGCATAGCTCAGTGTACTCTACCCTATCAGTGTTAATGTCAGTCTTCATCTCTCTCTTCTTCTTTAATAAGGCTCTTGTTTCATAAGTGAATTTCTTAGACAAAGAATTTTTCTTACTACCACCAATTTCTTGAGCTGTTGCAGTTAATATTACAGGTAGATCACCTTCTTTGACATCAATCCATTTTCTTTGAAGAGATTGCTGGAATTCATCTTTGTTTGCCTCCAGGTTTTTGAGATCAATTATTGTTTTCCTATCTTTCACTAGTTTTTTCCTATCCATGCGTGTATTCAGAACAATTCTTGCTCTTACTAGTCGGTGATCACTACCCGTGTTGAATTTAGTACTGAAACATCTAACAAGAGGACTGTTTGAGAGTATGAAGTCAATTTCATTGGTGACCACAAAATTTGGGCTCCACCATGTCCATTTCCGACTGGGATGTATTTTGAAGTAGGTGTCCATGATGGGCATCTTCATACATTCTGCCAATTGGACCAGCCGTTCACCCCTTTCATTCCTGACACCAATGCCATACTTTATCACAACGATATCGCCTTCTCTATATTTATTACAACTATCCACTTCATAGTCGTATCTATGATATAATCTAATGGTTTTGTAAGAAAATATTTTCCACCTAATCCATACCTTTTTATTTTGCCTCTGGCAATTTATAATATCATTAAAAATAACAGTACATGTTTCGATCGCTTTGCGAATATCATCAGCTGTTTACAAAAATGCTTAGATAAAAAAGCATTAAAGTAAGCACATAATCAAATCCTTGTTGACTTTAAAACTATTGTTAGTAAAGGACATATGGGTGTTTGCGGCGGGGAGTGTACTGGTGTTACAAGGAAGTTAATTTAAAATAAGTTAAAACTTCTACCTTATTGAGCTATTTAAGTCCTGAAGGCGTAATTAAAATCACTTATTGTTTTAATACTAGGAGTGGGTGTTGTAATCTTGAAGAAATGTTTTGAACTAGAATGTGCTTCTTCTTTCACTGAATTCTAGTCTTCTTCCTAGTCGCATTGTACTGTGCTGGAAAATGTATAGAAAAGGTTGATCCACTTCTTTGTCCTTTTCTAAATTCAAAAGGTGGATTCACTGTTGCTTGTTTTTTTTTTTTTTTCCTTAGTTTCTTTACGTCGCACCGACACAGATAGGTCTTATGGCGACGATGGGATAGGAAAGGTCTAGGAGTTGGAAGGAAGCAGCCGTGGCCTTAATTAAGGTAGAGCCCCAGCATTTGCCTGGTGTGAAAATGGGAAACCATACTGCTGGTTTAAGTTAGGAGTTGTGTTCACAGATATTTCAGGTTGGATAGCTTGTTGCACGATCTGTAACCGGCAAAAAAATATGTGCCAGTTAGTTGAAATCGTCTCCGGAAGTGTTCTCTAAGAAATTGTTTCGTGTTAAAATAATGGAAAATTATTGAGAAATGTTTTAACTTACCCCTGTCTGATTCACTTTCTTTACCCCCCGTGTTTACGGGTGTGGATCTGTATCTACTGTTCTCGATCTGGTGTAATAGCAGTGTGATGTGGTCTGCTTACTAGCGTGATTCGGAGGGGAGAGTGAAAGCAAGGTCATGTAGTTATCTGTTGTTTCTCGCATGGAGGGGGTTTCTGGGTGTGACATAGAGTCCTCGTGCCTGCTTGTTACACTTGTTGGGCGTGTTTGTTTCCTACTTGACCTATAGCGCCCACTTCCCAGCCTATACAGTACAGTGATCTCGGTCTGTGCGTCCACCTCCTGTTTCAGAGTACGTGTTCTGCGTATCTGTACTAGTTTTACGGGTTCATTCATGTACCCATAATGAATTTGTGGCGCTCACGATTCCTGCTGTCTTCTAGCCCGTAAACACACATCTCGTTATATCACCCCGGTTTAGGGAGAGGGACCGATGTATTTCAGAATTATAGTAAATGTGAAGGGATGCATAAAACTGGATCGCAAGGGGCTGGTGGACCACCCAGTATATTTTAAAATAAGAATTAACAAGAAAATAAATAAAAATCTAATTATATTTATTGTTGCCTTGATAAAGCCCAGTCAGCATTGAATTTCACAATGAATTCACTGTGATTTCACGGTGAATTTCAATGCTGACTGAGCAGTAAAGAAATTAAATACGCTGAAACTCACAAAAGCTTTTCTGCAAGTTCATTGTGAGTTAGTAAATAATTCACTGCAAAATCATTTGTGGCATAATGAGGTGCAAATTGTCAAGCACATGTGAAACGCATGTAATTCACATGTGAACTCACTGTGAATTCACTGTAAAATTCAATGCTGACTGGGAGGGTTGAAAAAAAACAAAATACAAGTGCGTTAATAATTAAATATGAAGTTTTACCAATAATTTAAATAATACAAGCCACTGGACACTTTTCCGACAGTAAATATGTTTCTGTGTTGGTACACAAGAAGTTCTAAAAATTTCAAGTAGTACGCAGTTGCTAAAAGGTTGGAAATCCCTCCATTACAAGTAAATGTGACAAGTATGTTGCGTCTTTAGATTAGTATTTCAGGTAGAGTATTTTTCTGACAACATGCAGAGAAAGGTAACAGTAATGGCAGAGGATAAATTCAATAATAATGAGTAAGCGTCAAAATTAGAGTTCTGCATGTAACAAAGAACTCTTAATAAACATGAAATTTAGGTACACATAATTCAGTTCAGCTCTTCTCTGTGAAACTTCACAGTTTACAGGAGTTATTATTTTTTTTTTTTTCTATTTTGTTTTACGTCGCACCGACACAGAGTGTCTTATGGCGACGATGGGAGAGGAAAGGCCTAGGAAGTAGAAGGAAGCGGCCGTGGCCTTAATTAAGGTACAGCCCCGGCATTTGCCTGGTGTGAAAATGGGAAACCACGGAAAACCATCTTCAGGGCTGCCGACAGTGGGGCTCGAACCCACTATCTCCCGATTACTGGATACTGGTCGCATTTAAGCGACTGCAGCTATCGAGCTACAGGAGTTAGAAGGGATGCCTACCACTAGGGAGAGGCCATACTAGTGTTATGCATGAAGACCTCTAGTAGAATTAAAGGAGCCATATTATAAAATTATCAAAAGGTAAATGTTATTTGATTAGCAGATTCCAGGAGAAACTTCATCAAGTACTATGGTACATATACTGAGCATAAAGAATAAGACTGCGGTGAAAGTCAGCAGCAGAGTTAAAGCGAGTGAAGAAGTACCTTGCGATTGACATTCTGAGTCAACTGTGTTACAATGTTGCAACACTGCTTTAGTTCACTGTTTGACCTTAATGATTAAATACCCAGGTACACTGGACACAAATGGCATCCAACTTCATATCATGAGATTCAAAAGGGTTTGAGCAGTTACTACGAAGTGAAATAAATATTCTACAAGATTAATAGTTTCTTCAAACAGTCTTTTGAGGCTTTCATGACGCGCATTAGAAATTATGTCAGTATTTCCCAGGCTTGTAGGCCGTGGTCCAGGAACGTTTAATGGTCCCAACGTTTCACTGAAGACTGCGTTTGGCATTATCAAGGGTTCCGACTTATTTCAATAGCTGCAAAGCTTACAGTGGAATGGAGTGGTGTGGCAACTCCACCTCATTATATAGCACAGGCTACGGTGCGCTGCTCGCCTATTGCAAAACATAAAGAATTTCACCTTGTTTTCTTGACGCGGCAAAAGCTTATCATCATGTCTACAATTACGGGTCGTGAAAGCATTAATCTAAAAGTCCTTTTGGTTTGAATTTCATGTAAAACTGGAGGTCTCGTGGAAATAACCACATCAAGTCATGGTAAATTGCAGTCTAGTTTACTTGTTGGAACTCTATGGAGAGAAACTCTAAATAAATAAAAAAAATCTAAGTAATATCTCTTGCTAATTATTGCATCCATTTCCAATATACTGATATAATTAAAGATTGCTCATTATAACAAATTAACCTTTCATGTTTATTATTATTATTATTATTATTATTATTATTATTATTATTATTATTATTATTTACTTACTTTTTTGCGACACAAGGGGCAAGGTAAGTCAAAGCTATCCTGATGCCGGTAACATTGATGAAGACATAGGCCTGAAATAAAAGATATTTATGTTTATGTTTTTACAGTAAACCTTAAGCAATAACAATTTAAGAGTAGGCAAAATAATTGATAGTTCATTCCCATCCACAACTTGACTGTCATAAGACTCATTCAGACTACAAGCAGTATTGTTTGTGACCATCTATCCAGAGTCTGTTTTATGGTACATTCTACCACCACAGAGAAAAAAAAAAAAAAAAAAAAAAAAATACACACACATAAATTTTAGCCAGGAAAGAAACATTTGAAGTGAAGTGGAACAGCTAAATGTGAATCAAGGAACACAATGATATTCTCTGCAATTAACAAGATACCTTTTAGAAGTAAGACATATGAATGAAAATACAACAGAACCTCTTTTTACCAAACTTTATGATTTCTTAATAGAAATTTTGTTATACCAAAATCATGTTTTGAAATGTTTAACTCTCTTCATTTTTTAAAATGCATGTATGTATTGTCCCTGTCAAAAATGTGCTTTCCGAGTAAATAATTATGAGTCCTTTAATAGCCAGTGTCATTCCTACAATATGTGTTATTTTCAAGATACACTATGTGATTAAAAGTATCCGGACACCTGGCTGAACATGACGTACAAGTTCGTGGTGCCCTCCATCGGTATTGGTGGAATTCAATATGGTGTTGGCCCACCCTTAGCCTTGATAACAGCTTCCACTCTCGCAGGCATACGTTCAATCAGGTGCTGGAAGGTAGCTTGGGGAATGGCAGCCCATTCTTCATGGAGTGCTGCACTGAGGAGAGGTAGCGATGCCGGTCGGTGAGGCCTGGCACAAAGCTGGCATTCCAAATCATCCCAAAGGTGTTCTATACGATTCAGGTCGGGACTCTGTGCAGTCCAGTCCATTACAGGGATGTTATTGTCGTGTAACCACTCCGCCACAGGCCGTGCATTATTAACAGGTTCTCGATCGTGTTGAAAGATGCAGTCGCCATCCCCGAAGTGCTCTTCAACAGTGGGAAGAAAGAAGGTGCTTAAAACATCAATGTATGCCTGTGCTGTGATAGCGCCACACAAAAGAACAACAGGTGCAAGCCCCATAAAATGAAAAGCACGACCACACCATAACACCACCGCCTGCGAATTTAACTTTTGGCACTACACACGCTGGCAGATGACGTTCACCGGGCATTCGCCATACCTACAACCTGGTATCGGATCGCCACATTTTATATCGTGATTCGTCACTCCACACAACGTTTTTCCACAGTTCAATCGTCCAATGTTTACACTCCTTATACCAAGCGAGGTGTCGTTTGGCATTGACCTGCGTGATGTGTGGCTTATGGGCAGCCGCTCGACCATGAAATCCAAGTTTTCTCACCTCCCGCCAAACTGTCATAGTACTTGGAGTGAATCCTGTTGTAGTTTGGAATTCCTGTGTGATGGTCTGGATAGATGACTGCCTATTACACTGGACGACCCTCTTCAACTCTCCGCGGTCTCTATCAGTCAACAGACGAGGTCGGCCTGTACGCTTTCATGCTGTACATGTCCCTTCACATTTCCACTTCACTATCTCATCAGAAACAGTGGACCTAGGGATGTTTAGGAGTGTGGAATTTTGCCTACAGACTTCTGACACAAATGACACCCAATCACCTGACCACGTTCGAAGTCCGTGAGTTCCGCAGAGCGCCCCATTCTGCTCTCTCACGATGTGGAATGACTACTGAGGTTGCTGCTATGGAGTACCTGGCAGTAGGTGGCACCACAATGCACCTAAGATGCAAAACGTATGTTTTTGGGGGTGTCCAGATACTTTTGATCACATAGTGTATTTGTGGTGACAGGATCTTATCTCATTCAGCCAGGTGTGTGGCAAGCTGAAGTCATTTTTTTAAATTTTCCTTTTCACCCTGTACGGTAAAGTATGCGCGAGACCACGTGATGTACTGGTCCAGTTCAAGGCTAAAGTGGTTTCTATGGAGTGTGCACGCAGTGACACATTCTCTGACGCAAGTTAACGAATTATGAGGAGCAATTGTGTAGTAAAAACTTCAATAGTAATGTTTCTAACAGCCACACCTCCAACTGTGAGGATATTTAACCCCAGTGATACTGCCTAAACCTTCCCTTTTTCTTTGAGACATTCACAGAGAGAGCAAAGTTAAGTTTCATGTGAAACGTGAAATATTTATTCTGGTCTGGCATGAACTTTCCGTAATTTTCATGTGTCAGTTTCAGCTTATACTCATTTCGTTCAGAAGAGGACTACAGACCCAGGATCGAACTACAGTACCAGCTTTACAATGTCAACTGTAAATCCAAGAGGATCACTTCAGTCAACGTGGGATTCAACATCAACTACGAACATGTGGCACTAAACATGTAAGCGTCGCCAGCATCGAAGGGAGGACATGAGGGGCAAAGGAACCTAGCAGACCACACGGGAATAGTTTCATCATAAAATTTAACTACAATTTTGTAATATTATCCATCCATCTATTTAGAAAATTTAACGATCTTCTTCAGTAGAACAGTAGTTCTATTAGTTATGAGTAGAGATGGGAATTTGCCTATTTGCCTATTTTATTCCTGTGTTCAGAAATTTAGGCTTTTGGGATATAAATCCGTTTCAGGGTCTTTTTAGCTATATTTCTTTGGTTTTATTGTGCCTATAACTGCCTATTTGGGGTTTGTGCCTATTTGGAGTATAATTGCCTATTTGATGCCTTTTAACTGTATTTTTAAAAAGCCAATTTTCTTCCAGTGCATTATATTGTAGCTAGTGCGCTTGACAGAAATGTCTTCTCTTTTCACAATACCTGTTTACCCCACGAACAAAAATGGGAATTCTCAGAGGTCACCAGAAACAGTTCTAGGGAAATTTCCATCAGGAGAAAAAAGGAACAATTTGATCTCGAAGACTTCAACCCCTCCGACCTCCTACGACATATGCGAGAACCAGTCAGCGTCGAACTACTGTATGTTGCACAACCCATATGCCCTGTACCTCCCTTTCAATGAGAACTGTTGTATGCGTACGCTTTATGTTCAGAATATGTTGTGATTTATTGTGAAGTAGAAGAAAAAGAAAAGCTGTGTTTGTGGCAATGTCCAAAGAAAAATCGTCGAAGTCCTACTGTCTGAAGCCATGGATCACAGGGGATATCAATTTCACTAAGGATGGAAGGGTAGTCTGTCAAGCTTGCTGTAAGGAGGTAAGTTCGTTTGTTCCTTTTATCTTTTTTGTGATTGAGAACTGGGATCGCATTTCATTCTAGCATTTATAGGCCTATTAATGTGTGTATTGTGGCAAGTTGATTTGTTGGAATGCTGTATTAGTCAGGAAATTTCAATAATTTATATTGCTAAATTGTAAATAATCATTAAATTACTGAACGAGGAGTTAGAACTAAAGGTGTACAAATTGTTCTTCAGGCTTGCCTGCCCCAAGCTGCTCTGCAACAAGCAAAGCAGCTTAGCTTGAGCGCCAGCGAAGCAAGAGTGCACGCGTACTGAGCGCGCTAGTCACAGCAAACCAAAACCTGGGTTTCCCTAAGCCTGACAGGTTGCCTGGGACCCGTTCGGACTGCCGGACTTGTGTTCGGCCTTCCCTGACTGTCCAATAACTGGTGAAAATATTCGCAGTGAATTGGAAGATCGTTTGAAAGGACACGGCGTTTCTCATGAACATATTTACAAAATTACATTTGTAATAGGCCAGGGAAGCAATATTGTTAAGGCCCTCAGCATATACAAGCGTCTTCCATGCATGGCTCATATTATTAATACAGTCTTGAAGCATGTTCTGAACGACTCTTTCTTTTTTTTTTTTTTTGCTAGGGGCTTTACGTCGCACCGACACAGATAGGTCTTATGGCGACGATGGGATAGGAAAGGCCTAGGAGTTGGAAGGAAGCGGCCGTGGCCTTAATTAAGGTACAGCCCCAGCATTTGCCTGGTGTGAAAATGGGAAACCACGGAAAAACATTTTCAGGGCTGCCGATAGTGGGATTCGAACCTACTATCTCCCGGATGCAAGCTCACAGCCGCGCGCCTCTACGCGCACGGCCAACTCGCCCGGTAAAACGACTCTTTCTGAAAGAAAGTGTTCCTAATGTGTTCGCTGTTATCCATTCAGTGAAATCTCTGGCTTCGTACTTTAAGAGAAGAGGCCTATGTGGGAGGTTACAACCATCTATGAAACCATATGTTTCCACTCGGTGGAACAGTTATTTTCACATGCTGCAATCAGTTCACTCCCAGAGAGATGCTAAGAGAACTATTTTAGAGAAGGAGGGTGCCTCTGATAAAACGCTCGGGTATGATCAGAACATTACTGGCCTGCTCATAACATTCTTAAGCCATTTAATGAAACCACAGTTGATCTTGAGGGTGATGAGGAGCCGACTTTATATCTGGTCCTTCCGTGGTTTTATGCCTTAAAAGCCCATTGTACTCCATAGTATGATGATGAACAGGTAATATTTCATTTCTTTTAAATTTTAATGCGAGTCTCTTGATATTTAAATGTAAAAATGTTTTCATACTAAATGAATTTTCAGTACTTAAAGCTTTAGAAACAAACCGGTGGTGTCTTCCTGGAGCAGAAATTTGAAGTCGCTATGTTAAACAAAACTGCAACTTTTTGGTGCCTAAATATCGCACATTAAAGAAACTAAATGCAGGAGAACAAATGTCTGTTTTTGAGGCAGCTCGACAAATGTGTGCTCAAGGTAAGATTCCGTGGTTATTTCTTCATTATTATTATTTGTACCCGATGCATTTACTGGACGTATTAAAAAAGGCGCCTACGGAAGGTAGAGGCCAGCCAAGGCAAAGAAATGTATGATAGGATATCGATATTGATGTATGCTAGAAGGCCATGACTAACTTAAACCTACCACTATGAAGGCGGTGTACAATGGTGTAGAATCGATAGAATTGTTTTTAAAAAAATAAGAAGGATCAAACAGATTATTATAAAAACTGACTTAAGAAATTGAGGTGGTGAGGACAAGATATCCCGAACATCGCTCTCAAAATTAAGCGAGATTGGCAATATTTAGCGTGAAGTATTAAGCTGAGAGGACGGAAATATTGAACGAATCGAATAGATAAACGTTGAAATATTGTAAAGAGGGAATAAAATCCTGAAGCTTTTAAAAAATCCGTCCAGATACTTAGACGCAAAGTCGTTTGAAAACAAGAAGTTGATTGAGACGTGAGAGCTCGAGATTAAGCCACATTTAGTGAAAATAATCGCAAGGACAACCTAAATAAAGAAGCAATCACCATAAAAATATATATATTCTACGCAGAACCATGATGAATTTATATTTTCCAGAATCAACGCATATTGTCTACTGTGTTCCTGAACAGATGATGGCTTGCTAAATCGGCATAGACCAACCTGGAGGGAGATGTCATCCTGGCTGTTAAAACCACCCGACCCGTGTGGAGGAGGTCACTCTACCTGAGATATCAGTGGTGGAGATCCTGCCCAGTTCCCGATCCAAGGACTACGACCAGACCGAAGAGCAACTAAGGCCCGAGATATTGAATGGCGAGCTAAGTAATAGTATTAAGTAGTATAATTTCTTATGTAGAGTATTACCAGTATATACAATAGATCTGAATAGCCTAAGCGTGAGATAATTAAGTGTGCTGTGAATATAAGAAAGTGCAGTGTGAAATATTTAAGACGATATCTTGTTACAGAATGGTAACGTGTTTACTACATTATTTTGTCCAAGGATGAAGGAATACGATTTAAAAATGTGACATAGTGTAACAGCTGTTTTCAAAGAATCCCGGTTAGTTAGAAAGATCCATGAGTGATGTAGTACCAGTCAAACCCAGTTACGTCACAGAGGGATGCATGTTGAATTGGTTAAGTTAAGTTACCATACTCTTTGCTGTGTGACTATATTGAAAGGATAGATACTGAATTTGGGCTTATATATGGTATTGTATGACAAAATGCGTTTTGAGGAACGAATTCTGCGCTATTGATGAGATACGTATCGTTGTGTTTAATTAATATTGGAGGTTAAACGCGGTAATTATGGATGTTAAATGAATTAAATAAGGATTGAATTGAAGGTTAATAGTGAGATAATGGAAGTGTATATAGTATTTTAAAGGATATATTGCGCAGATTAACAGGAAGTAAAACATGTATGATATATCTAATGTGCGATGTTGGAGCACATCTAAAGCGACTACAGAATATAAGTATGCCCCAGGGAGGAACCATAGCAAGGTATGGACAATAAAATTACGCATATTTTAATGAAGTGTGAAAGTGGTTTGACAATAATAACAACCAGTGATGTGTAAATGAATACATGATTATAACATATTCTGAATGAATGGTTATTGCGTGGAAGATCAAACTTGTATGCAAGTAGTATGATAATGTAGTGTTGAAATATCTTTGTGTAGGCATTAGCACACCTATATGTGAAAAATGCTTACTGGCTATGTGTATATTGAGCTGGAATACGATACATAAGAAATTATCTAGCTAGAGTAGGGAAATTATTTGAGATTTACGTAGGATATCATCGATGTTTTGTTAATCTGAAATATTATTTGAGCGAATACTTAGTTAGGAGCCGTAATTTAAATGGCAATCGGCCGAGAAACTTAGTGCGTCATTCAATATTTCATTTTCTTCACTGTAGTCTGCACCAACGAACTCAGATAATTTTCAATGTAACTTAGGTCACTGATATTTGTATTCAGGACTCATTATTCAGATTCAATTCATTTCCGCGGTAACTTGAACAAAGTGATGGTTGTATTTTCAATGAGGGTGTATAATTAACACCGTGAGTGATGGAATAATTTATTGATATACCGAATTTTGACCGTGGTCTGGAGACTTGATGTAATATATACTTAAGTGACCAGATGTAAATTTTAATGGGAAGATGAAACAAAACAATAATTCATTTCAGGAGTACGTGACCCAGAATGTTAAGATGTAAACTTAGTTTAGGAATAAGGCAGCGCTGACCTTAAATATTTGATTCAGTAATTAAAATATTTATTATTAGGTTGATAATTGGAAGTTTATGAGCCATATTTGACATTAACCATTTCTTTTGCGAATCTTGACAGTATAATAAATGTGTTTCTTGATTAGTTTTTTATATAATGAAATGAGTTTTCATTTATACTGGTAATCAATAGTTGTACTTAGTGAGTAAGGTTCTCGTTGTGCGGATATATTTTTTTTTTAAAGGTTGACTGAAGTTTACGTTCACAAAAACTACTACTGAGTGTTGAATTACGTAATTCTGAACTGCGTATGATACCGTTACTTTCTCTTTGAACACACGTTAAACCAAACATAGAAAAATTAACCATTTTTCTGGAGGCATGAATACCCTGAGATATATATAACTGACTAGTTGGGAATTACTGTGGTTACCCTGACCCGCAGGGTGCATATTATTATTATTATTATTATTATTATTATTATTATTATTATTATTATTATTATTATTATTATTATTATTTTACCTATGCAAATTAGATATTTTTAATATTCTAACATTACCATAAAATATCGATAACTTGGGCGGATATATTTTCAGATCAGATACCCAATCAAAATAGACAAGAAGTCCTTCTTCAAATGAAGAAAATTCAGTGCAACGTAAGAAAGTGAAATTTGACGATTGGGCAGAAAATTCGCCAATGATATATGATGAGGACAGTAGGTACTTGCAAGAGGGGTTTATTATTGAAGAAAATATACTGCGGTGGTGGAAAAATAATTCGCACAGGCTGCCCCGACTTGCCTGTGTAGCGAAAAAAGTGCTTAACATACCCGCTACGAGTGCCTCCAGCGAGAGGGTCTTCAGCTGGTCGGGAAATTTAATCAGCGAAAAACGTCCCCGTCTTGATTCGCAAAGACTTATGACCTCGGTGACACACGCAAATGATAATGTGTCCATGTATTAAATATTGGTATGCAGTATGCACAGTATGAGGCAACCACAAACTAAGAGAGCAAGTGGTAAAATTACACTTCTAAACTGAATAGTTTTATAATTATTTCTTTTGGTTTTCTGGGGAAGGGGTTTCTAAATTATTAAATGTATTTCAAAAATGTTACCTACAAAATTATGACCTATACCTACATCTGCCTCTAATTTTCTCGAATAATAATTAATACATTATATTTATGGTCATATTTCCATCAACGGTCATTATGTTTATTTAAATATCGAAATATTTTGTTCAGAGAACCTACTTTTTATTAACTATTTTTGATAGAGAGAAATATTATTTGTTAATTAGTTACATAAGACGTCTAAATTACGAAATAAATTTCAACATAACTTTGTAATGACTAACATAATATTAAATAACCATATAAAATAATATTTGTGTTGACGAATCCTATATAAATTCTGGCATATAACAACCTCTTTCCTGTCTGCATTCACGCGAGTCTCATATCAGCACAATGAACGAGCAAACATCCATTAACGCAGCAGGAAGAAGAAAGCAAGCAAGCAAGCTAACCTGTAGCCTGCCCAAGTTGGGCTGAGCTTGATCTGGCCAGGAGTGCAGCAGCCTGCCTGTACTGTTGTTTACGTGCGGCTAGCTTGCTTGCCTGCTCTCCAGGCAAGCATGAGCAAGCTAAATGTGGAGTTTGTACACCTCTAGTTAGAACGACGGTGGTTTCTTGTCGCAGAACGGATGAAAATTAAATTGGTATTTTGAACTGTGATTCATTTCCTATGAAAATAGATTCAAAAGCGAAATGCAATTTTAAAACTCCCTTTAAAAAAATCGTTAATTCTATTACATGCTAAGCTTTTACGAAACACAGGTTGCAGATCCAATGTAGCCCGGCTAGGACGATGTCACAGCGTGTTTTACAAGGTTGCCAAGATTATTTTTACAAGACCAGGCCAGCGAAAAGACTGTTTGTCTGGATTGGTGAGGTCCAGTTAGTAACCTTTGTGCTTGGGAGGGGGCGAGGGGGAAGCCAAGAGAGCCTGAGGGGCGTTAGCTCCCAGGTTAGTAACATGAAGTCGCCAGTAAGCCCCTAGTATCCCTTCTAGAGTCTTGCAAAATTCTGACAAAAATAAGGTTATGAGCGCATGCTACGACATTTCAAATTACACGGTTTTTAATTTTCATTCCGTATTGATAGTCACCATAAGTCATAAATCAATCAAGTTATCAATCAAGATTTTAATTTTCAGTCGGGCTGAGTGGCTCAGATGGTTGAGGCACTGGCCTTCTGACTCCAACTTGGCAGGTTCGATCCTGGCTCAGTCTGGTGGTATTTGAAGATGCTCAAATACGTCAGCCTCGTGTCGGTAGATTTACTGGCACGTCGGGACTAAATTCTGGCACCTTGCCGTCTCCAAAGACCGTATAAGTACTGCAGTTAGTGGGATGTAAAGCAAGTAATATTGTTGATAATTTTCAACGAGGGTGGCGGCCTTGTGGGCACACATGATGCAGTATCTATTGCAGGCAACATAAAATAGTCTTCATGACAGCTGCCCTGACTGACAAAAGCCGGCAAATAGCAATGAACAAAATGTTCACAATCTGAGGTTTGTAGTGCCTCCATTTTCATTCTTCTATACATACATACATACATACATTATCATTATAGACTGTTATGCCTTTCAGCGTTCAGTCTGCAAGCCTCTGAGAATTTACTAAACATTACCACAATCCTCGATTGCAACTAGTATTGTGTCTTCATTTAGTTCTATACCTCTTATCTTTAAATCGTTAGAAACCGAGTCTAACCATCGTCGTCTTGGTCTCCCTCTACTTCTCTTACCCTCCATAACAGAGTGCATTATTCTCCTAGGTAACCTATCCTCCTCCATTCGCCTCACATGAACCCACCACCGATCATTCCTAAATTAGCCTTTATCTCCTCATTCCGAGTACCCACCTGCCATTGTTCACACCTGTTTGTACCAGCAATCATTCTTGCTACTTTTATGTCTGTTACTTCTAACTTATGAATAAGATATCCTGAGTCCACCCAGCTTTCGCTCCCGTAAAGCAAAGTTGGTCTGAAAACAGACCGACGTAAAGATAGTTTCGTCTCGGAGCTGACATCCTTCTTACAGAATACTGCTGATCACAACTGCGAGCTCACTGCATTAGCTTTACTACACCTTGATTCAATCTCACTTAATATATTACCATCCTGGGAGAACACACAACCTAAATACTTGAAATTATCGACCTGTTCTAGCTTTGTATCACCAATCTGACATTCAATTCTGTTGAATTTCTTACGTACTGACATCAATTTAGTCTTCGAGAGACTAATTTTCATACCATACTCATTGCACCTATTTTCAAGTTCCACGATATTAGACTGCAGGCTTTCGGCACAGTCTGCCATTAAGATCAAGTCGTCAGCATAGGCCAAACTGCTTACTACATTTCCACCTAACTGAATCCCTCCCTGCCATTTTATACCTTTCAGCAGATGATCCATGTAAACTACGATCAGCAAAGGTGAAAGATTACAGCCTTGTCTAACTCCTGTAAGTACCCTGAACCAAGAACTCATTCTACCATCAATTCTCACTGAAGCCCAATTGTCAACATCAATGCCTTTGATTGATTTTAATAATCTACCTTTAATTCCATAGTCCCCCAGTATGGCGAACACCTTTTCCCTCGGTACCCTGTCATATGCTTTTTCTAGATCTACGAAACAGAAACACAACAGCCTATTCCTCTCGTAGCATTTTTCAATTACCTGGCGCATAATGAAAATCTGATTCTGGCAGCCTCTCTGTGGTCTGAAACCACACTGGTTTTCATCGAACTTCCTCTCAACGACTGATCGCACCCTCTCTTCCAAGATGCCAGTGAATACTTTGCCTGGTATACTAATCAATGAGATACCTCGATACTTGTTGCAATCCTTCCTGTTCCCTTGCTTATAGATAGGTGCAATTACTGCTTTTGTCCAATCTGAAGGTACCTTACCAACACTCCATGCTAATTTTACTACTCTATGAAGCCATTTCATCCCTGCCTTCCCACTATACTTCACCATTTCAGGTCTAATTTCATCTATTCCTGCTGCCTTATGTGAAACTTTCCTAACTGTCTGACTAATTTTACAAATATTATAAAACTGCATTTAACTTGAGAAATATGAAATATCTGCATTTAAAATGGAAATTATGAAAATTAACATTCATTAAATAAAATACACACTCGTCGGACCTTGTACTCGCACTTACTTGTTACCTGCTTACTTACACATACGTTATTTGAAGGGCACCAGCTGCCACTCGGTGCAGCAATAATAGAATGAGACTCTTGACTATCTCTAGGGTGTGGGGTAATAAGCTTACTTTTGACAACATACCATATAAGTTCTGGGAAAAGGAGATTGGCGTTCAGTTTCCCCATTAATTTTGAGGTTAAGATATTCTACTGTCATTGAAATAAAACTATGAATTCGTTTGATAGAACAAAATATATTCTTTAAATAATATATAAAAAATAGTGAGTCTTGTTGCGATAAAACAGATGAGAATATGAAATTATGACATTGCAACTGAAAGAAACTAGGCATGAATTTGAATTCTTCTTGACCGGACATTTAACAATTTATACAAAATATTTCCCTCACTGATTCACTTGACTGTACCTTCAACACATTTGAGTGTAATTACGACGTAATCCTTTGATCTGGTGTTTACTGTAGATGTGTCACGCCTAACTTAGTGATACATCCTTGTGACCGCTTCTTCTCCATATCATCTGACTTCTTTGTAAGTCAATATGGTATTACCTCATAACAGGTGGTGTCCCTCTCTGACTCCATGGTAAGCCCTTGCGTCCGTGTCTTCAACTAAGTGGCCGACCAACCTTTGGCCTCACTCTCTCAATGACCAATAATTAATGGCTCACTGAGTCTTCTCCATCTCTCGTTCACACTCGACTGACCGACTGAGGCCTCTTCATCTAGTAGACTTCTTCACTTGATGATATAGATGTTGATTCCCATAGGGAATCTGAAATATTTGTCCTGAATGAGCAAATTTATAATACCAATATAAATGGTCCGTTATTGGACATTATAAATTTTCCAGCTAGCTCATTCTTGGTTGCCAGCGTTTCGCCCTCGTGTGCTAGGGTGGGCTCATCAGTTGGTACCTAGCACACCTACCAATACGCTGGCCAGTGCATACCGTGGAGGCCACTGCGTAGGCTAACTGGAGCCACCGGCAGTGCCAATGCACTAAGAGACTTTGTCTCATCACTAAAAATTGATGCCTGCTTGGCCATCAGATGATACAGATGTTGATTCCCATAAGGAATCTGAAATATTTGTCCTGAATGAGCAAATTTATAATACCAATATAAATGGTCCGTTATTGGACATTATAAATTTTCCAGCTAGCTCATTCTTGGTTGCCAGCGTTTCGCCCTCGTGTGCTAGGGTGGGCTCATCAGTTGGTACCTAGCACACCTACCAATACGCTGGCCAGTGCATACCGTGGAGGCCACTGCGTAGGCTAACTGGAGCCACCGGCAGTGCCAATGCACTAAGAGACTTTGTCTCATCACTAAAAATTGATGCCTGCTTGGCCATCAGATGATACAGATGTTGATTCCCATAAGGAATCTGAAATATTTGTCCTGAATGAGCAAATTTATAATACCAATATAAATGGTCCGTTATTGGACATTATAAATTTTCCAGCTAGCTCATTCTTGGTTGCCAGCGTTTCGCCCTCGTGTGCTAGGGTGGGCTCATCAGTTGGTACCTAGCACACCTACCAATACGCTGGCCAGTGCATACCGTGGAGGCCACTGCGTAGGCTAACTGGAGCCACCGGCAGTGCCAATGCACTAAGAGACTTTGTCTCATCACTAAAAATTGATGCCTGCTTGGCCATCAGATGATATAGATGTTGATTCCCATAGGGAATCTGAAATATTTGTCCTGAATGAGCAAATTTATAATACCAATATAAATGGTCCGTTATTGGACATTATAAATTTTCCAGCTAGCCCATTCTTGGTTGCCAGTGTTTCGCCCTCGTGTGCTAGGGTGGGCTCATCAGTTGGTACCTAGCACACCTACCAATATGCTGGCCAGTGCATACCGTGGAGGCCACTGCGTAGGCTAACTGGAACCACCGGCAGTGCCAATGCACTAAGAGACTTTGTCTCATCACTAAAAATTGATGCCTGCTTGGCCATCAGATGATATAGATGTTGATTCCCATAGGGAATCTGAAATATTTGTCCTGAATGAGCAAATTTATAATACCAATATAAATGGTCCGTTATTGGACATTATAAATTTTCCAGCTAGCTCATTCTTGGTTGCCAGCGTTTCGCCCTCCGTTTAAGTAATGACTGACGCTACAATATGCGGCCACCTTTTATAGACGTGCATAGCACACCTACGCAATCTCCAGAAATAACAATGACATACTACCACAACGCCTCAAACCGTTGCATGTAATGGTGAAATCCCCTGGGGCGGCTGAGTCTCTCAAAGGAACAGAGCTCAGTGCTAAGTGAGCACGATGACGTAGCCATGACGTGGCGATGACTTGGCAGAATCGCCAGCATTATTGCACAATGTAACGATGCCATATCCAACATCTGACATATCGAAACTCTCACTGTACAGGTATTTAATGTTAATCTACACATACGTATATATGCATACACTCAATTACAAATACGCAAGCGACAAGCATTGTATAATGGAATTGAATAATAATTATAACAAAATAATAGTAATCTCACAGATAAAATAATAATAATAATACAGACATAATAATAATAATAATAATAATAATAATAATAATAATAATAATAATAATAATAATAATAATAATAATAATAATAATATCACAGATGCAATAATAATAATAAAATACAGATATTACCTTGTAACAGGATTTGAACCGTTACACTTATGACAATGGAGTTTAATTACTATCCTTTCCACTTCCTCAAGCATAATTTCACCAACATCATTTTCCTCCTCCCCACAAGCTTGGCTGTTTGCAACACCACCAGGATGATTTCCTTTTACATTGAGAAGATGTTCAAAATATTCCCTCCACCTCTCCAGTGATTCCCTGGGATCTACTATGAGTTCACCTGAATTACTCAAAACACTGTTCATTTCCTTTTTCCCTCCCTTCCTAAGATTCTTTATTACTGTCCAGAAAGGTTTCCCAGCTGCCTGACCTAGCCTTTCCAGGTTATTACCAAAATCTTCCCACGACTTATTTTTGGATTCAACAACTATTTGTTTCGCACTGTTTCTTTTATCTACGTACAAAGCCCTGTCTGCCTCGGCCCTTGTTTGGAGCCATTTCCGATAACCCTTCTTTTTACGTTTACAGGCTGCTCTCACTTCATCATTCCACCAAGATGTTCGCCTTTTCCCATCTTTACACACAGCTGTTCCTAGGCATTCCCTCGCTGTTTCTACTACAGCATCCCTGTATGCCACCCATTCACTTTCTATATCCTGAACCTGCTTACTGTCTACTGTTTGAAACTTCTCACTAATCATATCCATATACTTCTGTCTAATTTCCTCGTCCTGGAGATTTTCTACCCTTATTTGTTTGCAGACAGATTTCACTTTCTCTACCCTAGGCCCAGAGATACTGAGTTCACTACAGATCAGATAGTGGTCTGTCACATCGAAAAATCCGCGAAAAACTTGTACATTCCTAACAGATTTCCTGAATTCAAAGTCTGTTAAGATATAGTCTATTATGGATCTGGTACCCCTAGCCTCCCATGTGTAGCGGTGAATAGTCTTATGCCTGAAGAATGTATTCGTAACAGCTAAACCCATACTAGCACAGAAGTCCCGCAAACGCTTCCCATTCCTATTAGCTTCCATATCTTCCCCACATTTACCAATCACCTTTTCGTATCCTTCAGTTCTATTCCCAACTCTCGCATTGAAATTGCCCATTAGCACTATTCTATCCTTGCTGTTGACCTTGACCACGATGTCACTCAATGCTTCATAAAACTTGTCAACTTCATCTGCACCCTCACATGGTGAATACACGGACACAATTCTTGTCCTAATTCCTCCCACTGACAAATCTACCCACATCATTCGCTCATTTACGTGCCTAACAGAAACTATGTTGTGTGCAATGGTATTCCTGATAAAGAGCCCTACCCCAGACTCTGCCCTTCCCTTTCTAACACCCGTCAAGTACACTTTATAATCTCCTATCTCTTCCTCATTATCTCCCCTTACCTGAATATCACTTACTCCTAGCACATCCAGATGCATCCTCTTTGCTGACTCAGCCAGTTCTACCTTCTTTCTTCCATAAGCCCCATTAATATCGATAGCTCCCCATCAAATTCCATTTCGTTCGCCAAGTTGTTTCCCAGGAGTCCCTCGCCTGTCAAATGGGAGTGGGACTCCATTACTCCCATAGGTCCGAGGCTTGCTTAAAGTGTTCTGAGCTCGGTAAATTCATGAATGCTGCCCTACTTGCACATAGTCCAAGTGAGGATCTCTCCTCTAACAGGTTATGGACCACCGGTGAAATGTATAGTCCTGGCCGCCTGAGCAGAAGGAGGGCCACGACTCAGAATATGTCTGAGATGTCCACTCCCATTCCATAGCAACTGGTATCCCGACTCTCAGGAACACTTACAAGGCCACTCAGCCATTGCCCATGGTTCACGAACTAGGACGTGACTACAGTAAAGTAAGAATATTGCTAGGGGCAGCTTGGTAGGTCCTTGCCAAGCATAAAGGATGGATCTCTCCTCTATGCTACTCCGGTATCGTTTCACATTTTTTAATTCTATTTTTCACCCGATGAACTCGACACGATACCGCCAAATTATAACTGAAAATCCTTGCATGTAAATTATGAATTTCTTTTTTCCTACTTTAAAGTTTTGTCCTTATAGAAACATCATCTCTAATAATCGTTTTCTATGAAACAAATGCATGATATATACTAAGAATTATTGTCAATTAGCCCAACTGTAGAAATTTAAGATATAGGGACAATGTAATTTATGTCAATTTTACTACTTTTCAGATCAAATGTGAGAAAAATACCACATAGACCAACTTAGAAATACAGCGATGCATCTGATACGAGTACAGAAATCTGTTTCAGTGCAGTCTTTCTACCAGTCCACTTTGGGCACCGACCAACAACCATTTTCCTCAGACCAATGCACTGTAATGTTGGGAGCTAATATGCCCCTGCATAAACTGGAGCATCTTCAAATTTCAACAAGCTGCCGGGAGCAATCACCAAGTTGGAGAAGAGTGGCATACCCCTGGTGGGGTCATTTAGGATTCTGTAAGAAGTTAGGGGAAGTTCTGACCGAACCTTTGAGAAGGCAGCCGCTGTCAGCGAAATAAAGCCAGATGAAGTGACTTCATTGAAGTTTTGACCAATCACTTCATGTGATGTTGAGAGATCTTTCTCTCAGTACAAAAACATTATGCATGACAGGAGAACAAGATTGTTACAGGAAATCATTGAAATGTTGCTTGTAAATTCCTTTCATAGTAACCGAGTGTGTTATTAAATTATAAGTAATTTTTCCATGCCTATTTTGTTGCCTATTTTACATGTTAGTGCCTATTTAAATGCCTATTCTGGCTAATTTAAGAGCCTATATGCCTGCCTATTTTTAGTGTTTTTAATGCCTATAATTCTCGTCTCTAGTTATGAGTAGTTTTGAGATATTTTCTTACTTCATTCTTACCCAGTTACAGGTAGATTCGAGAGTGAACATGTTTGTATTGGGTTCTATTAGACTAGAAGTACAGTAATTTGTCTTCTAAATATGTTATTACCTTGTGCAGTGAAATTTCTAAAATAAAACTTTAATAATCATTACCCCCCCGGATAAATGAGAATGTAAATGTATCATTTCTGAATCTTATGGAGAATTGTGGGATAAATTTTAGGTTGCATTTCATTCATTGCATTGCCACGCAATATTGCAGATTGTGTTATCTTCTAAAAATATTTATTTCAGACTCTATGATAGACTTAAAAATCAACGCTAATAATAATGAATAATTAGAAATCGGGTTAAATGGAAATATAATGGTCGTGAGTGATAAATGAAGTTAGAGTTGCTCATGCAGTATATGTGAAGTTGTGCTCAGCTGTAATTGTATTTACCTGGAAAATTGTATGCCTGCGGGCAATTATATAATTTCTGGAAGCATTAGTAATGGGATAAAAAGTGTTCTGATGAAGGTGGAGCACGTGTTGAAATGCATTTCCACATTTGAATAATAACAATAATTTATAGACACTCAATGACCATGCACTAGATTATAGTAAATGTTAACCCAGGTGATGTGCATAGTTATTGTTTCTACTCAGCCTTCTGAATAATAAAATGATTTTGGAATATATAGTCGTAATGTTAAGGTAAGGTTCAATTAAGTGATAATTCTAGTAAGTCATAAATGAAAGAAAAGTTCCACCTAATCAATACTTTTTTTTTTTTTTGGTACAATATACAATACGCGACAGCCAGCCAAGCAGCAAACATCTCAACCACCCCACAGCAGTAAGTAAACTTCATAGAACTCGCACACTAGTATTCAACGTTTATTTCAATCAGATTTCTAATTCAATCATTTCGACTTGCAGATATTCACCATCATAAGAAAGGAAAGAGCCACCATTAACGACCTTGGAGTCAAAGTGAACAATTTCTAGAACATTAGTCAACGTCAAACAGACTATCCACAAGTTACAAATACTAAATTGGAAAGTGGTTGAGTAATATTCAATACATATTGGCAATGATTACAATAATTTAAGCTTAAAACTTGCAAACAGCATAAGAAGGTGTCTGTCTCTTATTAATTTGGACTGTCAACTGAAGTTTACATCAAACGCACATCACAGTGATTTTAATGTTTTAATGTGTTTAAGAGTTTTGCTTATGAGCTATTTCACATCATTCTAACATAATACGCACTGCAGCAACACAAGAACTACTATCATTTGCCGTTTTAGACAGTCAACAATGCAATCAAGTTAAACCATGTTTACTAATTTTTATTGTGACTTTTATTGTTTTAATGTGTTTAAGTGTTTGTTTATGTGCTAACTTCTTATTATTATTCTAACATAACACGAACTGTACAACGCAAGAACAACTGTTACCTGCCGCATTAGACAATAAACAGTGCAGTTAAGCACGTTAAACTATATTCACTAATGTTTTATTTTGGCTAGTCATTTGTTTTATTGAACTATCAACATGTATATCTCTCCATTTAGTGTAAATTATTGTTAAAACGACTATAATAGTGATTATTTTACAATTGTTTACTAAGTTCATTTCATACAGGACTAAATATTCATAAGACTGGAGATCAATTAAACTGACTAGGCAAATGCCTATGTTTAAAAATACTCCGACATACTCATCACATTAAAGAAAAGACGAACTCATATTAGTTTCTTACATATGTACATTAAGTGTAATAAGAGCAATTAATTGTGTAACTGTATAATATTGAATTCTCAGCATGGGTATAACCACTTTAAAATCATTGAATTCTAGAGTATGTCATTAGCTCCCAATATGAGGCATAATATGTAAATGCAATTCTAGTGTAGCTGAGGATGACCTTCTGAGAGGTCGAAACCGGTCAAAAAAAGTATTGATTAAGTGGAACTTTTCTTTCATTTATGACTTATGGTGACTATCAATACGGAATAAAAATGAAATTTATCAATCAAGATGATAATTCTTGTTCATTCACAAGTCACATCAAATGTTGAGAGTACAGAATTTAACAGGTCATCAGTCAACGCAATTCAACCTTCTTTTCCCCATAACAATCATGGATAAAAATAAAGCTTAGGATATGAATATAACTTTGTAAATAAATTTAGAGTATCCTCAGTGCATGGAATTAATGTGATTGTAGCTAGAAATGTTTTTAAGTGGTAATACTAAATTCCCATGAAGGGAATTAGATATTTTTCCACCAATAGTGTCATTTATTTGAAATGTGGTTCCTAATCTGACCACATATTCATCACGGTGGACCAAATTATTCCAGCACTGTCTGTGCTTTTGTTTGTTTATTGTCAATTGTTTTATTCTTAAGGTAAAGATTAGTGACAGAATTAATCCAGTGACAACATGATTTAGTGTGAACTGAATAAGATTGAATAATTTTCTAAATACAAGCCAGTACAAGCAAAGTTAAGGAAAGTATTGCAGTGTAAAATGGAAATAAAGTGCTTCAAGTTTTATGTAATGCCATTATCGACTCTGAGAAATGAAAACCTACAACCTGTTTTCCAGTCATTGACTGGGTCAGGGATGTAATGAATGAAACATATATATGCTGTTATTACAATGGGGTCCCCACTCCCAAGGTGATTTATTAATGAGTGATAAATGCTATGAAATGATAATGGAGTGTGTTGTTGGAATGAAAGATGACAGGGAAAACCGGAGTACCCAGAGAAAAACCTGTCCCGCCTCTGCTTTGTACAGCACAAATCTCACATGGAGTCACCGGGGTTTGAACCACGGTATCCAGAGGTGAGAGGCCGACGCGCTGCCGCCTGAGCCATGGAGGCTCTCATTATCGACTCTAAATATTCATAATAATTTTTCCAAGGAAATTTATGACTCAATTTTTTTTTTCTATTTGTTTTATGGCACACCAACACAGATAGGTCTTATGGCAGAAGCGGCTGTGGCCTTAATTAAGGTACAGCCCCAGCATTTGCCTGGTGTAAAAATCGGAAACCACGGAAAACCATCTTCAGGGCTGCCAACAGTGGGGTTCGAACCCACTATCTCCCCGGACGCAAGCTCACAGCTGCGCGTCCCTAACCGCACGGCCAATTCGCCCGGTGACTCAAATATTCTAATTAATAATCGTAACTTGTGTTAGTTCAGAAACTATCTTCATTTAAGATAGAGTCCAGTGTTTTTCTGTAAAATAATGTACAGATTAGGTTTAGGGATCACATGGTCATCCACCACGCGCATTAAGTGGGCATTTAGGGGCAAGAGATCTTTCTAGGTCGACGCCCCAAACAAATAGCATTCTTTTAAAGTGAACATTTAATTTTTTTTGTCTGTTTAAAATATGCATCTTTTTAATTTTTCTGCAGCCAGAAGATGAGGCTAATGTTTATTATTTATTCCTTTGCAGAATATTTCAGATATGTCAGTGTCAGCAAAATCCAGCCGTGTGAATTTATTTATGTTTATTTATTTGGCAATTGTAAATTCATAAGTTAATCAGGCAACGTTCAGCAAGAGATAAATTTTGTTAGATTTTATTTACATGTGCATATCTTAAAATAAATGTCAAGACTGTTTTTAAATTGTTTCTTTGTTTTGTCGTCAAATCTTGTCCTTTAAATACCTCAAATTGAGACAGCTAACAAACGAATGGTCCACCTTGGGATCTCTCGTATGCTCGCTGAGTTAGACCAGGTAAATAGGGGGCAGTATTTTTGTACAGAGTAAATACAATATTCCAGTACAACATCAACCTCATAGAACAATGTTTTCAGTCACTTCTGCCGGTGCGATGTAAAGCAAATTAAAGGAAAAAAGAAAAGAACCTACCAACATCGAAGGACTGCCTGACACCCTGCTGAACCACTTTAATAGGGCGTCGGCTTAAGTGTTCAGATTTATTTAAGCATTGGTAGATAATATCGCATACATTTTCCATGACTAATGTGTCAAAAGGAGCCACGACCACCTTTCTGGAAAAAGGAGGAGGAGCATTCCTACCTTCTTCACCTTTTTCCACATCTTCATTTTGCATATCCCCTTCCTTGGCCGAGTCAAGAATTTCATCATCTGTTGGATAATCAGCAACGTCGTAGCCTTCATACACTCTTAAAATTCATCCAGTGGTATGTCCTCATTAATTACACTAGCTGCTTGCAGATGGTCCAAAATAAATTTCAAGTGAAGACACTGTACTGCATTCTGCCTCTATTGCCTTTGCAGATGATTCTACTTTTGTGAAACAGTTTGTAATTGCTGTATCCAATGTCATTTTGCAATACCTATGACAGCTCCAAAATAGACATTCTGATATTAATGATATCATCAGGAAGCACACAGTTTTTCAAATGTGAAATGGGATTTTAGAGAATATACCTTTGGTAATGCATGTTCAGATTCTTTATCACTCCTTGGTTCAAAGGTAGCTACTTTGATGATGTGTTTGGAGGGAGAAAGACCAGCTTCACATTTGCTCATTTGCTCGTTGAAGAATCATATATAAAAGGAACAACTATTCTCTTCTTCTCTTTTCTATAACAAGGATTAAGCAGACCATGATAGCAGGACGTACATGTTTTCCGATCACTCACTCTCTACACTAGGTTTTCCCATACTTCTCAATACAGCCAGTACTTTTCCAAGACAGCATTTTCTGTAGTAGTATACTTTTAAGTACACACAAAGGCTAAGAGCACTGTCAGTCAAACACTAGTGCCGGGCAATTATTTATAAAAGAAACAACTGTTCTCTTCTCTATAACCATTTCCATAATTGCTTACAGCAACTGAAAGATAAACTGGAAGTGCGTTTTCCACAAATAATTAATGTGAATAGATTTAACTGGTCAAGAAATAATTTTACAACATCTAACACTTGCAAAATTCAATATACTGAAAAGGGAAAGTTGGCAGACTTGAATACAAGCCATACTCTGAAACAACTTCTGCATTGATAATACAAGATGATTTTCCTTGAATGAGTAAATATGCTCTCATTATTTTGCTGCATTTTTCTACAACACATACATGTGATAGCACTACTACTGCTACAGCAAAGACAATAAAACATGCAAGTTTCAGTATGCTACATGAAGAAATGTGTGTAAATTTGTCACACATCTGACCCGATATAAAACAGATCTGTAAAATTCCCAAAACTCATCTAATGTACAAAATTCCCTTAGAAAGGAGAAAATTTAAAAAAGACCACCTTAGTCAACTTCTTTCTTTTTAAGGGAATTTTGTGTATTATACATTGTCAATACAGGGAACGTTATGAATATGAGATTCATAAACTGTAGTAAGCTCATTTCAATCTACAGTATAAATATATAATATTACCGTATTTACTCACGTATTGGACACCTTTTTCTTCCATTCTTACAGCCAAGAATAGTAAGAGGGGGTCCAGTATACATTATCCTCAAATTTTGTGCAGTGAACACATGGCCTCTAGGTTATAAGGAGCTATAAATTATACATGTAAATATTCTACGCTATTCTTCAAACTTATGAATGTATTTGAGTTATACTGGCTATTTTCATTTGAAGGCAGTATTTCCAAATGTAAAAAGACAATAAATGGTGAACATTACTTTTAGGCCTACATATAAAGTAAATAGTTTTAGTTACTCATATCACGTCATTTGTTTCATCTCATTAATTCCTCTGATTAGGCTGATGTCAGGAAGGGCATACAATCGTAAAAACTAGCTACGAAGATTCGTCTCACTTCATACTCGACCCCGTAGAGGAAAGGGATCAGCATATCGTATTATCACATTATGCAATATTGATAGAAAATAACTTAATGGCCAGTCATTTGTATCCGTCAGTTGAGGACTAGGCCTACCGCACAGTAAGCCTGAGTAAATCTAATCACTGCTTTCATTTTAATTAACGTCTAGTGTCACCAACTTCCCTGCGACTGGCACATCGTCATTCCAAATGACGTCATCTTCCTTAACATCTCGTCAGCCATGCATCGAGAGAATTCGAGGTCCTGTCACTTTGAAACTTCTAAAAACAGTTTTGTTCCCGATTATAGAGTTGAAACAGTGAGAATCTATTCCCAAATGGGTTCTGAAGAGAGTGTGTATGTGTAGCAGAAGCCACTCCTTCCGAATAAAGATGTGTTGCAGAAAGCATGCCAAACCACCAGCTGATAACTAGCGTATGTTAAGAGTTGTACTTCCGAATGTAATACATAGTGACTGGAAGCATTCTTTGTATAACCGCAGTTATTGAAAGCCAAATCCATATTTTTAAGTACATTTCATGCTTGTTTTCCACATTTATCACATCAGGATTTACCTAAACAGGTGTAAAGGAGATAAGATAGATTGGATTGTTTAGGTTAGGTATGCTATCAAGTGCTCGCATAGTGCCAGAAGTTCCACGATGGGAAGATTAAAAATAAATAACAGGAAAGTTTACTGCATTTATAGATATCTCAAGTGTGATGGTAATGAGTTTTATTATCATAATGTTTAATTTTGTACAATCGTTGTCTCCATTTTTTATTAACACATAGTATGTTTTGTTTGGCATCTCCGAAAATTGTTAAGTGGGACGTAAAATTATTATATTATTTGTGAGGCACGTTGACAAGTCAAACAAAAGTTATGAGTGGATTGTTTTATCGCGTTTTAAACCTACTTCTAACCAAAGAATCCTATACTCGCCCGAGTTACGACATATTAAACAATAACTTTTTAATGATCTCGCCTGCTATATTAACAGCAACGACCGTGAATATTTCTTAACTAATGTAAACTTGTTTCCTCATCCCGAGGTGGTGCAGCTCTTTTAGACAGGCCTCCAGTGGAAGGGAGTTGCATGTACCATTTTTACCGTATATCAATTTCCTGCCATTCGTAGATCTCTGGCAATACAGCACCGGAAATCAAACTCAGGCTCTCGAGATCGGCAGCTAATTGTGCTAACCATTACGCTGGCAGACATTCTTAACTACAAAACACAGACATACGTGAATGATGCGTGTTTGCAATACGCGGGTTGGACACAAAACTATTCACCTATTTGTGCAACGCCAGCAGAGCTGCAGTAGGCCTACGCTACAGAGACAGACATTTCTTAAATACGAAACAGGTGTACCGCATGACTTCGACAAGTGTTTTCATTGTGTGGGTGGTACGGGCAAAAATATTCACAAATTTATGCGATATCATCAGAGCTGCAGAAAGGCTTGTACCCACTTCGAAGCGGAATCGTTGTTATTCTCTGACGAATTACGTTCGGCCGGGGGGTCTTTTATGCAAGGTTCATTTTTTTCATTTTCTTTGTATCTAAAAGCCAGGAGGGGCAGGAGATCTAACAGATGAATAAATACGGTATGTTCTGACTGGCTGAATGATTCATCATCACCAAGCCAGAACAACTGGACATAAAGAAATGTAATTTTGGAGATACATTTATATCACAATGTAAGTGCTCACTAAGGAAGAATTCTTGGTTATTCCATTGGTAAGGGGGTGAAATTGGGGCTGAATTCTTTAAATGGCTACATATATTGCACCCGCCCACCTCCTGAGTCCCAGACTAGCATTTATCTCAGGGGTGATCAGTTCGAAAACGATAAAAAAATTTATATAAAGAAAATCAAAAAATATATATCGGCGCATCAAATGAACACAGGGATGAACGGGGCATGCAAATTTAAGGTTACGGGGGACGACTCATTCATGGATACAAATTTTTGACTCCACAATAGGACTGGGAAGTGACAACTTAAATTCCATGGGCATATTGGACTAACTACAATGAAAAGATATGGAAACTGTTTCCTATTGAAATTGCAATGCGGAGCAATTTATTCACTTGTTTTGCATACTACACATGATGACAATTTTACATTGGGACATTTTAATCCTGAAAAATAAATGACATAATACTTGGATTTTACCTCACTACTCTGGTAGCGTAAAACATCTGGTGAATTCGCCCCAATTGGTTACTGGGGATCGAATTCACATCCATATGATTGGACGTTTCACCGCTGGAGATCTTCTTTCGGAGACGAAGGCACGACAGTAACTTTTTACTGTCGTCTCCTCGTTCCGTTTGGACATGAGACACTTCCGGTATGTACATTCTGGTGAGCCGGACACCCACCTTGGAAAATGTTATCGCCTCGAAAAAAAAACGGGAATTTATAATACGGACAAACTCTAGCCTATTATTTCCAGATTCACAAACACGCCAGGTAGAGTTCATTAACTCAAAAGCTACTTTAATATTTACACTTGTCAATACGACAAGACGTACGGAAAGGTTCATTACTATGCTCTGACCATGAAAACATGTGTCGTCCATGGGTTATTTACGTATCTACTGCTAACAATCTCCCCGTGAAAACCCAACATCTGGTTCAGAGCAGTTCGACACAGGATGACTGTCCCTATCATATCCTCCTATGATTATTAAATAATATCATTACCATTCTTTATCTGATCATTATCATATTCTTTGACTACCATCAATTAATTTTATTATTATCATTAATTTCAATTATAATCCTGTATTTGATTATTATCATTTGTCATCCGGGATGATTATATGCCAACCCTTGCCGACGTTTCAAACGAAGGGTCGTTCTTCCTCCTAATTTATCCGCACAATATAATGATCAGCTTCCTCATAAATATTTTATTATTATTATTATTATTATTATTATTATTATGATATTCGTAACAATGAATCATCGCCCATTAAATATCTTAATTTCCTTTCATCATAATTATTATTCTCAAATTACTATTGCAAGTTCTTTATCTTATGCCCCTTCAACTTTATTATTATTATTAACATTATTATTAATAGTGGAAATCGTGATTATTGTAACCCGTAATCATCCTTGCTATAATACTTCAACTTCTTGCTCTTATTAATTTCATCATAAAAATAAAAATTAAAAAAGTAGCTTAATTGGTTATTCTTCTTCTCCTTCTTCAAATATTTTATTTATTATTATTATTAGTTAAAAATCTCAAATTTCTCATTTCAACTCCCAACATCATTATTATGTCCAAAATATAAAAAAAGTAAATTCTTCAAAAAAAAAAAAAAAAAAAAAAGGTAACTTAGTTTTTAAATATTTATTATTATTATTATTAAAAATGGAAAGATGATATTTTAATTTCCACTCTTTAGAATTTAGTCACATATGTTAAATCCCGTTATGAACCACTAAGATCTGCTTTATATCGGTCGGGACAACACGGTATTCGGGACCGGACCTTCACTTTCGTACTGCCGTTAATTTTATATGGGGACACCTGTCCTCCCAAGACACATCTCACAACCTATGGCACATCGCGGCTGGGCAAATACCTCCAATGCCGGCGATTGCTAAACTATTCCTTCAAATTTGAAGTCCATTTCCTTTCATCGGAACTCTTCAAACATTTAATTCATAAAATAATCCTCGGTGCGTGGATTCTACCACTAATAACACCGGCATATGCATTTATATCATCTTAGGCCTTGAGATTCATCTATTTCATCATTACAAACAATACGGCTCAATTTATTTCACGCCGGATATTCGTCCCTCATGGCTTCTAACTCTAAATATGGGCTCAAATCATTCTGGGCTTTTAACATATCGTGACCATTCTAATTCACGTGCCTATATCGCTTTTAAACAAAATATTAATGGTTAAAATAAAGTCCAAAAATGTAAAATCAAAAATTTACGTAAAATCAAACTGATTACGCGAATGAAGTCTTTAACGCTACATGGCATCTCCACATTGATTATTATATTTGCACTGGCTAACTCGCGAAGCACTGTCATTATTATTATTATTATACTGTAACTCGCAAACGCACAAATATTATTATTATTATTATTTTACTTTCTTTTGTCAACTCGCAAACATGATTATTATTAGTATTTTAATGACCTTCCATACGCAACACAAATCTTACATACTCTGGCTCTTTCATAATCTGGCTGTCTAATAGAAATTATTCCTAATTAAATTACAAATGATCACCGCAGTGAATGAAATTCAAATAAATGGGTTAGCACAAAAAAAGAATTTAACACTTGAAATGAACTTAATTCAAAGTATTACAAACAGCATGCATTAATTGAAAGAAATATATCCCATATTTACATTATATACAACAAACAAATACTCAAATTAATTAATCTAACCCATTATTACGTTAATATAAGTTAATTCGTCCGTCTAACAAAAAAATAAAATCATGGACTCGGGAAGCGGACCATGTTAAGTAACCATAATTAATTTACACTGAACCCCGTTTAGTCGCGATAACATCCCCCAATATCAAAATTGTGTACTCATTCCTATGTAGAATTCCATTGTCTCGTAGCAGATGAGATATAGGCCTTACGGCCCCACGGTGATCTACTCGTCCATCATGTCGCACAATACAAATTTAACACAATAAAACACTTCTGGGTGACTACCCATGATTAATACCTTATTACACTATTTTACACAGGAATACTAATAACAAAAAAAACACTTATAGGTGCTCCTAGACCCCTGACACTCGCACAATATAATCTTCATATACGCCCGAAACACACGTCGTGGCACATTACGACGAAATGTCGTTCATTTGAACCGGCGCGTATCGCGTCTTCAACCGGCACTTCCTGGTTTATTTCTAAGCTGTCTTGATAATCGCCTAGCTCCTATAATTCCCTGCTCGGATAGTTATTCACCGTCTATCTTGAGGTGTTTACTTCAGGCTCCGCACACTGCCTTCCAAAGGTACTATCGGCGTTCCGTTAGTTATTTATTATTCAATCACATGACATTTATTAAATTCAACATTCAGTTGTACTGATTAGTTACACTCGGCACTATGGATAATTTCACTGTTCGTATTCATTCTCCTGATAACTCACGCACTTTCAGCTTTAACTGACTTCGAATGCGTCCCGAGGTACTGACTTACAGAGTCAACGTGTCAGAGTCCCAACTACTTCATTACGACTGACACGACTGGTGACCGATAACGACTGGTGACTGGTAAGAACTGAGTGATGTGAGGTTCGCTACTGGACTTTTATGGACGATATGATTTCCCGCCGGGGTCATCCGCGGTCAACTCCTGGAGAGGGGGGTTGGTTATCCTAAATCGGCATATGCAGGCGGATTTGGATCTCTTGCTTTATCCTACTTAATACACTGGCGATACACATTCATGTGTCGTATTCTGAACTCCTATCGTTCGGTGATCATGGAAATATCACTTAATTTCTGTCCTCCACCTTTCGCGCGCTAACTCGGCGTCCCTGATGGCGTGCTCATCTCGACCAATGGCGAGATAGCGTGGGTCATTTCCACGAATTCATTACTTTAATTTATTACGATTACAATTAATCAACATGGGAACGATATCACAAAAATCCCCTCTATTCAATTATGTGGTTGGAATAATTTAATTATTGTTATCGGAGAAGCTAACTGGAGTTCACTCTGAGTTTTTCTTATGTTGGTTTATCTGCGGGCCTGTGATAAATTTTCTCATTGGTCAACACCGCTTCGGTTAGTTTGAAATCTCTTCCTTGTAACGTTGACAACACCAAATGCCTCGGGCGTGGAAAAACTGGCACGTCACATTCTCGGTATTGGTGATACATCTGCTCGCCCCTGGTCCGAAATATATACTCTTTCACTTCCTCGAAGTCATTACTTCATTGTTGTGAGCTCTAGCTTTAATCCTCTTATCTTCTGGCCAAGAAACATTTTCCCCTTAATGACAAGCTTACACTGTGTGGCGACGGACAGTCGCGATATGTCTAGCTATGTTGAAATTATCCCGTCCACACAAAACAGACACTGTATTCATTTAATATTCCTATTTATCAGTATTTCTCGTATCAAAATCAAATCATGAAAGATAGAGCCTATCTCATCAGGGTACAATATATATCTATCTCAAAAACTTAACAGTTTACACACATGAAAATTGGTATTTGGAATCTCCTCTGAAATTAAAGAAAAACGTATTTTTTCTTTTTCAGAAAATCCAATTAAAGAGGGGGGTGAAAAGAAATGAAAAAGTGGTTGAATTCTTTTTATGAGGATACTTATATCTCAAAAACTGAAGATGTCACAGACGTGAAGATTGGTATTTGGAATCTCCTTTAAAGACAAAAGGAACACAATTTTGTTTTGTTTTCAAAATCCACTTCACACTTTCATGCCCACCATCTGAGCGGGCTATTTAAATGGCTGGCCCAATTATTCCAGCTGTTAGTGGCACAGCAAACAACAAATACAGTAATTATTTTCACAAAAAGTTCTAAACTAAACACAATGTGGAAACAAAATTTTGCACATACCTTAACCCCTTAAGTGGGTATGACATCTTTAGATGTTTTCGCACTGGGCTTCTACAGTGGGTATGATGGCATTAGTCGATTGTAAAATTAATTGTGTATTTATCTTGAGGGTGAAGGCATATGGCGTTGGCATGGAATCTATCGCATTAGTTATGTTTTCCACGAGATCATGCTGTGTATTGTTTTTTAGAACTGTCACAGCTTCATGAAATGTATTTGTTTTGGCACCTTGCATGAAGTTCCCGCACAGCCATTTATGTCACGAAACATGGGTTCCAAACATAAAGTAGATCAGCTTGATTGTGCAGGTATTTCGACAGTTTTAGAAGTGGAGAGTGATGATGAGGTATCTATTTTATCTGATGATGATGAGTGGATTCATACTGATGAAGAAGACAGTGAAAGTGATCCCCAAAGTGAAATTGTTCCAGATGAACCAAGTGACACGGACGACGTTCAAAATGTAACTCAGCCAGCTCACTTCGTTGCGAATGGTGCCCCAAGACCAAGGTTTGCTTTTACACGTGTAAAGAAGATAAATATAGACTTTAGTGATGTGCACAATGTCACAGAATACTTCAGCGTGTTTGTGGGTGATGATATATTCCAGTTGTTAGCTGAACAGACTAACTTGTATGCTAGCCAATTTTTAGCTGCTAACCCTAACCTAAAACCATGATCCCAAGCGAGAAGCTGGAAAGACGCAAACGCTGCTGAAATGAAACTCTCCTTGGACTTCTTCTGCAGGGTGTCGTTCACAAACCAGAAAACAGTCTCTACTTCAGAAAACGTGAAAGTATAGCTACCCCCTATTTCTCCGAAATTATGTCTGAAAAAAACTTCCACCTGCTTTTGAAATTCCTTCACCTTGTAGATAATTCGAAGTTTGATCCTCAGATCCACAATAGGAAACTTTACAAAGTACAGCCAATACTAGACCACCTCCTAAATAAATTTTCCTCCAACTATACTCCTGAACAAAATGTTTGTGTTAATGAATCCCTTCTCCTCTGGAGAGGATGACTAAGGTGGGTACAGTTCATACCCTCGAAATGCAGCAGATTTGGCATGAAACTCTACAAATTGTGTGAGTGTAGTTCTGGATATGTTTGGAAATTTGCTGTGTATACTGGTAAGGATATTCTATATGGTCAGAACCATCCTGCATAGAGTATAACTGCAAGAATAGTTCTTGAACTCAGTGATGAGCTACAAGACAAGGGCTATTGTTTGTACCTTGATAACTGGTATACTAGCCCGACATTGGTGGATAAGCTTTGTGAAAGGAAAAATGATATTGTAGGGACCATGAGGACTAATAGAAAGGAGTTTCCAGACTTTGTGAAGAAGGCAAAATTATAGAAGGTCGAACGAGTTTCAGGTTATCGAAAGAAACAGATGATAATGAAGTGGAAAGATAAGCATGATGTCACTCTTGTAAACACTTTCCGTGATGATTCCATGGGGAAGATGAACTCGAGAAAGGGAGTTACTGAGAAACCAGTGGTAGCGCTGGACTATAATAAGAATATGGGAGGGGTGGATAAGAATGACAGTCAACTTCACAGCTATAAAAGTGCTCGGGAACGTCTCACGAAGTATTACCAAAAGAAGTTCGAATACGTGATTGATATGGTTTGCCTAAATGCCTATGTCCTTTGCAAGAAACAAGGCGGAAAACTTCAGAGACTCGATTTCCAATTGACACTTGGTGAGATATTGTCATCGTCTGGAGGGGTGGTGCAGCCAACAATGGGTCAACCTTCTAAATCACCAAGGCCATCTCATCTCCTCAGCCGCTGCTTCCCTGAAGATATTTCCAGCACAGCGTCAAGGAAAAAACCTCTCCGAAGGTGTGCTGAGTGTTGGTCCCAAGGGAAGAAAAAGAAAAAAACATACTGGTGTCCTGACCGTGAAAAGGCTTTGTGTGTAACACCTTGTTTCTGCCTATAACACACAGATAACAATCTACAAAACCTATAATCATCTGGATTCAGAACAATGTAAACAATGTACATAATGTTAGTATTCTATTATTGAAGAATAGTAATTACTAACATATTAAACCAATTGGGTACACATTTATGAAGGAAATATTTAAATATCACAATGTGGGAAAAAGTACTCAGGGCAGATTATGCATGTGGAAAATTTAATATCCAGTTAAAGGGTTACAGAAGTCCTCTAGTATCTCTGGAGGGTGTGGTAGCTAATATCACACTTTTCTTGGTGAATGGGAATACTGCATTTTCCACAAAAATAGTGTGTTTCACTAATAATATTATTTTTGAAGCACACTTTGCATCTTCTTGAGGGGAACTGTACTTTATTTGATAGTGAAAACTTCAAGAGAATATGTTTTTTTCCCCTTCCCATCTAACCTAAGTGGTGGATCCTTGGCCGGTGCCCTTTTTGGCAGGGGCAAAACGCTGGCAACCAGGAATGAGTTAGCCGGAAAATGTATAATGTCCAATAATGGACCATTTATGTTGGTATTATAAATTTACTCATTCGGACAAATATTTCAGGTTCCCTATGGGAATCAACATCTATATCATCTGATGGCCAAGCAAGCATAAATTATTTGGTAATGAGACAAAGTCTCTCATAGTGCATTGGCACTGCCGGTGGCTCCCAAGTAGCCTACGCAGTGGCCTCCACGGTATGCACTAGCCATGTGTCTTGGTGGGTGTGTTATATACCAACTGATGAGCCCAATATAGCACACAGGGGCGAAACGCTGGCAACCAGGAATGAGTTAGCTGGAAAATTTATTATGTCCAAGAACGGACCATTTATGTTGGGTGCTGAGATGACGGAGAGAGGTGACTGTACTTGTATGTCGGGTTCACTTTTTTTCCTGGAGCAAGTTCCTAAATACTGTCTGCAAGAAATGTTATTCTTTTTTGAAGATTTGAGTTCTGAAAGAGCCAAAATGAATTAAAAAGTGAGCAGTACAGTAAATAGAAGTAAACTTTTTTGGCCACTTGACTATTTTCCTCATGAAAGGATAGAGTGCCAAGTACAGGTCTGCAGTATCAACACCTTGCATTAGTCGATTATAGTCAGTCACAGACTCTGTTTGTTTTTTTGTTTTTTTCCAGATTTGTTTGTTTCAACCATTTCTGCCAAGTGGATGGTAGTTACCATAGTAATAACCTTTTTGTCCCTCCAAGAAACAAGAAATACATCCTTGTCCCTCCTGAAAGTCATTTCGTCCCGCTTGAGAATTGCCTGGTGTTCCTTTAGATCTTTCGGTACACCCGTATTTGACCATACTGTTCCACATACAGAAGTGTTCTGTTCCTGTAATTGTTTCGCAAGTCCAGTGCTGTTGTAATAATTATCCATATATACTGTATACCCGTCGCCAAGATAATTTTCAAGCAGCTGAAAAACTGTGCTTTGTTCATTCGCACCACTTGCATCATATATCATGAGTTTACAGATCTACCCCGTGTTAGACTCGCAAACCATACTCACTAAAATCCCGTATTTTGTTATTTTACCGGGATTGTATATGCGAAATCTTAGGTGTCCTCTCCAGGCAATCAATCAATCAATCAATATTGATCTGCATTTAGGGCAGTCGCCCAGATGGCAGATTCCCTATCTGTTGCTTTCCTAGCCTTTTCCTAAATGATTTCAAAGAAATTGGAAATTTATTGAACGTCTCCCTTGGTAAGTTATTCCAATCCCTAACTCCTCTTCCTATAAATGAATATTTGCCCCAGTTTGTCCTCTTGTATTCCAACTTTATCTTCATATTGTGATCCTTCCTACTTTTAAAGATGCCACTCAAACTTATTCGTCTACTAATGTCATTCCACGCCATCTCTCCGCTGACAGCTCGAAACATACCACTTATTGCAGGTTATTGTATTGAATAGGTGGTAATTTACATAATTATAAGAATTTGTATCACACATACCACTTAGTCGAGCAGCTTTTCTTCTTTCTCTCAATTCTTCCCAACCCAAACTTTGCAACATTTTTGTAATGCTACTCTCTTGTCGGAAATCACCCAGAACAAATCGAGCTGCTTTTCTTTGGATTTTTTCCAGTTCTTGAATCAGGTAATCCTGGTGAGGGTCTCATACACTGGAACCATACTCTAGTTGGGTTCTTACCAGAGACTTAAATGCCCTCTCCTTTACATCCTTACTACAACCACTAAACACCCTCATAACCATGTGCAGAGATCTGTACCCTTTATTTACAATCCCATTTATGTGATTACCCCAATGAAGATCTTTCCTTATATTAACACCTAAATACTTACAATGATCCCAAAAAGAAACTTTCACCCCATCAACGCAGTAATTAAAACTGAGAGGACTTTTCCTATTTGTGAAACTCACAACCTGACTTTTAACCCCGTTTATCAACATACCATTGCCTGCTGTCCATCTCACAACATTTTTGAGGTCACTCTGCAGTTGCTCACAATCTTGTAACTTATTTATCACTCTATAGAGAATAACATCATCCGCAAAAAGCCTTACCTCTGATTCCACTCCTTTACTCATATCATTTATATATATAAGAAAACATAAATGTCCAATAATACTGCCTTGAGGAATTCCCCTCTTAATTATTATAGGGTCAGATAAAGGTTCACCTACTCTAATTCTCAGAGATCTATTTTCTAGAAATATAGCAACCCATTCAGTCACTCTTTTGTCTAGTCCAATTGCACTCATTTTTGCCAGTAGTCTCCCATGATCCACCCTATCAAATGCTTTAGACAGGTCAATCGCGATACAGTTTATTTGACCTCCAGAATCCAAGATATCTGCTATATCTTGCTGGAATCCTACAAGTTGAGTTTCAGTGGAATAACCTTTGCTAAAACCGAATTGCCTTCTATCGAACCAATTATTAATTTCACAAACATGTCTAATATAATCAGAAAGAATGCCTTCCCAAAGCTTACATATAATGCATGTCAAACTTACTGGCCTGTAATTTTCAGCTTTATGTCTATACCCTTTTCTTTATACACAGGGGCTACAAAAGCAACTCTCCATTCATCTGTTATAGCTCCTCCGACCAAACAATAATCAAATAAGTACTTCAGATATGGTACTATATCCCAACCCATTGTCTTTAGTATATCTCCAGAAATCTGATCAATTCCAGCCGCTTTTCTAGTTTTCAACTTTTGTATCTTATTGTAAATGTCATTTTTATCATATGTAAATAATGTTACTTCTTTGGCCTTAGTCTCCTCCTCTATCTCAACATTATCCTTGTAACCAACAATCTTTACATACTGCTGACTGAATACTTCTGCCTTTTGAAGATCCTCATAAACACACTCCCCATGTTCATTAATTATTCCTGGAATGTCCTTCTTGGAACCTGTTTCTGCCTTAAAATACCTATGCATACCCTTCCATTTTTTACTAAAATTTGTATGACTGCCAATTATGCTTGCCATCATGTTATCCTTAGCTGCCTTCTTTGCAAGATTTAATTTTCTAGTAAGTTCCTTCAATTTCTCCTTACTTCCACAGCCATTTCTAACTCTATTTCTTTCCAGTCTGCACCTCCTTCTTAGTCTCTTTATTTCTCTATTATAATAAGGTGGGTCTTTACCATTCCTTACCACCCTTAAAGGTACAAACCTGTTTTCACATTCCTCAACAATTTCTTTAAATCCATCCCAGAGTCTGTTTACATTTTGATTTACCGTTTTCCACCGATCATAGTTACTATTTAGAAACTGCCTCATGCCTGCTTTATCAGCCATATGGTACTGTCTAATAGTCCTACTTTTAAGACCTTCCTTTCTATCACATTTATTATTAACTACCACAAAAACAGCTTCATGATCACTAATACCATCTAGTACTTCAGTTTCCCTATAGAGCTCACCTGGTTTTATCAGCACCACATCCAGGATATTTTTTCCTCTGGTTGGTTCCATCACTTTCTGAATCAGCTGTCCTTCCCATATTAACTTATTTGCCATTTGTTGGTAATGCTTCCTGTCGTTCGCATTTCCTTCCCAACTGACATCTAGCAAATTCAGATCTCCCGCTACAATCACATTTCTTTCCATGTCGTTTCCCACATAGCTGACTATCCTATCAAATAATTCCGAATCTGTGTCAGTGCTACCCTTTCCCGATCTGTACACTCCAAATATATCAAGTTCCCTATTATCTTTAGAAATGAGCCTTACACCTAGAATTTCACGTGTCTCATCTTTAACTTTTTCGTAGCTTACAAATTCTTCTTTCACGAGAATGAACACTCCTCCTCCCACCTTTCCTATCCTATCTCTACGATACACACTCCAGTGCCGTGAGAAAATTTCTGCATCCATTATATAATTTCTCAGCCATGATTCAACTCCTATTACAATATTTGGTAAATATATATCTATTAAATTACAATACTTCTACAGTTCAACACTAACTATTTTATGTCATCCCTACTTGATTTCCAGTTCCCTGTTCCCTTATCACCGCTCCCTAGGCCATCCCGTTTCCCTGAATGTACCTCCCTATTACCCTTTCCCTCCTCCAGAGCAATTTTCTGTTTGGGGGTCTAAAGCTCTGTAAATCTGTCACAAAGCTTCTGTAAAATGGGTCTAATTTTATATAAACTGTCAGTGCTGTGCTCGTATTCGCCGCTGTCAGTAAAATGAAGAAATGACAGGATACTTTAAAAACGATTTTGCGACGTGGTTTTTGAGAAAATAGGATCTTCTGTCCAGTACATTCAGAGAGATGGTTTACTAATGATGCCGGTAGTGAGCATCAAACCCAGGAATTGTCTCGTTTCTGAAACAGTCTTGCAAGAGACTATCCTCATTTTTCCACATTGGAAGTCTGTTAAAAGGAGAACAATAAAACTTTGATTTCCAAATCTGAAACAGTCACCGAACACCAGGTTTGTGTAAAAGAGTGTTTAGAGAACGGACATGGCACAGCACTGATTACCTGACTGGCATACAGATTTGTTTGCTCGCACAGGTACTCAAGAAATTCAGTGGTGAGAAATAGATTTACAAATGGCATCTCGTTAAAGTTTTCTGTTTCAATATTTAGACCTGGTTTAGCCGTAAATGGGATAGCAGGGGGGAAAAATAAAGGCAAACCTTCAGGTAATGTGCTTTCCGTTACATATCCAGGAGAATCTTCTTCACTGTCATTACTGTCACTTTCACTTAGTTCAGGAATTAGTTCATCACCCGAGTCTTCATTGAATAGGATGTTGGCAATTTTGTCAACAGTCAACTGTCCCTAAATGCCATGGTTACACTTCAGAACGTGACTATACATATGCTTGTGCCATTACAAACTAACTGCGCAGCTAGCTGGCCAACACTAGCCTTCTTTCAGTAACGGAATATAAAATGCACTGGAAGGGAAAATCCCCAAGGGTATGTGGTTTCTGGTGAGTAAAAGCAGGTAGAAGCATTCATAAGGGTATTACCCTCACAGCTGCATAGGAATGGCTACAATTCAAGGTTGTGCTTATCCGGGCTAACTCGGATACGGTCCAGAGCCTGGACGCACTAAAAGCAATAACTCGGATATGGGCATAAATATGTTATGGGAGGTGAAAACGACTGAAAGATTGAATTTTTTTTATGGGGATGATATCTCAGAAAATGTTGTTATAGACGTGAAAATTAGAATTTGGAATCTTCTTCAAAAATAAAGCAGCACATATTTTTTGCTTTTGGAAAATTCACTTAAGTGGGGTAAAAAGATGTGAAAAGGGGTTGAAATCTTTTTATGAGGATACTTATATCTCAAAAACTGAAGATGTTACGAACATGAAAATTGGTATTTGGAATCTCCTTTGAAAATAAGGGAAAACATTTTTTTGATTTTGGAGAGTCCACTTATGCGCAGGGAGGGGGGTAAAAAGAAGTGAAGGAGGAGTTGGATTCTTTTTATGAGGATACATATATCTCAAAAACTGAAGATGTTACAAGCATGAAAATCTGTATTTGGAATCTCTTTAAAATTAAAATCACTTTATTTTTCTTGGATAATCCACTATGGGGGTGAAAAGGACTGGAAAAGGGGTTGAATCTCCTTTGTATCTCGAAAAATTAAGATGTTACAGACATGGAAATTGGTATTTGGAATCTAGAAAACAGAACTCAGAGAACTAGAGTAGGCAAAGCTTTATCTGACCCCGTAATAATTAACAGGGGAATTCTTCAAGGCAGTATTATTGGACCTTTATGTTTTCTTTTACAAATGATAAGAGTAAGAAAGAGGAATCGGAGATACGGCTTTTTGCAGATGATATCATTCTGTACAGAGTAATCAATAAGTTAAGATTGTGAGCAACTGCAAAATGACCTCGCTAATGTTGTGAGATGGGCAGTAGGCAACGATATGACGATAAACGTTGTTAAAAGTCAAGTTGTGAGCTTCACAAATACGAAAAGTTTTAATTACTGCACTGATGGGGTGAAAGATCCTTTTGGGGATCACTAAGTACCTAGGTGTTAATACAAGGAAAGATCTTCATTGGGGTAATCACATAAATATGATTGTAAATAAAGAGTACAGATCTCTGCACATGGTTATGAGGGTATTTAGGGGTTGTAGTAAGGATGTAAAGGACAGGGCATGTAAGTCTCTGGTAAGACCCCAAATAGAGTATGGTTACAGTGTATGGGACCCTCACCAGGATTACTTGATTCAAGAACTGGAAAAAATCCACTAAGTGGTATGTTCTGAGCTGTCAGTGGAGAGATGACGTGGAATGACATCAGTAGACGAATAAGTTTGAGTGGTGTCTTTAAAAGTACGAAAGATCACAATATGAATATAAAGCTGGAATTCAGAAAGACAAATTGGGGCAAATATTTGTTTATAAGAAGTGGAGTTAGTGATTGGAATAAGTTACCAAGGGAGATGTTCAATAATTTCCAATATCTTTGCAATCATTTAAGAAAAGGCTAGGAAAACAACAGATAGGGAAACTGCCACCTGGGCGACTGCCCTAAATGTAAATCAGTGGTGATTGATATTCGTCTCAAATCTCCTTTAAATATAGAGAAACGGAAGTATTTTGTTTTTGACTTGAGAGATGACCGTTTCTCAGATGGACAGTCCTATGTTGCATGTCCCAGAGTTGCCTCTGCCAATAGCCTGGTCATCTTAGCCCCAAAAGGCAATACCACAAACGCTGTTTACAAAGAGGTATTGAGGTAAATGAAACTCAATTTTTCGGTGAGTTTTTATACTTGAGGATTTTTCAGATAATGTCTTAGTGTAGTACCGAGAAAATCAAATTATGAAATCGACGTGAGCGAAGTTGCAGGTAACAGCTAGTCATGAAATATTTTTGCAAACATGACACTTAATTATTTAACAACTTTATTAAATATTATGGATATACAGTGCTATTTATAACTTAATTGGTATTCTATAATGGATATGCAGTGTTTTGTGTCTTCTTAAAGATGTTTAATTCATTGAAATTTAAAAAAACATATTTATACATTACTGGCCATTAATTTGTAATTCTTATTAATATGATTTCTATTCATTTCATAATTAAAGTTGCTTGATGGGTGCTGTGTAATATCAAGTGGTGTAAAAGGGTGCCAACATGGGAGAACATTTAGAAATTCTGGTCTAACTTCTTATGAATGAGTGGGCAGACAGACCTGTGAAAGAGAGGGAACTAAAGATTCTGTGACACTGCAGGTATCCTAATCTCAATGTATATACTTTTCATTATCTTTTATGTGACATCAAAGCTGCCAGTGGTAGCAGACTGTTTCTATGTTCTTATGAAGTATCATCAAAAGAAATGGTCAAATTTATTGTTAATATGGTACAAAATCAATAATAAAGAGCATTATACTTGTCTGTTAGTATTGGAAAGGAACAAACCAGTGTCAAATCTAATGTTTCTTCCCTTTTCCTGTTTCTATCTGGCTATCTTCTTATCCTACACTACCCACATCAAGACTGAAGAGCTGTCAATACGGCCCCTCAGTGAATGTTGACACCTACCCTCTCAATGAATTTGGGAAGCAGAAACGAGCTCGTCGGGGGTTGAGAAGGGACAGATGCAGAAGAGCAGGTATTGATGAGGAGAGAGCCTATCTATTAGAAGACAGCATTGTCTGAAAATGTGGAGATTATCCTTGCCCTTTTATGTTTTCATGTTTCTCATTGTTTTCTCTTTCTAATGCTACCTCTACCTACACTGGCCTGTCATTGTGTTTGTCCTATTATGTGTTCTCTTTCATGTTCCTATCATTACATGTCTTGATTTGACACTTATTTGTTCCTTTCCAATAATTATATTATCCCATTCAGATATTATTATCCTCGTGTGTACATTCTGTGTTCCTAGTGGTAATGCGTTTTCAGATTCTTTATGACTCCTTGGTTCAAAGGTCATAATTTTGGTGATACGCTTGGAGGGAAAAAGACCAGCTACACATCTGCTAATTTGTTCGCAAAAGAACGCGGGTGTGCTGGGCAATTATATATAAAAGGAACAACTATTCTCTTCTTCTCTATAGTGAGGATTAAGCAGAACGGCGTACATGCCACTCTCACGAGTTGAAGAAAGGTGGATTTTTTTTTGCTATGGGCTTTACATCGCACCGACACAGAGGTCTTATGGCGACGATGGGATAGGAAAGGCCTAGGAGTTGAAAGGAAGCGGTTGTGGCCTTAATTAAGATATAGCCCCAGCATTTGCCTGGTGTGTAAATGGGAAACCATGGAAAACCATCTTCAGGGCTGGATTCGAACCCGGATGCAAGCTCACAACCATGCGCCCCTGACCGCACGGCCAACTCGCCCGGTGTAAGGTGGACTTATGTTAAATAACACAAGTTGATCTTGGCTAACGTTGTTGTTGACAATATGGGCCTAAAAAAGGAAGGAAATGTAAATGAACTAATAAATAAGTGCAATGTGAAATGTAAATTGTGTGCCCATCTGGACACACCTCCTCGCCCGCCCCGTGCCATCCAATTCACATCAAGTGTTGAAGCTAACTGAGCGCAGTCCTTGAAGATCGTTGAGAACTCACTTGGAGGGGAGGTACTGGGGAGTCTGATGTGGAGGGAGAGGTGTGGGGTTGTAATGCTTTACTTATATTTAATAGATTCCCTTTCTTACTTAACTGGAGAATTTGAAGGTCTTGCTTTACGTCTGTGAATGTATGAATGGTATCCACCATATGAGAACCCACTGTCGAGAATCTGGAGTATTTCGACGCATTAACATGTTCCTTATATCTGAGGAAAAAATTGCAGGCTGTCTGTCCAATGAAACTTATAATTTATAAACTCCTGATTTCTGAAATTTATTATTGACCTTGTTGATAGTGTACTGATTATAAAAAAGATGAGCATTATTTTTAGTTGTCTTCAAAGAAACTCTCATATTAAGCTTTTTAAAAACATTCGTAATTTCATAGATTTTGCTACGACTGTAGGTGAAAAGGGTGTAACTGTCCCCTTTTTTCTAAGTATCCTTAGATAATGTCAAAAAGGATTTCTTCCTGACTTTGCTAATAATTTTGTCCACAAACTGCTTGTTGAGCCTGTTCCTTTTAGCTTTTAAATAAATAGTACCCAATTCATTCTTTCGATGTAAGTCTGACATAGCTATACTATAAGCCTTATGAATCATACTATAAAGGGAGGCTCTCTTATGTGCTTCCGGGTGCATGGAATCTTGTCTGATTACGTTCACTTTTTGAGTGAGTTTTCTAAATATTTTATATCTAAGTTTATTTGAGTCAATAATGATTGTAATATCAAGAAAAGTTAACACTATTATTCTCACTTTCAAAAGAAAACTTAATTGTGTATCCATACTATTTAATTGTTCTAATACCTCCTCTCCAATAGCAATGCTGTGATCAATGTGTCGTCCACGTACCTCAACCTAAATGTTATCCCTTTAATGTTGTTGACTTTAGAATTCGAGAAAATTTACGCCATAATCCCCATGGGGAGACCTTCCCGTTTATAAATCTGAAAATGAAAGGTGAAGTCATTATTAGCGGTGACAAACTCCAAGATATTAATAAAACCATCTAGCTCTTGCCTACTTAAATTACTATATTTGAGTAATTGTTCGTTACAAGACATCCTTCTTGATAACGGAATATTCGGGAACATGTTTCTGAGATCAAATCAATGCATCTTCTGGTCCGATCTCAAAATTCTTTGGAATTCTTAATGGCGTTATTACTCTCATATCCATAATGGTTTTTTTTATATTTTGTATAAATCCAGACGTCTTGTACAGTATAAATAGGGCTATTTTTTTAATTGATGATAGATCTTATGGGTATATTCTCTTCATGTATCTTCGGTAGTGCCCTAGCCGTGGGGATAGCCGGGTTCATATTAATTAATTTTTGAAACTCCCTTTCAATGAGGATGAAAGAAGATCATTTAAGAAGTTGATTTTAAGTTTCTTTGGATATTACTGGTTGTTTTTTTTTTTTTAATTTATAATATTGAATGAGTTCTCAGAAAAGAAGTCTTCAGTTTTCTGTATGTATGATGACATAATGACCGTAGCATTTCCCTTGTCCGCCTTAGTCAAAATCAAATCATTCTCCTTAATTTTCTGTTTCAATGAACCTATTATTTGGTTTTGATGTGGAGGAACTCCTACTTTTTGGTTACTTATTAAATAAGAAAGTTTTTTCTTAATATTAAATCTAGTCTCAGTTTGGTTCTCGATCGGTAACTTCTGTACTGCATTTTCAGCTTCCGCCATGATCGTGATTGTGTACTTGAGTTTGATTGGAACAGGACAATTGAATTTGGTACCTTTCTCCAAAACTCTTATTTTCAACTTACCAAAATGAGTCTTGGAAAGATTGATAACAGGCTTCTGAAATTCAGGGATGATTGAATGGGCCTGATTATTGTAATCCATGGACGAGAGAGAATAACTATCGGTTCTCTTACTATTGCGCCTAAGGGTTAACTGACTTGTTCTGTTTATCAACAAGTTGGTCTGCAATTTTACCATTTAAAAAATTTGGAAAGAATTCCATTCTAATGGGACAACGGAAGAAAAAGCAACAAGATGGGCCTCATATAATGAGGGTTAAACAATGCTTTTTTCCTATAGAGATATTTAATTTCAATTTTCATTCTGTTAGGGTGTTGTAGGAAAAAAAATTCATACAACTAAGTAGTATTGTAGTGTAGTAGTAGCTTATATTAATTACCTTGTTGTTGTGTGATCTTTGTGAACTATCCTAGACAATATTTCTTTTCTTTCATTTTTATAGGCAATATTCCTTTCCTTTCATTTTTATTTGCACAGAATAAGTTATTTTATTTTTCCTTTTCTTCCCATTATTCTGTAAATAATGGCTACACAGTGCAAGAGTAGGAACTGTGGGTGTGGCCAGGCATGAAGGAGTATGAGGGAGGAGTTGGAGAGTCTGAGGGAGATAATTAGGATTCTCTCAGAGGACAGGAAGGAAAGTAGGCCTCCCTCAAATAATGTACAGGATACAGTAGGTGTAAAGGAGGGATGGGAAGGAAATGGGGGAATTGTAGAAGACAGGTGGTCTAATGTTTTAAGGGGAAGGAGACTGCAGGCTAAGGGCTCTGTTCAGGATCAGAATTCAGGACAGGTGTCTGTGAGAAACCAGTACAAGTCACTGCAGGTAAAACAACTGAGGGAAGATGAGGAACAGGGAACTGTTGCTGATATGTGTGGAAGTACAAGGAAGGGAAAAGGTAGGAAAGGGAAATGTAGTGTAGTGGAAAAGAAAAGACAGGTGGAACAGGGTCATGGGAGGGAGAAAAGGGAAGAGGAAGTAGCTTCCGCAGCAGTGAGAGAGGATAGGGCTGACCAGGAGGGAAGGGGTTCAAATGAGGTGGGTAGGGTTAAGGATCTGGTCATGGGGGATTCTATCATTAGACATGTGGGGAAAGTGTGTGGAGGAAAGGGAACCAGGGTAGAGTGTCATCCAAGAATCAGGTTGAGGCAGATGTTGAGGAAAGTAGAAGAGAAGGAAGAGGGAAAGGAGAAGGTGGTAGTGTTTCACATTGGTACTAACAACGTAAGGCAAGCAGGTATAAGTACCAACATAGTTGGGGATGTGTGGGATCTGGTAAGTGCAGCACGGACGAAGTTTAAGGAAGCGGAGATTGTTATCAGTGGAATACTGTGTAGGAGGGATACTGACTGGAAGGTGATTGGGGATTTAAATGAGACTATGGAGTGGGTATGTGGGAAACTGGGAGTAAGATTTCTAGATCCTAATGGGTGGGTAGGAGATGGGGATCTGCGCTGAGATGGCCTTCACTTAAACCGCAGTGGTATATATAAGTTAGGAAACTTATTTAGAAGGGTTATAGGTAGGTACATTCAGGGAAACGGGGTGGCCTAGGGAGCAGTGTTAAGCGAACAGGGAACTGGAAATCAAGTAGGGATGACATATAAATGTTAGTGCTGAATTGTAGAAGCATTGTAAACAAAGGAATAGAATTAAGTAATTTAATAGATATATACTTACCAGATATTGTAATAGGAGTTGAATCATGGCTGAGAAATGATATAATGGATGCAGAAATATTCTCATTGAACTGGGGTGTGTATCGTAGAGATAGGATAGGAATGGTAGGTGGGGGAGTATTCATCCGCGGATTACAATAATTGAGCCCATTCAACCATCCCTGAATTTCAGAAGTCTGTTATCAATCTTTCCAGGACAAATTTTGATAAGTCGGAAATAAGAGTTATGGAGAAATGTCCCAAATTCAACTGGCCCGTTCAAATCAAACTCAAGGACGCAATCACGATCACAGCTGTAGAGGGGTGCTTTCTGATTTTACCCGACTGCTGCATCTTCTTGCTGAGGTCCTCTCCTGGCTGGCTCCTCCTTTGACTACTTTCCTGAGTGCATTCGTAGATTACATGTTTAAATGTTTGGTCTGATCGCAAAGTTCTTTGGAATTCTTATTGGACTTATTACTCTCAAATCTATAATGTTTTTTTTTAATTGTGTATAAATCTAGAAGTCTTGTATGTAGGGCTATTTTTCTATTGATGATAGGTCCTACAGGTATATTTTTTAATGCACCTTATGGCAGTGCCCTAGCCGTGGGGATACTACCCGGGTTCATATGAATTAGTTTTTGAGAGTCTCTTTCACTGAGGATGAGAGAAGATCATTTAAGAAGTTGCTTTTAAGTTTCTGAGAGAAGATCATTTAAGAAGTTGCTTTTAAGTTTCTCTGGATAATACTGGTCGGGTGTTTTTTATAATTTTGAATGAATTCTTGGTAAAGGAGGCTTTGGTTTTCTGTATGTATTATCCTTTACTCATAATGACCATAGTATTCCCCTTGTCCACCTTAGTCAAAATCAAATCATTCTCCTTAATTTTCTGTTTCAATGAACCTATTATTTGGTTTTGATGTGAAGGACCTTGTACGTTTTTGTTACTTATTAAATGTCCAATAACGGACCATTATATTGGTATTATAAGTGGTATGTTCCGAGCTGTCAGTGGAGAGATGGCGTGGGAGGACATCAGTAGACGAATAAGTTTGAGTGGTGTCTTTAATAGTAGGAGCCTTACACCCAGAATTCCATGTTTTTCGTAGCTTACAAATTCTTCTTTCACCAGAATGAACAGATTTCAGAAAATTAGGGATGAGTCCCTCTGATGCAAGTGAAATGGACTAGTATAACTTGGTAACAATTCTACAAACCCATCGGTTATAAGTTTTTTCTTAATATTAAATCTAGCCTCTTGCAGTGTTTTCGCTGTATGAGGTGGGGCCACAAACGGGTAGCTGTGGGCTCCAGGTATGATGCAATCGTTTTCCTGGTGATAGCCACCACACGGCCTGCATGGCATCAAGGGAGGCGCCGGTGTGCACCAACTGTGCGGAAGACCATAGACCACCCGGCCTCTCATTGCAGTTGCCCAGATTACAGAGCCATGGCTTGGAAAAAGAGGAAGGAGGCCCGTCACCATGTGCCCACCCCCATCAGTAGGCCCCTGCCTTGGTGGGTGTGGCCAAATATTCCAGGATTGGAGACTGGGCACTGGGAACCCAAGGAGATTAAGCTGTACAGCGTCTTAGGATTTATCATGGCTCGGTAACTAGCAAGGCCCACGCTAGCCACAGCAGTGCCCAGAACAAGTGATCCCCCAAATAACTGGAGTGGCTTGGAATGGGATATTCACTTGTGAATAATACCTCTTCCTAACTAACAATATTACATGGACTTTTCCAGCCCGCATCCTTGCATGTGCTATCTGCAATTAATTTGTCAGGTTTTACAAGTATGCATATTTCTATTTCTGCCTACATGACTTTGTCCTGATCCTTACTACCCAATTAAACTGCTATGATACCTCATCACCTCATCTGGCCTGATAACATGCAAAACATGGGGACAGATAGATACTTCATTTAGTATCACTTACTCCCAATTCACCTTGCTGTCTCTTTCTCTTCTCAGAACTAACAGCATATTGGAGGCAATGTAGATTGTACTGATCACTACGCGGGGCTGAGCAGGCTTCAGCCTCCCCAGAAAAGAAAATAAAACACCTTCTCTATAATCGTTTACTGTACTTGTATTTATCTTTACCTCATGTTTCTTTCCTTTTCCTGTTTCTATCTGGCTTTCTTCTTATCCTACACTTCCCATATTGACCCTTCAAGCAGGTATTAAAAGTTGGCCAAGTTTTACTCTAGAAAAGTAATAAATTTTAGAAAAAATATCACAATTTACATGCTATCAAGAACATTGCGATAACTAACGACTAATCTGATTTTTTTTTTTAATCTAAGAATTTTATTTTTGTCCGTATTGAACTGAGAATGGAAGATAGGAAACTTAAAAGGGTCCACCTTTTCAATACAAGTAAATGTTATAGTTTATTTACAACATATATTTACAGTTGGAACTAGTTTCGACGCTGTTTGGCGTCATCTTCAGCCAAAATGTGGGAAATAGGCATAGCATGTAGACATTTATATTAAAAGAGAGAATATGAAGACGTGAAGTACAATGTCAGTTTCAAAATGGTCATGAAGGGCGAGTCAAAATTGTATAAACATGAGATAACATAAACACATAAACAAAAAACATATATACATATAAACTGTAACAAAACCATGCGGAAGTACGAGATGATTGGCATTGGAGATTCAAATTATTTCAGACACTCTTCCATTGAATGTTGCCTGCCGCGGGTGTAGTACAAAACATAGGTTAGATTTCAATAAACACAATCGTCTCAAAAATGCACATACCATTTTAAAAATATTTGGGTTGAGATGAAATTTGGTAGTTAGGGATTGATTATTCAAACTAGTTCCAAGTGTAAATATATGTTGTAAATAAACTATAACATTTACTTGTATTGAAAAGGTGGACCCTTTTAAGTTTCCTATCTTCCATTCTAGTCTGATTTTGTTCAAAATAAGTGGATACTCAGTTCATATCATGCAGATGTTATATCTACATATAAAAATGTGGCATGCAAAGTAAAAAAATGCCTAATTACCTTCTTAATGGAATAAAATTCAAATCAACAGGCGTCCATGATCACTCGGGTGAGCATTCACTTATATTACTATCATTATGTACATCACATGTAATTTCCTGCTGTGCATAATCATCATCATTAACACTTTCATTATCACATGGATTATGCTCATCCCTACTTTCACCTATTATGCATTCCAGAGCTGCATCAGATAAATACAGACCATGCAAGGACGCCACCATGTTGTTTACCATGATCAACGTTGATGAAACAAATTCTTTTTACACCAACACAATGCTGCATTACAGTAGAAGATGATACCCTGTACTGTGAGCCACGCTAAAAGTTCACATTGATAACCAACAGATGACACGCAGATGTACATCTAAAACATTGTTAGCCTGGTCTGTACAGGTATACGTCAAACCGCTCCTGGCTTATGTTTTGTAGGTCCGTACACGTCGACCCGGCTTGAGTGGTTAAGACTGGACATTTTTCAAGATGACCCCTCAATGAGCGTTGACGCTGCCTGCCTGAGGAAGCTAGGAAGCAGAAACTGGCTCATCAATGGCTGACAAGAAATAGAAGTAGAACAACAGGGATTGATAAGGAGAAAGCCTATCTATTCAAAGACGGCAGTATATGAAAATGTGGAGGTTGTATTTGTCCTTTTGTGTTTTCAGGTTTGCCCCTGTCTTCTCTTTCTATCACTCTTCCTTCCCATATTGACTTGTCATTTGTGTTTGTCCTATTGTGTGTTCCTTTTCATGTCCCTATTTTTTATGCTTGTTAACACGCGAGAGGTCGCGCCCGTTTTAGAACGCGAGGGGTCGCGCGAAGGCAAATTGCTCAGGCTTAATATTTTAATGAGCTGCTGTTTTCCTTTTGCAGTGAATGCTCTGATAAAAATATAAATATGTAACCTGTTTAACTGCCTTTCAACTAGTACTAACATAATTACCCAGTAAAAATATTTTCTCAATATAAAAAAAATAATGAATTTTTTTGTTGCAAAATCTGGTAAAATTACGCGAGTTTTTGAAGAGCATGGGAGGTCGCACGTGAGCAAATTGCCTCAACGTTTGCATTTTTACATTTCAATGAATAATTTGGTCAGAATTCAAGATAAAACTACAGCACCACACTTCACTGAAAGCCACCATAACGATCATGTACTTAAGAAACTTTCTTGGAAATGCAGTCATGTAAGAATGCACTACCCGAGGGTTTACATGAAGGCAATTTGCAGTGGCAGATGCGATAGTGAAAGGAAAACTTAAACTACTCCGGCATGCAGCAGGTTATTCACTGACGATAATCAATGTCAGGCAGGAGAGAGGGAGTGGAGGGATGAAACGAGTGCTCTAAGCCCTACAGGGGCTAGCAACGAAATTATTAACAAATATTAAAAAAGTGTGGCAAACTGCCGCGGGCACGACCTCTCGCGTGTTAATGAAGTATAAATTATTTGCAGGCTCAATCTTCTTCTTTATTTAGGCCTATTACATTGCTAAATTTACTGCATACATAGCAATCTGATGCTGGATTTTTTCTGTTCTGCAGGGATAAATGATCTCAACGTTTAATTCCTTAGAACAAAAATTATCATCTTCATTTTTTGTCATCTGAAAAGTGCTTCTTAAGTAGCAGATTAAAATGTTGATTTTATTAAGGTTTTGATTCATACATTCATGAAATAAAACACCTTTATGCTACTGTATACGAAGAAGAAAACTGGTAGAGCTGCTCTTAAAAATGTTTATGCAGGTACTGACTGAACCAGCAGACGGCATGCATGAGAGTAATATTCCATGGCAAAATTGAGCAGTAGTTTCAAGACTTAAATTAGTTGGTTTTCAGAACCTAACTCTGGTGGTTGACACTAAGCATGGAGCCTTTTGGGATGTACTTTACCCAGGTGAACATTCAGCAACAACGTGTTCTCGATCTGTTGGTTAACTCAACTGGGATATTACTTGGAGGAGGGTAGTAGAAAATGAAATGTGGAAATTTCACTGTTGAAAATCTCTACTGAGCATGAATATTCATTCACAGTACAATACAGCAATAGTAAGATGAATGTTGATACATACCACAAAATAAATGCCCACAGTTTGTCTCCACGGGCCACTGGTGTGTTTCAATACATATAGGGCACAAATCCCTATTATACCCTGGTGGTGGCTCGTGCACATCTGAAAAATGAAAATATTTGCAAAATTCATCATTATTTTCAAATATTTATATCACTCACTATATATATTTGAGGAATCTAAAAATTAGCAAACCTTGTGCTCCACCATCATGACTCTGTCGATAATATCTGAAAAATAAAGAAATAATAATTAGAAATTATCATCTTTTGACTGCTTTAGCAATGTTACCCTTATATAACTGTGGTTAAGTCTCAAAATTTGTCATATGGACAAATAAAAAATTACATTATACTGGACACGAAACCTTCAGCAAGGCTGTAATTTTGAATATACCTTATGAATTTTAATGCATGTCGCATTGATGTGGATATATATATAATATGTATATATATTGTAGTATTCTACCCAGAAATTTTTGTCAGCTGGATGGCAAGAATGAGCAGCCGGGCGGGGAATACTACGTAAAAAAAAAAAAAAGTGAATATGATAAAATTTGAATTTAGTCCCCTCAAGGCATTAATAATATTAATGCCAAAATTGAACTATTTTAGTGTTGTCACAAACAAGACATAACAGAGTATTTTGAACGACTAGTGTGGATGCCATACGGGATGGTGATGTCGGGCGGAATGGAGTGCTCGCATGTGATTCCACGCTTATACAGACACCGCTCGAGCACGACACTACGTGATAATCAAGCTAAACGTCGAAACTTAAATGAAATTGAGGCAATTATGCTGACAACAACGAAGATTTATAATATAAATAAACATTTTTACAGTGTTTACATTTTTTCATTTGGAACACCTAATGACTCAAATATGTATTAGTATTACGTAACCAGCACATATCTAGGTTATGTTAGCCGGGCGGTCTGTAAAAACAGCAGGGTCCTAGATAGAACACTGTATATAATATGTATATATATCCCGTGTGTTCAATTAGATATGTTTATATCCAACTGTAAAACAAGCAACACGTATGAATTCCAAGTTTTGACATGCAAACTTTCCTTACTACCCACTAAGCTAGAGTAAAATAATTCAGGCACGTGGGTGGCTTCTGTATAGGGCCATCAAGGTCTGACCCTACCATACATCAATCAAATCAGTACTTACTCCCATGCCTGTAGAGCATACAGAATTAATAATGTTATTTATATTTACATCCCACTAACTACAATTACGGTTTTTGGAGACACTGTGGTGCCAGAAATTACTCCTGCCAGTAAATCTACCAACACGAGGCTAATGTATTTGAGCACGTTGAAATACTACCGGACCGAGCCAGGATCAAACCTGCCAAGTTGGGGTCAGAAGACCAGCACAACTGTTTGAGCCACTCAGCCTGGCACATACAGAATTCGATACAACACAACATATAACTACAGTGGAACCCCGATTCTCCGTTTTTGGAGGGACCACGGAAAAAAACGTACAACATGGGAAAACGGAGAATCCAAGAACGAATGATCCATCAACAATTTGGTTAAACATCACAAAAATTAAATATGTATATTTATAATCTTACAAACACCCCTAAATGAAACAAAACTACAGCCCCAATGGGCCTTCCGCCTACCAAGCGACTGCTGCTCGGTCCAAAGGCCTGCAGATTACGAGGTGACGCATGGTCAGTGTGACGAATCCTCTCGGCAGTTATTCCTGGCTCTCTAGACCGGCGTCGCCGTCTCACCATTAAATAGCTCCACTGCTATGTAATATTGTTCAAAGTAAGTTAATGATTGGCTGAGGCCGAGGTTTATGATATATAATATATCAAAAACCAGATACTTCTCACAATAGTCCTTGTATTTTGCTAGGCCAAATTATAGACATTTTTAATCACCTCCAATAATTTTGGACGCACAAGATAATATTGTGTTTTTTAGACATATTATTTTCTACAGAATAATTGGTCTTTGTCACTTAGCCACATTTTAATGTACATATAATGACTTCAGATTTGTTGTTGGTATAGTATGCTAAGCATACATTTTACACTGCACTAATAGTATTATATTTTTTTTATTTTTCTAATATACCTTGCAATCAATATCTCAATGGCTGATGATGGCACGATGGATGCCGAAACCGGTCCCATAAAGTATACCATGATATTTTAAATAAACATGTGATGTTTAATTGAATTATTATGTTAATGTATTGAATAGGTGGAAACCTTTAACTCTATAAGCATTGTAATACTCAATGATGTCCCTTCCGCCGTCACTCCTCTCCTGTAATAACACTGCTCCTAAGCTGGAGTCGCTGACGCCCGTCTGCAGGCACATCTTCCGTCGAGGGTCGGGATAGGCTAGACCGGGAGCGTTGCATATTGCAGCCTTAATGCCTTGGAATGCTGCCTCTTCCTTGCTGGTCCATCAGAACAGGCAGTTGTTATGGAGTACATCAGTGATTGGTATTGCCTTCTTTTCAAAGTGTGGCACAAAGCTGCTATGCCATCCACACAAGCCAAAGAACTGACGTACTTGTCGCTTGGTCTGCGCGCGTTCAGCTTCTTCGATAGCTCGATTCTTCTCCGGTTGCCTTTCTAAGCCTTCAGATGTTAGGACATGGCCAAGATATTCTACGGGGGACTGGGCGAAGTGGTACTTCTCCAGCTGGCAAGTCAGTCCATGAATCTTCATTCGTTCCAGTACTTTCCTCAGATGTACAAGTTATTCTTGAAAATTCTTGCTGTCAATTAAAAATCGTCGAGATACACTTGGCAAAAATCTCCCCAACATATCCTGATAATACCTTATCCATCAGTTGCATGAAGGTGGCAGGAGCATTCTTCAATCCTAAGGGCATTACTGCAAAGTGGTACAATCCTCCCGCTGTCATGAAGACGGTCAGTGGTCTAGAACTTTCTTCGACCTTCACTTGCCAGTATCCAGAGTCGAGTCCAGTGTGCTGAAAATCCTAGATCCATTTACTTGTTTCAGCAAGTCTCTCAGGTCAGGCATGGGGTAGGCATCACTAACGGTCTTCTCATTCAAACTGCAGAAGTCCACACACAGTCGATACTCCCCATTCTTCTTCTTTGGTAGGATGATAGGTGAAACCCAACAGGATATAGAGGGTTCAATGAGACCTTGTCCTTCCATCTCTTGAATCTTCTTGATGACGAAGTTGCGCTTATCCGGGTTGATTGGATATGGACGTTGCTTGATGGGTGAAGGAGCGCTGCATTCAATGGTGTGTGTAACAGTGATAGTCCGACCTATTTTACTGATGATGACTTCACTCAGTTGAAGATGTGTTAACTGTATATCTCCCAGGTCTACGTCGACTTCCGTATCCTTGCAAGTCTGAAGATTTCCATCGTGCCAGACGACCCCCAGACATCTGTCTTTTCCCGAAAAGACTTTATGAGCTGCACAGTCTAGGATCACCTTTTATTCCACCAGAAAGTCATGACCTAATATGATATCCGGTATCAGGTTCTGAATCACTGCAACGTCAATTACAATAGGCATGTTCATGCATTTAGCGGTTAGGTTAGTCTATCCTTGAATGGAATAGGTTACCCTGATCCCCGCTCCCACTACCCCTCCGAGATGGTGAGACTTCACAGGCGGTAGTAATCTGGCGACAGTCCTGTTGACAAATGAATGGCTTGCTTGGCTGTCGAGTATGGCTGAAAAATTCTCGTTGCCAATCCTTAAGATGATAGCTGGGTGGGGTTGGCCTATTCTACTCACTATCTGACCAATCCCTCTCCTACTTGACCACGGTTCTTTGTCTGTCGCGTCTTGAGGCGCATTCCCGTTCCCATCCCCCCCCTCAATCCAGAATGGGCCGGACCTAATTTTCCGACGTCAAGGCTGGTCACTTGTTCTTCAGGTATCCCGCTCTTCCACACTGATAACACTTCCTAACTGTGCTCGTCTCTTCCACAGCTTTGCTCTTGTGTTCCTCCTCCAGCTGGGCGGTAATTCTGCGTAGATCATCAAAGGATCTCGGTTGTGATGCTTTCACTAAGGGTCAAATCTTATCGTGGAGTAGCTCTGTGATGTCTGGTAAGATATCGTTTTCGCTTCCTTCCGGGAGCATATGCTTTAAGAGTTGGTACTTCTGTAGGACGAAGGCACTAGCTCTCATGCCAGTGGGTTGAGCCTCAGTCAGTAGCTTCCTTTTCACAGAGCTCCTCAGCCCTTCGGAATTAAACCTAGCGAGGTATTCCTTCTTGAAGTCCGTCCAGTTTAAATTTAAACCCTTCAAGTTATTCCACCAAGTAGCGGCTTGCCCCTTTAATCGCGGTGTGATGAGTTGCACGAAGATGTCCTCTGACAGATTAGTCCTTCCTAACAGACTGATCAATCCCTCGATGAAACTAGTCGGGTTCTCTTCCAGTCACCCGTGGAATTCCGGAAGGCTCTCTATAATCGCTTTCGGGTCTAGGGGTGTTGTATTGCCGGTTAGGTTTGAGGGGGTTAGAGGTGTGGTGATATATCCTGTTTGAGTTAATCTATCTTCTACTTTGTGAAGGATGTTTTCCCTTATATTCTGCATATCTCCCTTGATGGTTGAAAACCGGTTTTCTAACCTTCCTCCAACAGCAGAAATACGATTCCCAAAATTTCCCTCGACGGCAGAGATACAGCATACAAAACCTCCCTCAACGGTAGAAATCCTCCCCTCAACCTGTTGCTTTATGCCGGAAACCTGGATTTCCACCTCCTCCTTGAGGTCTGAGACATCCCCTTCCAGATGGCTTACCCTATTATCGATCTGTTCAACCTGTCCCAGTTTTGACCTGAGGTCTGATATCTGCTACGTTAATCGATTCGTGAAGTAGCTAATTTGAGATGAAATTTTGTCATCTACGGTTGAAATTTTTTATTCTAGGCCCTGTTCAACTTTGTAAACCTGCGTGTACCCTTGTGATATTTGTCCGGTTAAACCTGAGTTAGCTTGAGAAATATTGACCTTTACTTTCAAAATTTGGCCTGCAATCTGTTCTGTTAGGGCGGAATTGATGTCTGAAATTTTGTCTGAAAGTCTGTCATTTACTTTCAAAATTTGATCTGCAATCTGTCCTGTTAGGCCAGAATTGACATCTGAAATTATGTTATTTACTTTCGAAATTTGATCTGCAATCTGTCCAGTTAGGCCGGAATTGACGTCTGAATTTTTGTCATTTACTTTCGAAATATGATCTGCAATCTGTCCTATTAGGCCGAAAATGACATCTGAAATTTTGTCATTTAGCGCCTGCATCATGGTCATTAAGTTAGAACACATTTTGCTCATATTTACCTCATTTTCCGAAGTTTCGCCTGGATCTTCGTCGACTTCGATGAAAAACTTTTCGGGATCTTCACCTTTTTCAGCGAGATCTTCCCATAATCGTGTCTGCAGCGATTTCTTCTTGCCGTTCGTCAGGAAATTTATCTTGGTGAGTTTGTCTTTGAGGTCTTTCACCGACACATTCCCTAGTATCACTTTCATTTTGATCATTTCGCACTTGCACTCGTATTTACTCACAAATTTTTACGTCCTTGTCACGGTCGCCAGTTAATTTATCCACAAAGACGGACACAAAATGCTGTTTATTTCACCTGAACTTCACATGAACATAACCTTAATCACTGCTGTCACAAACAAAATATACACGTCAACAACCTGCCATATTTAACAAATGCCTACCACTAAGCACACGCCACATGGAAATTGCAACCTTAAAACACAGTTGAAACAACTGACTGGTGACAACATGTCAGTTCAACACAACACGAGGTCACAAGTATACTCCTGTTAAACCAAAACTCCAGCTAAGTAATAACTCGTCTCTATAATCAAAAGACCACCTCTTTACATATGTGCCTGGCCAAGCTTCTAGAAAGATACATTTTCTCGTAAATTCTAGAGTGCTTAAGGCCCAGATATAATGTACGGAATAATCTACCGAGTTCTCATCTACCCAGTACCATTCTGGATGTTACGGTGTGTTTCACAATTCTGTAGTGGATTACAAGCATTAATACAGGTAATAATAAATTATATAACATTAACTACAGGTTCTCACCTTAACTAAACTCATATAAATACCTATATACAGCAAACGCTTAATGACATAACCTCACAAATAATGTGATTGTAAACTAATAATGATACTAATAAGTGGATGTACATCATAAGTCAAAATTATAATCATAATCGTAAAATAACAATAATAATTCGAGTTCGATACTTGCATTATTTACCCATGGTTGAGAGAATATTATTTTCAAGTTTATATCAGTTTATCACACTTGCGTCAAACCAAGTAATGATTTTGAGTTCCTGTAGCTCGCCACTCACTTCCCTTTTTGCACGTCACAGTTATTGACTTCCGTTGTTTTATATGAGCATCACACTCTTTATTCAGACACTAACCTCTGGCTATATTATTAGCACTTCCTATTATTTCCATTTGCGCCTTCCAACACTACACTTGCTTTACTCATGGCAATTAATCATTTGCAGAACATATCGGCATCTCACTACGTTCGCACAATCAACGGAAGCTACCCGCCCTTTAAATGTTATATACATGAGCCGCCATTGACTCTAATATTATGTATTCCCTTAATATGTGAATATGTTAATATGGGAACTACCAGCATCTACACTCACACACACAATCCTTCCTTCATCCCGTATGACTGGGTTTTATATTCACATGGAATTGTCTGATATAACACAGACTTAAGTTGAGCACAATAATTTACAGTGAATAGCGCAAAATACTTTCAATCACACTGAATTACAATAACTGAGCCCACTGGCTCACACTGACCGATGAAGTTTCACAACTAACACGTAACAACTGCGGTACACTGTATTAGAATGGAATACTATGAACGAGCTAGGGTTTCTTGTATAGTGAAACCAGCTTGTCGCCTAGAGTGGTGGTAAGTCACGCACACTTACAAAATTAGGTCCGTTAATAATGACTTCTCAGAATCATGTGAGTAGTCAAATTGTAGCCCAAAAATTCTACTTTCCACTGATTGAGTTTCATTCAAATCGCATCGTTGGATCACTCGTAATCTTCTAAGCGTTCTCTTAAAAATTTAAACGTGAGGAACTTCATCTTATTTGCCCGCACTGAACTGAGATCACAATTGAAATAAAAATCTCTAAGGTTCCACCTTGTTCAATACACCATCATCAGCTGCATAATAAGTAGAAAAACTTGGAGATATAACATTTTAAAACAATATATTGGTATAATTAACTCCTTAATATCTATCTAATGGTAAGTTTAAAACTCTAATTTACAAGCAAGATAACCCTTGTGAGTCAAAATTGTAAAATCTCATCTCTGAGTGATGAGCAGTCTTCAATATACTGTGATGGCTATTATTCTATACACTCGTAAAAATCAAGTTCAACTGCATTCATAAAATCGTGAAATATGAGCTGAATCATAGTGTACCTGTGCAATGAACATTTTAACATTTTAGGACTTGATTCAGCTTAAATTTCACTGATGCAGCTGATGATGGTGTTTAAATGAGCGCCAAAACTAGTTCTGCAATGAAATATATGTTGTAAAAACTATCTAACAACAGTGTATTTGTATTGAACAAGGTGGAACCTTAAAGATTTTTATTTCAATTGCTCTTAAAAATTTGCATATCAGCTATTACCTCCTGGGGACTCACTCATTTCTTTCAAGCGGCGCGACCCTAACATCTGTCTAACGTGCGTCATTACCGGTACTCTCGTTATGTAGTACATTTTCTGACATCGTTACTTTGTATAAAATATGCCGATTCAAATGAGTCCTTACTCATAAGTTTCCATAGCATGTATCAAAACTTTTATTATTATAATAACTATTATTATTATCAAGTGAATACGATGAGTTGGTACCAGTGGATATACAGGGAAATCGCTGAAAATATCCAGCTCTTGTGTTAAAACACTGTAATAGACTCCACCTTCTGACCCAAATGCTCTCCTGCACTTGGCGTGGCTCTTCTCATCTCTGTCTCCAAATAGAGAGCGTAATTCCAAGGTCTCGCTGCACATAGCTCTCTTTCCCTCTGTGTGCGTAACTAGATCCTCGTCCTCCTAGCTGGCGCAGCGCTACTCGTATCCTGGTCTGGGCGAAAAATATTCGTTACGACCAAACATGTCGCAGAAAACAGCATATATTATCTGTTGGACCTCATGACATGCCTATGGGCATGGTGGTGAACGGTTACAATACGTCACATTTTAGTTGGACGCAATCGTCATTGAATTTTTAAACTTAATATATTCAATATCCTTGTTACAATTTTAAGGTCTGTACATTTATTTTTTGACTGAAGATGTCCTGATATAGGATGAAACACGTATCGAATTTTAAAGGCTGGTTTGATCCTCCATAGCTCCGTTAACAGCTGTCATAAATAGCCTAGGCATCACTGAAGAGGTGTACTAAGGAAATGAGGAGTGGGGTAATTTCCTGTTGCTTTCCTCATCGAGCCAGAAGTTGCTATTGTATATCAGTCTGCCAAGCCCACTGAAACGCATGCACCAACCGACCCTATGAGTGGCAGCATAAGGAATGGTAATACTAGCATCGCTCATACCTCGGTCACCTGTTTAGTTGTTCACTGTATTTGACTATGTGAATTACTGAACTTTCTCTCGAGTAGAACCAAGGAACAGTCATCGTGTGTTGTGGGGTGTCAGCAGCCCTGTGCTCAAACCTAGCTGTCTGCACACAGCTGCAATGTGGGGTGACTGGTCCGAGAATTTAAAGTAAGGCAAGCCTTGTCAATCAACGAGCCGGACTCTCTACTGTGTGAAGGAGACAAAACCTTGTAAAAACGAAGCAATTAGTGAATGTGGTCATTCATGGTTGAGAGAGAGAGTGTATTCACACGTGCGCGCGCGTAGCACTCTTCAAGATGATAAAGGAAATAAAAAGAAGAGCAGAAGACAATCATGAAGAGGATGGAAGAAGGCTGGAAGAAAGCAGAAGACAGACTGAGAATTATCGAAAAGGGCCACCATGAGATAAGCACATATTGTTGCTGCTGGGACAAAACCTCCTACGTGAAATATTTTAGCTTAGAACTTTGGCCGGTAATGTTCTGTCATCTAAGGTGCAATATTGTGTGAATGTGGACAAGGCATTCTTGCTCTTCATAATGAATGTGCTGTGGGTCAGTATATCTCCAAAAATATTAAAATAAGAGGTTTTGTCCCGGCAAACGACGATATTTTACAACCTGCTTTACATCACAACGACACAGATAGGTCTTATGGTGACGATGGGATAGGAAAGGGCTAGCAGTGGGAAGGAAGCAGCCGTGGCTTTAATTAAGGTACAGCCCCAGCATTTGCCTGGTGTAAAACTGGGAAGCCAAAAAAAATTATCTCCAGGGCTTCTGACGGTGGGGTTCAAACCCACTATCTCCCGAATGCAACCTCACAGCTGTGCGCCCCTAACCGCCGAGCCAAAAACCACATATTGCAAGCAGAAATAACCAAAGTGAAAGACGAACTCGAAAAAAAGCTTAATGCGGTTCAATGGAACATTGACGAGAAAATTCATGAAAAGATAGGGACAGTTAATGAAAAAATAGCTATGGTTGATCAAAAATTCAACGCTATTTCCGAGATCCTGCACAGAGAAATTGCCCGGCTAAGCAATAACGTACAAGACAGGACCTATGAGGAGGGGCTATCGTCTGCGGTACTGAGTTCGACCAAGGTTATGCCAACAATGTTCGACGGGAAGGCACCATGGAGTATGTACCCGCAACAGTTAAAGGCAGCCTGTTGCGCTAACCACTGGAGTGCAGAGGACAATGCTCCAACTCTCATCATGGCTCTGATGAGGGATGCCCTCAATGTCCTACAGGCATTACCGGAAGACGCTCAGAGCAATTACACCGCACTACCAGCCCACATGGACGCCTGATATGGTGATAGCCATCTCCAACAGTCCAATCAAGACACAGCTTCAGACCAGACCTTGGAGGAGTACGGAGACTCTCCACGAGTTCGAGACAGATGTTGCCCGTCTGGCCTACCAATCAGCACCAGAAGAGTTCCTCGAACAGCTGAGTAGGTAGACCTTCATAGATCGTCTATGTGACCCGGATAGCCAACTGGCATTTTGCCTCGCCCGCCAAGAAGACCATAGGAGACACTCTCAGCCACGCGTTTGTGTTGAAGCAGACTTCATCAAGACTACAGACTAGGCTACACTACCTGGAAGTAGTCCCTGATCAACTTCTTGAAGCCGCCGGAAGGTTGTACGAAACCAAGCGGAACCCACCAAAGCAAAGTGACAATGCTAGAGTCAGCGGATGCCCCAAAGATATGCCCCTGCTGGATTTGTAGTAACAAGGGCACATTAGCCAGAATTGCAAAGATGGGAGCCTCCAACTATCGACATGACGGCCAAGAAACACAATGGTCAGGGAAATGACTATTAGCCAAGCTTAGGGGCGAAGGTTAGCTCAGGATAATTGTTAAGTCCTAGCAGCACACATCCGCATAACAAGAGTACGATCCAATGGTAGCAGCCTGATGGCTGAGAGAGTCATCAGCGGAATAGCACGGAGCATGCTGGCTGACACTAAAGCAACATTGACCATTTCCAGCTGATGGTTGTGTAGCGGCAGAGAATTTGGCCCCCGCCAGTAAACCTCAGCCCGGCGAATGCCACAGGAGATGCCCGCCCATGGCGAGACAGTGGTGGATTTCTCTCTAGGGCGGAGCACAGTGAAGCAATGGATTCTTGTGGCACACATCGTGGACAAGATAAACATCGGACTCTACTTTTTGAACGATCATAAAATCAGTTGCTTTACATCGCACCGACACAGATAGGCCTTATAGCGACAAAGGGATAGGAAAGGGTTAGGTTTGGGAAGGAAGCGTCCATGAGCTTAATTAAGGTACAGCACCAGCATTTGCCTCGTGTGAAAATGGGAAACCACGGAAAACCATCTTCAGAGCTGCCGATAGTAGGATTCGAACCCACTATCTCCCGAGTGCAAGCTCACAGCTGCGCTTAAATGAAACTTTTATTTAGCTAACATTATGAATTTGTTGCAATGTCATCCTTCATTAGGCTTTAAATAATTGAAGTACAGAAAGAATGCAATTTTAGAAAATAATCTTAGTAACCTTATTATCCAGCTTCCATAAAGTGAAAGAATGTAAACTGTTTCTTGCTAGCGTTTTCGTAGCACGCAACAGTTATGGTAACTATTGTTACAAAATAATAAAAACCACCTCATCAAATACACAAAATAGCCATCCGCGCACAGAAGTCCATGGGAAATAGTATTTCCAATCGCGCACATCTTATAATACCTATGTACAGCCACAAATGTCGCAATCACCCGACCTCTTTGTAAACTTTTTTTACCTTTGACCGTGCATGTCCATGAATACTTAAAGATTTAATATTTATATTGTCACTATTCCTCAATATTTCCCCGATATTTCAATATCCTTAAAACTATCCATATGCAACTTGTAAAGTTTTAATCATTAAAACATTAAGACTAAATCTTAAAAATAAGGTTATGTTACAAAGAAATGCTCTCACCTGGTGTACATACTAACAGCGAAAATGACTGCAGATATGACGATCACCAGCATTGTTGTAATAACTAGTAGCACTTCATTGCCAATACCATTTACCCAAGCTCTTGGGAGGCGATCCATTGTTTCGCTGATTTTTAACAACAATAACAATACACCTCGTCCACGGCAGTGTGTTATCAAAATGCACCCACTTCTCAAATTCGGCGGATGAAATGATCAATCCAGTGTTGCCAATACTGAAAATATAGATGGACAAAAACAAATAGAACAGTTATTTTCTAACTGTTCCAAACACGGAGCTCTTCGTAAAATGAACAGTACGCCACAACATCCTGATCTGAAATAACAGAATACTGCATTGCCTGCACACCGAGGGATTGGTCTAACAATATCCTGTTCCGAAATAGCAGTGTTCCGTACACAGACATTCAGACATATGGTTCCGTATCGCCTACACTTCAGCGGAACTGGTCTACAATTCACCAACATGCAAGGGCGCAAAGCGTATAACCGTAGTCTTTCTCCGCAGATAATACTGAAGGTAGTGATTTATAGTTATTTTCTCACTGTTGGATTCGATTCAGTGTCTCACTATACAGCTTAATGTCCCTACTCGCCGATACAGTTACCGTTCCTCTGACATATTAGAGATGGGCGAAATTGTTCTTTTTTTTCTGGAACTGTTCCAAAATAACAGTCAAAGGTTCAGTCAGCGGGGAATTAGGAGATATCAAAGAACTTCATAAATGCTCATTTTGAAATTTGTTTCCTCACTGCTAGTTTCATGCTTTAATTACAATGTCTCAAGGAAACGCCAAAACATGGTTTTATCACAACATATTGGGTATTAATGAAATCTGAAAAAGAAACACCTTAATCAATTAATCAATACTGATCTGCATTTAGGGCAGTCGCTCAGGTGGCAGATTGTTGGAATGTTGTGGTTTTCTCATTTTAAAAAATGTCGTGTATCATATCTTCATATATCTTAAGGACAACAACATTGAGGTTATGTGTTGGTAACACATATAATTTTAGTCGAGTAGTTTATCTTCGTTTGTTTTGTTCTCTGGACGTTTAAATTGCTTCGTGTTTGTCAACGAGCTAGAATAACATAGAGGGGCTCTATACCTGACATCAGCGCTCCCTGCTTGAAACAAGTTGATAAGGGGCACCCATGTTAACGGTTGTCAAAACAGAGCGAATTGGCGCGAGAACATATGTTGAGGTGACAGGGAGTAGTATGATTGGATGGTTCGGGCGCCGCCTTCGCCTCAGGGCTCCCAGGGGCCCCTCCGCCTCCGCCTCACGGGGGGCCCTCCCAGAGGCCTCCTCCGCCTCCCGCGGGAAATTTGAATTTGTAAACAAAGCCACGTGCTTTTTGACAGCTGTCATCGACAACAACGCATCACTAACCTCACTGCTGCCATCTTGACGGGCCTAAACCTCAGTGGTACCAACTTAACCTAACTAGCGCGAGATTTGAATTGGTAAACAAATCCACGTGTTTTTGACAGCCACGTGCTTTTTGACAGACAACAACGCATCGCTAACCTCAGTACTGCCATCTTGACGGGCCTAAACCTCAGTAGTACCAACTTAACCTAACTAGCGCGAGATTTGAATAGGTAAAGAACCGTGCTTTTTGACAGCTGTCATCCGCCATCTTTAAACCACAGAGCACTGTGCTGCCCTCTTTATCGCAGTAGCTGCAAATTCGTCACCTGTCATACGCAGTGCTGCCATCTCAACGGGCCTAAACCTTAGTGCTACCAACTTAACCTCACTAGCGCGAGATATGAACCGGTAAATAAATCCACGTGCTTTTTTGACAGCTGTCATCCGCCATCTTTAATCTATAGAGCACAGTGCTGCCCTCTTTAGCTACTTACCTTTGAAATGTGATGGCGGATAATTTGAAAAATGCTTTTTGACAGCAGCCATCTTTAATCTAGAGAGCACCGTGCTGCCCTCTTTAGCTAGATACCTTTGAAATGTGGTGGCAGGCAATTCCACATGACAGCAGCCATCTTTAATCAAGAGAGCACCGTGCTGCCCTCTATGTGGTGGCGGCAATTTGAAAAATTCTACATGCTCTTGTTTGGAAACAAACTCACGCGCATTTTTGACAGCCGTCATCCGCCATCTTTAATCAACAGAGCACAGTGCTGCCCTCTTTAGCTAGATACCTTTTGAAATGTGGTGGCGGCAAATTCCACGTGCTCTTGTTTGGCCACATGCTTTTTTTGACAGCTGTCATCCGCCATCTTCAATCGACAAAGCACCGTGCTGCTATCATGCGGGCAATTTCGTCAGCTGTCATCCGCCATCTTTAAACCACAGAACACCGTGCTGCCCTCTTGCGTCAGCTGACATCCGCCATCTTTAAACTACAGAGCACCGTGCCGCATTCTTGCGAGCAATTTCGTCAGCTGTCATCCACCATCATTAAACTACAGAGCAACGTACCGCACTCTTGCGGGCAATTCCGTCAGCTGTCATCCACCATCTTTAATCAAGAGAGCGCAGTGCCGCACTCTATGTGGTGGTGACAAATTCCACATTCGCCATCTTTAATCTACAGAGCGTCGCGCTGCACTCTGTGGTGGCGGATAATTTGAAAAGCTGCCAAGAGAGCATCGTGTTGGTATCTTTATTCTTTGACATGTGGTGGCGGCAAATTCCACATCCGCCATCTGAGAGCACCGTGCTGCACTCTTGATCGTAGTAGCGGACAATTTAAAAAGAACATGTCAAGGAATACCTTTGTTCTAGGAGAAGAAAAGACTACAGTTCTGAACGGCTTGCGTAAGATTGCGATTGTGTTAACCTCCTTTTCCCTGCTCTGTTAAGGCATAGCTTTATCGAATACTTGAAGATTATATTACAAAAGAAGTGATTAAGAATATAATCGATACAACATATGATCAGAACATTGAATGATGTGTTTGGAGTGCACCTTCGTTCTAAGAGAATCGAACCCGAGACTGCCGGGTGAGAGGCAGGCACACTAAACCAAACCGTAGGAGCCGGCAATTCTCTTTCTATATAATAATTTCGTGTGGCTATTTCTACCCAAGTGCAGTCTAAAAATAAATCCTAGTCTTGTTACATCAGGAAGGGTAACTGGCTAAATCCTGGTCTTTCAGCGTCAGGAAGGGCAATCGGCTGTACAACAGACTCTTGTGATTTAAATTCTTGCGTCAGGAGGGGGCACTCGGCTGTAAAACATATTTTTAATCCCAAGAGAATCGAACCCGAGACTGCCGGGTGAGAGGCAAGCACACTAAACCAAACCGTAGGAGCCGGCAATTCTCTTTCTATATAATAATTTCGTGTAGCTATTTCTAGCCAAGTGCAGTCTAAAAATAAATCCTAGTCTTGTTACATCAGGAAGGGTAACTGGCTAAATCCTGGTCTTTCAGCGTCAGGAAGAGCAACCGGCCGTACCGTAAAACAATAGTGTATGATGTAAGAGGCTAGATACTGCATTTTAAAATTCTAAGAAGAGCATCTAGCTGTAAAACCCCGATTCTCGTGTTAAAAAGAGCATCTAGTTGTAAAACAGATTCTTAATCCCAGTTCTTTGACGTCAGGAAGGGCGACCGACCGTAAAACAATAGTGTATGATGTAAGAGGCTAGATACTGCTTTTTAAAATCCTAGAAGGGCATCCAGTTGTAAAACAGATTCTTGTGATTTAAAATCTCACGTCAGGAAGGGCAACCGACCGTACCGTAACACAGTAGTGTATGATGTAAGAGGCTAGATACAGCTATTTAAAATCCTAGAAGGGCATCCAGTTGTAAAACAGATTCTTGTGTCAGGAAGGGCAACCGGCCGTACCGTAAAACAATAGTGTATGATGTAAGAGGCTAGATACTGCTTTTTAAAATCTAAGAAGAGCATCTAGCTGTAAAACCCCGATTCTCGTGTTAGAAAGGGCAACTAGTTGTAAAACAGATTCTTAATCCCAGTTCTTTGACGTTAGGAAGGGCAACCGGTCGAAAACATAGTGTATGATGTAAGAGGCTAGATACTGCTAGTTTTGTGTCAGGAAGGGCAACCAGTTGTAAAACAGATTCTTGTGTCAGGAAGGGCAACCGGCCATACCGTAAAACAATAGTGTATGATGTAAGAGGCTAGATACTGCTTTTTAAAATCCTAGAAGGGCATCCAGTTGTAAAATAGATTTTTGTGATTTAAAATCTCGCGTCAGGAAGGGCAACCGGCCGTAAAACAGATTCTTGCTGTTTAAACTCTTGCGTCAGGAGGAGGCACTCGGTTGTAAAATATATTTTTAATCCCGACCCTGCTACGTTAGGAACCACATCTAGCTGTAAAAACAGGAGCTCCAAACATTTACAGTGTAAAGCTTTAGGAATAGGCTATGGGTTACATTTTTTGTTCTACCGCATAGAACACTATCTTTGAAGTTGTATCGGCGCAGTCAGTCAGAGCGAAGTGCGGAATGCATGCGTTGACTGAAATTGTACACTCGGCTTCCGGCTGTAGTAACCTTGAACGAGGACACTGCGTGCTGATAAGCCACTTGTAACTCGCGGAACGTTTTCTTAACCGTGTAGCATTTAGCTGGTGTAAGTTCCTAACATAATGATTGTACGGAGAGGTAAAACCCAGTACCAGCACATAGCCCACTCCTATAGAAAGAGCCTGCACGGCGCCGGCATATAGGCTACTCCTGTTGAAGGAGCCTGTACAAGGTTTAACACCCCCCCATCAACAGCCCTTACTTAATGCTGGCTTTTTGCACACCCTCGAAACTGCCTAAGAATGTAATATACTACCGTAGGGAGAGGGTAAAACCCGGCGCCGGCACATAGCCTACTCCTACCGAAGAAGCCTGCACAAGGCGTAACGCCTCCATCCGTCAGATGAATCACCATCAACATCTTGTACTCACAATCAGTTTCGGGGAAGCCTGCACAAGGTTTAACGTCCCCATCAACAGCCCTTGCTTAATGCTGGCTTTTTGCACACCCTCGAAACTACCTAAGAATGTAATATACTACAGTAGGGAGAGGGTAAAACCCGGTGCCGGTACATAGCCTACTCCTGCCGAAAGAGCCTGCATACAGCTTATCACCTCCATCCGACAGATGAATCACCATAAACATCTTATACTCACAATCACTTTCGAAGGAGCCTGTACAAGGTTTAACGTCCCCATCAACAGCCCTTACTTAATTCTGGCTTTTTGCACGCCCTCGAAACTACCTAAGAATGTAATATACAATAGTAGGGAGAGGGTAAAACTCGGTGCCGGCACATAGCCTACTCCTACCGAAGAAGCCTGCACACAGCTTATCGCCTACATCCGACAGATGAATCACCATCAACATCTTGTACTCACAATCATTTTCGAAGGAGCCTGTACAAGGTTTAACGTCCCCATCAACAGCCCTTCTTAATGCTGGCTTTTTGCACGCCCTCGAAACTACCTGAGAATGTAATATGCAACAGTAGGATCGCCTCCATCCGACGAATGAATCACCCTCAACACTCTTGTACCCGCAATCATTCTCGCTACTTCGGGAGACAGCGGGTTCGAACTCCTAGCAAATGCTAGGCGAGGGACCTGCGCGATCGTCATAACGTGTAATTACATGATCTAGCTAAATGTAGTTTTAGCTCAATACCTTTAAGTGCCTACAGGTAAGGAATACCGCGGATGTAGCTTAGTGCCCTCCCGTTTAAGTCCAGAGGTCGAGGATCGCGCGCTAACTTTCCAAGGCTCGATCCGCTGCAGAACTCTTAAATTCTGACACCTCGGCATCAACAGCAGGTTGGATCCCGGCTTAAATACGTAAGCCTGCAGAAATCAGCGTAAGACCCTCAGGAGAGCTCTTGTTGCATAAACATTTCGTTCTAACTGTACTGCAAACGTCTGCAATTCTTGATATCCGCTTGGTAACAAGGAGCATATTTACTCGCTGCAGTCTGCGCGAAGCGCTCACAGTTCTTTGTATGTGTTTATTACGTGCACATCTCCCGTCTAAGTACTGTCCGCTGTGAATATTATTCTTCAGCCTTCAGCTTAAGGTAAGCCTGAACTGTTAGTTACTGTTTGCAAAGCAACTTCTACGCAAGGTAATAAACATCTACATTCATATATGTTTGTTCTTTTCTTTTTAGGTACAACTAGAATATTATCATTTGAGTTACAGGCTTGAAAGTACGCATTTTATTCATCCGAGTAACAGTCTGCAGCACGTGCATTTTTAAGGTATGTTTTCGAACTTTGAGTTGTAAAGATAGCTAGGCTAGTTGATGTACCCTACACTACATTCATATATGTTTCTTCTTTTTAGGTACGACCAGAATATTATCATTCGAGGTTCAGGCTTGAACGCACGCATTTTATTCATCCGAGTAACAGTTTGCAGCGCGAAGATTTTAAGGTATGTCTGACATCTATACGTTGAAACTTGGTTTCTTCCGAACATCGTAACTTTAAGCTAATCATAAATAGTTGTTCTCTTCAATCCTCATTTTATAGACGAGGTTAATCTTATAATTTCAAACTCACAGCAATGTCCGACCTCTATACGTTGAAACTTGGTTTCTTCCGAACATCGTAACTTTAGTCTATTGATAAATAGTCGTTCTCTTCAATCCTCATGCTATAGACGAGGTTAATTTTATAATTTCAAACACACATAGCTATGCCTGACCTCAACAGGCTGAAACTTGGTTTCTTCTAAAACATCGTAACTTTAGTCTATTGATAAATAATTATTTTCTTTAATCTACATGTCATAGAAGAGGTTAATCTTATAATTTCAAACTCACAGCAATGTCCGACCTCTATACGTTGAAACTCGGTTTCTTCCGAACATCGTAACTTTAAGCTAATCATAAATAGTTGTTCTCTTCAATCCTCATGCTATAGACAAGGTTAATCTTATAATTTCAAACTCACAACCATGTCCGACCTCTATACGTTGAAACTTGGTTTCTTCCGAACATCGTAAATTTAGTCTATTGATAAATAGTTATTTTCTTTAATCTGCATGTCATAGAAGAGGTTAATCTTATAATTTCAAACTCACAGCAATGTCCGGCCTCTATAGGTTGAAACTTGGTTTCTTACGAACATCGTAACTTTAGTCCATTGATGAATAGTTGTTCTCTTCAATCCTCATGCTGTATTATAATTTCAAACTTACAGCAATGTCTGACCTCTATAGGTTGAAACTTGGTTTCTTCCGAACATCGTAATTATAGTCTATTGATAAATAGTCGTTCTCTTCAATGTTTTATGCTGTAGAAGAGGTTAGTCTTATAATTTCAAACTCACAGCAATGTCCGACCTCTATAAGTTGAAACTTGGTTTCTTCCGAACATCGCAACTTTAGTCTATTGATAAATAGTGGTTCTCTTCAATCTTTCGTGCTGTAGAAGAGGTTAATCTTATAATTTCAAACTCGCAACCATGTCTGACCTCTATAGATTGAAACTTGGTTTCTTCCGAACATCGCAACTTTAGTCTATCGATAAATAGTTGTTCTCTTCAATCTTTCATGCTGTAGAAGAGGTTAATCTTACAATTTCAAACTTACAGCCATGTCCGACCTCTATACGTTGAACATCGCAACTTTAGGCTAATCTCTACTGGTTGTTCTCTTTTCAGATGTTTCCCTGCTCGCAGTGTAATGAAACGTTCAGAAGACGTGACATCCTCACACGTCATGTAAAATCGAAACATCGTGATGCATCTGATACGTTTTCCTGTGGGCAGTGCAACGTTACGTTAGCAAGGCGAGATAACTTTATGCGCCATATAAAATCAAAACACCCTAGCATAACATCTGCTTTATGTGAAGTTTGTGGTGTGTATTTCGCTAACGTAGAGCGATACGAGGCTCACTTAGTAGAAGCACATCAGGTATCTACTTGCTCTCAGGTAATAGGAGAAAAGCGTAAAAAAACGGATGTAGCTGTAGAAAGTACTAGTAGTAAAAAAACCTAGAAAAAATCATGAACTTCAAACTATTCACTGCGAGCACTGTAACACTGATGTACCATCTTCACATTTTCAGGGACACTTACGGAGTAATGCACATAAAAATAATGCGTGTAGAAGTGGTAGTACCGCAAACATCGAGGAAATTAATACACCATTTAAAAGTAGGATTTCTAGTTACCGAATTCGCACCAGTCAAAAATTTCAGAGCACTTCAAACTTTTTAAGTTGTGTTCAATCGGATGTACAACAGCTTCTTGCTAAATCTTTGTCCAATCATAATTTATTTAAAGTTAATTTTGAACTTTTCGCCTTGTACATTAAAAGCACGGATGAATCCGAAATAACGGACATTAAATCATTTAATACGAAGAATTTTCTCATAAGTGAGTCGACTAATTTTGGTGATGTACTTAGGGATGTCTCTAACATTATTTCAACTAAGAGCGAGGAATTTCAGGAAAAGGAATCAGGGTGGGCTCTAGTTGAAATAATGTATCTAGAAGTTAACATCAATAAGTACAATCCCATGAGAGGTTCATCGTACATCGAGCTGCCGACATGGATTCAGCGAAAAGAAGCTGTTGTTAACATCCAAAACAATGACGAGGCATGTTTTGCATGGGCGGTGATGTCGGCTTTAAATCCTGTGAAACGGAATGTAGCGAATAGAACATCATCGTATCCACACTATTCAACGCAGCTAAATTTCGATAGTATAGAATTTCCTGTGCAGTTAAAGGATATTAAGCGCTTTGAAGAACTAAATAACATTAGCATTAATGTGTATGGTGTAGAGAAAATGTCTGTAGTAGGTCCTCTGTATTATACATGTCATAAGAAGAGTACTCATGATAACTTACTCTATATTGAAAACAGTGAAAATAGCCACTTTTGCTGGATTAAAAATCTGAGTAGACTTGTTGGTAGTCAGTTGTCAAACAGGTGTAACAAAAAGTGGCTATGTGATGGATGCTTACAGTATTTTAGAACTGAAGATCAGTTAACGAAGCATTCTAAGAATGACTGCAATCATGTACGTACAGAGATACCTACTACAGGCAATAATGTTTTAAAATTTACAAATTTTCACAAGCAGATGTGGGTACCTTTCGTGTACAGCCGATTGCCCTTCCTGACGCTGAAAGACCAGGATTTAGCCAGTTACCCTTCCTGATGTAACAAGACTAGGATTTATTTTAGACTGCACTTGGGTAGAAATAGCCACACGAAATTGTTATATAGAAAGAGAATTGCCGGCTCCTACGGTTTGGTTTAGTGTGCCTGCCTCTCACCCGGCAGTCTCGGGTTCGATTCTCTTAGAACGAAGGTGCACTCCAAACACATCATTCAATATTCTGATCATATGTTGTATCGATTATATTCTTAATCACTTCTTTTGTAATATAATCTTCAAGTATTCGATAAAGCTATGCCTTAACAGAGCAGGGAAAAGGAGGTTAACACAATCGCAATCTTACGCAAGCCGTTCAGAACTGTAGTCTTTTCTTCTCCTAGAACAAAGGTATTCCTTGACATGTTCTTTTTAAATTGTCCGCTACTACGATCAAGAGCGCAGCACGGTGCTCTCAGATGGCGGATGTGGAATTTGCCGCCACCACATGTCAAAGAATAAAGATACCAACACGATGCTCTCTTGGCAGCTTTTCAAATTATCCGCCACCACAGAGTGCAGCGCGACGCTCTGTAGATTAAAGATGGCGAATGTGGAATTTGTCACCACCACATAGAGTGCGGCACTGCGCTCTCTTGATTAAAGATGGTGGATGACAGCTGACGGAATTGCCCACAAGAGTGCGGTACGGTGTTCTGTGGTTTAAAGATGGCGGATGACAGCTGACGAAATTGCCCGCATGATAGCAGCACTGTGCTCTGTTGATTAAAGATGGCGGATGACGGCTGTCAAAAATGCGCGTGAGTTTGTTTCCAAACAAGAGCATGTAGAATTTTTCAAATTGCCGCCACCACATAGAGGGCAGCACGGTGCTCTCTTGATTAAAGATGGCTGCTGTCATGTGGAATTGCCTGCCACCACATTTTAAAGGTATCTAGCTAAAGAGGGCAGCACGGTGCTCTCTAGATTAAAGATGGCTGCTGTCAAAAAGCATTTTTCAAATTAACCGCCACCACATTTCAAAGGTAAGTAGCTAAAGAGGGCAGCACTGTGCACGCCCACCACCAAGAAAACGTAACCACAAAAATCACTTATTTCGTTCAAACGTACACCAAGTATGATAAATACAGCATTTTACTGCTATTTATGAAATGTATACAGCCTTTATTGTAGATGTCTGTTGGCTTGGTTTTTAAAACTATGCCACACTTCATAATGGACAACTTTCAAGCTAGTAATCCCAGTATGATATGGTAATGGGAGAAACATGATATCCCCCCTATATTATAATAAATAATTACACTAAATGATTATTGTGGTAAAGTATTCATGGGCCGCCTCTGTGGTGCACTGGTTAGCGTGAGCAGCTGCCACCCCTGGAAGCCCGGGTTCCATTCCCAGCTCCGCCACGAAATTTGAAAAGGGGCACGAGGGCTGTAACGGGATTCTATCAGCCTGGGGAGGTCAACTGAGTAGAAGTGGGCTCGACTCCCACCTCAGCCATCCTCGAAATGATTTTCCGTGGTTTCCCACTTCTCCTCCAGGCAAATGCCGGGATGGTACCTAACTTAAGGCCACGGCCGATTCCTTCTCCCCCCACAAGGCCCCTGTTCAGCATAGCAGGTGCAGCCCTCCCTCACGCTCCAGAACACTGTCCTTGAGGTGGTAGAGGTGGGATCCGTCGCTCAGTCCGTGGGAAAAACCAACCCGGGAGGGTAAACAGATTAAGAAAGGAACACAGTACTCATGAGGATGCAATAATTTTTAAAATATTAACAGAATGAGGTTGTAACCTATTATAGGTCCCTATGATTTTAAGGTTTCCTGTCATAAATATTTATGTCCATCGTTTTTATTCTAATTTACGCTTAACCACAACAGCCAAGCAGGGTAACGCTCTTGTTCCGATTTCGAGGCCTATTCGTATGTCACTGTGCGATGATTTCGAACTACCCTACAATTAACTGATCGTGATGTTTGCCTCGTGCCGCAATATGATGATGTGGCGGTATTTGCTTTCATGCTTCAAGCTTTCGGCCACGGACTTTAATTTTCCCCCAGCGATTCTAAAATGGGCATTTTCTACACTTTTCGTCATTTAAAGGCCATGCCCCCTTGCTTGTGTGACAACAGGAAACATGGCGAACATTCGTTCTATTAGGTTCACCCAGGCAGCGCTTCCGCCTCTCTATGTTATTCTAGCTCGTTGGTGTTTGTCAAAGCGTTGCCTACGTCATAATACAAGGCCTGGAAATAGAGCCCGTAAAACGCTATGGAAGTGTTTACACTGAAGTTCAACGCCGGGCCGCTAGGATCGCTATCTTGCCCCCTGTCTACCAGGCTCGCGCCTTTAAACGTGTTCATTAACTGAGTTGGTTGTGAATGTATTAAGTATTTGTCTGATGTTAAGCATTCGCAGTTCCAGTCATGGTTTATTCACGAAAAATTAAAGGTAGTGGAATTTCGTTTAACAAGTTTCCAGTGAATGTTCAATGTTCGAAACATTATACAGAGGAAGTATTACGCATGAGGTACGACTTCAAGCTGATCGAAGTAGGCCACTGTTTCTAAGTTTTGATCCGAGTTACGTCATAAGAATCGGGCGATCCCAAAATTTGTCACTGGACTTTTTTAAACTATGCTGCCGTGACCGGCAATCGTTTGAGAGGTATCTTCAAACTCAGAAATCTTAAATTAGGAACCCAACGAGGAAAATAATTTGCCCAACAAATTTCACGAAAATGAATGTAGCAAGAGCTAAAAATATTGTATTTTCCCCTGAAACAATCTCTGGTTTGAAAAGTATGGAGGTGGTTTTGTCCCGAGAGCATAAAATACAGTTTAAAATAAGCCATTTGTTTTATGGAGCATTTTATTAAATTGTTCAATGCGCATAACGTCTGCAACACCTCACATGGGACATATTCAGGAACGAGAACAAACGACCATCTTTTAACCGGGCGAGTTGGTCGTACGGTTAGGGGCGCGCGGCTGCGAGCTTGCATCCGGGGGATAGTGGGTTCGAATTCCACTGTCGGCAGCCCTGAAGATGGTTTTCCGTGGTTTCCCATTTTGACACCAGGCAAATGCTGGGGCTGTACCTTAATTAAGGCCATGGCCGCTTCCTTCCAACTCCTAGGCCTTAATAGCCATAATAGCTATCTGTGTCGGTGCGATGTAAAGTCACTAGCAAAAAAGCATCTTTTTGTACTGAAGATGAATTCCTCAGTTGGTTAATTAATGATTTCCTGTCATATATTAAGAAACTTTAAATGCATTCAGAGAAAGTAAAAAAGAATCATGAGAGAAATGTATCAGGCATAGATCTTGACTACCCAGTCCACTGTGGCCCGCGTAAAATACCTCATAAGTATACATTTGTATTATGCATTGACGAGGAACCTAACGAGCTATGACATCGAGCTCTTCTTCAGCTACCTAAGACGCCAAGCGGAATACAATGACATTATGGTTCGTGTGGCAAAAGAAAAAACAAACTGTAAAGGCTGTTTAGAACATATCTGTTCTCCAGCTACTCAAAGTCCAACCTTGTGTCTTATTCGTTTTCAAGATCGAGGAGCCCTCAGATACCGAAAATCATCGTCTGTGGCACTTCTGTAGTGAACGACGGAATTTGTCACTTCCGCTACGCAGTACTTGTCCCGAAGAGAGTTATTAAAATGTGTAAGTTTATTTTTTCGAAAGACATGTTCAACAGTGAAATTAAGTGTGGAAAGTGTAAAGGCGACAAACCATCTCTTTTTCTACTATGAACCTTTCTGAGACCTCTGTTAGACAACATTGCTTTGAGCCACACAAGTAGAAGAGAGAAAGTTTTGAAACTTGTTAAGATGCCCCTCAGAAGGAAAGTTTTGAAACTTCAATGACATAAGTAGTGAGTCTGGACGGGAGCTGCAACACGGACCAATCAGAGCGCACGGGCTTTGCAACACGGACCAATGAGAGCGCAGTGTTTGTGGGTGTCCAATGAGCGTGCGTGGTTTTATGGGTGTGGGGGAGGTGTGTGGATGTGGTTATGTCCGTATATGGGTGTGTGGCGTGTGGAGTGTGGGTGTGGGGGTTTAGTCTTGGTGTGAGGTCGTGCTTTATATGGTTATGTGGGGAGGAGCCTGCGTGCTGGCAGGATGACAAGTGCGGGTGTTGTGGGGTAGGATGATGGATGGTTGACAGTTTGGTGTCATTAATTACGTTAATGAGCTTTGGCGGCGGCCATACTGTCTTGGAGTCGGAGAAGGGGGCACGGCGGCCATGCTGTCTTCTAAGAGGGGAAGGAGAGATAGTTGATGGTAAACAAGAGCGGCACGTGTTCTTGTGGTGAATAAAATATTCGCCTCCCGAGTTCGACAGATTCGAACTTTATGCTGTGTGCATATTTAATTAAGCTATTTTTTTATTTCTGTTTCGTATCTACTGGGGGGATTCGAACCTCGCGCAGTGTGCTTTATGCAAGTTATCGCAGCTTCTTATCCGTTCGAGCTAAGGAGGCGAGCAAGGTGTGGGTGATAAGTAAGAGGTCTTAAAGTTCTGAAGGTTGGGGAGACATTAGATGGCGGTGGTGATGGTTTAATTTTTAAGAGTTGTTACTTTTGAGTTGGGTCTATCTGAGAGGGTCATGTGGTGAGGGGTAAAGTTAAGGTAAAAATTTCGATAGTGAGAATAATAAAAGGAATGGTCAAACATGCAAACGGAATAGTTGAACGTGGTGTTTTAATTCTAGCAGATGATGCGTGCGACAAAGAACTTGGTTACCCACCGAATTAAAAAGCCTAGTAATCACCGTCCTAAAGGTAAACCTTTATTATTAGAAGGTGAGCAGCATGTCGAAAATGCGTTTGTGTCTGACACGCTTTTCGATGTAAAACGTGAAGCGAAGGACAAAGATAAACTTGTAGCGGCAATAAATAGTGTGAAAGCTAAATTTCGAGCCCTTCAGTCTGGTCAGAGGAGGGAAGAATCACTGTTGCAGAAGACATTTAAACCTGTAACAGAACCTTTGAAGGAGCTAGTAGCGGTTGAAAAGGAGCGTGCGACGGCGGGGTTGAATGTTAACAAAAGTAGACATGTAGTGAAGGAAGAAGAAGAAGAAGAAGAAGAAGAAGGAGAAAACGATGTTGAAGTATTAGAAGAAGAAGAAGAAGAAGAAGATGATGATAATATTGATCCAGATAATGCTCAAGGGTTAGAAGATTATTTGGCTATGTTTAATTCTCCCTCTATAGCCAAAAGAGTACTAGATAGTGTGTACGGGGTTCGACGTGTAAATAATGGTTATAAAATGGGGAACAAAACGGTTGAGTTTAAAGGTTCTTCTATTCTTATCGGTGGTGTGCGGTATTTAGGTTCACGTGGTCTGTACGAACTGTTGTTTAAACGGATTTCTCAAGAAAGCTTTATTGAAGAAAAAGATCTGGAAACCTATAAAAATATCTTGAATCAAACCAATGCTCATAGACAGAGAAACACTCGGAGAGGTCGTTTGAAAGCGTTTAAGAGTTACAAATACAAGTACATAATAAAACAACTCTTTCAAAAGACGCCTTCTGAGTTGAAGAGGACAGGTCGTGGTATGACGTTGAAGAGATATAATAAGCGTGGTGTTGACCATGTGTTTTGGAATGATCCGAATGAATTAGTAGACCGATTAAAATTAGTCATAGCATCTACATCGGCTGGTCATAATAATCATCACAATGAAATAATGTCTATTGAAGAAGAGTTACGAGAGGCTGGAATTATTGTGTAATTTCTTCCTTAAATTTGTTGTATAAATAGTGCATTCTTTTTTATTCCGTTGACAGAGAAAGATGGTCACAATCAGCGAGAAGATTGCTTCTGAACTTCACCGGCAAGCACGAGATCACTACCCTCGTCGTCATGTTATTACTCGAGGTTTGGATGACTTACACATGGTGGACCTGGTAGAAATGATTCCGTATGCAAAAGAAAATCAAGGTTTTAAATATCTTCTTACCTGCATTGATGTTTACTCAAAATTTGCATGGGGTCAAACTTTGAAGAGTAAACAAGGGAAGGAAGTAGCCCAGGTGTTGGATAAAATGTATAAAGCGAGCAGACGCTATCCGAAAAATATGCAAACAGATCGAGGAACAGAGTTTTATAATACTCACGTGAAACAATGGTTAGCCAAGCATCACATTAACCATTACAGTACCTTTAGTAGTGTAAAAGCTAGTGTTGTGGAACGATTTAATCGTACATTACGTCACCGTATGTGGAAGAAGTTTACAGCACAAGGTTCATACAAATGGGTAGCACAACTTCAACAATTGCTGAAAGACTATAATAATACTTACCATCGAACTATTAAAATGAAACCGAAAGATGTAAAGGATAATCATCTGCTCACTACGGTCTATAATAGAATGAAACGGACGGACACAAGGAAGAAAAAGTTTAAAGTAGGAGACGTTGTGCGAATTTCTAAATTCAAACACCAGTTTGAAAAATGTTTCACTCCTAGCTGGACAACGGAACTCTTTACCATTGATCGAGTTCGTCAGACAAACCCAATAACTTACCTATTACGTGATTATCAGCAGAATCCTGTAGCAGGCGGCTTCTACACAGAAGAACTTCAGCGTACCAACTATCCGAATGATTTTCTTGTGGAGAAGGTGGTTCGTCGCAAAGGAAATAAGATGTTAGTAAAATGGTTAGGATTTGGAAATGAACATAATTCATGGATTTCAAAACAGAATGTAAAACCTCTTTCATACAGAAATAAAAGAAATAAAAAGTATCTTTTGTGAAATTTTTATTTAAAAACACACACACACAAATGTTTTACACACTTTTAACAGAACACTTTTCATGAGTTTAGTCTTTTTTTACGTTCTTATTTACTCTTGCACAAATATTCACATTTTACTCACACTCGCACATTAAAATGTTCTCACAAACATAGTTTGTTGTTGTTGTTGTTGTTGTTGCCGATTTTGCTGACGCTGTTGTTGTAGCAAATGCTGGCGCATCTGGCGCGTCAGCGGAAGTCCTTGTGGCGGTGGTAGTGGCAGTGGTGGTTGTGATGGTTGTTGTTGCTGCTGCTGTTGAAGTTGTTGTTGTTGTTGTTCCTCCTCCTCCTCCTCCTCCTCCTCCTCCTCCTCCTCCTGTACTCCTTCCAGTCGAATACATGCACTCCTGTATGTTTTGTGTATCTCTTGCGCGGTAATCCCCCGCAAGAGAATGCATACGATCCCATTGACGTCAAGGGGGTGAGCATTGCTCAAATCATACAGTAAGTCCACGCACTGTTCAGCTGAAAGTTTCATTAATTCTGGAGTAATGGTTTCCGTAATACAATCCGCGATGTTGGCACAATGTAACTGCGATGCGTCTTGACGCATCGCTATTAAAGAGTAAAGACGGTGTAGAGTCTGCCTGTAGTCTGCCATGATGGTTGCTCTGACTAATGCATTTCAAAATAAAGTGTCTTCTTTTATAGGACCATGGAGCCATGTGGGAGGCTCTCTCTCTCTCTCTGTGTGTGTGTGTGTGTGTGTGTGTGTGTGTGTGTGTGTGTGGTATTCTCTACCAGCACATGCTAAAGACTTTATTTGTTTACAGCTTACCATGCACAGTTCTTTGCCGCGCGTGCACACGTGTTAATAGAATGAAATTCAATACGCATTAGCAGCTCGCTCGGAGTAATTACCAGTCTTTCTTTCTATGACGTCTCCTGCATAGTTCTTGTAGTCTCTCTTGATATAACCACACACACGTTAATAAGATGCTGTATAATTAAACTCAATATGCAGAGGCAGCTCGCTAGGGGTAATTCCTGGTCTTTCTTTTAGCATCTTGTTACTAATCATGAATTCCAAGACATCTCCTGCACGAATGCTATGTGATTGTATACTTGAAGGACTAATTGTTTCACCATTAAGCGTACACGTAATGTCTTCGGGCAATGGTGACATGTTAAAGAGCTTAATTTCCCCATCTTATGGTAGGAGGTATTGAGAAGCACCATTGTGAAGTGTGTATAAAACAGAAGTTAGCGTATCATCTTGAGGTGGTATGCTATCGATGCGTAAAATAAAACAATATTCCCGCTCTCTTTGTGTTTCTAAAATGCGTTTTTCAATTGTTTTTAGTTTTTCTTGCTGGAAGCTGTGGAAACTTGCTAACAAGTTAACACACTTGTTTAACAGTTCACCAATAATTGTAAGAGATGATTTAGATGCTGAAACGTGTTCTTGAAACTGACCGAACGTGACAGCATCTTCGTCATCACTACCACGAGCAAGGTGAATGAGTTTTTTATTTTTTACATCAATCTTATCATCGAGATGGATATCTATAGTGGTAGAGAAGTGCTCTAACTTATCATGCAGAGCAAGTAATTGTTCATTTATGTTATCTAGTTGCTTAACAAGAGGATGTGTAACATGATATAAATATTTTAATGTAACAGCATCATCATCTTCTTGAGGCTCATGCAGATAGCCTAACCGTTTATTTTTTACGTTAATTACATCGCTATTTACCTCCAACAAATTAACATACGGTTGGAGTTGCAATTCAACTGTTTGTACTTTTTACGCGTATCATCAGCGCTTTGTTGAAGAACAGAGTTTCATCGAACATAGTTTTTAAATTGTAATACTCGGCTACATGCTGTTCTAGCATTCGTAACATATTTACTGCTTGCAACTCCAGTGCTTTTATTTGAGCTGTATACACAGTTTTGTTCACAGCATAACTTTCTAAATGCCCCTTAGAGATGGCATCAGAAACATATTTGGCTTCTCCAAGATTGCTTACTCTTTTATGCTTGACGTTTAATGCGCCTCCAACAGTTGTTGAATAAATTATTGCTGTTTGAGTATGAAGTTATGTTTCAAGAGCACAGAGTTTAGCTGTTAGACGTGTTTCTAAATCATGTTTTGTGGTAGTTAAAGAGTTGTGAAACTCATTAAAACGTTCTTTTACTCTTTCTTCCAAGCAGTTTTTATTTTCTTTGCTTGCTGCATGGTGGGTTTCGAAAAACGCTTTAGTTACAAGATCTTGCGAGTCAACGGGGTCTGCTACTTCCATTAAACGAGTTGTGTTGAATGTAATGCCATTTTTATCGGGGATAAAACGACAATTATTGGTATTTTTAATGTTGTTTCGCATATCAGATTGAAGTATTTCAACATCTGATGCCAACATTTGATGTTTATCAAACAACATTTTAAAATCATCGATACAAGCACTGTACTCTTCTAGATGGCGCTTAGTAACAGCATCGTTTGGCTCTGCAGGTTCACCTAAACCTCTTATTACTTTACCAGCCATAATAAGTTCATTTTTTGTGAGCTCTAGTGAGGACCAAGTTTTAGTAAAAGTGCTCAAATTTTGTTCTAGTTGTTGTATGGTTGTATTTAAATCTTGAATATGGCTGTAGAAAATAGCATCGTTTGGTTCTACAGGTGAACCAACATTGATCAATCGCTTGCCTTTTATGTCAACCACTTCTTTGTCTGTTTCAAAACAAAGCATGCTATTTTTGCACACCTCTTCGATTTGGTGAAGTTTTTTATGTATATTTTCAATTTCTTGAATTAAAACTATTACATGTTGCAAGGGAATAGCATCATCTGAATCAACAGGTGCACCAACATTCGTAATTCGTTTGCCTCTTACATCAAGTGTTTCACTAGTCATTTCAAGAGGTAGTTCACCTACACAAGCAGAAGCATGTGAAGAAGAAGAAGAATCAGCTGTTGAAAAAAGAGGTATAAGTTTATCAATGGTTTGAATAATGTAACGCTTATTGCATGCGTCTCCATCTTCAGCAGGATCACCAACTTCTTGAAGACGTTTTGTACGCAGGGAGTAGTTTCCTTCTAAGTTGCGAGGAATACCACCTCTATAGTAATCGCCGCGTAAGGAAATACCCCAGAAAGTAAATATCGCCGCCCGATGCTCTTCTTTTCTCTTTTTTGTAATGGCTGATCACTGCTGCCAACCTGCCTGGTTACATATTAAAATCACCAGACATAACCATAACAAACTAACCTCAATGTAAACACCGATAATGAATGTGTCCCTACCCTAGTAAATGCTAAAAGTTAAGATGAAATAAATCAAGATATTCATAATTAAGTCGGTTTCCACGCTCAATGAGGAATTAAGGAAATAAACACACTTTCTCACTCAAATTAATGTTACATGTATCTGTCTTTATTTTGATATACAGTAGGCGTACTAACCATATTCTTGAAAAGAGGGGCGTGTTAAACGATACAATTTATTTAATAAATCTTTGCAGTGTGATTTTCGAAAGTTCCAGACATCCAATGACTTCCCTTTCTTTTGCGCGAACATTTCCTTCTCTCTTCAATACCGGTAACCAGTAAGGAGAGAGATTACTGGGCATATTTTCAGCCTGCAGGCTGGTTATATCTTCAAGCTTACCAGGAAACATATAGGAATACTAATGTGCCAAGCTCCGTGAACGGAAATTAGGTCAGCTTTCAAGTTCACTGCGGATTTGAAAATAATAATGTAATAAGTTCTACTGCCAAAAAATTTCGTCCCGCAAGAGTTATTTCATGTACCGGTAGATCTAGGCATGACACTGGCGTATTTGAGCACTTTCAAATACCGCCGGACTCGAACCCACCATATAAGAACACTAATGTGCCAAGCTACGTGAACGGAAATTAGGTAAGCTTTCAACCTCACTGCAGAATTGAATATTACTTCTACTATCTACTTCTATCGTTTTCATATACGCCGAGGTGCCAGTATTTCGTCCCGCAAGAGTTCTTTATGTACCGGTAGATCTAGACATGAGGCTGGCGTATTTGAGCACTTTCAAATACCGCCTAACTCGAATCCGCCAACCTGAGCTAGTCATACATTCTCTCCTTCACTTGCTTAAATTAATTTTTAAAAATCCTGCCTTTATTCTGATGTACGCATTACTATAACTGCATTCTTAAAGGAAGGGGGGGGGGTCGTCGTCATAAGACCTAGCTGTGTCGGAGCGACGTAAAGCAAAAAAAAAGGAAGGGGGGAGGGAATATAGATTGTATAATTCATTGCGATTTCTGCAAGTTCAAGGACTTACCACATAAGACATATCTGTCCTTCCTTTTAATAATAATGCTAACAGCTTTACATCCCACTAAGTACTTTTACGGCATTTGGCATTTGAAAAATATTTTCAGCTTACAAGTTGGTGTATCTCAAGCTTACAACATTACAGAAACCAATGTACAGGAGCACTATGAGTCAAACAACATTACCAGATTTTTACATATACATTGCCTTAAATCACATGAAGACAGGTTGTGAGGCAAGAATGGGATAGGAAAGAGGGCTAAGATTTCAAACATTTAAAATGTACATAAGCGTACAGACACAGCACTAGCCTGAAATGAAAATGACGGGCGAAAAAAAAACTTCAGACCTGCCGAGTGTGGGGTTCAAATCCATCACCATCTCCTGATACCAAGCTCACAGCAATGTGATCAAACTGCACAGCCAGTTCACTCAGTTTCCTATGACGCGTAATAGGCCTACCACATGGGCGACCCACTTACCTGTATATGGATCTTCAGTTCTTCAATTATACATGTATGCAAAAACATTATGCACCTTAGTAAAAGGTACTTCCCTAGTTGGTTCTCTGATTGGTGCACGTATAACAAATATGTTTGGGAAGAAATACTTTTATTTTATATTTATTTATATCATAAAGAAGTAATGTTGTCATAGCAAAAAGAATATGCAACGAAAAAATGAATCCAAAGAGATAAACATTATTTACTGTATTAAATATTAGTTTATTTACATGTTAAGCGATATGTAGCAGTAATAATAATAACAACAAACATGTGCAATATGGAAAAAGGAAATAAATACAAGTAAATATAAATATAATTTACAACATTTAGAGCCATTCCATGGTCACTGAATTACAAAGCAGGGGTATGAATAAACAAACATAATAAACATGAATACTAATATTTAAAAAGCAAAAAGCAAAGTCATCTCCGTACAGACCATGAAAGCCATTGGAAGGGTGGAAGGTGAAGGCTTCCACTATCCATAACGTTGGCACTTGGTGGAGTGGAGTGGTTAGCTCTACGCATGCCGCCCTTGCCCCCCAGTAGTTAACCTGGTACTCGTTTATCATACGCAAAACATTCCTTCCAAATTACGTTAAACCCCTGTCACTCATTATTATTATTATTAAATTGCAAATGGGAAATATCCCGGTGGCAACGGTCACTTACAGTAATGTAATAATAAAGTAAAGTTAACATAATTACCCAACAACAACAAACAAAAAACAAACAAACAAGCAAAGAACAAGAGTACAAGAAGAAGATATATGGAAGGAAAATATTGCAAGCATTACTGCTAGTTTAATATTCTAAATCGAGCAACATCATATACAAATTCTCACACAACTTAAGTATTTATAGTGCTTAACAATATGGCTTACAATATTATAGGTTGACCTTACTACTAGCTTACCATTATAAGTGATAATAAAGTGAAGTTAAACCGTAATTACCCTACAACAACAACATTACAACAAGCAAGAAATACTAGTAATTTAACTTTCTAAATTCAGTGTCATTATATACATATTCGCACACAACTTAAGTATTTCCAGTACTTAACACTACAAATTACAATACTACAGACTGAACTTGCTACTAGCTTAACACTACAAGTGATGATAAAGTTAAAACCTACTACCCAACAACTACAACAACTCAAGTATCGGTACAAAAAGGAATTCCATAAAAAATATTACAAGAAATACTACTAGTCGTTTTAAATCCAGCATCATGTACAGTTTCACACACAATTTAATTATTTCCACTATGGCTTACAAAACTATAGATTGAGCTTACTACTAGCTTAACGTTACAAGTGATAAAAAATAAAGTTAAAAACATTGTTAATTAACCAAGAACAACAACAATTACAAAAACATGAGTACAGCAAGCAATTTCCTGGAAAGAGAATACCACAAGTAAAAACCTCCCAGTTTCACAATCGAATCCAAGCAGAAAATCACAAATTCAGTGCCCATAATTTACAACTTTTACTTTTCACTTTACACAAACACTAATGGTCTTCTTAAATGACTTGATACGTACCAGAAGGGAATCTATCAAAGACTGCTGCAGGTAATTTATTCCAATCCCTTACGATCCTGTTGACGAAGGAAAACTTGCCCACATCCGTATGCTGGTTTTTATGCTTATGATAATTTCTCGATAAGTATAAGGGAGGTTCCAAATTATTCCTAATACAACTCCAAGCAGCCCTTTCCGTATAGCTCTTATAAAGACCACACAGGCGAGCTCTAGTTCTTCTAGATTCAAGACTTTCCCAATTAATGGTATTCCTCCTATTCCCAGTTACGAAACGCATCGCTCTTCTTTGAACTTTCTCTAGGGAATTTATTAAACCCATCCTGTACGCATCCCAGCATGCAGATCCATATTCGAGAATGGGCCTTACGAGGCATTTATAAGGTTTATTTAAACCTACTAGGGTGGTGAATACTTAAATAAGAATTCCAATGAAAGTATTTTCCTTCTAGACCTTCATGTCAGATTTTTTTAAAACAAATTTTTTTCACTATAATATGATTTATCTATAGAGCGAAACCGCTCTGCAGTGTGCGTCTCATAGCTATCGAGATGGAATTGGTAATGTACTATGTATCTGTAGAGCCTATATACAAGACTTTTTACAATTACCTCTAAAGTGACATTTCAGCTGTGTGACAACGCTAAAAAGAGTATGGACTTTGAGATTGGCATTCCTGAAGAGGGTTTTCTGCACTTTCCCATTTTTACACATTGATTCAAGAGTCTGTATTGGCTTGTGACAAAACCACAGTATTCTTCCGAAAACCACTGATAGGGACAGGTTTGGTTGTGATCCACCAAAAACAAATTATAATGACCGGTTAGGTTGTGATCCACCGAAAACCACTGATTGTCACAGGGTTAGGTTAGGTTCGACAGGAATTGTACTCAAGCGACTGTTGTCATTGAAAGCACTGCCGTGACGACTGAAGGCAATAAACATAAAACTGAATCCATTGATCTACAAAGTTTTCATTCAGTAGATACGCTAGGAACTGGCGAACCAACACTGTACCGGTACATACAAAGTTTACAGGAATCAACAAAACAGGATATTAATTCGTGGTACTCACTGTTCTTTAAAGAGAAGAAATATCCAGTCAACAATAGCTGCAGTGAACGTGGTTTTTCACTATTATTGTCCGGCCCCATGGCTAAATGGTTAGCGTGCTGGCCTTTGGTCACAGGATACGGGTTCGATTCCCGACAGGGTCACGAATTTGAACCACCGTTGGTTAATATCTCTGGCACGGGGTCTGGGTGTATGTCGTCTTCATCAACATTTCACTATTATTGTGTAAAATAGAAACTTACTAGTTTTGACAAGTACAGTATGTTCAACAGCGACTCATGAATGATGACGGGCAGGATGTCCAACCTCACTAATCTATGTTGACGATGTATTTCATGGTAAAGACAGCTGCCTCTGTGGATCAGTGGTAGAGTGACGGCCTCCGGATCCCAAGATAGCGGGTTCAAACCCGGCAGAGGTAGTCGGATTTTTGAAGGGCGGAAAAAAGTCCATTCGACACTCCATGCCGTACGATATCGGTATGTAAAAGATCTCTGGCGACACATTTGGTGTTTACCTGACAAAATTAATTAAATCTCAGCCAGAGACGCCCAAGAGAGTTTCGGTATACTCGGTCTGCCATCTAGTGGGCCTAGAATAAAACGGAACGTCAAAATTGACGAGCAGACAGCCAGATGGCGTCAACTTGAAATGTCTACACACGGTAACTGAGGCCATACGATTATTATTATTATTATTATTATTATTATTATTATTATTATTATTATTATTATTATTATTATTATTATTATTATTATTATTATTATTATTATTATGGTAAAGACGAATTACTTTGCAATGGTATCTGTCTTAATGGTAATGTACTATGTACCTGTACTAATGTTGGCTACTGAGTGCATGATTCGAAGCAGTGTATCGATTCATTCAAGTGTCCGAGTGAATCGATTCACAGGAACGGCAAGCTCACGGCACACAAATCATGCACAATCACGGCTCAGTGAGCCACATGACACACACGGCTCCTTATCGGCATAATGGACACTGGCGGGGAGCCGAGCTTCCGTTGCAGCGAGACACAGTGAATCATGGCACACTGAAAGAATCGTGCGTAGTCACGGATCAGTGAGACACAACACACACACGGCTCATTATCGGTACACTGGACATTGGCGGGGAGCCAAACTTCCTCTGAAGCAATACATACAGAGTCATGGTACACTGGAAAAATCATATGCTACAATGGACTCTCGAGCTCAGCTCATTTGAAAATAATACCCACTCGCATTCACTGTCCTCTTCTTACAGGGAGTTTTAAATAATAGATGGATTTATTTGCAGTGTTAAAAAGATAGTCAGAACATAATTCCAAAGTACCTAGCTTGTAAGTAGGTAGGCAATTAGGTTATTCTAATTACCGTATTAGTTTAATCAATCAGTATTTTTATAACTAGTTGACGTTCGACAATTACTTAAACTCAGCTCTCTAGCCTCCACGCCTGTCTGAATGGCTCAGACGGATGAGGCGCTGGCCTTCTGAACCCAACTTGGCAGGGCCGAGCTCAGTGCGATGGCATTTGAAGGTGCTCAGCCTAAAGGTGTACAAATTGTACTTCAGGCTTGCCTGCCCCAAGCTGCTCTGCAACAAGCAAAGCAGCTTAGCTTGAGCGTTAGCGAAGCAAGAGTGCACGCGTACTGAGCTGCTAGTCATAGCAAACCAAAACCTGGGTTTCCCTAAGCCTAACAGGTTGCCTGGGACCCGTTCGGACTGCCGGGCTTGACAAGAGTGAACGTGAAGTTTGCTATCGATGCGACGTGATTGTGCCGGTATATGTTAGTGTAACAACGTATTGCGTCGAGTGCAGCTCTGTTGTAGTTAGAGGTGTAACCAGCAGGAAAATGAGCAAATCAACCGTAAAGGAAATCGAAGAAAAATTAAAAAAGTGGTGGATTTATTCCAGCAATAAAACAGGGCTCAAGTCTAGCATGGGAAAAATTTTCAGGTGTTTATGAACAGGTATCAAATAAGCCAGTAGGTTACTCGCAATGCAATTTTTGCAAAAAGCTACTCAACAACCATTCAGGGACCTCAAGTATGTTGCGACATGTCTGCAAATTTGACCCAAATTTTTCACAGTCCAAAAATATTTTGAACGAGGACAAAGACTTGGTGACTGACAAGTGCGTGGAAATGTGCGCCAAGGACTTGAGACCGTTTACAACTATTGAGGGTGAAGGATTTTTAAATTTAGGGCAAACGCTGATAGAAATGCGCAAAAAGTATGGCTCGGTGGATATTTAAAATGTTATCTCGAGTCACAGTTGCTTGGAAGGTACAACTTTCGCGGACAAAGTGCGCAGTAAAACGCTTCCTGATATAGTACGTGCTATTAAATCAGGTATCTGTGCGAGTACCACTGACCTGTGGACAGATAAGTACAAGGGTGTGCACTATATGTCTGTCACAATGCACTATATAAATAGAGAATGGTCTCTCAATAAGTACGGTATGTATTAATGTGTTCGGCCTTCCCTGACTGTCCAAAAACTGGTGAAAATATTCGCAGTGAATTGGAAGATCGTTTGAAAGGACATGGCGTTGCTCATGAAGATAACTGCAAAATTACATTTGTAACAGGCCAGGGAAGCAATATTGTTAAGGACCTCAGCATATACAAGCGTCTGCCATGCATGGCTCATATTATTAATACTGTCTTGAAGCATGTTCTGAGTGAACCCTTTTTGAAAGAAACAGTTCCTAATGTGTTAGCTGTTATCCATTCAGTGAAATCTCTGGTTTCGTACTTTAAAAGAAGAGGCATATGTGTGAGGTTACAATCATCTCTGAAACCTTATGTTTCCACTCGGTGGAACAGTTATTTTGACATGCTGCAATCAGTTCACTCCCAGATAGATGTTGTGAGAACTATTTTAGAGAAGGAGGGTGCCTCTGATAAAATGTTCGGTTATGATCAGGACATTACTGGCCTGCTTATAACATTTCTTAAGCTATTTAAGGAAGCCACAATTGATCTTGAGGATGATGAGGACCTGACTTTACATCTGGTCTTTCCGTGGTTTTATGCCTTAAAAGCCCATTGTACTCCATAGGATGACGATGACCAGCTAATATTTCATTTCTTTTAAATTTTAATGTTTTCATACTAAATGAATTTTCATTACTTGACGCTTTTGAAACAAACCGGTGGAGCAGAAAATGGAAGTCACTATGTTACACAAAATTGCAACACTTTTGGTGCCTAAATATCGCACATTAAAGAAACTAAATGCAGGAGAACGAATGTCTGTTTTCGAGGCAGCTCGACAAATGTGTGCTGAAGGTAAGGTTCTCTGGTTATTATTATTATTATTATTATTATTATTATTATTATTATTATTATTATTATTATTATTATTATTATTATTATTATAATACCTATGCAGATTAGATATTTTTAACATTCTGTTATTAGCATAAAATATCAATAACTTGGGCAGATATATTTTCAGAGCAGCTACCCAATCAAAATAGACAATAAGTCCCATCTTCATATGAAGAAAATTCAGTGCAACGTAAGAAAACGAAATTTGATGATTGGGCAGAAAATTCGCCAATAATACATTTTGAGGTCAGTAGGTAGTTGCAAGAAGGGTTTAGTAGTGACGAAAATATACTGCGGTGGTGGAAAAATAGTTCGCACAGGCTGCTCCGATTTGCCTGTGTACCGTAGCGAAAAAGGTGCTTAACATACCCGCTACGAGTCTCTCCAGCAAGAGGGTCTTCAGCTGTTCGGGAAATTTTATCAGCGAAAACGTTCCCGTCTTTATAAAGACTTAATGGCATCATAGTAATACACACAAGCGATAATGTGTCCATGCATTAAATATTGGTATGCAGTATGCATAGTATGAGGCGACCACAAACTAAGAGAGCAAATGACCGAGCTCGATAGCTGCAGTCGCTTAAGTGCGGCCAGCATCCAGTAATCGGGAGATAGTGGGTTCGAGCCCCACTGTCGGCAGCCCTGAAAATGGTTTTCCGTGGTTTCCCATTTTCACACCAGGCAAATGCCGGGGCTGTACCTTAATTAAGGCCACGGCCGCTTCCTTCCAATTCCTAGGCCTTTCCTATCTCATCGTCGCCGTAAGACATATCTGTGTCGGTGCGACGTAAAGCAAATAGAAAAAAAAGAGAGCAAATGGTAAAATTACACTTCTAAACTGATTAGTTTTATAGTTATTTCTTTTGGTTTTGTGGGGAAGGGGTTCCTAAATTATTAAATGTATTTAAAAAAATGTACCTAAAAATTACTATTTTAAAGATATTTATGACCTGTAGCTATATTACGTATATCCTTGTTTCTAATTTTCTCGAATAATAAATAATGCATTATATTTATGGTCATACTTCCATCAGCTGTCGTTATGCTTATTTAAAAATATTTTGTTCAAAGAAACTACATGTTTGACAGAGAGAAATATTATTTGTTAATTAGTTACATAAGACGTCTGAATTACGAAATAAATTTAAACATAACTTTGTAATGATTAACATAATACTAAATAACCATACAAAATAATATTTGTGTTGACGAATCCTATATAAATTCTGACATTTAACAACCCCTTTCCTACCTGCATTCACGCGAGTCTCATATCAGCACAATGAACGAGCAAACATCGATTAATGCCACAGGAAGAAGAAAGCAAGCAAGCAAGCTAACCTGTAGCCTGCCCAGGTTGGGCTGAGCTTGACCTGGCCAGGAGTGCAGCAGCCTGCCTGTACTGTTGTTTACGTGCGGCTAGCTTGCTTGCCTGGAAAGCAGGCAAGCATGGGCAAGTTAAATGCGGAGTTTGTACACCTCTAGCTCAGCCTCGTGTCAGTAGATTTACTGGCACATAAGAGCTCCTGCAGGACTAAATTCCAGCACGTCGACATCTCAAAAAAACCATAAAAGTTGTTAGTGGGACATAAAGCCAATAACATTATTATTTAGCCTACCCTATGACTATGAGTTATGCTCATGACCACTCGAAATTGTCTCAGTTTGTATGTCGCATCATTGCACAATGCTTCAATAATCAAATCACCAGGTTACCGGTATACGTGGACAGTGAGTATGTAAGTAGACTGATGCAATAGCTTAAATAAATTATGTTTAATCAGAAAACCAGTGGGCTACTGTCCATCTCCCGTAGCCTATACAAAATATGACGATTTATAAAAAGCCTCTGCCGATAGAAAAAGACATTTTCAAAGATGACCCAGTTAGTTGGCCGACTCGACAATCCTCTTCTCAGTGTGTTTCACTTCATTTCTCCACATCTCTGCTGTCACCTGTAGAATATATTGAAGTATCACAACCTGACAAGTATATTATAAACTCCACTTGCCTATATCCAATAAATAACCTTTCCACTTGGCCTACCTGATCAAGAGATTCTTTCCACACAGCTGTAGCTCTGTCCAATCCATGACCAGGTCTTGAAGCCACTGTTTTGTTATAATACTGTTTTGCCACAGACCATGCAAATTCGATGGCATTGAAAAATGAGTGGTATGGAGGAAATCGTAAGACAGTATGGCCTTCACTGTGCAGCATCTCGTCAACAATGTACCTGGTTTTAAAGAAACAGAGAAATATTATTATGCATACATGAAAGTCAACAACATGAATGTAAACAACATTATCTAAACTTATGTTTAGGTGCTTCTGCACCTCTTTAAGTGACTTCGATTCATATTACACAACCTTTGCAGCTCATCTTTTGTAGCATAATCTTGATTTCTCTTCAAGTTTGCAGCATCAAATCAGCACCTGTAAGAATTTTAAGTTTTAGTTTGAAGTTATTTCTTCTAAAAAAAGTATTCCCTAAAAATATGAGATCCTCTTCAAGGATAGGCCTATTAATTGATAAAAAATGTGATTTCTGTTGAATGATACAAAAAGATGTCTGATTTTAAGTGAAACCAACTACTGTGTAGCAAAGTCACCTGATGATGAAGTCAATGAATTACTACTTACACTACTTTATCCTAACATCTCTCATGAATGTATTTCCATTAGTAGGCCTATATCTGGAGAAGTCCACAATCACTTGCATTAAAGATATAAGTATAAACACCCATTTCAATACCTTAGAACAAATGTAATTGCTGCGAACAATGAACCTATATCAGGCAGTAAGAAATAAGAAGCTTGAAAGGTGTTCAACAGTCAGGTATCAAGCACCGATTCAGGTGGAGATTGTCGAATGCAGAATAAACATAAGAAATAGGCCTGCAATACAAGTAATTTACTGATACAAATATCCAGTAATATTATATGAAAATACACTGGGGACGTTTTGATTGAAGTACCTCTCTAAGGTTAATCATTGGCCTAAAGTGAATACCTGCAAGTCTTTTTAATAACCAAGAGATCCCTTGACAGTGGAGAAGTCAAAATCAAAAACCACGCACACAACCCAATGAGCGGTAAGTTATAATGCCACTACCGATCTCGTGCCAGTCAATTTCAATCAATCGGGCACCACTGATCTGCACTTAGATCAGTCGCCCAGGTGGAAGATGTAGTTTCAGGGATAGGCCTAGTCTTTTCTTCAATAATTGCACAGAATTTGGAAATTTATTGAACATCTCCCTTGGTAAATTACTCCAATCCCTAACTCCCTTCTTAAAAAAACAAAAACAAATATTTGCCCCACTTTTCATCCTCAACTTTATAATTGTACTATGATCTTACCTACTTTTAAAATACCACTGAAACGTATTCGTCTACCAATATCATTCCACACCACCTCTCCACCGACAGCTCGGAACACACCACTTAGTCCAGCCACTAGTCTCCTTTCACCCAAGTCTTCCCAGCCCAAACTCGACAAAATTTTTGTAACGCTACTCTTTTGTCAGAAATCACCCACAACAAATCGTGCTTCTTTCTTTTGAACTTTTCCAGTTCTCAAATCAAGTAATCCTAGTGAGGGTCTCATACACAGGAACTGTACTCAAGTTGGGGTTTTATCAGAGACTTACGTGCCCTCCCCCTTTACATCCGTACTACAAACCCTAAATACCCTCATAACTATGAAAAGAGAGATCACCTCACTATAATAAAATGAAGTAAAATAAAGTAAGAACATACCAGGTACAAAGCCATCTTTCTTTCCAGCATGAACAATAACCAGTCTTCCTCCCTCAGACACAGGTCGACGAATTACTCCTTGAACATCATGTCCAGATTTGTGTGGTTTATTCCAGGAGTATGTGGGCGACCCTGAAAGAGAAATGCACATTTGAAACCAAAGACACCTGATGAAGATAAATTATTCTAAGATTTTTAAATAAAATATAACATATAACATATATATTCACCACTACCCTGTAAGAATACACACACAGAAATATATTACATACACATACACCGTACGTCAACAGGAATACACAAAGGTTAAGTCTACAAACCGTATCGAAGTCGACACAAGACATGGTATAGGCCTACATGATTAGGTTAGGTTAGGTTAGGTTCAGAATGAAATACTGCTCCATTTGAACTGATTGTCATTATGTCAGAAACTTATCATAGAAACAAGATAAAAACGAACACTTACCCCAGTTAATAATGAAACTCTTGCCATTAGCTTCGTATCACTGCGACTGATACCTTCTTCGTCGTAGTTCGTGTTTCAATTGCTCGTAGCAATGTACAAGCATTTCTTGACCTGATGTTTGTAAAGGACGTAACCTTTTTTCCTTTTCGGAGGAGTTCTTGCAGATTTTTCTTCCTTCTTAGACATCCCAATCGAATTCTGTTCGTATAAGTATGGGACGAAATAGGAACGTAATTAATAAAATGTTGTGCTCATCATTTCACACAAACTATGTTATTAAATGCATTATCCGAACATGCCACAATTCTACTTACCTGGTATTAGCCAAATAGATTTACAATCCCACAGAAAAAGAAAATATTCTTTAAATATTCTCGCAAATGTATCATTAGTGACTTTAATACCAATGCGGTGGCAACACGCAATTCACGCTAGAACAGTGATTGAACGTTGCCAACGTGCCAGATTAACGGTAAATGTAAGACGTCGTATCGGCAAGTAGGGTCCCTAAACTGTATGGTTACCGACACTGAAAAAGACCCAACAGCAAGAAAAGTTACTATAAATCAATACTTTAATATTACAGGGGAGAAAGGGTAAGGTTGCACCCTTAGGGTACGTCCTTACACGGGGACGACTATAGATGCAGACATCATTATTTCATCAACATATTCTTTTGTTGCTACATCATCGTTTAAAATAGGTTGTGAAACTGAAACAAGGATATTTTTACACTCACGATCCATAAGAGTAAGATCCGCCATCTTCAAACACCAATAATAGAATGAGTTATTTTTCTAAAAACGCTTACTTTTATATTTAAAAATGGTTTACTTTTCTAAGAGAAAAAATTCATCAAACCCTTTACGATAGCGCCCGCAACTAAGACTACTTTCTTTATCTATAACCAAAAAACCATATTTATTGTTGTTCCAACAGTGCGCACAAAGCGCTTTAAAACGATCAAATTCCATATCTGTATTCACATGGTCATCATAAATATGTTTTAGGTTGCACACATCCTGTTGGAAAAGGATAAGAAAATTAGCATTGTCGCGCACTAAGTATTTTGGAAGGTGAGTATAGGTTTGACATAAATAAAATACGTCAATGCCAAAATGTCGTCCTAAACTAAAATAGTTTTTCATATGATTTTGTTTATCACATATTACGTCATCAAAAATAAAGACAGAGTTCGGTTGCGCGTCTTGGGGGTGAATTACAGCTTCATTTTCGGAAAAAAGGGAAATATTTCATTCCAGAAATAGATTGAAGAATGCGTTTTAACGTCTTGTATGCAGCTTGATGCAGTGTTTTTGAATATACGTACACATTTTGAAAGCGTAGTCCATTAGGGTGCGTTAACAAGGTAAGTAAAACTGTTGTTTTTCCAGAATTAGATGGACCGCTAACGATACATCGCACCGTATTAGGTAGAAGAATGCTGTGGCGACGCGTCCGTAAAATGTTTTCTTCTCCTTCGTCTTTTACGCATACTACTGGGAGTGTAGTTTCTTGTCGCACTGTTTTGATAGACATAGGTACACTGAAGTAATTTTAAAAATATCATGTATATATATTAAGAAAAGAAAGAGGTAGTGTTAGGTTATAAAATAACCCGAATTCTTACCTTGCACCTCACACTATGCATGTGCTTCGAAGTGGTAACAACAACATGAAGAAGAAGAAGGGGAAGAACAAGAAGAAGTCTTCCGCGCGCGGTCGGGGTCTCGTCGGACGATTTTTAAACAAGGTGATTGATCACTTACCTTTCGAATTACACCTGCCAGGTCATTACCAGTACTGTGGCCCAGGTACTCGGTTAGAAGAGAGATTAAATCGTGGAGATCCTGGTATTAACCCACTAGATGCTGCTTGTAAGGAACACGACATTGCCTACTTAGATAAAGATGGTGAAAAACGCCGTCTAGCTGATAAACAGCTTGCAGCAAAGGCTTGGTCTCGTGTAAAGTCAAAAGACGCCACACTAAAGGAAAGACTGGCTGCGCTTGCTGTAGCTGGTGCTATGAAAGATAAAGCAAAATTTGGTGGAAGTATTAAGAAAAGAAAGCGTAAACAAAATCAAAAGAACATTTCTTTACAACGTATAGTACGAAGAGCACGCTCAGCTTTATTACATGCTAGTCCAGGAAGTAGTTTGAACAATTTAGTAACCACAGCATTACGTGCAGCCAGGAAAACCGTAAAAGGTAATCTTAAAAAGCCTGGAAACTTAAAGGAAAGAGTCATTCCTATTCCAACTCCAGTTGGAGGCGTTCTTCCTCTCATCCCAATATTTGCTGGCCTGTCTGCTCTTGGAAGCCTTGTGGGTTCAACAGCTGGTGTTGTGAGTGCCGTTAACCGTGCAGCTGCGGCTAAAAAACAACTTGCTGAAGCGAAGAGACACAATGAGACCATGGATGCCATAGCCCTCCAAAAAGGTCGAGGTTTATATTTAGCTCCGTATAAGAAAGGTTTAGGACTCTACCTAAAACCATGGCGAAAGTGAAGTTACCCCATAGAGCTCTATCAAATCACGACTTAATGTTCTATGTTCGTAAATTAAAAATTCCTTACTTTCGTGGTGTTTACATGCGAGACACTTAACCAAAACGAGCATTATCTAAAGAAAGTGGTATTGTGAACTTAGAACCATTAAGAAAATCCGGATCGCACTGGGTTGCTTATGCAAAGCGAGGGCGGAAAGCCTACTACTTTGACAGTTATGGTGATTTACAACACCCACTCGAGCTTGCACAGTACCTCAAACAGTGTACTATTCAGTATAATTATTTACCATACCAAACCTATAACAGTGTTCTTTGCGGTCATTTGTGTCTTCTGTTCTTAGCAGCACTATAAATAGATGAATTTTTATTCAATTTTCATCAGACAACCAACATGCGGCCAAGAGAGTATGTCCTCACGTTAACAGGTAAAGGATCAGAAATTAGCACAAATCTTACTGAACCAATAGTCTTTGAAGCACCCTACGAAGTAGGATTAAAAAGTTTGTTTACTTCGCATGCTATACCGAACGTAACAGAAAAAAATAACTGTGTTCGGATTATTAATCCTACAACGCGTATAGCTGTTACTATTTTTGTTGATCCCGGTGCTTATGAAATTGATGAAATTTTTAAATATATTATGCTACAGCTCCTTCTAAACTCAGATAATTTTGAAATGTTAAAATTTCCAGGAGACGACAAAAAAACACCAGTATTAACCTTTACATTGCAAGTTTCAACAGCAAGGGTACGGGTGCGAAGCAACTTGATTGTTGATTTTAATGTGCCTAATTCTTTAGGGAGTATTCTCGGTTTTGAGGAGAAACAGTTAGAAGCAAATATACCACACTTTTCTGACCATCATGTCATGGTAACATCTATTAATGTAGTGCGCGTGCAGTGCAATATTGCTTCAGGTGCTGTACTGAATGGTAATATTTCGCATACAATCCATGACTTTTATCCCGCAGTGGATTATGGGTATAAGATAGTGGAGAAAGTGTCACTGCATTTGCGACCATGCCAATAATTTTTAATGAAGACAAAAAACATATGTTTCACAACATCATTAACAGAAGCAACAGCGATAAGGTCAAAGAAAACAACAGCAACAACAAAACTACTTGTTTGCTTACTAAAGAAAATAGACATTTTTTACAACAGCTTGGCTACACAGTGCTTAAAAAGTAACTCGAAATTCTTATAAAAGGAACTTGCACTATCTGTTTTAACAACATACTGGATTGAACAATCACAGTATTAACATCATGTTGTCGCGAGCGCTTGATGTAAAGAAGAAACCATCTTACGATACTTCTATAACGCGTATAAAAGAAAGAAGTTGTCGTCCTTATGCAGGCACATCATTTGGCTACAATGATGAAATTCGAATTCCTGCCCAATCCCAAAATGAATGTCTACTACCATCTCAATCAGAGGTGCATATTGTAGGTATGGTTGCTAAAGGAACTTCTAGAGAAAAGGGAACGGCTGAACTAGAAAGAAACTTTGCTGCTTTTCTATTTTATGAATCTCGTTATGAGGTGAATAACCTTGAAATTGACCGGAATCGACACCCTGGAGTAACAACAACAATGAAAGCACTAGCTTCTTTCCAGAATAATGAAATTACTCACTTACAAAATGCGGGGTGGACTACTATTGTAGACAGTGCAACTGGAAAGTTTCACGCCGTAATTCCTCTTTCACACTTCTTTGGATTTGCTGAGGATTACAAACAAGTTGTTATTAATGCCAAACACGAGTTGGATTTTATTCGAAGCAATGATGATCGGTGTGCTCTTTTTGATGCTGATGCTACTAACGACTCTAGAATACTGATTGATGATATTTGGTGGAAAGTTCCAACTATTGTCCTTTCTGACACTAATCGCATAGAATTATTGCGAACTATCGAAAGTAATAAACCTCTTTACTTCGCCTATAGGTCTTGGTGATGTTTGAATACGCAGCTCTGCCTGAAACAACGAAGCATATTTGGAAAATTAAATCTTCATCGCAAATGGAAAAACCTCGGTTTATTTTACTAGGTTTCCAGAAAGATGCTAGAAAGCCAACTGCACACAGCAGTCAGTTTGACCACTGCAGCCTAACTAAAAGTGACTATGCAGATATTTACAATAACTTTATAAAATTCCCTAAATCATACTACCAACTAGAAAATACACTGACTGACAGAGCAAATGCAACACCAAGAAGGAGTGGTCAGAACTTTATGCCAATTGCAGGGTAGACTGACGTTACTGAGGTATGCTTATGATGTGAAATGCGCAGCTGTGCTGCGCACGTAGCGAACGATAAATGGGACACGGCGTTGGCGAATGGCCCAATTCGTACCGTGATTTCTCAGCCGACAGTCATTGTAGAACGTGTTGTCGTGTGCCACAGGACACGTGTATAGCTAAGAATGCCAGGCCGCCGTCAACGGAGGCATTTCCAGCAGACAGACGACTTTACGAGGGGGTATAGTGATCGGGCTGAGAAGGGCAGGTTGGTCGCTTCGTCAAATCGCAGCCGATACCCATAGGGATGTGTCCACGGTGCAGCGCCTGTGGCGAAGATGGTTGGCGCAGGGACATGTGGCACGTGCGAGGGGTCCAGGCGCAGCCCGAGTGACGTCAGCACGCGAGGATCGGCGCATCAACCGCCAAGCGGTGGCAGCCCCGCACGCCACGTCAACCGCCATTCTTCAGCATGTGCAAGACACCCTGGCTGTTCCAATATCGACCAGAACAATTTCCCGTCGATTGGTTGAAGGAGACCTGCACTCCCGGCGTCCGCTCAGAAGACTACCATTGACTCCACAGCATAGACGTGCACGCCTGGCATGGTGCCGGGCTAGAGCGACTTGGATGAGGGAATGGCGGAACGTCGTGTTCTCCGATGAGTCACGCTTCTGTTCTGTCAGTGATAGTCACCGCAGACGAGTGTGGCGTCGGCGTGGAGAAAGGTCAAATCCGGCAGTAACTGTGGAGCGCCCTACCGCTAGACAACGCGGCGTCATGGTTTGGGGCGCTATTGCGTATGATTCCACGTCACCTCTAGTGCGTATTCAAGGCAAGTTAAATGCCCACCGCTACGTGCAGCATGTGCTGCGGCCGGTGGCACTCCCGTACCTTCAGGGGCTGCCCAATGCTCTGTTTCAGCAGGATAATGCCCGCCCACACACTGCTCGCATCTCCCAACAGGCTCTACGAGGTGTACAGATGCTTCCGTGGCCAGCGTACTCTCCGGATCTCTCACCAATCGAACACGTGTGGGATCTCATTGGACGCCGTTTGCAAACTCTACCCCAGCCTCGTACGGACGACCAACTGTGGCAAATGGTTGACAGAGAATGGAGAACCATCCCTCAGGACACCATCCGCACTCTTATTGACTCTGTACCTCGACGTGTTTCTGCGTGCATCGCCGTTCGCGATGGTCCTACATCCTACTGAGTCGATGCCGTGCGCATTGTGTAACCTGCATATCGGTTTGAAATAAACATCAATTATTCGTCCGTGCCGTCTCTGTTTTTTTCCCAACTTTCATCCCTTTCGAACCACTCCTTCTTGGTGTTGCATTTGCTCTGTCAGTCAGTGTACTTATGAAAAGTACTTGCCAATTATGTCACGTGCTGATTTTTATCAAGGTAATATTATTTATGTTATTGATTGTTCTCATCAAGATGACCAAATTCGATCACAACCTGTTGACATTCGCATTGAATTTGAAACTAGTGATGTTATTCCTGCTAAAACGGCTTTGTTTTGTTTACTTATTCATGATCGTGTCGCTACCTACAAACCGCTAACTGGTGAAGTGAGTATAGAACACTAAAGAGCCTAGTAAGCCATCAGTTTCTTCTGGACAGACAACGAAAGCACACCGTTAATTATGGCTCGAACTGTGCTGGTTTATATTTATCGTAATGAAGAAGGAAAAATCAAACTAGTGCTGTTAGAGTGTGAGTGTGGACTTACTCTAAACGTTACCTTTGAAGACACTAAGAATTACAAAGCGCTTTTACAAAAATGTATTGAGTGTTTTCAGAAAGATATCCCCGATAGTGATCATGTGTTATATTTTACACATAAATTAGAAAAAGAATTTAGGACATTCTTTCCGAGACACTTGCTGATAGAGCTTTCGGACTATGGTTGTCCTAAAATACTTCCTCATCAGACTGAAAATAGTGAAAATTTTGAAACATCGCACCTCTGAGCCATGATGTTGTGGTTGGAAGGAAATTACATGCGAGTTGCCTCTTCGTGTATCAAGAAACTTCGTAACAGCGGGCCTAATTCTTTGAATCGTTTCGATTGTGAGTATATTTCTCCAGCTCAATTACTCCTCTATATGTCTGAAGAGATTCCTGTTGTATTTGATTTGCTGCCAGAAAGTTTTCAAAACCAGTACCCTGACTATGCTCCCTGTAAGGAACATACTGCAAATAGAAATCTTTAAAAATAGAATACCTCACACGGACAACATTTTACCCACCGCAAAGGTTCAATCAGGTATATAAGGAGTCGCCTTAATAGAACTCAATACATACGTGCTTTTTGCTGTCATCGTTGCTGCTGTTGCTTGACTAAGTAAGAGGTAAGATGTCGATGTCGAACAATAACTCTTTTCTTGTTACTAGAGATAGCACGCTTACAGAATTTCTTCAGCATAAGGATAACATACAGTATCCACCACAAGAATTTGAAAACACAGTTCTTGACTTAACATCCGAATACTATTGGTTAGACTCACATCCTAAAGCAACATTTAAAAGTCGTTTTTGTAAAAGATGCTTCTCTTGGCTCTATGGAAATTCAATTTTCGAACAATATCAAATACCTATTGTTCGAAACACTGTAAGCTTAACAATGCATGAAATTATCGATCGTATCGAAAAAGAAGACAAACACTATTGGTGTTATTTTTGTCAAAAACCATTCTTTTACATCACATTTCCTAATGATATGTACGTATTTCCTGCAGAATCTGCAAAAGTAAAAGCTATTGTTCGACACTAGCATCTTTTCTCACTCAACTACACTGCCCATTATCCTTATCAAGTGAAAAACAGAAACATGAAGAATAGGTTAGATTCGCTTTTCTTACTTGTGTAACTACAATTGTAGTAGTGTTGTTATTGTTGTTGTTTCTTTTTACAATCCTCTTCAATGTTTTCGTTTATTTTGTATGTTTACAGACATTACCCCCACCACCACCACCACCACAACCTCAACATCAACCATGAATCTACAAGAAAAACTTGTCTTTCTAGAGCAGTCATACGCAAGTGAGCTGAAGAAGCTGGTTGACCTACCCGTGGGAAGATCGCTGCAGGTTCGACACTACCGAGCAGTAAACACACGTTTTGGGCGCAAAATAGTGGTAGATTTGTACGAGACGCCGGGTGCTCCTAGCTGGATCACCGTGTTCCTGCCTGCCGCCTACCATACATTAAGCGATGAAGAGATAATGCAAATGAACATCGAGTATCGACGCTTCACCTATCTAGGTAAGGTGAATGGACAAAATAAGGTATTATTTGAAAAACTTGAAACTCTTCCATGAAGTGTAAACTTGTGAAAAAAGGTAAACAAAATAGTGTTATGAGTATCATTACTCATACAGCAGAAACAGAAGACTGTGAAAGTACTAAAGACTGTTGGTTTACACCATCCGGTATTGTTCACGCTTTTCACATCTACACTTCTGAATCGTCTTCTTTTTTAGAATCTGAACATCGTTCTAATATTGATATTTGTGTATTAACATTCCTTTATAAAAATAATCTTAAAGCACACAATTGTGAAGTGCATTTTTTAATTTTTTTCTTTGTATAATCATAAAAGTGAAAGATTTGAATCGTATTTAGCAGTATTTTGCGATGACTATGATGCTTATGTTTCTCCACTGCATCAGAAACTGATTGCACATTTGCAAACAGAACATGAAACTGAGCTTGTGCATTGCGTATTAGAAATAATACCGTTTCCATATTATTGGGTAATGTGTCGGTTACTCGATGCCCATGCTACGTTAAACATTGCGTACAGCAATTGTAACTTGTGTTTACAAAGAGCAAAACATGTACAAAATGGTACAAGTTTAATTTACCACTAATTCTATTTTACAACACACACTATTTATTTTGTGTAGTGGGGTGGGGGTGTGTAGGTGTGTGTATTTTTTCAATCATGGCAAAACTATTTCGAGCCGAGGATGACAGTATTACCTACTTGTCTGATCAGGGGTTATCAGAAGAATTTTTTACAGCCACCAAACTTTGTCTTGCTAATCAGCTCAAACATTGTCAAGAAGGCAGTGGATTAAATGTATGGGTTGAGGGACTTGATCTTTTTGATGAACCCACATTAATTGAGTCACCACAGGATTTAAACTCTTACTGGACTATGCTAGTAGAATCCTTAAATCAGAGTTCGTGTTCTAACATTGTTGTTCACGCTGAACCTTGGTGTTTAACGTGGGGTTTGCTTAATTCATGTTTCAAGCGTCGCATGTACACGAATGTTATTTACAACACTAACAGCACATTTAAAGATCCTAAACTTTTTCTTGAAGCATGTTTCCCATGGTTTAAAAAGTATGTGAGGCAAGCATTAAACCGACATGCTCTTAAAGTGTACACATCGCTCAGTACTGAACATCTTTTGCCTTCCAGCGGAGAAGTCCGACCGCTGTACTTCAATACACAAAGCAGAGTTATTACGCTAACCACCAATCTTAAAGAGTGGTATGAAGTGCATGTCGTAAAACCTCTTTTATTGAAACTAAGCGAATTTCAAGAGCGAGACTCGGGGTTGGCATTGCATGCTTTGTTGAACTTAAATATTAATATAGATGTTTATGTAGGTTTTCATGTAGGTAAAACAGTACAGTTACCGAAAATAATCTCTTCAAGAAAAGCTGTAATTAACGTTCAAAGTAATGATAATTCTTGCTTCGCCTGGAGCGTCGTGAGTGCACTAAGACCTGTGCCTAAAAGAGCCAATCCGAATCGAACAACTTCCTACCCTCATTATTCATAAATTTTAAATCTGGAGGGTATTCCTATGCCTATGGAATTACAACATGTGTCTAAATTTGAAGAGCAAAATAATTTATCCGTTAATGTGTACGGAGCGCAGTATGAGAACGGTGATTGGGTAGTGTGTGGAGCTAAAGAAAGAGCTCTTTTACTCTAGTACCCATTCACATCACAGCCGCTCGTCATCCTCATCGTCACATTAATTTGCTCTTACTTCAGACAAGCGAAGACGGTTCAACTGACTATCACTATGCATGGATAAAGAATTTACCTCGTCTTATTGTCAGTGGTGTATCGACGTGCAAATCTAGCATACATGTGTGTGAACGATGTTTATCTTTCTTTTACACAAAGGATAAACTTGATCAACACTTGGTAAACTGTTCTCAGTTTACACCAACTACAATGGTGTTACCGAGTGAGACGGATAAATTTGTTCGCTTCGATAGCTTTGAACATAAACAAACAGTGCCTTTCATTATTTATGCGGATACAGAAAGTATCCTTGAACCTATCGATCCACATCTAGCGAGCGAAAAACAATCATCTTCTGTTTACAAGAACAAACATATCGCTCACAGCATCGCCTACTACTTGCACTGTTCCTACAATAAAGCTTTCTGTAAATTTAATCTCTATCGTAGTTCCGATTGTTGCGAATGGTCTGTTAAAGAATTAAGTAGCATTGTTGAACAAGTTATTGGCTACTATACCAACCCTATGCCTATCAACAAATTAACCGCTGATGAAGTTAAGCAGTATGAAACTGCAACTTTGTGTTATATCTGTGAGGAACCATTTGTTGAGACCAGTGAAAATCTTAAGGTGCGCGACCACGATCATTTAACGGGACAGTTTCGAGGAGCAGCACACAATCTGTGTAATCTTTTATACAGATACCCAAATTACATTCCAGTTGTCTTTCACAATCTGTCGGGCTACGACAATCATTTCATAATTCAAGCCCTTTGCAAGCGAAATATTAGTGTAGAAGGACAAAGTGTTCTGATAAACCCAGGCAACATTAATCTTATTCCATCAAATATGGAAAACTATAAGTCGTTCACAAAACGCATACCACACTGCCTGAGCTTGAGATTTATTGATTCGTTTCATTTCATCCATTGCTCTTTAGAACTTTATGTCTCCTACTTAGACAAGAACAGTATGCGCATTACACAAACATACTTCTCGAAGCCAGAAGAGTTCGAACTAGTGTCCCAAAAGGGGGTTTTTCCTTATGAGTATGTAGTAAACAGTAGTGTTCTGAATGAAACACAGTTGCCTCCCAAGCAAGCCTTCTTCAGCTCACTAACACAGAGTACAATTACCGATGAACAGTACGAAAGAGCAAAATGTGTATGGAACGCTTTCAAGTGTCGTACTCTTGGAGATTATTCCGACCTTTATTTAAAGTCTGATGTTCTCCTTCTTGCGGACGTATTCAAAAATTTTCGTTTTGTCTGCAAACAAACCTACAATCTAGATCCAGCACATTACAACACGAGTCCGAGTCTTTCGTGGGAAGCTTTACTAAAGAAAACAAAGGTAGCATTAGAATTGCTCACTGATGTCGATATGGTTCAATTTATCGAACAAGGCATACGTGGTGGTGTGTTCTCATCGTTACGCTAAGGCCAATAATAAATATATGAAATCCTATCGTCCCGATGAAGCAGATTCGTATCTTCTTTATCTGGACCTCAACAATCTATACGGGTGGACAATGATGCAACCGCTACCTATTAGTCATTTTTCCTGGGTAGAACCCACAGAAACCTTTGACGTAACGACTATAGAAGATGATGCCGAGTTCGGTTTCATCCTTGAAGTGGACATTTCATATCCTGAGCACATTCATGATGCTCATAGCGACTTCCCACTCTGTCCAACACACATGACAACGTCTGACAAAGCGTCTACTTCTACGCGAAAGCTTTTAACTACCTTGCATGACAAAGAGCGCTACATTATTCACTACCGAGCGCTTAAGCAATGTCTCCAGTACGGGTTGTCTTGCGTTCGCACTCACAGAATATTGCGGTTTAAACAGAAAGCCTGGATGCGTCCTTACATCGAGCTGAATACAGAACAACGAAAGCAAAGTATAACCAAATTTGAACAAAAATTTTACGAGCTGGTCGCTTCATTTCCCAACTGAATTACAAGAGGCGTGTTGTCTTTAACGAAAATTTCGCCGCTGTAGAATTGAAGCGTTTAAAGGTGAAGAATGATAAACCCATGTATGTAGGTATGTCCGGCTTAGACTTGGCGAAGGTTAAATTAGCCTCCTTTCACTATGAATACATGAAACCAAAGTATCCTAACGAAAATCAGCTTAAACTTTGTTACACTGATACGGATAGTTTGATCTACCACATTCTCACCCACGATGATTACGGTGATCTTCGGGATGATGTTTCACAGTGGTTCGACACCGGTGACTATCCTACTAACAATCCGTACCGCATACCGTGCTGTAACAGTAAGAAAATCGGCTATATGTAAGACGAATTGAAAGGTAAAATCATTACAAAGTTTATTGGACTTAGAGCAAAAATGTACGCAATCGAAACGGAAGAATGTTACATTCACTGAGCAAAAGGAGTTAAAAGCAGTGCAAAGCTCACTATGCAAGACTATGAAAATTGTTTTTACCAAAAGATCATAGTCATGAAACAGCAACACTTAATACGTTCTCACCTACATCAAGTGTACACCGTGTGTCAGAACAAAGTAGCCCTTACATCGGATGATGATAAACGGTGTATACTTGAAGATAACGTAAGAACCCTCCCCCGGGGGCACTATCGGCTACAGAAAGACCAAGACCCAACCCAAACTTATAGGAAAGTATAATCTACTGTCTTCAGCATTTTTCCCCATTATGTTTTCTGTTAAACTAAACATCTTCTGTAAATATGTGTATAAATAACTTTGTATAATACTTGTAAATGTGGGTCCAAGTTTTTTTCCGTATATGTGTTCTATTAAAATTGATAAATAAAATGTGATGTATTAAAATCTATCAATGCGCTTATTATTTCCCCTCCCCACACACCAACTCCTCTCTCCTTCCTCATTACATTATTAGTATAAGCTTAGTCATATAAGAACAAAAGAAGAAGAAATAAAAACCAGAATCATTGCTGCTACCATAACAGTAACAAGTAAAAAGATCAGAGAGCGGAGATGGTGCAAAAGAAAAAAAAGACTGGCTCAGGATCGCACGCTGGTAAGACACGTTTGTAGAACAAAGACCTCGATGAACTTGGGGGAGAACTATGACCTACACCAGAAACAAAACAACTCTCCCGCTTCTCCACTAACACACATATGACACGCGCGCGCGTGAACTTGGAGATAGTGGGCTTTTGATTACGAACAAGACCTACATCAACAACAAGACATCAAAAATCAACTCTTTCCCTCTTAGAAGACAGCATGGCCGTGCCCCCTTCTCCGACTCCAAGACAGTATGGCCGCCGGCAAGGCTCATTAACATAATTAATGACACCAAACTGTCAACCATCCATCATCCTTCCCCCACAACACCCACAATTATCATCCTGACAGCACTCAGGCTCCCTCTCCCTCTTAGAAGACACCATGGCCGCCGTGCCCCTTCTCCGACTCCAAGACAGTATGGCAGCCGCCAAGGCTCATTAACATAATTAATGACACCAAACTGTCAACCATCCACCATCCTCCCCCACAACACCCGCACTTGTCATCCTGCCAGTACGCAAGCTCCTCCCCACACAACCATATAAAGCACGACCTCACACCAAGACTAAACTCCCACACCCACACCCACACCCACACCCACACCCACACCCACACCCACACCCACACTCCACACGCCACGCAACTCCACCCACACACCCATATATGGACATAACCACACTCACACACCTCCCCCACACCCATACAACCACGCACGCTCATTCGACACCCACAAACACTGCGCTCTCATTGGTCCGTGTTGCAAAGCCCGTGCGCTCTGATTGGTCCGTGTTGCAGCTCCCGTCCAGACTCACTACTGACATATCCAAGCCAATGCCGCACCGCTCTATAAATAAAGTACTGTCGATAGTAGTATAATGGGAGAGTTCGGCCGCCGCCTCCGCCGCAATGCTCCCAGTGGCCCCCTCCGCCTCCGCCTCACGGGTGGCCCTCCCAGTGGCCCCCTCCGCCTCCGCCTCACGGGTGGCCCAACCAGAGGCCCCCTCCGCCTCCCGCGGGAAATTTGAATTGGTAAACAAAGCCACGTGCTTTCTGACAGCTGTCATCGACAACAACGCATCGCTAACCTCAGTACTGACATCTTGACGGGCCTAAACTTCAGTAGTGCCAACTTAACCTAACTAGCGCGAGGTAAACAAAGCCACGTGCTTTTTGACAGCCACGTGCTTTTTTGATAGCTGTCATCCGCCATCTTTAAACCACAAAGCACTGTGCTGCCCTCTATATCGCAGTAGCTGCAAAATTCGTCACCTGTCATCGGCAGTGCTGCCAGCTTGACGGGTCTAAACCTTAGTGCTACCAACTTAACCTAACTAGCGCGAGGTAAACAAAGCCACGCGTTTTTGACAGCTGTCATCCGCCTTCTTTAATCTATAGAGCACAGTGCTGCCCTCTTTAGCTACTTACCTTTGGAATGTGGTGGCGGATAATTTGAAAAATGCTTTTTGACAGCAGCCATCTTTGTGCACCGTGCTGCCCTCTTAAACAAACTCACGTGCTTTTTTCTGACAGCTATCATCCGCCATCTTGCATCACAAACCTCAGTGCTGCACTCTTTAGCTAGATACCTTTGAAATGTGGTGGCGGTAAATTCTACATTCTCTTGTTTGGAAACAAACCCATGCGCTTTTTTGACAGCTATCATCCGCCATCTTTAATCCAGAGAGAACAGTGCTGCCCTCTATGTGGTGGCGGCAAATTCTACATGCTCTTGTTTGGAAACAAGCTCACGCGCTTTTTTGACAGCTGTCATCTGCCATCTTTAATCTATAGAGCACAGTGCTGCCCTCTATGTGGTGGCGGCAAATTCCACTTGCTCTTGTTTGGAAACAAAGCCATGTGCTTTTTTGACAGCTGTCATCCGCCATCTTTAATCAACAGAGCACCGTGCTGCTATCATGCGGGCAATTTCATCACCTGTCATCCGCCATCTTTAATCCACAGAACACCGTGCTGCCCCCTTTATGGCTACTACCTTAAGCACGTAGTAGCGGGCAATTTGAAAAGTTCTGCTAGCTATCATCCACCATCTTTAATCAAGAGAGCACCGTGCTGCCATCTTTAGCTAGATACCTTTGAAATGTGGTGGCGGCAAATTGAAAAATTCCACGTGCTCTTGTTTGGAAACAAACTCACATGCTTTTTTGACAGCTACCATCCGCCATCTTTAATCAACAGAGCATAGTGCTGCCCTCTTTAGTTTGAAATGTGGTGGCGGCAAATTCTACGTGCTCTTGTTTGGTAAACATAGCCACGTGCTTTTTTGACAGCTGTCATCCGCCATCTTTAATCCAGAGAGCACCGTGCTGCCCTCTTTATCGTAGTAGATGTAAATTCGTCACCTATCATCCGCAGTGCTGCCATCTTTAGCTAGATACCTTTGAAATGTGGTGGTGGATAATTTAAAAAGAGAAATTCTACAGCAGCCCTCTCTCGACGCTAATTGCATAAGATGGCGGCTATACATGACTCCTTAAGGGTGCTTACGCAAGATGGCTGCTATACACAGGTTCTTATGAGACGCCCTTGGGATGCTTGCTCAAGATGGCAGTTATACATGGCTCCTTATGAGATTCCCTAGGGATGCTTGCTCAAGATAGCGACTGCTCTTATGGGACGGCTTAAGTGTCCTTGCACAAGATGGCTTGAGACGCCCTAAGGATGCTTGCGCAAGATGGCGGACACAAGATGGCGGCTATACACGTCTTCTTATGAGACGCCTTAAGGGTGCTTGCGCAAGATGGCTGCTGCCTTAGCTTAGAGGCTAACGTGTCGTGCTAGTTCGATTCATTAAATTTGGGGCTTAAATGCATAATGTTAAATATCTCGAAAACGGTGCATCGTAGAGCAAAACGGACAAAATTTTCCTACCCAATACCTGGGTTCGCAGTATGGGGAACAAGTAAAACATAGTCTAATGATGAGATCAACGGTTCGGTTCCTACTTAGGCCCTTTGGCATTCGCTCTGTTTTAGCTTGTATTGAAGCAAGTATTCGTAACATGATCAGGTTTAGCTATGGTAGAGAGTATAACGTGCCGTGCAGGTTCGATTCATTAAATTTGGGGCTTAAATGCAAAATGTTAAATATCTCGAAAACGGTGCATCGTAGAGCAAAACCTGATACCTAGGTTTGCAGTATCAGGAACAAGAAAAAAACATAGTCTAATGATGAGATCGACGGTTCGATCCCTACTTAGACCCTTTGGCATTGGCAGCTATCTAATTCTACAAGATGGGGGCTATACATAGCTTCTTATGAGGCAGCTTAAGAGCGCTTGCACAAGATGGCTGCTGCTCTTATGATACGCCCTAGGGGTGCTTGCGCAAGGTAGCAGCGACAAGAAGGTGACTATACACAGCTCCTTATGATACGGTCTAGAGGTGCTCACACAAGATGGTGGCTGCTCTGATGAAGAAAGCTAGCTTTGGATTGTGCAGGTATCTTTACAGCGCTAAACCTCATACCTTTGAAATGTAATTTGAAAAATTCTACGTGCTTTTTCTTAACAGCAGCTATCTTTAAACAATAGCGGCTATACATAAGCTGTTAAGGCCTCCTCTTATGTCAAGGCATAAACCTGCATCGGGATAGCTAGAGTAAGCACGTGCTGCAGTGATGACGTCATTATGCATGTTTAGACTTGCAAATCACTAAAGAAACATAACAAGACTAGAATCGAACACTGCACTCTATGCTGTTAACTTTATCATGTGATCGGAACATTGATTGAAGTGTTTAGAACACTAAATAAGTAGAACAGAACACTGTACTCGATACAACATGTCAGGGGATACCTTTGTTCTAAGAAGATTAGATTACCGCACATTCCTTGTAGGGCTAATAGGCTAAAGGGCTAATGGGCAAAAGGGCAAAAGGGCTAATGGGCTAAAGGGCTAAAGGGCTAAACGGCTAATGGGCTAAAGGGCTAAAGGGCTAGGGTGCCTCTCCTCTCTTTATCCGGGCTTGAGACCGGCTCTACAACTAGAGGCGGAGTTAACACCCTAAGGAAGGGAAAGGGAGAATGCTGGGAAATATTCTATACGAATATAGCTACTCGATCGACTATATACTACAGATGGATGACTTAGGTGAGGGTAAGCGCTTACTTAATAATACCAACACGACGTAATTCATGCTCTATTTCAAAAATATCTTCTTTGTACTGTGTGTAACCAGCATCATGATAGGCTCTTAGCAGTTGTAAACGTTTTACCAGTACGTTGGGGTCTTTACAGTAGCTTATATCTACATAGGGTAACAGAGGCTTGTTGTGAACTTTGAGTCTATATGCAGACAGTTGATGTGCAGGGACTTGTTTTGATATAATACGTGCTTCAGCAGTAGCGTTTCTAGGTACAAACATAACTTGTTTCGATAGCGATGAAGCGTTGAAATTTCCTTCTTCTTTACCTTGCATCTCTTCTTGAGATGTTTGCACTTCGACAGAACGTGTAGTAGGCTTAGGAAATGAAGTAAAATCATCAAGCTGTAATGGCAATGAATTTTCTTCTTCTTCTACTTTCCCTTTACTACTGTTTTGATCAACATCATTATCCTTATTATCATAATCATGATCTTGCCTCTCTTTATCTTGAAGTTTGTGCTCAGTAACAGAACTTGCAGCAGGCCTAGACAACAAGGGAGAATTAAAAATCTCTCGCAGAGGTGTACTTTTTAAACATAAATCAGTGTTCGCTGGAATATGGTCGAGCTCTTTGTATTTTGTTCCCGATGAAGCTACATTACACGCGGCTTCATGACGTTGAGCGTTGTATGCGTTCTTGAACTCTCTTCTACAATGTTTGCATTGAAAAATCGTCCTACATGATATCTCATGACGTCTCCTGTGATAGCTTCGGGAAAATGCTTTTCCACACTCTTCGCAAATATACCTAGAAATAGGTTTTTCCGTGACGGACTTTTATCTTCTGCTAACAGATTCTTCTTTAAATCTACTCGACATTTGTTACTCTCAACTTCGATGATGCGAACAGCTTAGCGATTAACAGTAAACTAACACAAAAGCGTATAACCAAGGTAGCAACAGTAAGGTTTAAGCCCATCAAGATAGCAAGAGTGAGGTTAGCGACGTTCTGCTGTTGGATTTTAAATTCCGCGCTATAACATGCATAAGGTGGCAGCCTTGAGGTTTACTGCCGTAAAGATGGCAGCAGTGAGGTTAGCGACGCTCTATTGTCCTTCAAAGTGAGGTTAGGGTTCGTCAAGAAGACAGCTGTCAAAAAAGCACGTGGCTATGTTTACCAAACAAGAGCACGTGGTCGTGACGTCACGGTCACGTAATCAATCCTTAGCTCTACGTCGTTAAGAGCAGCATTAGGATTAGCTATGTTTAAAAATCTTAGGAACAGAGCAGCAGTATGAATAGCCATGTTTCAAAGCGTGTAGACATCACCTATCGATTTTACATGCATCGACTCTCGTACTAAACTTCTTCCGCTAGATCGTGCTGCTATCTTAGCATAACCTATACGCATGACCTTAAAGTACAATGAATAGTCATGTTTCAAAGCGTGTACGCATCAACTATCGATTTTGCATGTATCGAATCTCGTACTGTACTTCTTCAGGTAGATTGTGCTGGTATCTTAGCATAACTTATACACATGAACTTAAAGTACAAAGAATAGCCATGTTTCTAAGCGTGTACACATCACCTATCGATTTTACATTCATCGACTCTCGTACTAAACTTCTTACGCTAGACTGTGCTGCTATCTTAGCCTAACCTATACGCATGAACTTAAAGTACGAAGAATAACAGTGTTTTAAAGCGTGTACACGTCACCTATCGATTTTGCATGCATCAAATATCGTACTAAACTTCTTGCGCTAGATTGTGCTGCTATCTTAGCATAACCTATACCCATGAACTTAAAGTACAAAGAATAGCCATGTTTCAAAGCGTGTACATATTACTTATCGATTTTGCAAGCATCGACTTTCGTACTAAACTTCTTCCTCTAGATTGTGCTGCTATCTTAGCATAACCTATGTGCATGAACTTAAAGTACAAAGAATAACCATGTTTCAAAGCGTGTACATATCACCCTGAACGTCTTCCGCTAGATTGTACTCCTATCTTAGCATAGCCTATACGCACGAACTTAAAGCACAAAAAATAACGATGTTTAACAGCGTGTACACATCACCTATTGATTTGCATGCATCGACTATTTTTTACCGCCAGAGTGTACAACGATCGCATATGTGTATTGCTAACGTATGTGTATAAAGTTAAAGCACAAAGAATAGCTATACTCCAAAGCGTGTACACATCACCTATCGATTTTGCATGCAACAAAGAATAGCTATACTCCAAAGCGTGTACACATCACCTATCGATTTTGCATGCATCGACTATCGTACTAAACGTCTACCGCTAGAGTGTACAACGTTCGCAATTGTGTGCTGCTACCTATGTGCGTGAACTTAAATCACAAAGAATAGCGTGTACACAACACCTGTCAATTTTGCACGCATTAACTCTTGTACTAAACTTCTTTCACAACAGCGTGCGATCATCGCTTGTGTGTGCTGTAATCTTAACATAACCTATGTGCACGAAGTTAAAGCACAAAGAATACCCAAGTTCAAAGCGTGTACACATCACCTATCGATTTTGCATGCATCATCTTTCTTACTAAACTTTTTCCACTAGAGCGTGCAACAACCTTATAAGTATGCTGCTAACTTAGTATAACTTATACGAATGAACTTAAAGCATAAAGAATACTGATGTATAAAAATCTTGTGAACATAGCAGCAGCAGTAAGAATAGCAATGTTTTAAAAGCGTGTACGCATTGCCTATCGATTATACATGCATCAAATAGAGTACAAAACTTCTCCCGCTAGAGTTTGCTGCTATCTTAGCATAACCTATGTGCACGGATTTAAAGCACGAAGAATAGTTAAGTTTCAAAGTGTGCACACAACACCTTTCGATTTTGCATGCATCAACTATATTAACACATCCCGCTAGAATGTACAACGTTCACATGTGTTTGCGCTGCTACTTTAGCATGACCTAAGCGAACGAACTTAAAGCATAAAGAATAGCGATGTTTGAAAATCTTGCGAACATAGTAGCAGTAAGAATAGCAAGGTTTACAAGCGTGTACATATCACCTTTTGATAATGCATACATCAACTATCGTACTAAACAGCCTCTACGCGAGCGTGCGACCATCGCTTGCACTTGTGCTGCTATCTTAACATAACCTATGTGCACGAACTTAAAGCATAAAAAATAGTTATGTGTAAGTGAACATAGCAGAGTGTTAACTACGTAGGTGTAGACATTGAACTTTGCATGCTGAAGCAGCATACTACGTGACCGTGTCGTCACGACCACGTGCTCTTGTTTGGTAAACATAGCCATGTGCTTTTTTGACAGCTGTCTTCTTGACGAACCCTAACCTCACTTTGAAGGACAATAGAGCGTCGCTAACCTCACTGCTGCCATCTTTACGGCAGTAAACCTCAAGGCTGCCACCTTATGCATGTTATAGCGCGGAATTTAAAATCCAACAGCAGAACGTCGCTAACCTCACTCTTGCTATCTTGATGGGCTTAAACCTTACTGTTGCTACCTTGGTTATACGCTTTTGTGTTAGTTTACTGTTAATCGCTAAGCTGTTCGCATCATCGAAGTTGAGAGTAACAAATGTCGAGTAGATTTAAAGAAGAATCTGTTAGCAGAAGATAAAAGTCCGTCACGGAAAAACCTATTTCTAGGTATATTTGCGAAGAGTGTGGAAAAGCATTTTCCCGAAGCTATCACAGGAGACGTCATGAGATATCATGTAGGACGATTTTTCAATGCAAACATTGTAAAAGAGAGTTCAAGAACGCATACAACGCTCAACGTCATGAAGCCGCGTGTAATGTAGCTTCATCGGGAACAAAATACAAAGAGCTCGACCATATTCCAGCGAACACTGATTTATGTTTAAAAAGTACACCTCTGCGAGAGATTTTTAATTCTCCCTTGTTGTCTAGGCCTGCTGCAAGTTCAGTTACTGAGCACAAACTTCAAGATAAAGAGAGGCAAGATCATGATTATGATAATAAGGATAATGATGTTGATCAAAACAGTAGTAAAGGGAAAGTAGAAGAAGAAGAAAATTCATTGCCATTACAGCTTGATGATTTTACTTCATTTTCTAAGCCTACTACACGTTCTGTCGAAGTGCAAACATCTCAAGAAGAGATGCAAGGTAAAGAAGTAGGAAATTTCAACGCTTCATCGCTATCGAAACAAGTTATGTTTGTACCTAGAAACGCTACTGCTGAAGCACGCATTATATCAAAACAAGTCCCTGCACATCAACTGTCTGCATATAGACTCAAAGTTCACAACAAGCCTCTGTTACCCTATGTAGATATAAGCTACTGTAAAGACCCCAACGTACTGGTAAAACGTTTACAACTGCTAAGAGCCTATCATGATGCTGGTTACACACAGTACAAAGAAGATATTTTTGAAATAGAGCATGAATTACGTCGTGTTGGTATTATTAAGTAAGCGCTTACCCTCACCTAAGTCATCCATCTGTAGTATATAGTCGATCGAGTAGCTATATTCGTATAGATTATTTCCCAACATTCTCCCTTCCTTAGGGTGTTAACTCCGCCTCTAGTTGTAGAGCCGGTCTCAAGCCCGGATAAAGAGAGGAGAGGCACTCTAGCCCTTTAGCCCTTTAGCCCATTAGCCGTTTAGCCCTTTAGCCCTTTAGCCCATTAGCCCTTTTGCCTTTTGCCCATTAGCCCTTTAGTCTATTAGCCCTACAAGGAATGTGCGGTAATCTAATCTTCTTAGAACAAAGGTATCCCCTGACATGTTGTATCGAGTACAGTGTTCTGTTCTACTTATTTAGTGTTCTAAACACTTCAATCAATGTTCCGATCACATGATAAAGTTAACAGCATAGAGTGCAGTGTTCGATTCTAGTCTTGTTATGTTTCTTTAGTGATTTGCAAGTCTAAACATGCATAATGACGTCATCACTGCAGCACGTGCTTACTCTAGCTATCCCGATGCAGGTTTATGCCTTGACATAAGAGGAGGCCTTAACAGCTTATGTATAGCCGCTATTGTTTAAAGATAGCTGCTGTTAAGAAAAAGCACGTAGAATTTTTCAAATTACATTTCAAAGGTATGAGGTTTAGTGCTGTAAAGATACCTGCACGATGCAAAGCCAGCTTTCTTCATCAGAGCAGCCACCATCTTGTGTGAGCACCTCTAGACCGTATCATAAGGAGCTGTGTATAGTCACCTTCTTGTCGCTGCTACCTTGCGCAAGCACCCCTAGGGCGTCTCATAAGAGCAGCAGCCATCTTGTGCAAGCGCTCTTAAGCTGCCTCATAAGAAGCTATGTATAGCCCCCATCTTGTAGAATTAGATAGCTGCCAATGCCAAAGGGTCTAAGTAGGGATCGAACCGTCGATCTCATCATTAGACTATGTTTTTTTCTTGTTCCTGATACTGCAAACCTAGGTATCAGGTTTTGCTCTACGATGCACCGTTTTCGAGATATTTAACATTTTGCATTTAAGCCCCAAATTTAATGAATCGAACCTGCACGGCACGTTATACTCTCTACCATAGCTAAACCTGATCATGTTACGAATACTTGCTTCAATACAAGCTAAAACAGAGCGAATGCCAAAGGGCCTAAGTAGGAACCGAACCGTTGATATCATCATTAGACTATGTTTTACTTATTCCCCATACTGCGAACCCAGGTATTGGGTAGGAAAATTTTGTCCGTTTTGCTCTACGATGCACCGTTTTCGAGATATTTAACATTATGCATTTAAGCCCCAAATTTAATGAATCGAACTAGCACGACACGTTAGCCTCTAAGCTAAGAGCAGCAGCCATCTTGCGCAAGCACCCTTAAGGCGTCTCATAAGGAGACGTGTATAGCCGCCATCTTGTGTCCGCCATCTTGCGCAAGCATCCTTAGGGCGTCTCAAGCCATCTTGTGCAAGGACACTTAAGCCGTCCCATAAGAGCAGTCGCTATCTTGAGCAAGCATCCCTAGGGAATCTCATAAGGAACCATGTATAACTGCCATCTTGAGCAAGCATCCCAAGGGCGTCTCATAAGAACCTGTGTATAGCAGCCATCTTGCGTAAGCACCCTTAAAGAGTCATGTATAGCCGCCATCTTATGCAATTAGCGTCGAGAGAGGGCTGCTGTAGAATTTCTCTTTTTAAATTATCCACCACCACATTTCAAAGGTATCTAGCTAAAGATGGCAGCACTGCGGATGACAGGTGACGAATTTACATCTACTACGATAAAGAGGGCAGCACGGTGCTCTCTGGATTAAAGATGGCGGATGACAGCTGTCAAAAAAGCACGTGGCTATGTTTACCAAACAAGAGCACGTAGAATTTGCCGCCACCACATTTCAAACTAAAGAGGGCAGCACTATGCTCTGTTGATTAAAGATGGCGGATGGTAGCTGTCAAAAAAGCATGTGAGTTTGTTTCCAAACAAGAGCACGTGGAATTTTTCAATTTGCCGCCACCACATTTCAAAGGTATCTAGCTAAAGATGGCAGCACGGTGCTCTCTTGATTAAAGATGGTGGATGATAGCTAGCAGAACTTTTCAAATTGCCCGCTACTACGTGCTTAAGGTAGTAGCCATAAAGAGGGCAGCACGGTGTTCTGTGGATTAAAGATGGCGGATGACAGGTGATGAAATTGCCCGCATGATAGCAGCACGGTGCTCTGTTGATTAAAGATGGCGGATGACAGCTGTCAAAAAAGCACATGGCTCTGTTTCCAAACAAGAACACGTGGAATTTGCCGCCACCACATAGAGGGCAGCACTGTGCTCTATAGATTAAAGATGGCAGATGACAGCTGTCAAAAAAGCGCGTGAGCTTGTTTCCAAACAAGAGCATGTAGAATTTGCCGCCACCACATAGAGGGCAGCACTGTTCTCTCTGGATTAAAGATGGCGGATGATAGCTGTCAAAAAAGCGCATGGGTTTGTTTCCAAACAAGAGAATGTAGAATTTACCGCCACCACATTTCAAAGGTATCTAGCTAAAGAGTGCAGCACTGAGGTTTGTGATGTAAGATGGCGGATGATAGCTGTCAGAAAAAAGCACGTGAGTTTGTTTAAGAGGGCAGCACGGTGCACAAAGATGGCTGCTGTCAAAAAGCATTTTTCAAATTATCCGCCACCACATTTCAAAGGTAAGTAGCTAAAGAGGGCAGCACTGTGCTCTATAGATTAAAGATGGCGGATGACAGCTGTCAAAAAACGCGTGGCTTTGTTTACCTCGCGCTAGTTAGGTTAAGTTGGTAGCACTAAGGTTTAGACCCGTCAAGCTGGCAGCACTGCCGATGACAGGTGACGAATTTTGCAGCTACTGCGATATAGAGGGCAGCACAGTGCTTTGTGGTTTAATGATGGCGGATGACAGCTGTCAAAAAAGCACGTGGCTGTCAAAAAGCACGTGGCTTTGTTTACCTCGCGCTAGTTAGGTTAAGTTGGCACTACTGAGGTTTAAGCCCGTCAAGATGGTAGTACTGAGGTTAGCGATGCGTTGTTGTCGATGACAGCTGTCAAAAAGCACGTGGCTTTGTTTACCAATTCAAATTTCCCGCGGGAGGCGGAGGGGGCCTCTGGGAGGGCCACCCGTGAGGCGGAGGCGGAGGGGGCCACTGGGAGCATTGCGGCGGAGGCGGCGGCCGAACTCTCCCATTATACTACTGTCGATACTCGCAAAAACATTCAGTTCGTTTTATTTAGGATATACTTTACTTATTGACATATACTGCACCCTTGCAGAGCTCCTTCGGTGTTGACTGGATGTCAAATGTTGCCTAGGCTGCCATAAAAAAATACTTTCCGAAGTTGTGCGAGATCCTCTTCTCAGGCGCGATCAGTCCCCGTTGTCGAATAGGGATGCATAGGGATAGTACATTAGGAAAACTACTCACTATCATAATTATGACACAGACTGATTTCAATTTAAATGTGTATATAAAATTTTTATTGATAAAATCAAAAAAAGAATAGTGAAGATAATTGTTATAAAAATGTGAAATAAAATTTTGTTAATATTATATCATTACCTTATGAGACTATACAAACTAAAATTCTCATAATAACACACATGACCACCTCATTTGTTAATTAAAAAGGTATTTATAATTAATTATTAATTTTTATATCAAAATAATAATTTCCATATTTGTTCACCCAATTATTTGATATCAGTGTAACTGTATACATTTACTAGGATAGTAGCCTTTATATAGCATGTGGATCAATAAATAACAGTAATAATAATAATAATAAGAATATTTAATAATAATAATAATAATAATAATAATAATAATAATAATAATAATAATAATAATAATAATAATATCGATGTGAATGAAATTTAATGTGACTAACCCAAGTTAATCGTCGGAATACTATTTGCCATCAGTCGAAATAATAATAATAAATACTTCTAAGATATTTAAAAAATAAAATGTTGATACTAATTAATTAATAAATTTATTTTGATATCACTGAAATGCATTATAAACTACTTAAAAGAATTCAGAAATGTATCTATCACAAATGCCTTTATAAAGTTTTGGAAAACCTAAATGAAAATGTAATATAATAATAATAATAATAATAATAATAATAATAATAATAATAATAATAATAATAATAATAGTAATAACTGAAATAATATGACGATTCTCCGTAAATCATAGTCCAGAAATGTTATTAATAACTCCTCAAATATATAAAAGTAAGTTTACAAACCAACATATAAGAAGTTACTGTAAAAAAAATATTAATTGACTTTTAACTAATTAAATTGCAATCAAACTTATTAGTTAATTAATTACCTAGCTGACCACTGTAAACCGTTTATATTATGACTCAAATCTTCCAATCTCATAATATCAAATGAATTAGCAACGCAATGAAATAATAATAATATTGCAATAATAATAATAATAATAATAATAATAATAATAATAATAATAATATTAATAATAATAATAATAATAATAATAATAATAATATATTTTAATGAATATATTTCATATTGGCTATCGTTAAATAAATCCTTAAGAATATTGATAATTGCATACCAAATCCAATACTGTTGATACCCAAACCGTAGATACATTGGATAAAAGAAAATATAAAAATGTTAATATTGAATTAGTTAATAAATCCACAATTGACTGACTCAAATGATTAATATTATACTCATCAGGACTCCCTAATAGCCTGTGAATTACACTGGTAAAATATTAAATAATAAGAACCAATATTAATAATAATAATAATAATAATAATAATAATAATAATAATAATAATAATAATAATAATAGTATTAATATTTTAACCTGACATGGAATTACAGTACTATTGATCCAGCATCCTGATAAACCATAATGTGTTTGTGTCTGTTACCTTAGAACATTCATTTACCATAATTAATACCATTGGAATCTAAACTTTATTAACGGTGCTTACTGAATTTTCTTCATCTATAAAACAATATTTGCCAGGATCGATTATAATTCAATGCAATACCTGATTCACTGTGTAAAGGCGTAAACATAAAATTCTCATAATAGGTTTTATAATATTAATAATAATAATAATAATAATAATAATAATAATAATAATAATAATAATAATAATAATAATAATAATAATAATAATAATAATAATAATAACATTGATCTGAATAAAACTGTTGCTGACTTCCCAATGGAATTTATAATTTTAAATATCCTCTTTCCAGGTACACTAAACAATAATTTTAAACCTGAGAATTCAGTGACCTGTAACTCAAATGACGGACCTTGGTTGTTGCTGTATAAGAATCTAAAACTTTGCTTTTCATAGATGCGAGTGTCCTTTTCCTAGCACCTTAAATTAATCCGGAGAAAATATACTCTCCCACTTAAAAATAAAATATACTCAAAATTATTCTACTATATACACCAAGCGAGATAACACAGCCAGAAACAATAATCTAATGCTTAAATTTGCGCTAATATATACATAAATGTACATTGACAAATGCTCATACCAAATTAGTCGTTTATTTCAGCGTCCAAGTATTTTTAATTCGCTGAAACCTGACCACAACTCAGAACAAATATTACTGTGGTCCCCACACAATAGAATACTCTGACAGTGTAAAGACAACAAAAAGAATGCACCTAAAGATTGCTAATAAGAGGCAAAAATAATATAATAATAATAATAATAATAATAATAATAATAATAATAATAATAATAATAATAATCATCATCATCATCATCTGTTGTAACCAACGAAAGTAGTTCCTACTAGCGAGCATTCATAACAGCTCAGTTGGGTGTTCAATGTTGCCAACATAATATTAAAATGACACTCAAGTGCGTACAATAACTTTTCTCTTAGTAAGCGATATTGTGTCACAGTTGAAATATTATAAGTATCATTTGGTCCTTCTAAAACATACATCATCTTTGACTGGCTTTTTTTTCACTACATTTTTCATTTACGGAGTCATTTCCACTTCATTCTGCATAAATTCTACTACATCTCAGCTATCACGCTGGATACCTTCATTTCCAGTCATACTACAGAATATGTTCACCATACTCTTTATTCTATATACTTTTCTTCAGCAAATAACATCATGTATTACTATATGCTCATAACTATGTACCTTCAAACATCTCAAACATTATTACCGTCACCCAATATCATGCCTATTGCTCAACAGCACTTCGATTTATATGAACCAAAATTATTTATTAGCACTGTCCACCCAACTGTTTAATTATGGTACTTGCCATAGCAACAAAAAAATATATCTGGATGTATATGTGTTACTGTCGCCCAACCAGAATTTTCGACAGTAACTATCATATATATGGTTTCATCATTAATTCACTTCATCACTCATCTACCATGGTGTCTACGTTTGCGTTAAACAAATAAAATATCTGCATAAATGAAGTACAAATAATACTAATACTAATAATAATAATAGCGCAAGTATACAAAAATCGCTTCTTATAATTGCCTCAAAATAAATATAATTTAGTTGATACTGACAGATCAAATTATACTTCCAAACTATATCACACATGATTAATAATAATAATATTTACACTGATCATGAACTGAATTTATCCTAACTATCTGGCTGTGTATTCGGGTCTTCTTATGTATTACCGCCACTCGCATATTTATTTACATCAAGATATTTTTATCAAAGAAAAGCTTTAGATTCTATTAAAAAAATGAGATTTGTACTCACATTATTGGCACTTCGGGACGACCAGGACTTGAGGCAGCCATGTTGTTTTACAGACTCATGACAAACATATTAATACCATTCATTATTCTTCCTGTATCCGACATTGGCTTATATACTAATTTTCACCCGTATTAACACTTTTACACACGTTTTCTCTTGATGATAATATTAAATATAACAACTTGTTATAACACTCAACATTAAACACTTATAATATATATACAACACACGCAGTGCTCAAATACCTTGTAACTTAAGCATGATTTAACGTACTAAGCTCTAGCTCGAGTTTGCTTCTAATGCAGCGAAGTCTTTCGTGGTATCTGCACTCCCCTTTGTATTCACAAAGCAGCTGGCAAGGGTCTGGCCTCCCTCGACCTAAATCTCTACAGATAGTGAAAGTGCCTTCTCCACTGAACGTTCCAAACATCAACTAACTGCTCAGAGTAGCAAGCAAAATATTCTCCACTCAACTACGGCTTACAATACATGTTAGAATGTCTAACTTCTTCTGAGGGCTACATATTCAAACTGTGTCATATTTGACGCAACTACTACACAATTCCAAGTTTCATTTCAACCCTGCGTAGATTGAACACTTATAAAATCTGTTAACCAGTTAATCAACTCATTAATGTGGTTTCAAACACTTTACCAATTCAGCTTATGTTTATAAAACTTGATTCCATCTCCAATATAATGGTGAATACACATAACTCAATGCAACTGTACTTGAGAACGGAGCTAAGTTAAAAACACGTCTGAACGCAAGGAGACTCTAGATGCCGACTGACCAGTGGAAAGTTACTGCCTGGGGATGTTTGGCGCACTTATCGGCGTAATAATACTAATTTTTGACATCTAAAATCTCAATTAAAATAGTGCTAGGTAGCTCCAAAATAAAGTTACTAAAAAATGAAATGCCTTGCACACAAAATTTCCATAATTGCATGTTACCACCATGGTGCATCGTGATTTTTGAACTGTTCATAATTTCTCTCACAATAAGTAGGCGTCAGTTGGACTATACCTCGTCCTGCGCTACTGAACCACGCTCCGCGCTGGCAAGGAATTCCCACTGCTGTTGCTATCGAACACCTGGGTACGCAAACACTTCAATCCGTTTCCAACAAACCAGTAAGTTGGTCAAGAATTTTTACAGTAATTATTAGATCTCCTCTTGACACAATCTTCATTAATTACTGACCGGAATGATTTATGAGCCACATACAATTTTGTCGCGCTAATTTTGAAAATATTCGAATCCAGTGATCTGATTGGAGCACACATTCCGTTATTCAGCTGTATGGACGGGTCTATTCCAAATCAAGGGAATTCAGGTAGCTAGGACTGCGATTCTCTATCTCACTCACTCACTCCAGTACTTTTCCACTACTGCTGCGTAATTTCGAAAGATGACGCAACAGCAGGTGTTCCAGAGATATCAATTTATTTTTAGCAGAGAAAGGAAGCGTGGGCTTCTGTCAAAGCTTTGTTCTCAAGCACTGGCTACTAGAAAATTCTAATGCTGTCCTTTGTCTCAACCTGCCGGACTATTACTATTATTTATTAAATACAACTATTAAAATTTAGCCAATCAGACTCATCTGATGGGTGCAATACGGCCATGCGAATACAAGGGGGCAAGACCGCGATCTTAGCGGCTGAATGGTAAACTAGGAAGCGACCCGTTTCCGCGAGTGCATTTCAAGGCCTTGTATCATGGCGTAGGCAACGGTCAAAGTCAGTTGTTGTCAACAGCTCGAAATAAAAGCATGTGTGTAATGAAGCTGGTGTTTCTATGGTACACGTTGATGTCCTAAAGCGGTGTAATGAGCAGAAATGAAGATAATTCAACAGGTTATGAGCCCAGAGCGCCAAAAATCAGCAGTAAATTTCATACAATACGAGGACGGTTTGAAAAGTTCTGGGTATCACCGCTAGATGGCAGTGCTAGAGCAACGAGGTTTCCGCGCAATAATCACACATCCTTTGTGAGTGCACACGTGGCGCGTCAGTGCTCTAGCTGCAGGAGTGTGGTAGTGACGACTCTTTGTTGTTGTTCCCGCGTAGTGATTTGTGACAATGGAAAAACTGAGATTCGAGCAGTGATTAAATACTTTGTAAAGAAAGGTATGAAAGCAAAGGAAATTCATGCCGACTTTCAGAACACACTGGGGGACTCTGCTCCTTCATTTTCAACTGTTGCCAAGTGGATCAGCGAGTTTAAATTTGGTCGGGAGAGCTTGGATGATGATCCACGTAGTGGACGCCAAAAAGTGTTACGACCCCAGAATTTATCGCAAAAGTGCATAAAATTGTCATGGAAGATCGTCGACTGAATGTGCGGGAGATTGCTGAAGCTGTAGGGATGTCTTCTGAACGGGTATATTATATTTTAACCGAAGAATTGGGTATGAAAAAAATTATCCGCAGGATGGGTGCCGCGGCTCTTGACATTGGACAATAAACGCACCAGATTGGAAATGTCCGAAGAAAGTCTGGCCCGTTTTCAGTGCAGCCAACAAGATTTTTTGCGCCGGTTTGTGACTACAGATGAAACCTGGGTCCACTACTATACCCCCAGAGACAAAACAGCAGTCAAAGCAATGGAAACATGCTGATTCACCACCACCAAAGAAAGCAAAGGCAGTGCGTTCGGCCGGAAAGGCCTCAGTTTTCTGGGATGCAAAAGACATTCTGCTGATAGATTATCTTCCTACTGGCCAAACAATTACGGGGCAATACTATGCAAATCTCCTAGGCCAACTACAGGAAAAGATACGCGAAACAAGGCCTGGTTTGGCAAGGAAAAGGTCATCTTTCATCAAGACAACGCTTCGCCGCACACAAGTGTTATTGCCATGGCAAAACTTCATGAACTGGGGTACGAATTGTTGCCACATCCACCTTATTCACCTGATTTGGCACCATCAGACTTTCATCTATTCCCCAAGCTGAAAGTTTTCCTCGGTGGACGGAGATTTTCTACAAGGGAAGAACTGACAGCCGAATTGGAGAGGTATTTTGCAGGCCTGGAGGAATATCATTTTCGAGATGGGATCAAGGCATTGGAACATCGCGGGACCAAATGCTTTAGTCTACAGGGAAACTATGTTGAAAAATAAAAGCAGTTCCACCGAGGTAAGATACTTAATTCTAGTACATTTCGAGAACTTTTCAAAGCACCTACGTATAAGTTGAAATGGAGTAACGAGAATTAACGGACGAAGCAAGCTGTGACATTATTGACGGAAAAACTGGCGACCTCGTGGACCGGTGAAGAAACACTGAATAGGAATGTGGCCAAGCTTACAGTGGAGAACTATTTTTCGTGAGCATTAAAGGTGAAACAAGAGCTGTTGTTGAGAGATGTATGGGAATCAGTAATAGGGTATGAGGATACGCCAGGTTGTCAGCTGAAACAATGTGATCGCCTTAGCGGTTATTTTCAAATATGTCAGAGAAAATTTTGAAAGTGACATTGCAGATATTGAATCAGCGAAAAAGGCATGGTAAAAACTGGACGAGTTATGTAATGACGGAGGGCTAGTGAATGGTGTTATGACCCTGAAACAGTTAACTCATTTTGTGAAGCCCAAGGACATGAGTGTGCAAGAATACTTCACAAAATAAATCAACTGTGGAGGAAAACGAGTAAAGCCGGATATGAGTTCACAGATCGACAAGTTACAGGAATGATCATCGGAAACCTTACAGAGGAATATGCAGTTTGTGTACCTTCCTCGGAAGCTGATTTGGCGAAACTGACAATCGCGAAGGTGAAGGCGAGATTACTCACTGAGGAAGGCAGAAGGAAACTTCAGCAAAATGGAGGAATGGCTTATGACACTGGAAAACGTGAGGAGGATGAAGGTCAAGCCATGGTTGTTCATCAGAAGCGAGATATCAAGAAGGAAGAGATGGGACAAGGAAAATATAGTTGCTACGATTGCGGTAAACATGGACATATATCTAAGTACTGTCGCAGTACCCAAAAGTGCTCCAGTTATGGTAAGTCAGGGCATTATTCAAAAGTATGTCCAACAATGAAGAGTGACGAATCACCACAGGAGAATAAATCAGTGAATGCGAGTGGAAAAATGGTAAGTTCAGAAATTATACATGTAGTAGATAAAGCAATGAGCATTGTAGTTTCTGTAGGAACTGAGAAAATTAGAGATTGGCTATTCGATTCAGGTTCATCCCACCATAAGTTTCCAACAAAGGAGATGTTTATAGACATGTTCACAAATGTAACCGGGAATGTAGAAATAGGAGATAACAGTAAGCTGGATATTAGAGGTATAGGTAAGGTCAAAGTAAAAATGTCAACAAGGCTGGACAATTACACTTACGGATGTGTTGTATGTACCAAACTTAGGTGCAAATTTAATATCAGTTGGTAAGTTACCCAGCAAAGGTTTCAAAGTAGGATTTGCAGGTGAGAAAGCTGTGGTTGTAGATAAGAATGGTGATGAAACATTGTTTGTTGCAAACAGAAGGAATGATGTGTACGTAGTACAAATAGAGGGGAGAAATGATATTGTAGCTGTGAGTGACTGTCACCAAATGATAGATCAAGAATGTAATAACACTGTAGCATTTTTAAAAGTGTTGGGCAGATTAGGTTGTGGCATAAGGAGCAGCTGACTGTCGTAGCGAGAGGTCGTACGTGCCTGTCGCTCCGCTTTCTCTCTCCTTTCACCGAGAACTTCGAGAGACTACACTACCTGCCCCAGCCGGTTACCGCCTCTCGGTACCTAGGGTTAGATAGGGATTCTGTGGCCCAGGGACCCCCGTAACAAGGGATAATCCCGCGTCCACTAGTTCGCTTTAGATGCCCCCACATACAAACACACGGCTCCGGACTCGAAACCTTCAAAAGAGCAATGCGCACAGGGAAGAGCAATTTGTCAGCGAGTCCGGGGCTAATACAGACACCAACGACGATCCTCAAGAACTGACGGAGAGTGAGGGGCTGCCGTTATCACGGCAAGCTACTCACTCCACGGCCGTCAGCCCACCAGCGGAGGGTATAGCGCAGTTGTTACTGCGCACCCCCCGCCAACCACTATCAGTAGACTAGGGCTGACCAGTCCTATCTTTATGGGCTTAGCCCCTAACATGTCTACTGTGAGCCCATCCCAGGCTGCCAACGGCCATGCTATGCTGAGTACTTCGGTGAAAATCCCATCACCGCAGTTAAGCAACATAGGCCTTGGTCAGTACATGGATGGCCGACCGCAAGTGCGCAGCTCAGAGCTAACGGCCCCCGCTACGGCCAAGGACCCGGCCGAGCGGGGACCGGTGGCGACCCATCACAGCGTGCCCCCCGTGAGCAGTGAACGAAATGCGCCAGAGGATCACAGAACAGACTTCACCCCTGATTCTGTGCAAGTAAACCTGACGCACGAACCTCACGTAACGGGGTGCACCACACAGTTTGCGCTCACTAACACCACAACTACAACCACCACCACCACCACAACCAGGACAACTCCCATGACCACCCCGTCAGTAGCCGCGGGCAAGCACATACCTGTGCAGCTGCTGCCCACTCGGTCGGCTGGCTCTACTCGAGCCGAGCCCCGAGAAAGGAGCGCGCAGCGCGGGGAAAGCGAACCAGGAGGCCTGACGTTATGTACGAGTGAACGGGAACCGGGGTTCGACCCTGAAGTGCCGGAACTCGCACTTGGGAAGGAACAGTCACATGACTCCACTGAGCCAGTGACTGGGGAGACACCCGAACACAAACAGGAGACTACTTCTCCCCCCAACACAAACCTTGCCCTCAAACCCAACCTAGTGGCAAGCCAGCTGGACGCCGGGAAAGCGGGACCCAGTTCCGCCAACCCGAGCGATGAGGCGGCGCCCAAGGGAAGGAAAGAGGGCAAGAAAAGAAGGACTCGGCGGAAGGCGCCACGTAAAGTCCTACCCCGCCCCCCCGGGCAAGCCGGTGAATCGGACTCCGACTCAGATGAGGCAAGACTGGTGATAGATGTAACAAGTACATCCCAGGATGCCGACTCTGAAGGCACGGAGGGAGAGGAGCCGTGCGGGCACAGGGTGACTGAAACCTTGGACCCAGCCACCCAGCCGGGAAACCAGGATGACGGTTTCAGGGAGACCAAGAGGGGGAGAAGGAGAAAAGGCGAGGAGAAAGGGAAAGACACCAAGCCTATGAGCCGCAAGGCCCAACAGGGCGGGAGTCGGAAACCGAGTACCCGAGCCGAAAGCTCCACAGACACCTCATACAGCTCGATCATGCCACCACCAGACACTAACACGAGACAGGCACAACAGATAAGACCTCAGCAGACACAAACAAGTAAACCAGCCACCTGTAAGGGGTCGACCCCCCCCCCCCCCCCGGTGTACAGTAACAACATTAAACTTATCGAAATGGAGCTTCTCAAAAAGCTGACACATGAGGAGAGAAATTATTATTTCTCTAAGCCGAGAATAAACGCACATGAAGCGGTCCGGCTACATATGTCCAGCTTCGAAAGCTATGAAATCACTATAAAAGTGCTGAAAGGGCTTAATATCAAGTTTGTACAGATATTGCCCAACGCAACAGTAAAGCGATTTGTGGTGAGAACGCCCAATAACACGTATGTGCCAGGTGATATCGGGTTTGCCATGAAAGCCCAGGGTATCAAAGCACTTACTGTACACAGGATGCGAACAGGAAACAGGCCAGCCAAGGGCTGCCTCTTCCTAGTTGCCGTGGCGGATACCCCGGGAGCGGACAGTCTGCGGAAAATGCGGATGCTGAAGAACATGCTGGTGACAGTCGAACCGTACCGCCCGTACTGGCCCACAATGTGGGGTGTGTCAGAGGCATGGGCATTCAGGGGCGACATGTCAGCTGGATCCCAGATGTCGCAGATGAGCCGCCTCCCACCTGTCCCGCGACTGCCCCCACGGCAATGATCCAGCGTACTCAAGGTGCGCCAACTGCGAGGGGAAACACGCGGCTAATTATAGAGAATGTCCCCGCCGCAGGGAACACGAAGCCGCCTTTCAAGGCAAAGGGCCTAAGGGTAACAAGCGTGGCAACCCTAAAGCTCAAGCAGGCCCATCAGGCATAGACGCTTCACGTAGACAAAAAATAGGCCCCTTAGGCAAAAAGGACCCATCAGGACCTACAGGCCATTCAGGCACCAAGGGCCGAAAGCAAGGCCAATCAGGCAAATTAGACCCTTCAGGTGGAGGCAAAGTAACCTTGCAACCCCCAAGGACGGAGGGTACACACAAAACTGGGCCCTCAGCCCAAGCACCCGCCACTTCCGTTCAAAGTAAGACCTCCGAAAATAAAAACAGGAAGAAGGCCATACCCCAAAAACCCAACCTAAGGCAGGTTAAGTCCATGCACGCTCCCCCGGAGCAGCCCCAGGGCCCGCCCCAGGCCAGCTCCACCCCCCGCAAGGAACCTGCCGCTAATAAAACAGCATCCGACCCCCCCCAACCCCCAAACCCCGCACAACAACAATCACACCCATCTCACCACCTGCACCAGTAACACTAACACAGGTTCAACAGCCAGAGGGAAACATGGCACTAAAGGCGTTCAGGGAAAGGATAGAAGAAATCCTGAAAACCTTCTTTCCGAACCTGAACCTCACGGCAGCCATTACCACTGGGGTAATGATGGCCAACATGCTCCCATTTTCCTGGCTAAGGGATCTGGTTAATGCGATCGCTGACCTCCTATCCCAAGATGCCTGAACAACACGACGATGACCACAATAATAATAACAATAACACGCAGGAGCTTCGAGTTCTAATATGGAACTGCCAAGGCGTCAGATCCAGGAAATATGAGCTCGAAGCCTTCCTAGCCGCGAACACCATACACATAGCTCTCCTAACAGAAACCTTCCTCCCACCGGGGAAGAAGTTCACCATAAGAGGCTATAAAATACACCGAAGCGACAAGGCTAATAGAGTCGGAGGAGTGGCAGTTCTGGTAAGGAAAGACATTAAACATACGGAAATAGACTTACCAGAACTGGTCGAGCTCGAAGCGTGCGGAATTGCCATACCAGTGCGAGGAACACTCGTCAATATAATATCGGCATACTCTAGACCTAAACACCTTTACACACAAGATATAGAATCGGTATTAAGGCAAAATCGAAACACGATCCTAGGACGCGACCTAAATTCGAAACACGCCAGCTGGGGGTGCCTGAAACCTAATGCAGACGGCGAAAGGCTGTACAACCACATGCTATCCCAGGACTATGTGGTAACAGCCCCCAGTGAACCCACGTTCCTAGCACCAAACGAACAGGTCGACGATATATTGGATATCGCCCTACTGCGAAATATTCCTCAAAGATACACCATAAAGGTCATTAACGACCTAGGGTCGAGGCATCAACCAGTAATATTTACACTGGAAGCGAACCCGGAGGAATATGAGAATAACCCGAAGCGCCGACTCAACTATAAAGCAGCCAAATGGGGTAAATTTGAAAGAAAACTCGATTCACTCCTACAGGGGACTGAGGACATACAAATAGTAAACCCAGCCCAAACGGATGAATCCCTAAAAACACTCGTAAATGCGATCCAGGCAGCCACAACTGCGAGCATCCCGGTACACAAACCTAGACAAAACACTAACATTGAAATACCGGCCCACATTAAAGATCTAATACGCCAGCGCAACAGACACAAGCGCAACTGGGCCCGACACCACCGCGATGAAGACCGGATACGTAAAAATGAACTCAGGGTCGAAATCGAAACCGAAATAATGGAGTATAGGTCTCGGATCTGGAATAACAAACTGAGTACGTTTGACACAAATACCAGACCGGTGTGGAACTTAGCGAGATATTTCACGCGAGAACCACACGTGATCCCAACAATTAAGGGACTTAACGGACCAGTATATGAAAATCATTTTTTTTTTTATTCTTCGGGGGGGGGGCCCCGAAGCCCGCTCCCCCCGCGTGACCAACGACTCAATCTACATGGCCTCCGACATGCTATTATTTCTAAGAAGAAGAAAGAGATAGCAGGGAAGAGTGGGAAGTGATACAAGGAGTATCTGCCGGTTTCCGAGTCAGACTCGCTACCACGGCAAAGTTTGTATTGGTTGGATAGTGTTAAGGTATGGTATTGAAGGGTCAGGGAAAAACCACATAGGCAGAAAGAAGAAAGAGCCTACATGTAAAACCTGACATCTTTTGATAGCACATGCAAGGATGTGGGCTGGAAAAAGACCAGAGGTTATGTTAGTTAGGAACAGGTAACATGCACAAACATAAACCAATTCCTTGCAATTTTTGTTATTATGGGGATCAGTCCTTCTTGTCACTGCCGGGTCGGCTCGGGTCTGCTAGCGTCTGGGCTTTGGGCCACAGGTTCGTCCCATTGTCCAGCAGCCAGCAGTCCCTGGTGCCAAGTCTCCTTTTGGAGAGGGGGGAATTAGAGCCAAGCCTTGCATGCAAGGGGCTATCTTCTTCCTCCTGTCGATGTCCCTCTATGCGGTGTTGTTTGAACACACTTGTCACTGCAGATCTAAAACTAAGATTATTAATAACATATGTATATACAAGTTCTCATTGGAGTGCCGGCTGTTTGCCTGCTCTCATGTCCAGCTTACAACCTAGATAGGAAAGAGATAACAGATAGATATTAGTGCTGTTTATAGGGCGCGGGCTGGTGTTCCGCTCCCATGTCTCTGTAGGGGGGCGGGGGTGGATTGACACGTCCTTGGCCGTCTGGCTGCGTTGCCGTCGTCTTCTTAAGTTGTACTTTTTGTCAATCTTCCTCGCCTGGTCCCTGGGTCTAGGACAGCTGAAACATATTTACATATTTACATAGGTGTCTGCAGTGTGTGGGTGTATGTGGTATATAGGTGTCAGCTTGGCGAGAGTGGGTTGGCTATCGGCCCCTCGCCCACCCAACCCTGTGGCTGAACAGAATGTGCTTCGGTGTAGGATACTTTTTGTACAGATCAACGTCGTAGCGTCCGATCCCGCTTATTAACGGGTTGATCTTATTACTCCATGACTTTCTGTACATGTTTAGTGTCTGTTTACGTATTTGGTGCCTTATTGAGCTGACTTTCGCAATACTGCGTAGTTGGCGTATTGGCGTGTCGAAAGGGAGTCTGGTCGCTGCTCGTAGGCATTTATTTTGTATTAATTCCAGCTTATCCAGGTTCGTCATTGCAGTGAACCCCCACGCTGGGGCTGCGTACATGATTATTGGTCTGATTAAGGCCTTATACATGTTTATGGCTACTTCCGTTTTAATACTGGACTTTTTGTTCAGTATAGGATATAGCTGGTTAAGTCGTATGTGTGCTTTTCTTTGAATATCATTGATGTGGTGTAGCATGGTGAGCTTTCTGTCTAGGACTACTCCTAGGTATTTGACTTTGTCATGCCACACTATATCTTCGTTGAAAAGCTTTAGCGCTTTTATGTTGACTGGTTTGCGTGTGAGTCTGTTCTTCTTAGTGAACAGCACTGCTTGGCACTTGTCAACATTGACCTTGATGCGCCATTTCGTTAGCCAAGGCTCGAGAGTTCTTAGTGCTACTTGGAGCCTCTTTCGAGCGCACGCTAGTTGTGGATGTTGAACTGAGATAGCGGTGTCATCAGCGTAGAGGTGTGTGGTAGTGAGTTCTGTCGTAGGCATGTCGTTTGTATACAGGACGAAGAGGATTGGGCCGATAAGGGACCCTTGGGCTACGCCCGCTCTAATCCTGCGAGTACTTGACAGCGTGTTATGTACGTCTACTTTGAACTCTCGGCCCTCCAGATAAGATTTAATAAGTCTTATATAGCCTGGGTGGAATTCGTGGTCTATTAGTTTCGCTAGTAGGCCTTCGTGCCAGACTTTGTCAAATGCTTTCTGGATATCAAGGAAAACCGTTCCTGTGTCTCTTCGTTTGTTGAGACCTATGGTGGCTTGTTCTATGAATCAAGTGAGCAGTTGTGGGGCAGAATGTGCGTTCCTAAAGCCAAACTGCTCGTTGCGAATTATACCTTTTTCCTTGATATGCCCTATTAACCTTTTCAGTAGTATTTTCTCGAATACTTTACTGAGGGCGTCCAGAAGGCTGATGGGTCTGTAGTTGTTGGGGTCTGACTTGTCTTTGCCTGGTTTTCCAAATACGAGGATCCTAGCCCTTTTCCATTGTTCAGGGTAGTATTGTAGTCTGAACATTGCATTGAAGATGCTGGTAAGTAGTGTTAGGGCTTTGTGAGTTAATTTCTTAATTATTATGTTCTGGATCTCGTCTGGGCCTGGCGCCTTCTTGGAGTTAAGATGACCTATAATCCACTTAATTTCGTGTATATTTGTCCTCTTAACCTCCGGCTTAGGTGCGTTTTCAAGGAATTCTGCTACGTTTGCCTCAGTTTGCCTGATGAAGGCTGGGTCAGATGGTATTTCGTTTGGGGTGAAAGCCGCCTCTATGGAGTCCGCTATGATTTCGGCTTTGTCACGGTTCTCGTATACCGGGCCGTTAGGTCCCTTGATGGTAGGGATGTTGTGTGGTTCTCGCGTGAAGTGTCTCGCTAAGTTCCACACTGGCCTGGTGTTCGTGTCGAAAAGTTTGAGGTGGTTGTTCCACTTTTCCGACCTGTATTCGAGTAGTTGCTTTTGTATTTCCGTGTTTAGTTCGTTTTTCATCTCGCGGTCTTCGTCTCTGTGATGTCGAGCCCAGTTACGCCTGTGGCTGTTGCGTCTGCGTATTAACTCTTTTATGTGCGCTGGAATCTCGAAAAGAGGTGTTTCTCTGTGTTTGCTTAGCGGTATGCTCGCAGTTGTGGCTGTTTGAATTGCTTCTACGAGGGTTTTGACTGCTTCGTCAATTTGGGCTGTGCTGTCTATTTGCATGCCTTCGCTTCCCTGTAGGAGTGTGTCTAGCTTGCGTTCGAATTTGCCCCAGTTGGCTGCTTTATAGTTGAGCCGGCGTCTGGGGTTTTTCTCATATTCCTCTGGGTTCGCATCTAGTGTAAATATCACTGGTTGGTGCCTCGACCCCAGGTCGTTCACTACCTTAATGCTATGCCTTTGAGGAATATGTCGCAATAGGGCTATGTCAAGTATGTCGGATACGTGATCGTTCGGTGCTAGGAACGTGGGCTCACTGGGGGCCGTTACCACATAGTCCTGGGATAGCATGTGGTCATACAGCCTTGTGCCTGCTGGGTTTGGTTTCAGGCATCCCCAGGTGGCGTGTTTCGAGTTTAAGTCCCCTCCTAGCACTGTGTTTCGATTTAGCCCTAGTACTGTTTCTATGTCTTGAGTGTTAAGGCTTGTCGGTCTGGAGTATGCCGCTATTACATTTATGAGTGTTCCTTGCACTGGTAGGGCTATTCCACATGCCTCTAGCGTGACCAGCTCTGGTATGTCTACCTCCATGTGCTTGATGTCCTTCCTTACCAGGACTGCCACTCCTCCAACTTTGTTAGCCTTATCGCTTCTGTGCATTTTGTAGCCTCTTATAGTGAACTTCCTCCCCGGAGGGAGGAAGGTCTCTGTTAGGAGAGCTACGTGTATTGAGTTCGCGGCTAGGAAGGCTTCGAGTTCATATTTCCTAGATCTGACGCCCTGGCAGTTCCATATTAGAACTCGAAGCTCCTGCGTGTTATTGTTATTATTATTATTATTATTATTATTATTATTATTATTATTATTATTATTATTATTATTATCTTCGTGGGGTTGTTCAGCCATCCGGGGTTAGGAGTTCGGAGATTGCATTAGCCAGGTCCCTTAGCCAGGGGTAGGGGAGCATGTTGGCCATCATAACCCCAGTGGTTATGGCTACCGTCAGGTTCAGGTTCGGAAAGAAGGTTTTCAGGATTTCTTCTATCCTTTCCCTGAACGCCTTTACTGCCATGTTCCCCGCTGGCTGTTGTGCCTGTAGCTGTGTTGTTGGTGAGATTGGTGTGGTGAGAGGTGAGGGCGAGGGGGGTGGTGGTGCGGATGCCGGCTGACTATCGGCAGGTTCTCTGCGGGGGGTGGAGCTGGCCTGGGGTGGGCCTTCTAGTAGCTCGGGAAGTGCTGGCGTGGACTTAACCTGCCTTTGTTTGTTTTCTTGGGGCTGGGCCTTCTTGTTGTTCTTGTTTGAGGTCTTAGCTCGGACGGTGGTGGGGGCTGGTTGGGCTGAGAGCCCGTGATTTTGCTTGCCTACCGTCCGTACGGGCTTGAAATTTAAAATGCCTCCGCCTGATGGGCGCTGGTTGTCTGAAGGACCTTGCTTTTGGCCCTTTGTGCCTGACGGGCCTGCGAGACCTGAAGGGTCCTTTGTACCTGATGGGCCTGGGTTCTTCTTGCGTGAAGCGCCTGTGCCTGAGGGGCCTGCTTGGGCCTTAGGGTTGCCACGCTTATTACCCTTTGGCCCTTTGCCTTGATGGGCGGCTTCGTAGTCCTTGCGGCTAGGACAGTCTTTAAAGTTGGCCGCGTGTTTTCCCCCGCAGTTAGCGCACTTAGAGTACGCGGGGTCGTTGCCGTGGGGGCAGTCGCGGGACAAGTGGGAGGCGGCGCATCTGCGGCATCTGGGCTCCAGTCGGCACGCCGCCCCTGGATGGCCATGCCTCTGACACACTCCACATTGGGGGCCAGTGGCTGGGGGGCGGTATGGCTCGACCGACACCAGCATGTTCGCGAGCATCCGCATTTTCCGCAGATTGTCCGCGTCTGGGGTGTCCGCCACTGCAACTAGGAATAGGTTGCCCTTGGCTGGCCTATTCCCTGCCCGCATCCGCACAACGGAGAATGCGGGGATATCCTGAGCTTTCAATGCAAGCTGGATTTCGTCCGCATTACTTCCGTTAACGGGGGTCCTCACTACGAACCGCTTCATAGTGCTATTGGGCAATATTCTTACAAATGTAATATTCAGCCGTTTTAGCACCTCGATAGCGGTTTCGTAGCTCTCAAAGCTCGTCATGTGCAGCCGAATCGCTAAATGTGCGTCTACTCTCGGCCTAGAGAAATAATATTTTCTCTCTTCATGCGGCAGCTTTTTGAGGAGCTCCGTTTCGAGTGTCTTGGTGTTGGTGGTGTATACCGTAAGGGGTGGGGGGGTTGACCCCTTACGGGTGATCTGTTTCTTTTGTTGTGGTGGTGGAGGTGGGCTCTGACGAGTCTGCCTCTTGTGTGTGGAGTGCTGGGGTTGGGTTGAGCCGATAGATGTTTCGGTGCTACTATCGACTCGGGTACTTGGCTTATTTCTCCCGCCTGCCTGGGCCTTGCGGCTCAGGGGCTGGGTTACTTTTCCTTTCCCCTTCTCCCTCTTCCTCCCTTTTGCCTCCCTGAAGCCGTCACCCTGGTTTCCCGGCTGGGTGGCTGGGACCTCGGGTTCGGTCACCCCGTGCTGGCTGGGTCCCTCTCCCTCGGAGCTCTCAGATTCGGCCTCCCGGGATGCGCCTGAAAGGTCGATCACCAGTGGGGCCTCGTCCGACTCCGAGTCCGAGTTTCCCGCTCGCCCGGGTGGGGGTTGGACTGTAGTTGGCGCCATCTGCCGAGTCCGTTTCCCCCTCTTATTCCTTCCCTTGTGCGCTGTTGTCTTCGCGCTCGGGTTTGCGGAACTGGGTCCCGCTTTCCCGGCGTCCGACTGGCTGACCACTGGGTTGGGTTCGAGGGTTCGGTTCGTGTTGGGGGGAGGAGTAGCCTCCATTTTGTTTTCGTGTTCCTCCTCAGCCGCTAGCTCAGTGGAGCCATACGACTGTTCCTTCCTGTGTTCGGGTTCCGGCACATCAGTGGCTAGCCCCGGTTCCCGGTCGCCCGAGCACAGCGTCACGCACTCCAGCTCCGCTTCCAGGCTTCGCCTGCTCTTATTTCGGGGGTCAGCCCTGTGGCTGGCCGGCCGATTGGGGAGCGGCTGCACTGGTATGTGCGAGCTGGCTTGTACTGACGGGGTGGTAATCGGAGATGTCGTGGTGTAGGTAGTAGTGGTGGTGGTGGCGCACGCATAGTTACGCACAGCTTGCCCCGTCAGGTAAACGTTTCCCGTCAGGTTTATTTGCTGGGAGTCAGCTCCCAGCTCCTGCACATTTCGTTTCCTGCTCTCGGAGCACGCTAGGCGCTGAGTCACCTCCAGCTCCCGCTCGGCCGGGTCATTGACCCGAGCGAGGACTGGTAGCGACAAGCTATGCGCGCTTGTAGCATTCCACCCTGCAGACAAGTGCAATATATTATTATTAAACAATATATTGCCGGTTGGGGTATTTGGCGGGGGGCGGCGCTGTGATAACTGCGCTATGCCCTCCGCTGATGTACTGACGGCCGTAGAGTGGTCAGAGTGCCGTAATAACGACAGCTCCTCACTCTCCGTCATTTCTAGAAGTTCTCGGAGTTTTGTCTGTGTGGTTCCAGGCTTGCCGACAAATTGCTCTTTCCGAAGCGTGACATTGCTCTTTTCTGAATAACAAGCCTGGTTCCGTGTGTGTAGCTGTTGGGACATACGAATTCGAGCTAGTAGACGCGGGATGATCCGTTGTTAAGCGGGTCCCTGGCCTACAGATTCCCTATCTAACCCTAGGTACCGAGAGGCGGTAACCGGCTGGGACAGGTAGTGTATTCTCTCGAAGTTCTCAGTGAAAGGAGAGAGAGAGCGCGGCGAGAGGCACGTACGTGCTTCCCCTACGACAGTCAGCTCGTCCTTTATGAAAATCAAGATAAAGCAGAGGTAATAGCCGACTCACTCGAAGAGGCCTTTAAGCCCAATGACGAACCGTCGGACCCCGCCTTCATTAGGCAAACAGAGGCCAAGGTAGCGGAATTCCTAACAAACGCACCTAAGCCTGAGGTTAAGAAGACTAATACCCACGAAATTAAGTGGATAATAGGTCAGGTCACCTTAACCCGAAGAAGGCACCCGGCCCAGATGAGATTCAGAACATAATACCGGTACTCAAAAAGCTAACCCCGAAAGCCCTCGCACTACTCACTAAAATATACAATCCAATGTTCCATATTGCAGTATTATCCGGAACAGTGGAAAAAGGCGAGAATCCTTGTATTCGGCAAACCAGGCAAGGACAAATCTAACCCTAATAATTACAGGCCCATCAGTCTCCTGGACGCCCTCAGCAAAGTATTCGAGAAAATACTGCTGAAAAGGCTAATAGTACATATCAAGGAAAGAGGAATCATTCGAAACGAACAATTCGGTTTTAGAAACGGCCACTCCGCCCCGCAACTGCTTACCCGGGTCCTAGAACAAGCGACCATCGGACTAAACAAGCGGAGGGACACAGGCACGGTATTCCTTGATATCCAGAAGGCATTCGATAAAGTCTGGCGTGAAGGCCTATTAGCGAAATTAATAGACCTCGAATTCCACCCAGGGTACATAAGATTAATTAAATCATACCTGGAAGGCCGAGAGTTCCAAGTAGATGTTCATAACACACTGTCAAGCACGCGACCGATCAGGACGGGCGTAGCCCAGAAGTCACTAATAGAGCCAATCCTGTTCATTCTATTTACGAATGACATACCGACAGCGGAACTCACTACCACGCACCTCTACGCGGATGACACTGCTATCACAGTACAACACTTTCAGCTAGCATGCACCCGAAAGAGACTACAAGTAGCACTGCGAACTCTCGAGCCCTGGCTAACCAAATGGCGTATCAAGGTCAACGTTGACAAATGCCAAGCTGTGATGTTTACTAGGAAGAACAGACGCACACATAGGCCAGCCAATATAAAACCGCTCAAACTATTTAATCGAGATATAGCATGGCACGACAAGGTCAAATATCTAGGAGTAGTCCTAGATAGAAAACTAATCATGCTGTATCACATTAAAGACATCCAGCGGAAAACAAACGCACGACTGTCACAGCTCTATCCGATACTGAATAAAAGATCCAGTATTAACAAGCGAGTAGCAATAAACATGTACAAGGCCCTAATTAGGCCGATAATAGCTCCCGCCTAGGGCTACACTGCTATGACGAACCTGGATAAGCTGGAACTAATACAAAACAAATGCATTCGAGCAGCGGCTAGACTCCCGTATGACACACCAATACGCCACCTACCGGGCGAGTTGGCCGTGCGCGTAGAGGCGCGCGGCTGTGAGCTTGCCTCCGGGAGATAGTAGGTTCGAATCCCACTATCGGCAGCCCTGAAGATGGTTTTCCGTGGTTTCCCATTTTCACACCAGGCAAATGCTGGGGCTGTACCTTAATTGAGGCGATGGCCGCTTCCTTCCAACTCCTAGGCCTTTCCTATCCCATCGTCGCCATAAGACCTATCAGTCTCGGTGCGACGTAAAGCGCCTAGCAAAAAAAAAAAAAAAAGAAAAAAAGTACGCCACCTACGCGCAATTGCGAAAGTCAGCTCGATAAGGCAACACATACGAAAGCAAACACTCCAAATGTACAAGAAGTCATGAGGTAGTAAGGTCAACCCACTAGTCAGTGGAATAGGACGCTATGACGTCGACCTATACACCAAATACCCCACACGGAAACACATTCTGTTCAGGCACAGGGCCAGGAGGCCGGGGGCCCAAAACCGCCCTCGCTCTTAACTGACACCAACTCACTACACCGCACCACTTAACACTATGCACACACACCACTACACCTGTATATATGTACATGCTTGTTTACTACCTACATCCTTGTCCTAGATTATGTTATTACTACGTTACAGATTTAGCCAAGCGAGGGAGGATTGAGAGAAGAAATACAACACGACGAAGGCAACACAGCCATGAAAGAGACGATCCAATCCAACCCCGCCCCCACCAGCGACAAAGGAGTGGACGAAAAACCCACCCCTGCTAATACCATTAACTATTAATCTACTAATTGTACTTGTACTTGTTCTACAGGACACGAGAGCGGAAAAGCGGCCCGCACTCTACAGAAGAAAAGTTATAATGTATATATAATAGGATGTGTGTATATATGTATATATTTACAGAGACAAGTGTGTGACACCAACACCGCAAAGAAGGGACGTCATCAGGCGGGAAAGAAGATGCCCCTTACAACAAGTAAGGCTTGGCACTACTCCCCTTCTCCTTAAAAGGAGACTTGGCACCAGGGACTGCTGGCTGCTGGACCAAGGGACTAACTTGTGGCCCAAAGCCCAGACGCCAGCGGACCCGAGCCGCACCAGGCAGTGACAAGTAGGACTGATCTCCCATAATAATTGACAAAAGCTAGGTAAATGGTTATGATTGCATGACACATATTCCTAACTAACACAAACTCTGGTCTTTATCCAGCCCACATCCTTGCATGTGCTATCAAAAGATGTCAGGTTTTACATGTAGGCTCTTTCTTCTTTCTGCCTATGTGATTTTTCCCTGACCCTTCAATACCATACTTCAACACCATATACCTAACACAATCTCGCCTGGTAACGTGTCTGACATGGAAACAGGAAGATACTCCATTGTATCACTTCCCACTCTACCCAGCTATCTCTTTTCTACTTAGAAATTAGTAGCATGTCGGAGGCCATGTAGATTGAGTCGATGGTCACTGCGGGGGAGCGGGCTACGGGGGCCCCCCCGTAAAAAAAAAAAAAAAAAAAAGAGGTTGTGGCATGAGAGGTATGGACATGTACATTTTGAAGGTTTGTTTAAATTGCCTATGTTAGAATTGAAAAGAAGTAATGATAATAATACTTGTTCTGTATGCATTCAGGGGAAACTAACTAACAAGGGAGTACCTAAGTCTTGTGAGCGTAAGGCAGAAAAACCACTTGATGTTGTGCACACTGATGTAATTGGAAAAATTAGTCCACCATCACTTGGGAAAGCTCAATATGTTGTAACAATGATTGACGAATACTCCACATATAATGTGGCTGTATGTGTGAAAAATAAGGATGAAGTGTTGGAGGTGTTTAATAGGTATCAGGCAAAGGCAGAAAAGTTACATGGTGTAGGAATTAAGACAGTGCAATCTGACAATGGTACAGAGTATACATGTAGCGAGTTTCAAGCACAATTGCAAAAATGTGGTATTACTCATAGGAGGTCTGTACCGTACACTCCACAACAAAATAGATTAGCAGAGAGGCAGAATACAACGATGTTTGATACTGTTAGATGTCTATTGATCCAGTCAGGGTTACCAAAAGAATTCTGGGGAGAATGGGTAATGACTGCAGTGTATTTAAGTATATTTAAGAAATAGGTGCCCATCCTCAGCAATAAATTTTCCGATATCATATGAACTGTGGGTCAATAGGAAGTTGGATCAAGAAGAAATAGGCAGATTGAAATTATTTGGATGTCAAGCGTGGGCTGTGAGGGCAGACTGCAGGAAGTTAGATCTCAGAGCAGAGTCATGCATTATAATAGGTATTGCAGTATGTAAAGGTTGGACAGTAGAACATCTAGATGAAACTAGTGTTTACTTAAATAGTGAAATCAGTTGTACTGTATACATGGAACAACCAGAATTTTTTGTAGAAAAGGATGTCTAAAATTATGTATGTAAATTGAAGAAAAGCATCTATGGACTATCAAATTCGAGTAAAGACTGGAATGCTTGTGTTGATGCTATAATTAGAAGACTAGATTTTAAGAAATGTGTCAAAGAACCATCTGTGTAGGGTCTATATAAAGGAGTGTTGTATTATTGGCTTGTATATTGATGACATTCTTGTAATATGTGACAAAGAGGTTATTGAGTTAGTTAAAATAAGGTTGGCAGATGAGTTAGAGATGAAAGATCTAGGGAAAGCAACAAACTTACTGTCAATAAAAATAGAACAGACAAAGGAAGGGGTTATGTTGAGTCAAAGTTTGTACATTGACAAATTACTTGCTGATTTTTCCATGAGTGACTGTAAACCGAGTAAGACTATTTTAACAAGTGGGTATTCAGCAGCTGAAAATGATGAGCAGGAAATTGATTGTATCATTTATCGCAGTGCAGTAGGAAGTTTACTATATTTGTCAAATAATACTAGACCTGACATTGCATTTGCAGTAAGTAAAGTTAGTAAAAATTGTCAAAAACTTAAGATTAAAGATTGGAAAGAAGTGAAGCATATCATGAGAGATATCTATGTGGTACTAGAGATTTAAAGTTGTGTTTCAAAACTTGTGAGGAGTCAGTGCAAGTGTTCTGTGATGCAGATTGGGGAGGAGATACTAAGTCTAGAAGATAAGTGAGTGGGTATGTAACCACAGTGGTAGGGGGAGCAGTATCATGGTATAGTAAGAAACAGAGGGTTATTGCTAGATCTACTATGGATGCTGAATACATGGCAATGGCAGAGGTATCTCAAGAAGTAACTTGGATGAAAGATTTGCTATCAGAGGTTTATGGATATACCTTGTAAAGTTTTTGCTGACAACACAGCAGCAATTAAATAAAGTAAAAATGATATTGTGAGTGAAAGGTCAAAACATATTGACATCATGTACCATGTATGTAGAGAGCTAGTAGAAAAGGGGTTCATTGAGTTTGTATATGTAGCATCAGAGAGAAACGCTGCAGACTTGTTCACAAAGAATTTATCAAGCAACAATCTTAAGAGCTATTATAAGCTTATAGGTTTGCGATGAGAGGACAATTGACTGAAGTGTAGTATTTTTTTTTTAGAAAAGGGGGAGTGTTGGATTGTCGTTATATCATAAAAAATAAAATTTCATGTATCATATCTTGTATATATCTTAAGGAAAACAACATTGACATTATGTGTTGGTAACTCAAATAATTTTAGTCGAGTGGTTTATGTTCATTTGTTTTGTTCTTTGGATATTTGAATTGCTTCGTGTGTGTCAAAGTCAGTTGTAGTCAACAGCTTGAAATAAAAGGATGTATATAATGAAGCTGGTGTTTCTGTGGTATAAGTTTATGTCCTAAACCGGTGTAATGAGCAGAAATGAAGATATTTCAACACAGATTCCCTATCTGTTGTATTGCTAGCCTTTTCTTAAATGATTTCAAAGAAATTGGAAATTTATTGAACATCCCCCTTGGTAAGTTATGCCAATCCCTAACTCCCCTTCCTATAAATGAATATTTGCCTCAATTTTTCCTCTTGAATTCCAACTTTATCTTCATGTGTTCTTTCCTACTTTTAAAGATGTCACTCAAATTCTTCTACTAATGTCATTCCACGCCATCTCTCCCCTGACAGCTTGGAACATACCACTTATTACATGTTATAAATCTCATTTTTGGTCCATATTGAAAATTTATAGTTCAAAAACAATAAAGGCAATCTTTAATCCACATATTCAATACATTAATTTCAATTTATAGTGGTTATATATATAGTAGAGTCTCGTTAATCCGAACTAATTGGGACCGGAGCCTGTTCGGATGACAAAATTGACAGATTAACCGGAAAATATTTTCTAATAATAATGTTATTGCTTTTACGTCCCACTAACTACTTTTATGGTTTCCGGAGACTCCTAGGTGCCGGAATTTTCTCCTGAAGGAGTTCTTTTATGTGCCAGTAAATCTACTTAAACGAGGCTGACGTATTTGAGCACCTTCAGATATGACCGGAGTGAGCCAGGATCAAACCTGCCAGTGCCTCAACCGTCTGAGGAAAATAGTTTCTATAGTACATACTGTAATTTGAAATTCCATTCTTTAGCAGTTACATTAACAAAATACAAAATTACAGTAGGCTATTTAAGAACCCGTAGACGAGGAAAAGACAGTGAAAATGACATTAGCGAGTGGATGGAAGCTGACTGTCATCAATTACAAACAGACCAAGGAATTGTAGCTATGGTGAAGAAAGAATATGGAGTTGATGAGGAACAGAGTGACGACGAAGAAGGCCACAATGAACAACTAGTGTCACATTCAGATGCCATGGCCGCCTTAAAACTCGCCGTACGCTACTTCGAACAACACTCTGCTGCTACGCCCACTGATGTGATGTTTATGAGACGCTGGTTTAACACTGCATCTTCGAGTGGGTTCCAATCACTACGGCAAAAGAAACTAACAGACTTTGTAAAGATAAACGGTGATTGATGGTTTATGATGTGTAATTATATTTACATAGTTATTCTAGTAAAATATGACTAGTAAATTGCAAGGAAATCTTCATTCTATAATATGTTCTTCCATTTCAATAAGGAGAATTAAAAAAAAAAAGAATACTTCAGTTGGGATTTTTGCTAGGGGCTTTACGTCGCACTGACACAGATAGGTCTTATGGCGACGATGGGATAGGAATGGCCTAGGAGTTGGAAGGAAGCGTCCGTGGCCTTAATTAAGGTGCAGCCCCAGCGTTTGCCTGGTGTGAAAATGGGAAACCACGGAAAACCATCTTCAGGGCTGCCGACAGTGGGATTCGAACCCCCTATCTCCCGGATGCAAGCTCACAGCCGCGCGCCTCAACGCGCACGGCTAACTCGCCCGGTTCAGTTAGGATTAACGGGACTCTGGTGTACATACTATCAGTTAAATGGGACATGTTTCGCCCTCAATTCAGGGCATCTTCAGCCTAAAAACAATCTTCAACTGTATACCTTATACTAATATCGACGCTAAAAGTTTAGCCAGTTACTAAAATTCAGTATATAAAAATGTGAGAAATGATACATTATACAAACATGTTGATGGAAACACTGTCAATGATTAAACCATAAAAATATTTTGTCAGAGACTAAAATTTATTCTGTTACAAAATTTTTAATTAAAACGGTTCATTAAAAATTTTTAGTGGAAAAACAGTGTGACAATGTTATAATGCCAACGACATGACGGCATGAAAAACAAGCACTATAGTGAATGTCATAAAAGCAACATCTTCAAGGCCGCTGATGAAATCATGAGCATAATGTGAAACTGAATTATTGCAGAAGGGGCCTTTAGCACCAGTAGGCAATAAAATTGACTGAGACCATGTCAGGAAGTGTCAGTAGATATTGGAAAATGTTCTATGTTAGTTGAAAGCTGTTATTTGCTATCAACTGTTGTGTTGGTTTTAGTAAAGGTTATTCCACTGAAGCTCAACTTGTAGGATTCCAGCAAGATATAGCAGATATCTTGGATTCAGGAGGTCAAATGGACTGTATTGCGATTGACCTGTCTAAAACATTTGATAGGGTGGATCATGGAAGACTAGTGGCAAAAATGAGTGCAATTGGACTAGACAAACGAGTGACTGAATGGGTTGTTATAACACGAGACTCAGAGCCAACAGAAGGGCAGCTACCAACACAACAGTAGATAGCAAATAACAGCTTTCAACTAACATAGAACATTTTCCAATATCTACTGACACTTCCTGACATGGTCTCAGTCAATTTTATTGCCTGCTGGTGCTAAAGGCCCCTTCTGCAATAATTCAACTGATGCTTCAGTTTCACATTATGCTCATGATTTCATCAGCGGCCTTGAAGATGTTGTTTTTATGACATTCATCATAGTGCTTGTTTTTCACGCCTTCATGTCGTTGGCATTATATCATTGTCACACTGTTTTTCCACTAAAAATTTTTGATGAACCGTTTTAATTAAAAATTTTGTAACAGAATAAGTTTTAGTCTCTGACAAAATATTTTTATGGTTTAATCATTGACAGTGTTTCCATCAACATGTTTGTATAATGTATCATTTCTCACATTTTTTTATACTGAATTTTAGTAACTGGCTAAACTTTTAGCTTCGATATTAATATAAGGTGTACTCTTGAAGATTGTTTTTAGGCTGAAGATGCCCTGAATTGAGGGCGAAACATGTCCCATTTAACTGATAGTATGTTTATGTAACCACTATAAATTGAAATTAATGTACTGAATAGGTAGATTAAAGATCGCCTTTATTGTTTTTGAACATAGCACTTAGCTCAGCAGCTCACCTTCTTTCTCCCAATTCTTCCCAGCCCAAACTTTGCAACATTTTTGTAATGCTACCGGTACTCCTTTGTCGGAAATCACCCAGAACAAATCGAGCTGCTTTTCTTTGGAGTTTTTCCAGTTCTTGAATCGGGTAAACCTGGTGAGGGTCCCATACACTGGAACCATACTCTGGTTGCAGTCGTACAAGAGACTTATATGCCCTCTCCTATACGTCCTTACTACAACCCCTAAACACCCTCATAACCCTGTGCAGAGATCTGTACCCTTTATTTAAAATCCCATTTATGTGATTACTCCAATGAAGGTCTTTCCTTATATTAACACTTAGATTCTTACAATGATCCCCAAAAGGAACTTTCACCCCATCAACACAGTAATTAAAACTGAGAGGACTTTTCCTATTTGTGAAACTCACAACCTGACTTTAACCCCGTTTATCAACATACCATTGCCTGCTGTCCATCTCACAACATTATCGAGGTCATTTTGCAGTTGCTCACAATCTTGTAACTTATTTATTACTCTATACAGAATAACATCATCTGCAAAAAGCCTTACCTCTGATTCCACTTGTTTACTCATATCATTTATATATATAAGAAAACATAAACGTCCAATAATACTGCCATGAGGAATTCCCATCTTAATTATTACAGGGCCAGATAAAGCTTCACCTACTGTAATTCTCTGAGATCTATTTTCCAGAAATATAGCAACCCATTCAGTCACTCTTTTGTCTAGTCCAATTGCACTCATTTTTCCCAGTAGTCTCCCATGATCCATCCTATCAAATGCTTTAGACAGGTCAATCGCAATACAGTCCATTTGACCTCCAGAATTCAATATATCTGCTATATCTTGCTGGAATTCTACAAGTTGAGCTTCAGTGGAATAACCTTTCCTAAAACCGAACTGCCTCCTATCGAACCAGTTATTAATTTCACAAACATGTCTAATATAATCAGAAAGAATGCCTTCCCGAAGCTTACATGCAACGCATGTCAAGCTTACTTGCCTGTAATTTTTCAGCTTTATGTCTATCACCCTTTCCTTTATACACAGGGGCTACTATAGCAACTTGCAATTCACCTGTTATAGCTCCTTCAAACAAACAATAATCAAATAAGTAGGTACTTCAGATACGGTACTATATCCCATCCCATTGTCTTTAGTATATCCCCAGAAAATCTTGTCAATTCCAGCTGCTTTTCTAGTTTTCAACTTTTGTATCTTATTTTAAATGTCATTGCTATCATATGTAAATTTTAATACTTCTTTAGCATTAGTCTCCTCCTCTACCTGGACATTATCCTTGTAACCAACAATCTTTACATACTGCTGACTGAATACTTCTGCCTTAGACTTAGATTACCCCCACCCCGACCACCTTTTTCGATAGTTGGTTTATAGTGAACATAAAGTCCTAAGCATTTTGAGCCACCGGAGTAGCCTGCTGTGTTGTCAAGGTTGTTTCACAAGCTACTGCTAGGCTTCTGCCACTGCCAATATTCAATGCTTGATCAGTGGAATAGTAGCATAATGTTAAGCAAATTAAAGCCCGGCATTAAGGCTAAATGGATAGAATGCTTCCCTTTGGTCCGATGGCCCGGGTTCAATTCTTGGGATCAAAGCCCTCGTACTCTTAATTCCCCTGAATTGGGGATTGGGTGTTTACGACTTCTTTGCCATTCATTCATTTCATCCTCATTGGGTCACCACGAAGCCTTTTCATAGGCTGAGCATTATTATTATTATTATTATTATTATTATTATTATTATTATTATTATTATTATTATTATTATTATTATTATTATTAAATTAAAATGTAGAATTTTACAACATTACCTGAAGTTGTACACTTTCTTCACTGGTTTATTAGCTTCCTGGTAGATCGGTGGTGGTGTCCAACCCGTGATCATGGGTTCGATTCCAAACAACAAAAGAGAACACTGACCCTAAGAGATTGCATTTGATTTTAGTAGATCTACCTCTAAAAATAAAGATATATTACTCCTATAACAGCTGCCCTGGTGTCTTCCTACAAGGATGGAAAAATAGATGGGAGTGAAATACCAGCATTCTGTTATCTGTATAAATAAGTCACAAGTATGAGGTCAGGAAGTATAAACAATGAGAAAGGCATGGTTGTTTGGAATCAAACCTGTGATCATGGTTTCGACACCAAAACTGATCTACCAAGCAAGATAATAAACCACTGAACGATGGGTATGATCGTTGGTGATGCTGTAAATATTTACATTTTAATTTTATAATAATAATAAGAATAATATAGAGTCTTGGTTGTAGGTGGCTTCATATCGTTTCCATAAATCAGTCCTCATGGTTAACAGGCTTATTTACACAGACACCACATACAGTTTTAGTACACTTTTGCATATAAAATACATCATTTTACCAATGAGGCACAAAGAGACGTGATGCTCATGCTCATACGCACTCGACGCTGCTGAATGATGCTAGTTCAAGAAGCTATACACCCTGATGCAGTGTTGCATCGTGCACGAGGTTGCGTTCTGTATGTGGGGCAAGTTCATTCTTCCCGATGCCGCCACATCACTCAACGCCGCAGAATGATACTAGTTCAAGAAGCTATATACCCTGATGCAATGTTGCATCGTGCATGAGGGTGCGTTCTGTATGTGGGGCGAGTTCATTCTTCCCGATGCCGCCACAATAATAATAATAATAATAATAATAATAATAATAATAATAATAATAATAATAATAATAATAATAATAATAAAAGTGCATGTCTTCTGGAAAGGCTTAGTGGTAACAATATAAGGATGAAAGAATTGCAAAGACGTCATAAACACCCAGTCCCCAAGCCAGTGAAATTAAGAGTACGAGGAGGTTGATTCTGGGGAAGATGTGGGGTTGGTTTTACCATTTTAAACTACGCTACAGTGAAACCCCTCAAATCCAAACCCTGGAAATCTGAAATCACGGGAAATCTGAACGAGATTTTTTCAACCGATTTAAGTTTGAAAAACACAAAAGAAAAGGAGAAACTTATTTATTTAGTCATAAAACAATTTTATATATTCCACATTAAAACCTTATTTTACATAATTAGTTGAAAAATGAACAATGAAGTACATTAAGCATACCTAACAAAATGTAAATGTGCCTACATACAGTACTTATGTCATCCAGGATTGAAAAACGGAAAAGTTGGTTACTGAAATTCTTTAGGTTAATCACTTTGTAAAAACAATGAAATACTATAACAATAGAAACAAACAAAATATCACTTAATCTTTCACTTGACGTGACGAAAACCTTCCCACGGAGGCAACTTCGTGCCAGCGTCGCATGAACATGACATTGTTTTGCATGGCTACTGCGTGTTGTTCTACGGAGTGCAATCCGATCTCAAGAGCAGAGGCAGCATTAGTATAAGTCACATTGTCTGTCAAAGTATCTTCTTCCTCACTGTCACCAGCTACATTGCCATCATGTTGACTTTGAACCAAACTCACTATTTCATGTTCGCTGCTTTCTTCAATAACATCAACCGTTGCCTACTCCTCTAGACAACCTTCTCCAGCATCCTCACAACCTGGTACTTGCTGAACAAGATGAAGGAGCTCAGTGTTATCGTGTGACAGGTGTAAAGGTAGGTGTTTTCTCGAACTCGATGCTAGATTTCTGCAGTAAGTTCAGACTTGTATTTTGCCTGATTCTGCAACCCAGTAAATAACGTCTTTTATTGTAACTTTCTTCAGCTTCTCAAGGATAAGAAGAGAACTATTTTCTTCATAACAAATCGTAAGAGCATTTTTCGGTAGCTTAGTTTTATATTCTGTAGAACACCCTGACCCATAGGCTGCAGCAGCTAGCAGAGGGAAAAACTGCTTTTATGCCCCTGCATACCAACCACAGTCTGATGGGAGAGAAGGGGCATTGTCATATTTACAAGTTGTTTTAAGTCACATGGACACAGATAGCTCTTACGGCGATGATGGGATAGGAAAGGGCTAGGAGCAAGGGCGCACATACTGGGGGCAAGAGCACCCCCCTCCCTAGCTCTCAAGGAAAAGCAAAAATCTAATGTAGTCAGGTGTTTTTCTTTCAAGAAAATGATTTAAAAGTCAGTATTACCTAGAAGTGATAGTACTGCCCCCCACCAACAGGCAGGGGATACCATGTGTGTTATTCTGCTGCAAAATACAAGTCGCCATTAAAAATACTACATACCCCCCAGGTCTAGGGTCCCTCCCCGCTCACCTACAAACTGTCATATGGGTGCCCACGGCTAGGAGTGGTGAGGAATGGCCATGGCATTAATTAAGGTCCAGCCCCAGCATCTGCCTGGTGTGAAAATGGGAAACCACGGTGAACCATCTTCAGAGCTGCCGACAGTGGGGTTCAAATGCACTATCTCCCGAATACTGGATACTGGCTGCACTTAAGCAACTGCAGCTATTGAGCTCAGTAAGGGGCATTGTCGATCAGAAGTAAAGCTCGAGGTTATAGTTCGATTTTCTTTATTAAACTTTTTCACTGAAGGAACTAATTGCTGGCAAGCCACTCATTAAAAAGAGAACTAGTCATCCATGCCTTGTTTTGATTCCTGTAATATACAGGGAGAGAATTCATATTCATGTTCTTAAGGGCTCATGGTTTGGCAGATTTTCCAATCAGCATCAATGGAAGCTTGTTTGATCCCACGGTGTTCCTGCAGGCTAAAACTCTAAGACACAGTTCATTCATTTTAAAACCTGGCTCAGAGGGATTCTTCTTGAGAAGCAAGACTTTAATTGGGAAGGGCTTTAAAGTTCAACTCAGTCTCGTCTGCATTGTAAATTTGCTGTGGCGAGTAGTTTTCTGAGGATATCAAATGACCACATTCGTTCAGGTATTCTTCTGCAGAAGTTGTGTCAGCTGATAGCTTTTCTTTGCTTATCGACAGTTGTTTGGTCTTATGACTTTTCATAAGTTTGTTAAGCTGTAATGCCTTTTCTTGAATTAGTGGACCACTAATAGGCACTCCCTTCTGTGACTCTTGCGAAAACCACAAAAAGTAAGCTTCATCATTTTTTTAATTTACAGAAATTGTAATGTGATGGCATTGTTTGAATGTTTTAACAGTTGTTACATTGCAAAACTGTTCAATTTTGACATGATTTTTTTCCAGCCACTGATCGTTGCTTTACCAACACCGAACTTGGCAGCCAACTTTGTCAAAATTTCCCCAGCATCCAGATGCTTTAAAGCTTTCAGTTTTTTGTTCTACAGTACAAGAACTATGTTTTCGTTTGCTTGCCATAACATAAAATCAACTCAACTCACTTAAATAAAAACTCACAATAACAACACAAATCAATCAATCAATCAATCAATCAATCAATCAATCAATCAATCAATCAATCAATCAATCAATCAATCAATCAATCAATCAATCAATCAATCAATCAATACTAATCTGCATTTAGGGCAGTCACCCTGGTGGCAGATTCCCTATCTGTCGTTTTCCTAGCCTTTTCCTAAATGATTTCAAAGAAATTGGAAATTTATTGAACATCTCCCTTGGTAAGTTATTCCAATCCCTAACTCCCCTACCTATAAATGAATATTTTCCCCAATTTGTCCTCTTGAATTCCAACTTTATCTTCATATTGTGATCTTTCCTACTTTTAAAAACGCCACTCAAACTTATTCGTCTACTAATGTCATTCCACGCCATCTCTCCGCTGACAGTTCGGAACATACCACCTAGTCAAGCAGCTCTTCTTCTTTCTCTCAGTTCCTGCCAACCCAAACTTTGCAACATTTTTGTAACGCTACTCTTTTGTCGGAAATCACCCAGAACACATCGAGCTGCTTTTCTTTAGATTGATTCCAGTTCTTGAATCAGTTAATCCTGGTGAGGGTCCCATACACTGGAACATACTCTAGTTGGGGTCTTACCAGAGACTTATATGCCCTCTCCTTTACATCCTTACTACAACCCCTAAACACCCTCATAACCATGTGCAGAGATCTGTACCCTTTATTTACAATCCCATTTATGTGATTACCCCAATGAAGATCTTTCCTTATATTAACACCTAGATACTTACAATGATCCCCAAAAGGAACCTTCACCGTATCAACGCAATAATTAAAACTGAGAGGACTTTTCCTATTTGTGAAACTCACAACCTAACTTTTAACCCCGTTTATCAACATACCATTGCCTGCTGTCCATCTCACAACATTTTCGAGGTCACTCTGCAGTTGCTCACAATCTTGTAACTTATTTATTACTCTATAGAGAATAACATCATCTGCAAAAAGCCTTACCTCCAATTCCACTCCTTTACTCATATAATTCATATATATATGAAAACATAAAGGTCCGATAATACTGCCTTGAAGAACTCCCCTCTTAATTATTACAGGGTCAGATAGAGCTTCACCTACTCTAATTCTCTGAGATCTATTTTCTAGAAATATAGCAACCCATTCAGTTACTCTTTTGTCTAGTCCAATTGCACTCATTTTTGCCAGTAGTCTCCCATCATCCACCCTATAAAATGTTTTCGACAGGTCAATCGCGATACAGTCCATTTGACCTCCAGAACCAAGATATCTGCTATATCTTGCTGGAATCCTCCAAGTTAACCTTTCCTAAAACCGAACTGCCTTCTATCGAACCAGTTATTAATTTCACAAACATGTCTAATATAATCAGAAAGAATGCTTTACCAAAGCTTACATACAATGCACGTCAAACTTACTGGCCTGTAATTTTCAGCTTTATGTCTATCACCCTTTCCTTTATACACAGGGCTTACTATAGCAACTCTCCATTCACCTGGTATAGGTCCTTCAACCAAACAATAATCAAATAAGAATTTCAGATAGGTACTATATCCCAACCAATTGTCTTCAGTATATCCCCAGAAATCTGATCTATTCCTGCTGCTTTTCTAGTTTTCAACTTTTGTATCTTATTGTAAATGTCATTGTTATCATATGTAAATTTTAATACTTCTTTGGCTTTAGTCTCCTCCTCTATCTGGACATTATCCTTGTAACCAACATTCTTTACATACTGCTGACTGAATACTTCTGCCTTTTGAAGATCCTCACATACACACTCTCCTTTTTCATTAATTAATCCTGGAATGTCCTTCTTTGAACCTGTTTCTGCCTTAAAATACCTATACATACCCTTCCATTTTTCACTAAAATATGTATGACTGCCAATTATGCTTGCCATCATGTTATCCTCAGCTGCCTTCTTTGCTAGATTCAATTTTCTAGTAAGTTCCTTCAATTTCTCCTTACTTCCACAGCCATTTCTAACTCTATTTCTTTCCAGTCTGCACCTCCTTCTTAGTCTCTTTATTTCTCTATTATAATAAGGTGGGTCTTTACCATTTCTTACCACCCTTAAAGGTACAAACCTGTTTTCGCATTCCTCAACAATTTCTTTAAACCCATCCCAGAGTCTGTTTACATTTTGATTTACCGTTTTCCACCGATCATAGTTACTTTTTAGAAACTGCCTCATGCCTGATTTATCCGCCATTTGGTACTGCATAATAGTCCTACTTTTAAGACCTTCCTTTCTATTACATTTATTTTTAACTATGACAAAAACAGCTTCATGATCACTAATACCATCTATTACTTGAGTTTCCCTATTGAGTTCATCTGGTTTTATCAGCACCACATCCAGGATATTTTTCCCTCTGGTTGGTTCCAGCACTTTCTGAATCTTCTGTCCTTCTCTTATTAACTTATTTGCCATTTGTTGGTCATGCTTCCTGTCGTTCGCATTTCCTTCCCAATTGACATCTGGCAAATTCAGATCTCCCGCTACAATCACATTTCTTTCCATGTCGTTTCCCACATAGCCGACTATCCTATCAAATAATTCCGAATCTGTGTCAGTGCTACCCTTTCCCGGTCTGTACACACCAAATACAGTATATCAAGTTGACTATTATCTTTAGAAATGAGCCTTACACCTAGAATTTCATGTGTCTCATCTTTAACTTTTTCGTAGCTTACAAATTCTTCTTTCACCAGAATGAATACTTCCCCTCCCACCATTCCTATCCTATCTCTACGATACACACTCCAGTGCCATGAGAAAATTTCTGCATCCATTATATCATTTCTCAGCCATGATTCAACTCCTATTACAATATCTGGTAAATATATATCCATTAAATTACTTAGTTCTATTCCTTTCTTTACAATACTTCTACAGTTCAACACTAACAATTTTATGTCATCCCTACTTGATTTCCAGTACCCTGTTCCCTTATCACTGCTCCCTAGGCCACCCCGTTTCCCTGAATGTACCTCCCTATTACCCTTCCAAACAAATTTCCTACCTTATACGTATCACTGCGGTTTAAGTGGAGGCCATCTGAGCGCAGATCCCTATCTCCTACCCACCCATTAGGATCTAGAAATTTCACTCCCATTTTCCCATATACCCACTCCATAGTCTCATTTAAATCCCCAATCACCCTCCAGTCAGTATCCCTCCTACACAGTAATCCACTAATAACAATCTCCGCTTTCTTTAAACTTCATCCGTGCTGCATTTTCCAGATCCCACACATCACCAACTATGTTGGTACTTATATCATCTTGCCTTACGTTGTTGGTACTGCCCCCTTCTTACCGGGCATAGCTCAGCCGGAGAACGAGAGTCCCGAGGGTGGACCATTCGTTGTCTGGCTTTACTTATTTTCGAAGGCAGGGTAAGAGACAAGGACTAGTGACAATAACACAAGAATATAAAACAACAGGTTCTGACATTTATTATAAACTAACACATATAACAATAACAAATTTAATTAGCAATCTTGATGAGAAATTAATATTTTCTTCTCTGCCAGTTCCTCTTAACTGCATATAATCTCCACTATTCTCAGTTGACAATGTTTCTGTAAGTATACATAACATATATTAGCCTACTTCTGGCTTAATGAAATAATAACAAAATAAATGACATTATTCTTTATAAGTTAAAAGAAAGTGAAAATTGTATGATTCCTATTTATCTTGAATGTCAAGTTACCAGATTTACTTATTTCATCATATATCTCAAATAAATCCTTCCTTCTTTAATGTGCTGAATAAAGCGTTACCTCAATAAAATTGAAATTTAATTAAACCAAAATCTGATCAAAAATATTACTCAAAAATGTCTCCATTGGACTTAAATTTTGCACCATTGTGCCTGTACACTAATAATTCCTCTTAATCTTCCTCTAATATTTTGTCTGACAGACGTAAAGTCAATCTTTGGTACCGGTATTTGACACTTCCAAAGAAAAATTTAACGCCGTAGGCTTTACAAAATTAAAGAGTGAACCAAGTCCACGGAAATGATCCTTCCTTATTCATTACCGTGTGACACTCTGAATCTTACTTTACTTAAATACCAAATAAAATTCACTAAAGATTTATATTTCAAAAAGTTATCAATCAATCAATCAATCAATCAATCAATCAATCAATCAATCAATCAATCAATCAATCAATCAATCAATCAATCAATCAATCAATCAATCAATACTGATCTGCATTTAGGGCAGTCGCCCAGGTGGCAGATTCCCTATCTGTTGCTTTCCTAGCCTTTTCCGAAATGATTTCAAAGAAATTGGAAATTTATTGAACATCTCCCTTGGTAAGTTATTCCAATCCCTAACTCCCCTTCCTATAAATGAATATTTGCCCCAGTTTGTCCTCTTGAATTCCAACTTTATCTTCATATTGTGATCTTTCCTACTTTTATAAACGCCATTCAAACTTATTCGTCTACTAATGTCATTCCACGCCATCTCTCCGCTGACAGCTCGGAACATACCACTTATGTCTCAAGTATTATTACAATATTATAAGGCCACCTGTTCAATACAATACAATATGATCCACTATTTCATATGGTCAAATATTTTTTATACATAATACATAAAAGTCAAAGGTACATGTTTCACCCTCCTTACGGGCATCATCAGCCTATATCAATCTTAAAATAATACATATACTTATAAATTATAGGTTAAAATGTTGAAAAATGGTTTCGTAAAACATTATACAATAACATCTAAAACAACGATAATGCACCAAAGTATGTTAAAAGAGAGTGAAATTAACAGTTTTGAAGATTAAAACGTGATTAAACATGAAGCTTTGAGAGTCTAAAACTAAAATGGATCCATATTTTTATAATATCATTAAGACTGTGAAGGCCTTGAGTATAAACACAATCGTCAAAGGGGGATGTTTCTTCAATTCCCAAGTTGAATCCAAGGTGGTAAAATCACTTTCAGTTATTTAAAACGGAAGTGTGAATGTAAAAAACAAGTTTAAAATGTATATGATTGGGAGATCTGAAAGTCGAGAAGAAAATGGAACTTCAATAGAAGGCGTTGCTTGTGATAAGACGTATGTCAAAGCTAGCGGAGTTCGGAAAAATGGTAGTCGAATGGATCTAAAGGATAGTCAAGTTGATATATAATTCCGTTGAAACATTTGTTGGAAGAAATGTTCAGGATTTTTCGTACGGAGCGTATTAAGTACGTCAGGTTGTTACAGCAACGCTAGCTTGACTTAATGATATTATAAAAATATGGATCCATTTTAGTTTTAGACTCTCAAAGCTTCATGTTTAATCACGTTTTAATCTTCAAAACTGTTAATTTCACTCTCTTTTAACATACTTTGGTGCATTATCGTTGTTTTAGATGTTATTGTATAATGTTTTACGAAACCATTTTTCAACATTTTAACCTATAATTTATAAGTATATGTATTATTTTAAGATTGATATAGGCTGATGATGCCCGTAAGGAGGGTGAAACATGTACCTTTGACTTTTATGTATTATGTATAAAAAATATTTGACCATATGAAATAGTGGATCATATTGTATTGTATTGAACAGGTGGCCTTATAATATTGTAATAATACTTGAGACATACGTCAACTTCAATACGGAACCAAAATGAGAATAGTTACTTGTAACATACCACTTAGTCGAGCAGCTCTTCTTCTTTCTCTCAATTCTTCCCAACCCAAACATTGCAACATTTTTGTAACGCTACTCTTTTGTCGGAAATCACCCAGAACAAATCGAGCTGCTTTTCTTTGGATTTTTTCCAGTTCTTGAATCAGGTAATCCTGGTGAGGGTCCCATACACTGGAACCATACTCTAGTTGGGGTCTTACCAGAGACTTATATGCACTCTCCTTTACATCCTTACTACAACCCCTAAACACACACAAATAACGACACTGACAATCAGGTCTCAACATAACGAACACGTGGTCTGGTCAAAATCATGGTCAAAGAAAATATCACAATGCATTGAAATAATATCAATCACACACACAGCATTCACACTAAGGCACACAAGAATTATTTACACTATTTACAACAAATTCTAGCCTTTGAATATTAATTTTTGATTTTTAGTTCTAATATTTTAAATTTCTCGACAACGGTATCGGGCAAGGAAAAATATTTTACGCCCCTCAGGAATGTGATGAAGTCTGGATAATCACTTAATTAAAGAAGATGAAATTAACAACGTTGATCATGATAATATCAGCGGTTGATATCTGAAGAAATTTGTCGACTACAGAAATGCACATTCAATTAACACGTGCTCCACTTGAAGAAATTACGTTCAACAACACGTATTCTCCAAAATAAGACTCAATAAATGGATTCACAAGTCACAAACACACAGTAAATACTCCATCCTCAAGTCAATAAAATATAATAAATGATCCGACGAGAATCTGCCATATTCCAGGCTCATATTCATCCTAATTGAGCACATATTAACATCATACACACAAGATCGAGCAATATTTAAACTCATGACCCTTATTCATTTATTTAACCCGAGATGAAAATTAATAATAATAATAATAATTATTATTATTATTAGATGTGCGAGATCTAAAATTTGCGGAAAATGGGGTTCGACAATATGTCAGATGACACTAACACGCCTTAAATCACAAATGAATAAACTCATACATAGAAATCCGGCGTAATACAACATGCCGTTAATCTGTCCCATACGACTTCCAAAAATATATTTTCAAAAATTAAATTGTTAATTATCGGTGAGGACAGTGATTTTTAAACACACTAGACTATTAAATGGGACAGCTAGAATAATCGTAGAAGACACACACACACGTTCTAGCTAAACTAATAGAGGTCAATAATCATCCACACACAAATGACAAAACTACCATCTCCCATATGAAAGAAGAGTGAAAATATTCAAATCTACTGCAAGAATAGGAGAAATATTTCCACTAATGAATAAGAAAGCATTATTTCTACAAAGATGAACAGATAAACATTTTTAAAGTGTACTTAAATGAATGATGGAACTGGATCTTCGCCGATGGTCTGGAATATGCGATGAGTTATCTGCCCGGGGTAGGTATCTCCCCATGCTGTAGATTGCCTACAATATTAGCAGATCATCGTAACCTCGGTGTTCCAAGTACAGTAGAGTTGCGGCAGGCTTCGTCTTCACAATGTAAAAGCATCTTGAGACACTCGTTCCAACACGTGGCGATTTTCTTCTTTCTTCTCATGGAGTAGAAGCTGAAACTGACAAACAGTTTTAAGATATGCTCCACACACACACACGTGATGAAATTAATGATGGAAAAAACTTGTATTAAAGAAATTAGCCAGGCTCGTTGATCCAACTATAAGCGAAAAGGTGGCTAGTTTTATTGTCAGATAATTGATTTAAGAAGTAACCATCTCGGAGTAGACAGTGAATATCACGTCGAAGTCCGCAGCACGTCTAAGTCCGCAGCATAAGAACACGTCGAAGAATCGAAGAACAGAGAGCGTTTCCTCTGGAAACACAGGTTTTTATGCATATCCAGGGAAAGGGGTGCATTATAATTGTCCGTAATTGGTCGACGTCTAGCGTTCAGTTCTCAAAAGTGCTTCTGCCTGAGATTTGATATGTGCTGTCCGCGTGTCCAGGCAACCTTGGCCTGCTCCCTCAGTGTGTCACATGGGCCTGCTGATCGCTCCGCAGAGAAAAAATCAATACATTTCTCCCCTACCAATAAGACCGGTTTTGAGCTGTTGGAGCTGTCTTTGTAATACAAGGCTGGAGAATGTTGCTCACGCTAATGAAATAAAATCTTACACATGCAAATACAATAAATGCTTATTGTAGGCCAAGTTTGAAGGGGACAGTACCAACATGAAACACTACCACCTTCTCCTTCCCCTCCTCCCTCTCTTCTACTTTCCTCAACATCTGCCTCAACCTAATTCCTGGATAACATTCTACCCTGGTTCCCTTTCCTCCACACACATTCCCCACATGTCTAACGATGGAATCCCCCATGGCCAGAGCCTCAACCCTACCCACCTCATTTGATCCCCTCCCCTCCTGGTCAGCCCTATTTTCCTGATAGGTGCAGAAGCTACTTCCTCCTCCCTTTTCTCCTTCCCATGACCCTGTTCCACCTGTCTTTTCCTATCCTCTACTATACATTTCCCTTTCCTACCTTTTCCCTTCCTCCTACTTCCACACATCTCAGCAACAGTTCCCTGTCCCTCATCTTCCCTCTGTTGTTCTACCTGGAGTGACTCGTACCGATTTCGCACAGACACCTGTCCTGAATTCTGATCCTGAATAGAGCCCTTAGCCTGCAATCTCCTTCCCCTTAGAATATTAGACCACCTCTCTTCTACAACTCCCCCCTTTCCATCCCCTCCCCTCTTGTACACCTAATGTAACCTGTACATTGTTTGAGGGAGTCCTATCTTCCTTCCTGTCTTCTGTGAGAATCCTAATTATCTCCCTCAAACTCTCCAACTCCTCCCTCATACCTCTCAATGTCTCGCCACATGCACAGTTCGTACACTAGCACTCCTTAGCCATTCTTTATGGGGGAAAATGAAAATAAAAATAAAATAACTTATTTGCAAAAAGTAAATGAACGGAGGGATATATTGTCTGGGATAGTACTCAAAGATCACACGATAATAAGGTAATTAATATACGACTACACTACAATACTACTTAGTCATACCCTATTTTTTATCCTACAACCCCAAACAGGATAAAAACTGCTGTTAATTACTGAATATCATAAATAATACACAAGAACTACACAATTCTAAACTGCAGTTAAGCCTATCCTAATTACAACAACAGAATTTTAGTAAGTTTCTACGGATACATCTACTACACCAGTGCTACACAAATATTTTACAATAATAAAATAAGCACACCAAATTCTAATAGGATATTACTCGCATTCTACTGTACAGTACACTACAGTAAATTTTATACTACTTTCAGACGAATCCTAATTACGATACCAGTACCTTATGTCACTACTAAGCACAAACAGAAATGAAATTTGGAAGAACTACTGTACTCATAGATTACCAACAAAGCTAAATGCTTAGACAAATTATTATTAATACTACGCTCTAATAGATACACACGTAAGATAACACACTAATATAGCAGGCAAGATACGGCACTATCTAAATGTACTGTATCTGTACTACAATGTATCTACACTACAATTTTCAGCTGAAGTGTTGTTATATGAACTTTTACCGCTGGTGGATTAGTATTAATTTCCCTACTACGCAGGACGGGGAATAAAAGTGTCCTTAAATGCTGAGAATAAGAGGTTGTCTACTATAATTTCTGCCAAAACCACACCGGGGGTTTGAAGTGCAATATTATTGGGATATAGGAATTTGATTATTAACTTTTACTCGATGAATAAACGAAGGTGGAAAGTACAAAGTATGAAACAAAAACAAAAACAAACAACACACATAAACAGACATGAACAGAAAACACAGATGGGAGCTGACTAACTAAACTGTTAGGGTGCTGTTCTGCTTTTAGTGCAGGCCTGCCAAACAACGATAGTCAGCTACATGCCCACCAGTCAACGTCACTAACCTCGCTCGTTGTGCACCAAACCATCCTGACTCGCTCAATGTACAGTCCTATACTTTAACGAGGGCTGGTTAATATCTGATGGATATTTTTCAGCTAAACCGAATGAATTTAAATCCGAAAAGGCTACAGCCCCAATTAGTTGGGATTTGAGGAATTTCACTGTATTAGCAACTTGTCTGCATACTTCAGTTGCGAGAATAGTTCAATCAGTACTTGTTTTATACAGTTCAGCCTTTTTACAAAAGTAATCCCACACGGTCGGTCAAGTTATAGACTGTAACTTCTAATAAACTAAAATTGTTCTGAGAATGGTAATATTACTGAAATAAATAAATAATTTTCTCAACTATAAACAATCAGTATGATGTCTTGTACATGCAACAGCAAACATGTGACACCGCAGTACATAGGTCAATCACGTCTGTTTGAAGTCTTCCGGAGAACTTCGAAGCTTTGAATTCCCTCTTCCTCGTTAGAAGTGGGAGGGCAAGTGGTGAACTGACGGAACGAATCATTGTCCACCTATCCCTTCGGTCCCAGCACCTATAGGACATTCGGCAATGGGCTGCATGAGGTGAGGCGAGGGGAGAGGGACACAGTGCCTGAACTGCGATATGAGTCTCTGATGCCTTGCACTCAGAAATATGAACAACGTTTTTTCTCACTGCTTTCAAGGTTTGTAAATAGAACGATGTGTCTGATGCTTACATTATCAATCAGTCACTACTGATCTGCATTTAGGGCAATCGCCCAGGTGGCAGATTTCCTATCTGTTGTTTTCCTAGCCTTTTCTTAAATGATTGCAAAGAAATTGGAAATTAATCGAACATCTCCCTTGGTAAGTTATTTGAATCCCTAACCCCCCTTCCTATAAATGAATATTTGCCCCAATTTGTCCTCTTGAATTCCAACTTAATCTTCATATTGTGATCTTTCCTCCTTTTAAAGACACCATTCAAACTTATTCGTCTACTGATGTCATTCCACGCCATCTCTCCGCTGACAGCTCGGAACATACCACTTATTACATGTGATCAAATTCAATTTTTGGTTCGTATTGAAAGTATTTGTATAAATAACAAGTATGTTTTTATTATTCTCCCACCTACTCAATATAATACAATCTTAAAAGTTAGGACTTTGTCCTTATCAAAATGTTAACATAAAATTAATACATTGGATGGTACATGTTTCACCTATCAATAGTAGACATCATCAGCCATTTTTTACCTTAGGAATAGATGAGGTACCCGATTGGGAATGACTTATGAATACTGTTAAAAACTATGTCTTGTAAAATGGATTAGAGATTGTTAAACATCTATTACAATATAAAATGTGGTATACTATTACTTAACAATATTTGTGTTAATATTTGACTCTAAAAAGACAATAATTTGAATATTACAACATAGGTGGTTGGTTCTTGATATTAAAAGATGTTACAATAAAGATAAAAATCAGAAAGTACATGCTTTACCTCACGCCTCTCCCCTTACATCAAACTCCCCTCAACCTCCCCTCACGGTCAGTCCTCAACGACCTTCAAGGACGTCACTCAGTTAGCTTTAGCACTTGAGGTGGAGTGGTCGATGTAGGACGGGCAAGGAGGTGAATGACTGGATGGGCACTTAGTTTACATTTCAATTGAATTTTATTTCTTTAGTTCATTCATATATCTTTTTCTTTTTAGGCCCCTATTGTCAACACACTATCAGTTTCAACTTGTATCACCAGTATAACTCCACCTCCTAATCAAGAAAGCTGTTGTAATGTGACATCACCTCAACACTGTTTTTGTACAATAGGCACATAATTTTATTCGCACAGCCACTTACTGTGTTTTATAATTGACAATTCGACGTTTTGAACAACATTTTTAACTTATGATTTTATTGGACTTCATGTTTCACATCATGTTCACGCCGCACCATTTTAATATTGATGATTGACAAGACGCCACCACGCCGCGTCACATGATACTAAGACTTTTTATCTACTCAATTCAACGTGTCCTCGCCTTATTTTTAATGTTTTGTATTTGTGACTGAAGATGTCCCATAAGAGGACGAAACATGTATCATGAATGTAATTTAATGTAGTCTTTTCAATAAAGACACTTGCAGTATTGTAAAGGTGGAATTATATGATCCAAATTTTCACACGTTGATACTTTGACAATACGGGCTCTAACATGAAGTTTATTACGTGTAATATAACAGGGAAGTAAAGAAACTAAGAAGGAGGTGCAGTGTTGGAAAGAAATAGAGTTAGAAATGGCTGTGGAAGTAAGGAGAAATTGGAGGAACGTACTAGGAAATTGAATCTAGCAAAGAAGTCAGCTAAGGATAACATGATGGCAAGCATAATTGGTGGCCACACTAATTTTAGTGAAAAATGGAAGAGTATGTATAGGTACTTTAAGGCAGAAACAGGTTTCAAGGAGGACATTCCAGGAATAATTAATGAACAATGGGAGTGTGTATGCGAGGATCTTCGAAAGGCAGAAGTATTCAGTCACCAGTATGTAAAGATTGTTGGTTACAAGGATAATGTCCAGATAGAGGAGGCAACTAATACTAAAGAAGTATTAAAATTTACCTATGATGGCAATGACATTTATAGTAAGATACAAAAGTTGAAAACTAGAAAAGCTGCTGGAATTGATAAGGTTTCGGTGGATATACTAAAGACAATGGGTTGGGATATAGTACCATATCTGAAGCACTTGTTTGATTTTTGTTTGCATGAAGGAACTTTACCAAATTAATGGAGAGTTGCTATAGTAGCCCCTGTACATAAAGGAAAGGGTGAAAGGCATAAAGCTGATAATTACAGGCCAGTCAGTTTGACATGCATTGTATGTAAGCTTTGGGAAAACATTCTTTCTGATTTATAAGACATGTCTGCAAAATTAATAATTGGTTTGACAGAAGGCAGTTTGGGATTAGGAAAAGGTTATTCCACTGAAGCCCAACTTGTAGGATTCCAGCAAGATATAGCAGATATCCTGGATTCAGGAGGTCAGTTGGACTGTATTGCGATTGACTTATCTAAGTTATTTGATAGGGTAGATGATGGGAAATTACTGGCCAAAGTGAGTGCAATTGGACTTGACAAAAGAGTGACTGAATGGGTGACTCTGTTTCTAGAAAATAGAACTCAGAGAATTAGAGTAGGTGAAGCTTTATCTGTCCCTGTAAAAATTAAGAGGGGAATTCCTCAAGGCAGTATTATTGGACCTTTATGTTTTCTTATATATGTATCAATGATATGTGTAAAGAAGTGGAATCAGAGATAAGGCTTTTCACAGATGATGTTATTCTGTACAGAGTAATAAATAAGTTACAAGATTGTGAGCAACTGCAAAATGACCCCGATAATGTTGTGAGATGGACAGTAGGCAATGGTATGATGATAAATGGGGATAAAAGTCAGGTTGTGAGTTTCACAAATATTAAAAGTCCTCTCACTTTTAATTATTGCATTGATGGGGTGAAAGTTCCCTTTGGGGATCATTGTAAATACCTAGGTATAAATATAAGGAAAGATCTTCATTGGGATAATCACATAAATATGATTGTAAATAAAGGGTACAGATCTCTGCACATGGTTATGAGAGTATTTAGGGGTTGTAGTAAGGATGTAAAGGAGAGAGCATATTTGACTCTGGTGAGACCTCAACTTGAGTATGGTTCCAGTGTATGGGACCCTTACCAGGATTACTTGATTCGGGAACTGGAAAATAAACCAAAGAAAAGCAGCTCGATTTGTTCTGGGTGATTTCCGACAAAAGAGTAGCGTTACAAAAATGTTGCAAATCTTGGGCTGGGAAGACTTGCTAGAAAGGAGATGAGCTGCTCGACTAAGTGGTATGTGATTGAAATAACAACATTAAGTTATTTATTAGACCAATTGATTGGGTGGTTTAATAAATAACTTAATATTATTATTTCAATCAAATATCATCAATACGCACCAAAAATGATATTTATTACGTGCAATAAGTGGTATGTTCCAAGCTGTCAATGGAGAGATGGCGTGGGAGGACATTAGTAGAGGAATAAGTTTGGATGGTGTCTTTAAAAGTAGGAAAGATCACAATATGATGATAAAGTTGGAATTCAAGAGGACAAATTGGGGCAAATATTCATTTATAGGTAAGGGATTTAGGGATTGGAATAACTTACCAAGGGAGATGTTCAATAAATTTCCAATTTCTTTGCAATCATATAAGAAAAGGCTAGGAAAACAACAGATAGGGATTCTGCCACCTGGGCGACTGCCCTAAATGCAGATCAGTAGCGATTGATTGATTGATTGATTGATTGATTGATTGATTGATTGATTGATGAGGTGGTTAAGGTTGAGGCTCCGGCCATGGGGGTTTCCATTGTTAGACATGTGGGGAAAGTGTGTGGCGGAAAGGGAACCAGGGTAGAGTGTTATCCAGGAATCAGGTTAAGGCAGATGTTGAGGAAAGTAGAAGAGAAGGAGGAAGGAAAGGAAAAGGTGGTAGTGTTTCACGCTGGTACTAACAACGTAAGACAAGTAGGTGTAAGTACCAACGTAGCTGGGGATGTGTGGGACCTGGTAAATGCAGCACGGGTAAAGTTTAAGGAAGCGGAGATTGTTGTCAGTGGAATCTGTGTAGGAGGGTTGCTGACTGGAAAGTGTTTGGGGATTTAAATGAGACTATGGAGTGGGTATGTGGGAAACTGGGAGTGAGATTTCTAGATCCTAATGGGTGGGTAGGAGATAGGGATCTGCACTCAGATGGCCTTCACTTAAATCTCAGTGGTACACATAAGTTAGGAAATTTGTTTAGAAGGGTTATAGGGAGGTACATTCAGGGAAATGGGGTGGCCTAGGGAGTGGTGATAAGGGAACGGGGAACTGGAAGTCAAGTAGGGATGGCATAAAAATGTTAGTGCCGAACTGTAGAAGTATTGTAAAGAAAGGCATAGAATTAATTTATTAGATATATGTATGTATGTTCAGTCTTCAGCCCTAAGGCTGGTTGGACCCTCAGCAGCTCTGCCATCAGCTGTCATAGATGGACTAGGCATCACTGAAGAGGTGTACTAGGGAAATGAGGAGTGAGGTAGTTTCCTGTTGCTTTCCTCACCGAGCCAGAAGTTGCTATTACATATCAGTCTGCCAAGCCCGCTGAAATGCATGCATCAACCGACCCTATGAGCAACGTTTTCACACCATTCATTGCAGGGACTGCCTGCACAAGGAATGGCCTTACTAGCATCCCTCATACCTCAGTCACTTTCATGTTGTCAAAGCCATGGATAAGACAGAGACAGATCAATGAAAGTAACAAAATTGCTCTAGCCCATACCAGAAGACATAGTGCACTATAAACACTAGGTCCTGCCAGCAAATTCATAATATATATACTTACCAGATATTGTAAAAGGAGTTGAATCACGGCTGAGATAAGTGATGCAGGAATTTTCTCATGGGACTGGAGTGTGTATCGTAGAGATAGGATAAGAATTGTAGGAGGGGGAGTATTCATTCTTGTGAAAGAAGAATTTGTAAGCTATGAAAAAATTAAAGATGACAAACATGAAATTCCAGGTGTAAGGCTCATTTCTAAAGATAATAAGCAACTTGATGTCTTTGGAGTGTACATACTGGGAAAGGGTAGTGCTGATGCTGATTCAGGATTATTTAATAAGATAATCAGCTATGTGGGAAATGATAAGGAAAGGAGTGTGATTTTAGCGAGAGATCTGAATTTACCAAATGTTGATTGTTAAGGTAATGCGAATGACAGGAAGCATAACCAACAAATGGCAAATAAGTTAATATGGGAGGGGCATCTGATTCAGAAAGTAATGGAACCAATTAGAGGGAAGACTATCCTGGATGTGGTGCTGGTAAAACCAGATTAGCTCTATAGGGAAACCGAAGTAATAGATGGTATTAGTGATCACAAAGCTGTTTTTGGGGTAGTTAAGAATTAAAAGTGAAAGAAAGGAAGGTATTAAAATTAGGACTATTAGGCAGTACCATATGGCTGATAATACAGGCATGAGGGAGTTTTTAAAAAGTAACTATGATCGGTGGAAAATGGTAAATAAAAATGTAAACAGACTCTGGGATGGGTTTAAAGCAATTCTTGAGGAATGTGAAAAGAGGTTTGTACCTTTAAAGGTGGTAAGAAATGGTAAAGATCCAATAAATTATAACAGAGAAGTAAAGAGACTAAGAAGGAGGTGCAGGTTGGGAAGAAACAAAGTTTGAAATGGCTGTGGAAGAAAGGAAAAATTGAAGAAACTTACTAGGAAAGTGAATCTATCGAAGAAGTCAGCTAAGGATAACATGATGGCAAGCATAATTGGTGGCCACACTAATTTTAGTTGCAAAATTAATAACTAGTTTGATAGAAGGCAGTTTGGGTTTAGGAAAGGTTATTCCACTGAAGCTCAACTTGTAGGATTCCAGCAAGATATAGCAGATATATTGGTTTCAGGCAGTCAAATGGACTGTATCGCGATTGACCTATCTAAGGAATTTGATAGGGTAGATCATGGGAGATAACTGGCAAAAATGAGTGCAGTTGGACTTTATAAAACAGTGACTGACTGGGTGGCTCTGTTTCTAGAAAACAGAACTCAGAAAATTAGAGTAGGCGAAGCTTTATCTGTCCCTGTAATAATTGAGAGGGGAATTCCTCAAGGCAGTATTATTGGACCTTTATGTTTTCTTATATATGTATCAATGATCTGTGTAAAGAAGTGGAATCAGAGATAAGGCTTGTTGCAGATGACATTATTCTGTACAGAGTAATAAATACGTTACAAGATTGTGAGCAACTGCAAAATGACCTCGATAATATTGTGAGATGGACAGTAGGCAATGGTATGATGATAAATGGTGTTAAAAGTCAGGTTGTAAGTTTCACAAATAGGAAAAGTCCTCTCAGTTTTAATTACTGTGTTGATGGGGTGAAAATTCCTATTTCGGATCATTGTATGTACCTAGGTGTTAATATAAGGAAAGATTTTCTTTGGGGTGATCACGTAAGTATTATTGTAAATAAAGGGTGCAGATCTCTGCACAAGTTATGAGGGCATTTAGGGGTTGTAGTAAGGATGTAAAGGAGGGGGCATATAAGTCTCTGGTATGACCTGTTGTAGAGTATGGTTCCATTGTATGGGACCCTCTCCAGTATTATTTGATTCAAGAACTGGAAAAAATTCAAAGAAAAGCAGCTCGATTTGTTTTGTGTGATTTCTGACAAAAGAGTAGCATTACAAAAATGTTGCAAATTTTGGTTGGGAAGACTTGGGAGAAAGGAGACGAGCTGCTCGGCTAAGTGGTATGTGATACAGATGTTGATTCCCATACGGAACCTGAAATATTTTTCCCGAATGAGTAAATTTATAATACCAGTATAGTTGGTCCGTTATTGGACATTATAAATTTTCCAGCGAACTCATTCCTGGTTTCCTTCGTTTCACCCCTGTGTGCTAAGTTGGGCTCATCAGTTGGTAAATGGCACACCTACCAAGACACATGGCTAATGCATACCGTGAAGGCCACTGTGTAGGCTATTTGGAGCCACCGGCAGTGCCAGTGCACTATCAGAGATTTTGTCTCATTACCATAAATATATGCCTGTCTGGCCATCAGATGATGTAGATGTTGATTCCCATAGAGAACCTGAAATATTTGTACCAAATGAATAATTTATAATACCAATATAAATGGTCCGTTATTGGACATTATAAATTTTCCAGCTAACTCATTCCTAGTCGCCAGCGTTTCGTCCCAGTGTGCTAAGTTGGGCTCATCATTTGGTAAATAGTACACCCACCAAGACGCATGGGTAGTGCACACTGTGGAGGGCACTGAGTAGGCTATTTGGAGCCACCGGCAGTACGTCAGCCTCGTGTCGGTAGATTCACTGGCTCGTAAAATAATTCTCTGTGGGACTAAATTATGGCACCTCGGTGACTCCTAAAACCATAAAAGTAGTTAGTGGGATGCAAAGCTAATAACATTATTGTTATTGTTACTAATATTAACAAAGTATTGAAATTTGCCTACGATAACGAAGACCTTTACAATAAGATACAAAAGTTGAAAACTAAAAAAGCAGCTGGGATTGATTAGATTTCTGGGGATATACTAAAGACAAAGGGTTGTGATATAGTACGATATCTGAAGAATTTGTTTTATTACTGTTTATATGAAGGAGCTATACCAAATGAATTGAAAGTTGCTATAGTAGACCCTGTGTATAAAAGGAAAGGTGATATACATAAAGCCGAAAATTACATGCCAATCAATTTGACATGTAAGCTTTGGAAAAGCATTATTTCTGGCTATAGTAGACATGCTTGCAAAATTAATAACTGATTCGATGGAAGGAAGTTCGGGTTTAGGGAAGGTTATTCCACTGAAGCTAAACTAGTAGGATTCCAGCAAGATATAGCAGATATCTTAGATTTGGCAGGTTAAATGGACTGTATCGCGATTGCCCTAACTAAGGCGTTTGATAGGCTAAAGCATGGGAGAATACTAGCAAAAATGAGTGCAAAGTAGTAACTGAATGGGTGGCTATATTTCTAGAAAATAGAACTCAGATCATTAGAGTAGGTGAAGCATTATCTGATCCTGTAATCATTAAGAGGGGAATTCCTCAAGACAGTTCTTTGACCTTTATACTTTCTTATATATTAAAAAAGTATGAATAAAGAACTGGAATCACAGATATGGCATTTTACGGATGATGATATACTGTATAGAGTAATAAATAAGTTACAAGATTGTGAGCAACTGTAAATAGACCTCGACAATGTAATGAGATGGACAGCAAGTAATAGTATGATGATAAATGGGATTAAAAGTCAAGTTGTTTCACTAATAGGAAAAGTTCTCATTTTAAATTACTGCATTGATGGGGTGAAAGTCCTTATGGGGATCACTTTTAGTACCTATGTGTTAATAAAAGGAAAGATCTTCATTGGGTTAATCACATATATACAGGACTGTAAATAAAGAGTGCAGATCTCTGCACATACTTATGAGGGTATTTAGGGGTTGTAGTAAGGAAGTATAGGCAGTGGCATGAACTGAACTCCATCTACTCCAGTGCTGCTGGGGTAAAGGACTTTGTATTAACATTTTCTAATTATTTCTTATAACGCTCTTTATAATGTTATAAAAATTGCGAACGTCTAAGCCAAGCCAAGTACAGCTGTCTCGACAATCTGCTCGCACTACCGCAGCTCAGCTTCTCCAGCAAGCTGGGAACCTTGCCAGCGAAATTTAAGGTCGCTTGGGTGACGCATGGCTTGAAGCTTCCTTGAGGCGGAACTGTGGCCCCTCCATCGACAGCAATTTACGGCGACAGGCCAGCTAACTTAGGTAATGGATGTTAGTTTTAATACTTGACACTCGAAGTATTCAGCGCCACACACTATATACTGATAGAAAAATATCAACATCTTAACTGTATAGCCCCACTTGCACATTGTCTTGCTAATAAAAATAGAGCCAGTATATGAAATGAATTGTAATATAGAAGAATATATTTTAGTCTTGTGTTTCGGCATGTATACAGTTTTTCCGAGCAATTCATTGGTGGCATGTGTTCCAATAGCCGTGGAAAAATATTTAGGTTGCCCAGCATGGACACAGAATTAAGTGTGAATGGTTGTCTGTGATGGTGGTATATAGTGAATTTTGCAGTGTTCCTCTTGGATTATACAGTAAGTGAATGTTTTGCAAGTTCTGTGGCAATCTTCATGAATATGACGTGTGTTATACGCCGTGACAAATATTTTCCCTTGTTTGTCGTTGATGCACGTACGCTCAGTATGCAAGTGAAACACTAAAACGGAAATGACAGTAAAATACCATTTAAATTTTGCTGATTAGTTTAGATTAGCCTTTTTAAGTAAAAAACGAATAGTTAGTGTATTTTTGTGAAAACCATGACTGTACTATCACAAAGCATCACCAGATGAAACTGTAAGTACATTGTTTAAAATCTGCTATAAATTAAGTTATGAGCTTGTCGTCACTGTCATGAATATCAATTCGGAAGTATGTGTGAGTGTGTGTTTGAAAATATTCTTCAAAGATCTTTCTCAAGTACACCTTTCCACGGAAAAGGCAGCCTTATAAAATGGTAATGTTGACTTTAGAGAGTGTAGTGGGGCTACGATTGTTTATATTTTAGAAACATTTGCAGCTGGGGTAATGAATATGTTCACTGCACACCACTAACAGAGGACATATAAGTCTCTAGTAATAAGGAGAAAGGAGACGAGCTGCTCAACTAAGTGGTATGTAAAACCAAATATTTCAGGTTCCCTATGGGAATCAACATCTATATTATAAGTGGTATGTTCCGAACTGTTGGTGGAGAGATGGTGTGGAATGACATTAGGAGTAGGGTGAGGGGGATTCTAAAACACCGTGTCAGAATTTTTTGTGCTGAGTCAGCACCCGAGGTCACTGACCCCTGGCATGGTCACTGACCCTTAACATACATACATATATACATACTGCATACGAGAGCAGGCCTAACCTCACAATTGCCTTCTTGGAAAGGCCTAACCTCCCTTTTCGGTGAGATACCCTTCCCAACGTTGTATTTTGCATAAGAGAGCAAGCCTAACCTCATAGTTGCCACCTTTGAGGGATCTAACCTCACTTTGATGGCTAGATGCCATTCCCGACGCCAAAAGCGTAGTTTTACGGCCAGATGCCCTTCCTGACGCCATCTTGCCAGATCCCCTTCCCGATGCCATCTTGGAGGGGCCTAACCTTACGGGGCTTAGTTTTACAGCCAGATGCCCTTCCCGACGTCATCTTGGAGGGACCTAACCTTACAGGGTTTAGTTTTTCAGGTAGATGCCCTTCCCAACGCCATCTTTCAAGATGCCTTTTCCGACGCCATCTTGGAGGGGCCCAACTTAACAGGGCCTAGTTTTACGGCTAGATACCCTTCCGTCACCATCCTGCTTGATGCCTTTCCTGACACCATCTTGGAAGGATCTAACCCTACAGGGCCTATTTTTACGACCAGATGCCCTTCCTAAGCCATCTTGCCAGATGCCCTTTCCGACGTCATCTTGGAGGGACCTAACCTTACAGGGCCTAGTTTTACAGGCAGATGCCTTTCCCAACGCCATCTTGCAAGATGCCTTTCCCAACACCATCTTAGGGGCCCAACCTCACAAGGCCTAGTTTTAGGGCTAGATGCCCTTCACGTCGCCATCCTACTAGATGCCCTTCCCGACACCATCATTGAGGGTCTAACCTTATAGGTCCTAGTTTTACGCCCAGATGAACTTCCGATACCGTCTTGGATGCGCCTAACCTCACAGCGCATGGTTTTACGGCCAGATGCCCTTCCCCACGCCATCTTGCTAGATGCCCTTCCCCACACCATCTTGGAGGAGCCTATTCTTACTATCCTTCCCGACGCTATCTTGGAGGGGCCTAGCCAGATGCCCTTCCCGACGCCATCTTGGAGGGGCCTAAACTAACAGGGTGTAGTTTTACGGACAGATGACTTTCCCGACGCCATCTTGCCAGATGCCCTTCAGGACACCATCTTGGAAGGGCCTAACCTTACACGGAGTAGTTTTACGGTCAGATGCCTTTCCCGACGCTATCTTCCCAGATGCCCTTCCCGACACCATCTTGGAGGGGCCTAACATTACAGGGCCTAGTTTTACGGCCAGATGCCCTTCCCGACGCCATTGCACCTGTGTCATAGTGAGGTCTGATCAAGGACTTTCGTCTCCATCCGACAGATAGATGTCCTCCTCCTCATCGTCCGGTCCCAGTTTTGCGGATATATACCATTCCCTCCTTCTCGTCGTCAGTCCCAGTTTTTTACGGGTAGATGTCTTCCCTCCGACTCCTCATCGTCTGGCCCAATTTACGGGCCTAAGTACACAGAGCCCCATTGAACGGGCAGATGACCCTCCCGACGCCATTTTGGAGGCGCCAGTTTTACGGACAGCCACCGGATGCCCTTCCTGACGCAGGAAAGGTAATATTATGAAATTAATAACATGCTATATGGTAGTAGGAAGGGAGAGGGTAAAAGCTTGGTAGTAACGCATACCCCTCCTCCTGTCGAATAGCATCGTAACGTTTGCATAAGGCGTCACGTCCCTATCCGACATACACATAACTATGAACAGCGTTATATGCCCCCTCGCTGCGGAGAGGATTTTTGAAATTTAATTGTATACTTACTCTGTGACCCTCAATACCTCGGACAGCGCTGGCCTTCTCGTCGCAAAAACTGTGCACGTTCAATTGTTTTCAGCTGTGTTGGTAGAGGGAGGGGAGAGGGGCCGGAAATGTATTTGTGCGGTAAGAGCAAGATGACTACTCACCTGACAATTATTTTAAATGCATACTTTCTGTATATATATGGTGTTTAGAACATATAAAGGTATTGTATGTTGTTATCTTACTTGTTCATAAAAATAAAATGATTTTACCCTTTAAGTCACTGTTTACGACAGGCAGGGGATACCGTGAAAACAAATCTCTGACTTGCTATAAAACGAACATAGTCGTAAAAATTATATAATAAATAGAAATAATAAATTTAGTAATTACAATTAATGCGCTAACTGGTAGTATGTTGTTGCCATGCACGCAATCTAAATTGAGCCAAATAAGTGTACATAAGACAATACGATTATTATTTTCGCCACTGCATTGTAGTGGTTAACCTGATTATCACTACAGTTCAGAGCCCCTTGGACCACTTTTAGTCGCCTATTACGGCAGGTATTTTGGTGTTTAGAACACTGAATTTATTATTATAACATTTCGGGCTTGTAGATTTGAACTCTAGAGATTTTTAATTGTCTACTATAATGTTCACCCCACTATTCGTTCAGAACCGAAAAGCCTCACCGCCAAAATCGTTAAGGCGTTAAGTCTGTATAGTTTTTCGTTGGTAGAAAAACTACAGAATGTATGTCATGGATAGAATAACAAATCCCTGGCCTGGCTGGGAATCAAACCAGTGAATAGCATCTTCTGCCACAGTGATGAATTGGAGAGTTAACAATTATTGCACCTGTTTTATCGTAATTGATTGCGATTTAACTGTATCGTGAAAAGAAAGGTGCAGTATGTCAGAATCGAACCCCTGAATTCTCCAATGTGAAGAGAAGAACAACGCGAGCACACATACAGCGACACAGTACTTACCTTGAAACGTGATTGAATGTGATTTAACTATATTGTACGAAGAATGAAGCAACGGGAATGAACGACAGGCAGGGGATACCGTGAAAAAATCTCTGACCTGGCTATGAATCGAACATAGTGACACACATATTAATGAATAAACGGAAATAATAAATTTAGTTGTACCGGGAGGTACCCTCAAGCCCGTGCATTTAAATGAGGCGCCTTCAAGAACGCTATCTAGCACATTTAAATTGAAACATCTATTTCAAGAAGTTTGGACTTTCCTCAATAGATGTCTCTATTAAAGATCTTATGCACTCTGGTGCAAAGTGGAATAACTAGAAATTTAAATAAATTTTGTGTTCGTGTGTTTTCTCAACTGAATTGACTTTCCATGTTTTTGATACTTCAAGTATTGCGATACTTCTTACTTATCCCGCCAACTTGGGATCTCAAGCAATAGAAAATGTTGTGTATTTACTTTTCTGTCAATAATAGGCTTCTTGTAACATTTCGACTGTCCGATAAAAATGAGAGGGTGTCTGGTTTTAGTCCAGAGCCTTCTCGAACCTTCCTCTCGGGCGTAAAAGCTGACGCCTTATCAAGCCAGCTTGTCCTACTGATCGTCGTATTATTGAGTGTGCGTGCTAAGAGAAGAGGCGGGGGCCTCATTCATCGGCAGGCAGGACATCAGCTAAGTTAATGGCCACCATTTTCTATCTCTGTAGTTAACTCCGCAAGCTGATTCGAGAGGAAGGTTCCTATCTTTAACTGTGTAACAGTAAATTTCCTAAAATGTAAGCTTTATTCCTTCTCATGTAAAAGTTCAAGTAAGTCATAAGTACTTAAACTGAAAACCGGGGTAGAGAGTCCTTACCCTCTCGAATTCCCCTACAATTAATCTTGAGGTGACTATGATTTTGTAACTGACTTCGCTTGTAAATTGTAACTTAACTTGTCCATCTAGTCACCTCAGTAGTGTGGGATAAGCGTCTGCATCGTTGGGCCACAAGCCCAAGTAGGGTTTTAACTTTTGATTTCGAGGAGGGCAAGTGTACGCCTCCATACATTTCTGAGTTTGAGCCGGTAATTTAAACTCTTATTTTTCACGAAGGCCCGGTAGTATGGGTACTCGGTACCCCTGTATTATTTCTTAAAATACAACTGTTACAGTCTTGTTAAATGTAGGTTGTGCCTAGCGAGGCCGGAAATTGTAAAGTTTATTCAGCAAATGTAAAAGTGAAAGGTTGCCTTGAGAAGGCTGTAAGAGTTTGGGAGAGCAGTCTCCTTGGTAGAATTTATAGAGCATAGAGGCTCTTTGTAATGTAATAGATATTTGTATGGTGCCCTTGGAAGTCCATAACTTGTAACCTTTGGAGCAAAGTACTCTTGAAAATTGTGATTTAGCATTTCCTGTGAAACAAATTGGGAGATTCGTCTCCTTGCCTATCTAACTAAGCGCAACATTATAGGTATCGTAACCTTTGTAAATTATGAGCTTGAAGCTCTAATCGTAACTTATCAATTCTTGGTTTTTCTGCATTTCTGTTTTGTACAAACTAACTCTGTACCTGAAATCTTGTTGTTTGTTAAAATTTAATATATGAAAAGAAATGTAACCTTTATTTTAAAGTTTTAAATTAATTTTGACTATCGTAGATAGACCCAATCCCACCAGCACCTTCTTTCACCTCTGCGTTCCACAGAATACCCCGGAACATTAATAATTACAATAACTGATAGTATGTTGTCGGCATGCACGCAATCTAGATTGAGCTAAATAAGTGTACATGAGACAATACGATTATTATTTTTTAATTTTATTATTTTCGCCACTCCAGTGTAGTTAATTTGATTACCTATTATCGCCAACCCACGCACCAAAGTTAAGTGCCCTCTGGAACCATTTTAGTCCCCTCTTACGACAGTATTTTTGTGTTTAGAACACTGAATTTTTATTGGAACATTTCGAGCTTATAGATTTGAACTCTAGAGACTTTTAAATGTCTACTGTAATGTTCACGTCACTTAGAGATTAAAAACTATGTCTTCAGAACCGAAAAACATCAACACTATAATCGATAAGGCGTTAAGTGTGTATAGTCTTTCGTTGGTAGAATAAACCTGAGTAGGAATCGAACCCTGAATAGCATCTTCTGCCATAGTGATGAATTGGAGAGTTAACAATTATTGCACTTTTTAATCGTAATTGATTGCGATTTAACTTATAGTGAGAAGAAAGTTGCAGTATGTTAGAATCGAACCCCTGAACTCTCTAATGTGAAGAGAAAAACAACGTGAGCGCACATACAGCGACACAGTACTTACCTTGAAACGTAATTGAATATGAACGACAGGCAGGGGATATCGTGAAAAAATCTCTAACCCTGCCGCGAACTAGCCCTCAGATTCATATAAAAATCCATGACTTGACTGGGAATTGAACCCGTGAATAGCGTCTTCTGCTACAGTGATGAATTGGAGAGTTAGCAATTATTGCACATTTTTGTCTTAATTGATTGCGATTTAACTGTACTTGAGAAGAAAAGTGTAGTATGTCAGAATCGAACCTCTGAACTCTCTGATGTGGAGAGGAAAACAACGTGAGCACACATACAGTGACACAGTACTTACCTTGAAACGTAACTGAATATGATTTAACTATATTGTAAGAATAATAAAGCAACACCGTTAACTAGGCCTCAGATGCAGGTAAAAAACCTTGATTGAATGTGTACAGTCTTCGAGCCACTTAAAGTAGGTTCGACGCCGCCGATGCCAAGCAAATTCTGAGAGCTGACCACAGACATGTACATATCACAGCGCGCAGTAAAAAAAACGGCACGGAACACTACATACACACGCATTGGACTATATAACACCAAAGAACCGAAAACGATGTATTTTTTGAGAAGCACATCACTTACCCACCTTGCATATTTCTGCACACACTTTATTCACTTTGTAGTATTTTAATTGCTTACGTCAGAAATACCATTATATATACTTACATGTAAAAAATAAGAAAAAAACATGATTAAAATTGTACGTGTGAGAGCTGCAGGTATAAATCTTATGAAATGAAACAGGTTTGCTGCCGTCTGCCTGTTCACCGCAACCGGATGTCATGTCAGCACACACGCGCACACAATATCCTTCAAATATCTCTGCTGTTAGCTACTTGTCCAAAGAAAATGGCGATGTTATATGTAGAGAGATTATAATAAAAAATCTATTGCCTGTTTCCAGTTATTCGACTGTGTCAGGGATAGAATGTATGAAACCCCCATTTAGTGGCGAGGAGACATGATGTGCTCTATGAACCCTTTCTGCACTAGGCCCTGTATAGGTTGGCATGCAGCTGTAAGCTTGCATCCAGGATATAGTGGGTTTGAACCCTACTGTTAGCAGCCCTGAGGATAGTGAGGATAGTTTTCCGTGGTTTCCCATTTTTACACCAGACATATGTTGAGGCTGTTACCTCAATTAAGGCCATAGCCGCTTTTTGCTCTTGGCCCTTCCAAAAATTGTGACAGGAGGGATATCTAACCGTAAAACTGGACCCAAGATGGCGAATATGTAGTTAGGCGCATGACAGGGTGAGCTGGCCGCGTGGTTAGTGGGCACGCAGATGTAAGCTTGCATCCGGGAGATAGGGTGTTTGAACCCTACTGTCGGCGCATGACTGGGCGACTCCTGGGCCTTTCCTATTCCATCGTCGCTATAAGACCTCTCTGTGCGACGTAAAGCAATTTCTAAATAATAATAAAAATAGCATGTAGCCTCCGAAGAGGCCTGATGCAGGTCTTTTGATTTGACGCCTATAAGTGGCCTGCGCGTCGTGATGAGGATGGCCCGGGACCTCTGTGACTAAAGTTTGATGTGCTCTATGAATTTGTTTGGTCTCAGCTCTTCCAAAATGGTGACAGGAGGGACATCTAACTGTAAAACTGCGCCAAAGATGGCGATTGTGTAGTTAGGCGCATGCCTGGGTGAGTTGGCCGCGTGGTTAGGGGGCGCACAGCTGTAAGCTTACATCCGAGAGATAGTGGGTTTGAACCCTACTGTCGGCAGTTCTGATAATAGTTTTCCATGGTTTTCCATTTTCACACAAGGCATATGTAGAGGCTGCACTTTAATTAAGATCACAGTCGCTTTCTTTCTACTCCTGGGCCTTTCCTATCTCGTCGCTATAAGACCTCTCGGTGCGACGTAAAGCAATTTCTAAATAATAATAATAATAATAATAATAATAATAATAATAATAATAATAATAATAATAATAATAATAATAATAATAATAATAGCATGTTGCCTCCCGGAGAGGCCTGGTGCAGGTCTTTTTGATTTTGACATCCGTAGGCAACCTGCGTGTCGTGATGAGGACGACCTGTGACTAAAGGCCAGCACACTAACCATTTAGCCATGGAGCCATCCTTAAAACCACATGTTGGCAAGCGTAAAGATAGTTTTTCGTGGTTTCTTATTTTAACGCCAGGCAAATACTGGGGTTGTATTTTAATTAAGACTACAGCCGGGGCCGGGAATCGAACCCATAAATAGCATCTTCTGCCACAGTGATGAATTAGTCAGTTAAACGATTATTGCACTTTGTAACATAATTGAATGCCAGTTAACAAATCATCATCCCTGACCTGATCGGGAATCGAACCCGGAAATACCATCTTCTGCTACAGTACTTATTTGTGCAACAACAACGCTGTAATAATTGTCAGGGTTGTGTGTTACAGTCTAGCATTTGCATTATATTAATAATTGTCAGCCTGAGTGTGGGTTCAATCCTTCCCTACATTCGAACCCGGAGCTCTAGCAGTAGCAGGTCGTGGCCTTAAGTTAGCTACCATCCCGGCATTTGCCTGGAGAGAAGCGGGGAATCCACTTCGCGGATAGCTGAGGTGTGAATCGAAACCTACCTCTACTCAGAAAAATCCCTGACTTAACCGGGAATCGAACTAATCTATGAACTATCCAATGTAGGGGTGCGTAGACTACGAACTAGCCTTAGATGCAGGTAACCTGGTTAGCAATCGAACCCGGGCCGTGAACTAGCCTGCAGCACTGCTCAGCTCGAAGATGTGCCCGGGAATCGAACACGGGCCTCTAGAAGTTGCAGGCACAAACACAGTCTCCGAGCCAGACGAAATAATGATTTCAATTTTATTGCCCTTTATTGTGTTGTAAGTGTGATATAGTCACGGAGCGCGAGAGCTGCACTGAAGAAATGGCACAGTGCGTAATTTGATATCTTCCTTCCTGCACAGACAGTATGCTGTGTTGTTTTCGAGACACGTTCATTCCTTATCAACTGAATGCAGATTGCATTAATCATTTCAAAACATGAATAATCCTCCTATTATTGGTTTTTAAATGTAAGTATATATTATGCTACTATGAAGTAAGTAATTTAAAATGTGATCGAAGTGTATGTGCAGAATTAAAGCATATACATAAAAGCTGTGTAAATGTGTCTTTTTTCCGTTGGTATCATCACTACGTTAGAAGATGGTGTTACGTAGTCCAATGCGTGTGTTATGTGATGTGTTTAATATATCCGTGTTTATTATTCATACTGTGTTTATTAAGCGTAACATAGGCGCAAATCCATCTCCTTATATCCGTAGAATTATTTTTATTACTGCACACCACTGTGGTTGTTGTGATTAGCTGCTACACCTGGAGACTTGGGTTCGATTCCTCGCTCTGTTACGAAATTTTATAACAGTCTGTTGGATGGGGACGTAAAGCCTGTTGTTACTGAGGTACTAGTTCTCTTCCTCATCTGTATCCCCCTGTAGTTTTACGTTCCTTGAGGTGGTAGAGGCATAATCCCTCGCTAAGCCTGAAGCCCCCATCTATCGGTGAGAATAGGAAATGTACTAACTTTTGAAGCCTGTTACACACCCCTAGGGCAATAAAATGTTGACTACAGGGAAAACCTAGAGAAAAACCTATCCCCCACCTGCGCTTTGTCTTACATAGTGTGTGCGGGATTTGAACTGCGGTATTAAGTAGTGATAGGCCGGCGCACTGCCGCCTGAGCTATGGAGGCACATGGCAATGCGAATTTAACCAGACCCTCCCGGACTGACATAATTCCAACCCATGTCGATAGCCCTGAAGATGGCTTAACGTGGTTTCCCATTTTCACACCAGGCAAATTTCTTCTCAGAATACAGTTAAATCCCAATCAATTACGATAAAAGGTGCAATAATTGTTAACTCTCCAATTCATCACTGTGGCAGAAGATGTTATTCACGGGTTCGATTCCCAGTCAGGTCAGGGATTTTTTATTTTATCTATGGCATACATTCTGTAGGTTTTTCTACCAACTAAAGACTATACAGACTTAACACCTTAACGATTACAGCGCTGAAGTTTTTCGGTTCTGAACACATAGTTTTTAATCTCTAAGTGATGTGAACATTACAGTAGATAATTAAAAATCTCTAGAGTTCAAATCTATAAGCTCGATATGATATAATTAAAAATTCAGAGTTTTAAACTTCAAAAGACCTGCCGTAAGAGGTGACTAAAAGTGGACCAGGGAGCTCTGAGCTGTAGTGATAATCACTTTAACTACTACACTGCAATGGCGAAAATAACAATCGTATTGTCTCATGTAAACTTATTTGGCTCAATTTAAATTGCGTGCATGCCAACAATATACTATCAGTTAGCGTATCAATTGTAATTACTAAATTTATGATTTAAGTTTATTCAATAATTTTTATGACTATGTTCGATTTATAGCTAGGACAGAGATTTTTTCACGGTATCCTCTGCCTGTCGTAAGTAGTGACTAAAAGGGGTGAAATCATTTATTTTTTATGAACAAGGTAAGATAACAACAGACAATATATGTTCTAAACACAAAATATATAGGTTGTATGCATTAAAAATATCAGGTGTGTAGCCATCTTGCTCTTATCGCACAAATGCATTTCCGGTCCCTCTCCCCTCCCTCTACCATCACAGCTGAAAACAGGATTGAACGTGCACAGTTTTAGGACCGAGAAGGCCAGCGCCGTCCGAGCTATTCAGCGTAACAGAGTAAGTATACAATTCAATTTCAAAAATTCTCTCCGCAGCGAGGGGCATATAACGCTGTTCATAGTTATTTGTATGTCGGATGGGGACGTAAAGCCTTATGCAAACCTTACGATGCTATCGACAGGAGAAGGGGTATGTGCTACTACAGAGTTTTTCCCTCTCCCTTCCTTCTATCTTATAACATGTCGTTCATTTCATCTTATTGTCTTCCCGGCGTTAGAAACTGCACCCGGTGGCTAACCGTAAAACTGGACCCTCCAAAATGGCGTAGGAATGGCCATCTAACGATACAACTAGGCCTGTGTAGTTAGGCTCGTAAAACTGGGCCAGACGATGAGGAAGAGGAGGGAAGGCATCTATCCTTAAAAACTGGGCCAGACGATGAGGAGGAGGGCATCTATCCTTAAAAACTGGGGCAGACGATGAGGAGGAGGAGGAGGGCATCTATCCTTAAAACTTGGGCCAGACGATGAGGAGGAGGGCATCTATCTATCGGATGGAGGCGTAAAGCCTTAAGCAGACCTCACGATAACACAGATGCTCAACTAATTATAGAGATGCGTTTTAGTAGAAGGAAAAGGAGTGATCATAGTTATTTGTCCGTCGAATGGTGACGTAAAGCCTTCCCCGTCCAAAATGGTGACGGGAAGGGCATCTGACCCTAAAACTAGGTCAGGATGGTGACGGTTTGTTTAGGCCCCTCCATGATGTCGTCGGGAAGGGGTATCTGGCATAAAACAACGTCCTTGACTTCAGGAAGTGCATCTGGCCGTAAAATTCTAAGATGACATCGGGGAAGGGCACCTAGCCGTAAAACTAGGCACTGTAAGAATAGGCCCCTCGAAGAAGGCATCGGGAAGGGCACCTAGCCGTAAAACTAGGCACTGTAAGGATAGGCCCCTCCAAGATGGCGTCCAGAAGGGTATCTAACCGTAAAACTAAGCCCTGTAAGATAAGGTCTCTCTAAGATGGCGTCGGGAAGGGCATCTAGCTGTTAAAGTGAGTTTAGGCCCCTCCGAGATGGCGACTGTTGGCGTCGGGAAGGGCATATGGTCGTAAAAGTGAGGTTAGACCCTTACAAGATGGCGACTGTGGTGTTAGGCTTGCTCTCTTATGCAAAATATTACGTCTAGAAGGGCATCTGTCCGTTAAAGTGAGGTTAGGCCCCTCCAAGATGGGGACTGAAGTTAGGCTTGCTCTCTTACGCAAAATCTGCGCCGGGAAGGGTATCTTGTCGTAAATGTGAGGTTAGGCCCCTCCAAGATGGCGTCTGTGAAGTTAGGCTTGCTCTCTTATGCAAAATCCGGCGGGGACACTATGTATGTATGTTGGGATTAAATTACCTTGCTTAGGGTCAATAACCTCGGGTGCTGACTCAGCACAAAAATGCTGACACAGTGTTTTAGAATCCCCCTTGCCCTACTACAGACATTAATAGACGAATACATTTGTGTGGTGTTTTTAAAAGTAGGAAAGACTAGAATATGGAGATAAAGTTGGAATTCAAGATAACAAATTTTGGTAAGTATTCGTTTATAGGAAGAGGGGTTAGAGATTGGAATAATTTACCAAGGGAGATGTTCAATAAATTTCCATATTATTTGAAATTATTTAAGGAAAGGCTAGGTAAACAACACATTGGGAATCTGCCACCTGGGCGACTGCTCTAAATGCAGATCAGCGGTGACTGAACTACGTCACAATACACTTGCGCCATTTGCGTAGGATACAATGGTGTAGTTTGCAAGTTCTGGCATTTTATTAACGTATAGTGGAAAGGTCCAATTATCGTACCTGGAGGAATACCGCTGTTTGTGATTTCAAAGGAAAATCTAACTATCGTTACCTCGTAATTTACTAATTTCAAAATTTTCTCCAACCCGGTGCTCACGCTGTTGTAAACAAGAAGTTCTATAATAATAATAATAATAATAATAATAATAATGCTATTTGCTTTACGTCCCACTAACTACTTTCACGGTTTCCGGAGACGCCGAGGTGCCGGAATTTTGTCCCGCAGGAGTTATTTTACGTGCCAGTAAATCTACTGACACGAGGCTGACGAATTTGAGCACCTTCAAATACCACCGGACTGAGCCAGGATCGAACCTCCCAAGTTCGGGTCAGATGGCCAGCGCCTCAACCGTCTAAGCTACTGAGCCCGGCACAAGAAGTTCTAAAGCGACACCACGCACACCATAGTGTTCCAGTTTCCTTAGCAGAAGGTCGTGGACTATACTATCAAATATTTTAGGAAAGTCTATAAATACTGAACTAACAAAATTGTTTAAGATATTATGAGTTAAACTGCTAGAGCAGTAACCGTTGACAAACCTTTCCTGAATCCATGTTGAAAATTTCTAAGAAGAACATTTTCCCCCCAAAAAATAGGTAGGTGACTTAAAATGCTTTTTTAAATGTAAACTTTCCTAACAACCCCGTTTATATGATTATACCAATGAAGGTCAGTTCTTATATTAACACCTAAGACCAAACGAGTTGACAGTGCTGTTACGGGCGCGCAACTTTGACGTTGCGTTCGGGTGATAGTGGGTTCGACCCCCCAGAATAAGTTTTTCCGTGGTTTCCCGTATTCACACCAGGTAAATGCTGGGACTCTACCTTAATTGAGGTTACGACCGCTTCCTTCCCACTCCTAGCCCTTTCCTATCCCATCGTTGCCATAAGACCTATCTGTGTCGATTCGACGTAACATCTAGGTACTTACAGTGATCCCCGTGAGATAAATGATATTAACGTATTTAAGGTGGCGTAATAACTTGGTGTGGATGAATTCCTGCATTTTAAAGTATTGCCGTCCTGACTGAAGTGGAAATATACTACATTGACCTAGAAATCCAATGTCATTTATTACGCAAGCACACGCACGAATTTCCGGTTCAGGAGAATCTCTCCTTTCTACTTCTACCTTGCACCACACCTTGGTGGGGTGAGAAGACGAAAGGTGCGGTGCCAAGCTAACCTACTCTAATGTGTGCCAAGCAGCAAGCTGTTCTTCGCGAAGCTTGCCCTGGACATTGGGTCACATTCGCTTGCCGCCTGTCTGCTTGCCATGAGTCACAATTAGACAGTGAAACGCGAAGCTTTCAAGAGCGTAAGTACTCTTTTGGTTCCAGTTCTCTTAGTTTCCAGATGAAAGACAATTAGGTGTTATGTGTTCGTGCATGATTAACATTCTTATTGTGGTCTGCAAAATTGTAAATTAATGCTTATCCAAGCAATGTGAATCAGGAGGTGTGCCGGCTGGGTGTTGTGTTCATTAATAAAGCTGCCAGAATCCTGGAATCGGGACCGTTGTTTACAAGTCATTGACTGACAAGAAAAGACAACTTACCACTCAGTTGACTTAGGGAGATGAAGTGGATTAAAGTGAAAATCTATTTCTATATATCTAAAATAAGAGTTTTTTCTGTACATTGCTCAGAATTTAAACTGTCTGTTTAACGACTGAAGAGTATTTAATGAAAATCGGTATCTGAAGTCATGGAATGAGGCAGTACCATCTAGGCTATAAATAATTGTATTCACGCTGAGTGAAATGGTAGCTGGCGGAAGACCTGAAATGTAATTCTCAAATATCTATGTTATTGGTGATCCCGTCGATAAATACTACACAACCAAAGTCATATACAATTACATTTTTGATTATTTATGTCTTATACATTTTTATCGTACCTATGATAACCGAGATATTCATGAGTTTCGATTTTTGTTTAGTCCATATCAACGCCGAACCACGAGAAAATGTGTGAAAAGCTTTTAATGAAAATCGGTATGTAAAGCCAGGGAATAATGCACTGCAATTTAGGTATAAGTAATTGTATTCGATTTGGATGAAATGGTAGTTCAGGGGAAGCGCCTAAAATAAGTTTTAAATACCTATGATATTGGTCCTGCCGAAAAATACTGCATACAGAAGTTACAGAGAATATAACTTCCGGCCTTATACAGCTTTACCATATCGACTATGATAATAGAATTCATGAACTTCGAGTTTTGTTGCTTAGTCCATATCAACACCGAGCATTGCTAACATGACAATATCGTTCAATCGTGTTAACTGACGATGGGCTTTGTCATGATTGTCTTAAGGTGTAAAACTGCGTGGTCATCGGTCCATATCGACAAGGAAAATTGTGAAGATGATTATGAGAAAAAAATCGTAAAGGAACGATCCCTTGGAGAATAAGACAAGAGGGCGTCATGAAAGAAGGAAGGACTCCCTTTACATTAGATGCTCTAATATCACAGATTCGGAAAGAAAACTAAATGCGAAGGCCTACAATACCGAAAGCTCAAACAACTGATCAACAATAACATTACATTGATCATTGTTGTGATGTGATTTGTCACTTCTGCTGCCACGCATCTCCGATAGATGGCATTACTGTTGTGTCCCGAGAAAAAGAACATGCCTGAATAGTGGTGCTACATGATTGTCCCGTCAGGGGCGGGTACTGCAGCTAGTATAAAATAAAGTTGTAATATTTGTGTATAACCTCTTTCTGATGTAGAATTGTTCAATATATTAGGCGTTTGTGTTATAAACGTTGGTAATTCAGAAGTCTGACGTATGGAGTACCTTGGCTTGGACTGTAAAGAGTGATTGTAGGAGTAATAAACTCTCCATTTCGGATGTGATTTGAACAGGGATAGAGAGTATCAAAGGTGTTCGATTTCGTCTTCTTTACCATCCAGACACAAGGACTAAATTTTGTCTAGTTTCGATGAGTTTTAGAGATATCGAGCTTCTCAGCATCATTGGCGCTCTAATTCCGGATAATTCGTCTTTATAGTTCGTATTCTACGTAAAATTGGAGATACCGTGGCTATGATCACGATATCAACAGTCAGGTAAAACTAAGCTTGCTGTGACAGATTGTTGTTATTGCATATAGCAAGAGCTAGGAACATTCGCGGGTATTAGTCCTGAGGATTCTTTGGAATCTTCTTCTCCTTTATCTGTTTACCCTCCAGGGTCGGTTGTTCCCTCGGACTCAGCGAGGGATCCCACCTCTACCGCCTTAAGGGCAGTGTCCTGGAGCTTCAGACACTGGGTCGGGGATACAACCGGGGAGGATGACCAGTACCTCACCCAGGTGGCCTCACCTGCTATGCTGAACAGGGGCCTTGCAGGGGGATGGGAAGATTGGAACGGGTAGACAAGGAAGAGGGAAGGAAGCGGCTGTGGCCTTAAGTTAGGTACCATCCCGGCATTTGCCTGGAGGAGAAGTGGGAAATCACGGAAAACCACTTGCAAGATGGCTGAGGTGGAAGTCGAACCCACCTCCACTCAGTTGACCTCCCGAGGCTGAGTGGATCCCGTTCCAGTCCTCGTACCACTTTTCAAATTTCGTGGCAGAGCCAGGAATCGAACCCTGGCCTCCGAGGGTGGCAGCCAATGACACTAACCACTACACGACAGAGGCGGACCTTTGAATTCTTATGATTAATAGTAAGAATGATAGGTTGAGTAGCTCAGATGGTAGAAAACTGGCTTTCTGAACTCAAGTTGGCAGTTTCGATCTCCACTCAATTTGAAGGTGCTCCAACATGCCTACCTCGTGTCAACAGATTTACTGGCATGTAAAATAACTTCACCGGGACAAAATTCTGGCACCTTGGCTTCTTCGAAAAACAACAATAGTAACTGGACGTGAAACCAATGGCATTAATAATAATAATAATAATAATAATAATAATAATAATAATAATAATAATAATAATAAACTTTTAACATCTGTTCAATTGCTATTGATTTTAATGCATCGAAGTGCCAGAAATTTGCCCTCAAAGGGGTTCCTTCAATGCACCAGTGATTCTACAGGCACTGATTTCTCGCATTTATGTAGTTTTTTTTTGCTATTTGCTTTACGTTGCACCGACATAGATAGGTCTTATGGCGACGATTGGATGGGAAAGGCCTAGGAATGGGAAGGATGCGGCCGTGGCCTTAATTAAGGTACAGCCCCAGCATTTTCCTGGTGTGAAAATGGGAAACCACGGAAAACCATTTTCAGGGCTGCCGACAGTGGGGTTCGAACCCAATATCTCCCGGTTACTGGATACTGGCCGCACTAAAGCGACTGCAGCTATCGAGCTCGATTTTATGTACTTCAAAATATCAATCACCTGCATAGAGAATCGATCATGCGATCTTGAACACGAAAGATAAGTGTCTAAAGAATAACCTACGCAGTCGCTGAAATGCGTATGTGCGTGAGTGTTTTTATATAAAATATGCCCCATAGCTTGTGTTGTTATGCGGAGCGCGGGCAGAGGACCATTGTGCAGATTACTAGCCATTAGTGTCCCAGCTCACGTATCCAATGTTTGAATCCTTGCCAATTAACTAGGAGGTCCAGCTACCCCGTAATGAATAGTAATGTTATTGGTTTTACGTCCCACTAACTTTTACAGTTTTCTTAAGACACCAATGTACCGGAACTTTTGTCCCGTAGGATTTTGTTTACGTGTCAGTAAACCTGCCCACACGTGGCTGACGTACTTGGGCACCTTCAAATACCACCGGACTGAGCCGGGATCGAACCCCTCAACTTGGGTTCAAAAGGCCAGCGCTCTGCCGTCTGAGCTACTCTTTCCAGCACCCTGTAATGAATGTGAAGGAAGTCGTAGTGTGTTTATTAGTAACTAAGTTGGTCTAGGGTTGGAGTAGACTTGTCGGCATTTGAAATAAAGAGAACCCCCCCCCCCTCCCCGATGTCTGGTGACACATTCAGGTTATCCACTGTCAGCTGCAGAATTCGAACATTGCACCTCCATCAGGTTCTTAGATGTTTCATGCAGTTATTCGTGTCTGTATATCTAGGTGGGATGCAATAGCTGAAGTATATCAATCTCAACCAGTGCATATGTGAATTAAGAAATAGAAAGTCACTTCCTGTGGTTAGAGGTCTCTTGACTATGAGCACCATAGCAATAGTCACGAGAAACTAAGGATGGTTTTCGTATCTTTTCCATAAAATCGTCGATGTAAAAGAATCTGGTAGAGGAGTTAGGGAAGGAACCGCGCGGGACCTGCCTCGAGGTATAGAGGTACTGTGTTTACCTCCTTCGTGGAGTCACCGGCTTCGATTCTCGCTTCGTCCGGAATTGAAATCCTGGTTGGAACGGGGTTCATTCAGCCTCGTGGTTTCAGGTGAGAAATTATCTGATATGAGAGGCTGGGCAGCAGTCTTCACGACAAGTCAAGGTCTTCAACAGGCTGTATGTGCCCCAGGTTTCTATCTGTTTTTGTCGGGGTTGATATGAACAAGAGCACCCTCTCCCCTCTATATTTCTCGACATATGAATGTAGGGGGGTTGATAGGAACAAGAGCTATGGATGTAGGGGTTGATATGGACAAGAGCACCCGGGGTTGATATGAGCAAGAACACCCTCTCCCTTTCAGCTTTATATTTCTCGACATATGAGGCACGCTGTTATTTGAGAAGGGTATTTACTAGAATGTGAGATATTTTCAACTTTTTGGCAAAACCAACGCTCACTTATCCATAACTGAGGCATTACTTTTTGCTTTTTGTGGAAAATGTTGCCGCTACGTTCTTGAGAGTGGTGGTGGTGGTGGTGGTGGCGGCGGTGATTATTGTTGCAAGAAGAAGTACAACTGGGCAACCATCCTTTATAAACGCTCTTGAGACTATAGAATATTTTGTATATTCTATCGACGTCACGTTATAAAATTTCTATATATATTCATTAAGGAGAAAAACCTGTTCATTCAGAGTGTCATTGCTACACAGGAATTCATCAAGGATTTGTATCTCATTGGTATTCATATTTCATGTAGTAACGTAAAATTTATGACCTCAGAGTTGGCTGCACTGTATAACTTATTCACATTTATTTTCCTGTCCGAGAAGTGAATTTATTCCTTCAATTGGCTTGAAATGTAAGACGTTTCTATAGGAAAATGATTCATGTAAAACTGTAGGACTTCTATGCGTTCTACTCTTCTACAGAAATACTACGCAGGAAATCAACACCGTTTGAAATTGCTGGATAAACCGTAAACGTAGTTAATGGGACGTAAAACAATTATTATTATAATCATGTTATTTCGACCTTGCCCATTGATACTCGCTCTTCCACGCGCTATCTCAGTCACAGGTAGAAGTGTTTACCTCCCTCCGTCCTTGCTTAGCCGTACTCTGGTACTCTGTTAAGTTTCTCTTGCGTATCTATATCTCTCCAAACATTGCGCTTTTGCGTCAATGGTGGACCACGAAACTATCAATAACTAAACTCATATTTTTATACTGTGTTTCTACGCTATACTGGGGAAAATTGTTAATGGATTTCACGTGCTGCTACGTGTAATCCTCCTGACTAGCGTACTTTACTGCTCTATACAGCGTGATTCAAGAACATTACAGTTGTAACTTACGAATGGTTCAATAATCAGAGGTGAACTGGAAGTTCTCTTCCTGATGCAAAGATGTAGTATAGCATGCGCATTCCATCGTGCTTCCCCTATCCCCTCCCGGTCACTTCCTAGACCTCTTCCCCCCTTACCCCTCTGCCAGTACTCGCAAGCTGCCAGATTTAAATTTTCGTCAACAATAATCTTTACAATAATTACAGTGCGTAAATAGCGAGGATTCGTGTGTGAGGATTCTAGCAGTGATGAAATACTAACGCGGACAGCTGATAAGAAGGAAGGAAGAGTGCGTGTTCGATCTTTTGCGAGCGTAAATAATCATATACATGCACGGAGGTGGAGCAGCAGGCCTTTTTATACAATTTTAGGTTCGGTCAAGGGCCGGGGCCCCTTGGCACGTGGGGCCCGGGGCTGCAGCCCCTTTAGACCTACCCCCCCCCGCCCCGTTAATCCGGCCCTGGGCCCAGCCCGTGCAGTGCCATTCCCTTTTGACGTGGCCGCTTAACTGGTCCATAGTCCGGCTCCGTGGCTAAATGGTTAGCGTGCTGGCCTTTGGTCACAGGGGTCCAGGGTTCGATTCCCGTCAGCGTCGGGAATTGTAACCATAATTGGTTAATTTCGCTGGCACGGGACTGGGTGTATGTGTCGTCTTCATCACCATTTCATCCTCATCACGACGCACAAGTCGCCTATGGGCGTCAATTCAAAAGACCTGCACCTGGCGAGCCGAACTTGTCCTCGGACACTCCTGGCACTATAAGCCATACGCCATTTCATTTACTGGCCCATAGCAGGTCTCATACAGCCCACCGCAGTCCACCGCACTGGTCGGGCTCAGTAGAATAACCTTGACAACTCCCCCGCAATAACGCATGCGCTGTGTTAAACGAAATGTTCATTTCACACTTCTATTCGGATCACAATAATAATAATTAAAAACAAAACAGAAACTTTATTATAAACTATTGTTCATCTGCAACTTACATCAAGTTAACTGAAAACTAATCTAAATAACACGAAGCATATTCATAGGACATCATTCGCGTTTACCTCAAAGTAAAAATGCCAACAACAAAAACAAACCTGAACATAGCTTTTACTTAGTGTGCGTAGTTTATTTGTCATTGATAATGGTGGTGGTCCGCCTCTATGGTGTAGTGGTTAGTGCGATTAGCTGCCATTCCCGGAGGCCCGAGTTCGATTCCCAGCTCTGCCACAAAAATTTGAAAAGTGGTACGAGAGCTGGAACGGGGTCCACTCAGCCTCGGGAGGTCCACTGAGTAGAGGTGGGTTCAGTTCCCACCTCAGCCATCCTGGAAGTGGTTTTCCGTGGTTTCCTACTTCTCCTCCAGGCAAATGCCGGGATGGTACCTAACTTAAGGCCACGGCCGCTTCCTTCCCTCCTCCTTTTCTATCCCTTCCAATCTTCCCATCCTCCCGCAAGGCCCTTGTTCAGTATAGCAGGTGAAGCCATCTGGGCGAGGTAATGGTCATCCTCCCCAGTTGTATCTACGACCCAGAGTCTAAAGCTCCAGGACACTGCCCTTGAGGCGGTAGAGGTGGGATCCCTCGCTGAATCCGAGGGAGAAACCAACCCTGGAGGGTAAACGGATTAAGAAGAAGAATTACTTCTTGCTGTATCGTTTCTTTGAAGCTGGGCAGCAAGACCGCGTTTTTGTTCAAGTACCTCACCACAGTTTTCGCTGCGTTTTTTGTGTTTGCACATACTGGAGCATCTTGCACAAGAAATTTCATCTCATCAAATATGTGCGCATGTGCTTCATTTATGCAGTGAACAGCACAAGGCAGACGTCTATGATTTTCAAAAGCATTTTTTATGTTTGAACCCTGATCTGTTAAGAAAACCATGTCTTCATAATCACAGTGATGATCGTTGATGACGATGATGACTCTTGTTGTTTAAAGGGGCCTAACTTCTAAGGTCATCGGCCCCTAATGGTACGAAATGGACGGCATGAGATGATAATTAAAATGTTAAAATGTATCCACTGACTAGAATTAAAAATAAATGGTGATGGAAACTATTTTGAGATTAAAACAATCAGTGGATCGAATACGCAATGACCGAGCTCGACAGCCGCAGTCGCTTAAGTGCGGCCAGTATCCGGTAATCGGGAGATAGTGGATTCGAACCCCACTGCCGGCAGCCCTGAAGATGGTTTTCCGTGGTTTCCTATTTTCACACCAGGCAAATGCTGGGGCTGTACCTCAAATAAGGCCATGGCCGCTTCCTTCCCATTCCTAGGCCTTTCCTATCCCATCGTCGCTATAAGACCTATCTGTGTCAGTGCGACGTAAAGCATGTAGCAAAAAAAATAGCAATGCGTTATTTTCTAATAAAAGTATAGAAAAAGAGGTGATAATGGAATATGGCATTGCCTGGAAGTCCATATATTTTGTATAATCCATGTCAGAAGTTAAAATAACATTAAAATACGCAAACACGAACTAAAATGGAGTCAAAGGGATAAAAGCGCAGTTAACACAAATACACTAAGATTGAGGACATTATTACACGCGATAAAAAATGCCACTATCCCTCATAAAACGGATTACTAGGTCTGTTGACTGCTCATCACCTCGCAGGATGAGGGAGATGGTACTCGGAAGTGTTAGCTTACGGCGCAGATCTACCATGTTCACGCACTCCGTAAGGATGTGTAGCACGGTAAGGTGATCGCCGCAAACACGCACCGGAGGGGGTTCACCTTTCAATAAATGGGAGTGTGTTAGGATACCGTGGTCGATCCGAAGACAACATAATACCACTGCTTCCCTCCGAGAAGCTCGAAGGGAAGTGTGGCATTCCTTCGTTGTAGCTTTGATCGCTCTCAGCTTATTTGGAAGTGAAGTGGCCTGCCACTCCATCTCCCAATGGGACATAATAAGATGTTTGAGCTGAGAGTGAATATAACTTGCTGGAACCTTGTAAGGCGACGGGGGCAGTGTTACTCCCTCCTTGGCAGCTTTATCTGCTACCTCGTTTCCCTCTACACCCATGTGGCTTGGGAGCCACATAAACGTGATTCTGGTGTGCCGGCATCCGAACACCCGGCCAGCAGGTCCTGGATCCGCTGCAGCAGAGGGTGCCGAGGGAAACAGGTATCAATAGACTGTAGCGAGCTCAAGGAGTCAGTTCACAGAAGAAAGTGTCGGCGCTCATAGGACAGTGCGTACCGCAAAGCTTCACAGATGGCATAGAGCTCCGCTGTGTACACACTACAGGTTTCCGGGAGAGCAAAAAGAAACCTATCATTGTCGACAACGAACGCACAGCCGACTTTTATGTCTGTTCTCGAGCCATCCGTGTAAACGACGACTGAACCTGGATACCGGCCAACAACGGACAGGAAGAGCCTCCGATAAATCGAAGGGTCCGTGTTTTCCTTCGGGCCATTGTGCAGATCCAGGATTATTTCAGGTCGTCGTACTACCCACGGAGGTACCCTACAGCCTCAGCATTTTGCGTGGTGTCAAAGTGGGAAACTACAGACAAAAATTAGGGCCGTTGAACATAAGTTCACAGTTGCATGACCTTTTACTGCATAGCCAACTTTCTTTATTTTTTGTCAATCTTAAAAAGGACGTTTCCTGAGTCAAACACCCACAAGGGGGAAGCTAGCTCGTATAATAGAGTCGTTCATTTCATTTTAGACAAACAAACACGTAAGATCACGTCCTGTTTAGGAGAATAGTGTGTTTAGATCTTGTTAAATGGAGGTCCTTGAAAGGGCTGGCAGGTTCTTTTGTTTTACAGTATTAGAAAAAATAAACGGACAGGGTTTAAGAATCACATTACTCTAACAATAAAGTAGAAGGAACTCGCGAATAGCGTATTATTCTCTTCCCTATACGATTTCAAAAAGCTTGCTGTACTCAGATCACAATATTAGAAACAACGTCAAATCGTAAAATTTGATGAAAGTGATATCGCAGTGAAAGACATAACCAAGCAAGTTTTCTTCATTAAGTTATTTTTTTTACAAGTTGCTTTACGTGGCACCGACACAGATAGGTCTTATGGCGTTATGGCGATGGTGGGATAGGGAGGGGCTAGGAGTACGAAGGAAGCGGCCGTGGCCTTAATTAAGGTACAGCCCCAGCATTTGCCTGGTGTGAAAATGGGGGAACCATGGAAAAACCATCTTTAGAGCTGTCGGCAGTGGGTTTCGAACCCAGTATCTCCCGAATGCAAGCTCACAGTTGTGCGCCCGTAACCACACGGATAACTCGCTCGGTCCCAAGTTTGAATCTTGTGATTATGGGTAAGTCTCGGGAACATCACTTTTAAGTGGAAGACAGCGATAGGAATTAGCGTTTCATTTTCAAAAAATCTCTTTTCATCACTGGCTTCTCACTAAAATGGCCGCTGTTGGAATTCCGGACAAGTTGTATAGAATTTTTCAAATGACGGGTCAAGTTTCTATGAGATCCCATGGCTATGGTCTCGATATAAAAATCCACGTGGCACACATATAATAATAATAATAATAATAATAATAATAATAATAATAATAATAATAATAATAATAATAATAATAATAATAATAATAATAATAATAACAACGATCCAGGAAGCACCAAAACAAACAACATTTCTTGATAAAACAAGAAGAAGAAAAAACATCCATGGTGGAATGACGAGTTTCGAAGTTTGGAACAAGTGCAACTATAGCAAAACGAACGTCGAAGAATATAAGTTCCAAAGGTAGAGGACAGCAAAGTTGTTCAAGAAGTCAAAGGAAATTTTGAAAGAGATCAGCTGAGAAAACTAGAAGAGAACTGCAAGAAGAACAACAACAAAAACTTCTATTAGACATTTAGATAAAAACTTCAAGGTTACTCATCACCGAACATTTGTTTCAAAAACGACTAAGGTGAAGTGATTATCAGCAATAAGCAGAAAAGCAGAACTGTGAACTCTTAGCTGAATACTTCAGAGAGCTGCTTAACTGTGACCCTTCACAGGACAAGATGACCTTCCAGAAACCACAAACTAAACTTTACGATTGAACCCCGCCAGATAAACTGGAAATGAAGAAAATTGTCAAGAACTTGACAAAATAACAAAGTATTTGGCAAGGATTAAATTGTTGCTTGAACTTCTGAAGCACGCAGGAGATAACTTACTAGAATAACTTGAAATACTGTTTCAACAGATCTGGCTCACAGGCGAGATGCCAGATGAATAGAATAATGCGGTAATCCACCCGCTGCTCGAGAAAGGGGGGTAGGGAAAAATGCCAATTATGACATTGGAATATCACTTCTACCTACGCCTACAAGATACTTTCCATAGCACTACAGCATAGAATAGAAAAACATATAGATCATCAGGTAGGATAATAGCAAGCCGGCTTTAGAAAACGATGATCATGCGCAGAACAGATTTTTACCATCAAGACCTTAATCAAATCGAAGACATTAGCAACAGATAAGAAAGTGATCATGCCATTTGTGGTCTTCGAGAAAGCAAACGATTCCACAGACTGGAACACATTAATAGAAATTCTTAATGAATTTGGAATAGATGAGAAGGTTACAATACTTATCCAGCAAACACTGATAAGCACCAGGTCACAGGTAACATTTTTGGGAGAACTATCAGAACCCTTTGAAATCAAAAAGACAAAGAGATGGTCTCTCTCCAATCTTGTTCAGCTGTTCTAGAGAAGGTTATCCGGGAATGACGAAAAGAAATTTGTCGGTACAACTTTCCAAATGGAATCAGATTAGGTCACAAAAGAACCGGGCTTAAATTTGAATGTTTCGCGTTTGCTGATCGTGTAGTGTTTTGTGCAGAGAACCTACAAATAGCAGCTAATCAGACTGAAGTCCTCAGGGAAGCAGTAGAAAAGCAGGATTGGAAATAAATTTTGAAAAGACGGAGTATATGAACATACTGTACATGCCATAGACCCATCCTGGATAATGAAGACCAAGTATGGTGACATCGAAAGAGCTAAGAAATTCAAGTCCCTGCGTGAGATTCTGATTCCAAACTTAAACGAAAAGGCAGTAATTTAAGAACGGACGAGAAAAACGGAGACGGCATTCAGACTATGTCAGAATACTTACAAAAAATAGAAATCACTCTCCTATCAGGCCATATTCAGGCATTACAGTACTGTAGTCAAACCTGAATACTTATATGCTGTTGAAACAATAGCCGGTAAGGGATCTCAGACCTAGAAAAGAAAGACAGGAAGAAAGATAGATAGATAGATAGATAGAAAGAAAGAAAGAAAGAAAGAATGAATGAAAGAAATTTCCTTAGAAAGAATCTTGGACCCAGAAAACCAATACATGAATTTTACTTTCCGCTTAAAACCAAACCAAAAACTGTACCAGTGATTGAAAATACTACCACAATGAAGAAAAGCAAATTGGCTTTCTATGGACGTAATAAAAGGATGGAATCAGAAAGGCTCGTCAACAAAATTCTCAATTTCCAGGAGAACAGAAAAACGTAGGTCCCTTGGGTGAAAGAAGTCCATCGGGATCTACAAAAGTGTGGTATCTTGGCAGAAGACATACGAAACAGAGAAGTCTTCAGGAGAACAGTTGCGGAATGAAGGATCTGTCCGACGAAAAAATTAGAAAGAACAGAGTATTCTCGGCAGAAGGACGCGCGCGAGTAAGTTAAATGGTTAGCGTGCTGGCGTGTGGTTCAATTTGGGTTCGATTCCCGGGCAGGTCGGAGATTTTAACCTTTCTTGGTTATTTCCACTGGCACGGGGACTATGCGTGTGTGTCGTCTTTAAACAGAAAGTGCAAGGAAACTTAAGATAGAATTAGCAAAAATAAGAAAAAAGTAAGTCAACGGATGAAAGAGTAGCGCACTTGCGAAAGAGGAAAGAGATATTATTATTATTATTATTATTATTATTATTATTATTATTATTATTATTATTATTATTATTATTATTATTATTATTGAGACGATTTCTGCACTGCAGTCGGTTAGTCGTTGTCCTCCAGTTCCTAAGATAGTGGGTTAGATCCTGTACAAGGCGTATATTATTTGAAGATGTTTACATTCGATAACTTCATTAAAAGGCTGCGGTATGGTTCAAACGCGAAACAACGTGGTTTCAGTTCCCCGTTATGAATTCGAGAAATTTAGAAAAAAAACTTCCACTTCTTAAGAGGCACATGCTGTGAGGTTCACTCACCTTCAGGCTGGTTTCCGGGAAAGGACAGGTATGACCGGTCATAGAGATTAAGAGTGCCAAGGTTGCGGATAATAAGTCTACTTTCTACTTTTCCAGGGGCCTTCAAAGCCTATGCGGAGATGGATTTGCTTCCTTTTGCTTTGATTTTTAACGGTATATTCATCACTGTAACAGGTCTGCGGACAGGTTCGCTGTGTGCAAGTACACAGGGATGGTGGTCATAGATGTTGCAAATATTTCCTTCAATAGAACATTTTTTTTGCTAGTTGCTTTACGTCGCACTGACACAGATAGGTCTTATGGCGACGATGGGATAGGAAAGGCCTAAGAGTAGGAAGGAACCGTCTGTGGCCTTAATTAAAGTACAGCCCCAGAATTTGCCTGATGTGAAAATGGGAAACCAAGGAAAACCATCTTCAGGGCTGCCGACAGTGGGATTCGAACCCACTATCTCCCGGATGCAATCTCACAGCCGCGTGCCCTTGACCGCACGACCAACTCACCCGGTTCAATAGAACAAGTCAGTTACCAAATCAAACATCCTTCCTTGTTCTGCCATGGACTGACTCTTTCGCGTTGAGGAAGAAGGCTGGATAGATTCAGAATATCTCGTTCGTAAATTGCATAGAGGAAGAGCCATGGAAGTGACTCTGCTTGCTTCATAAAAGAGGTTTAAGACTTCGTGGTGTACATACAACGGAACCGTATGGGTTGAACATGAGAGAGGCTCGGACGAATGATCAACTGGCATATCCTAAATTTAATAGTAATAATAATTTCGCCGTAAAATGAACGGTAGTGTTGTAATAAATTGCTGAAAAATAACTGGGTGGCTCTGTAGAAATGTAGGCCTACCTATTGTTCTGTTTTAAAATTACATAAAATACTTTATACCAAAAATGCTTGACTCCTTGGCTCAAAGGACAGCGTTGAGGTCTTCGGTTCAGTGGGTCCCGGGTTCGATTCACGGCCGGGTCGGGGATTTTAATCGTGTGTGATTTATTCTTCAGGCTAGGGGACTGGGTGTTTGCATTTGTCCCAACACTTTTCTCTTCATATTCAGATAACACACTACACTACACACTCAATAGTGATTACATCCCTCCATATAGGGTTGGCGTCAGGAAGGGCATCCGGCTGTAAAACAGGGCCAAATCCACATGTGTGACATAGCTGGCACCCGCGACCCTACAGTTGTGGGAAAAGCGGTGGAAGAAGAAGAAGAAGAAGACGTTATACCAAAACTGAAATGTTGGCAACACAAACAGAATTTCTTGCTCTACAAACCTATTTTACTAACACGTACAGTATACGAATATATTAAATTATCAGGGTTTTAACACTTGTGTACAGTTTATAATCGTCTGACTCCTTGGCTGAATGGTCAGCGTTCAGGCCTTCGGTTCAGAGGGTCAGGGTCCCGGGTTCGTTTCGCGGCCAGGCCTGGGATTTTAATCGCGACTGATTAATTCTTCTGGCTCGCGGACTGGGCGTTTGTGTTTGTATTTAGACAATACCCCACACTACCAACCACCACAGAAACAAGCGATAGCGAATACATCCCTCCATATAGAGCTGGCCTCAAGAATGGCACTCGGCCGTAAATGAGGGCCAAATCCACTCGTGTGACACACAGTAGTTTGCACCCGCAACCCCACAGGTGTGTGAAAAGTGGTAGAAGAAGTATCGTTTATAATGGAACATAAAATATTATGTAGCTTTCGTTTCATCTCTCAGTCATTATTCATTGCCCCAGAGGAGTGCGACAGGCTTCGGCAGCCGACACAATTCCTATCCTCGCCGCAACATGGTGGCTTCATTCATTCCATCCCTGATCCGCTCACTGACTGGAAAACAGGTTGTAGGTTTTCATTTTCATAAAATATTATGAAGCATGAAAAATTTTCATCTATATTTAAACTTGTATGTGGTTAATATAACATTTTATTAGCACAACTGAGGGAACTGCTGGATTCCTGCTCAGATCACTAATTATTTCATGCTATGGACAGCTTACGTAGCAGCAGCTACAGACGTGCAGCGAAATTCTGGCGATCCTACCAAATTTCATGGTAATCGCTCCAACCCAACCAAAACAGTTCCCTTGTTTGTAAGTGTAGTGTTTGTCTAGTGACTTATGTGCATGTGTAATTACAGTAATTACGTTCAGGTGGCGAAGGAAGCTATAGTGTGTTCGTATATCATACATAGCAACACAAATTTCCGAGCAGCTTTACGTCGCACCGACACAGACAGGTCTTATGGGGTCGATGGGATAGGAAAGGCCTAGGAGTTGGAAGGAAGCGTCCGTGGCCTTAATTAAGGTACAGCCCCAGTATTTGCCTGGTGTGAAAATGGGAAACCAAGGAAAACCATCTTCAGGGCTGCCGACTGTGGGATTCGAATCCACTATCTCCCAGATGCAAGCTCACAGCAGCACGCAGATTTATTCAACGTCCGCCTCTGTGGTGTAGTGGTTAGTGTGATTAGCTGCCACCCTTCGAGGGTCGGATTCAATTCTCAGCTCTGCCACAACATTTGAAAAAGTGGTACGAGGGGGGCCAGCTGAGTAGAGGGGGTTCGATTCCCGCCTCAGCCATCCTCGAAATAGTTTTCCGTTGTTTCCTCACTTCTTCTCCATGCAAATGCCAGGATGGTACCTAACTTAAGGTCACGGTGACTTCCTTCCCTCTTCCTTGCCTACCTTTTCCAATCTTCAAATCCCCCACAAGGCCCCTCTTACACAAATCAGGAGAGGCCTTCTGGGTGAGGTAGTTCTCCTCCTCACTCGTATTTACGACCAAATGTCTCAAGCTCCAGGACACTGCCTTTGAGGCGGTAGAGGTGGGATCACCTGCTGAGTTCGAAGGGAAAAACCAAACCTGGGCAGTAAAGGGATTAAATACATAAAAAATAATAAATAAATAAATAAATAAATAAATAAATAAATAAATAAATAAATAAATAAATAAATAAATAAATAAATAAATAAATAAATAAATAAATCAACCTCTGAGATTTAGTGGTTAGTGTGATTAACTGCCACCCCCGGAGGCCCGGGTTCGATTTCCGGCTATGCCACGAAATTTGAAAAGTGGTACGAGGGCTGTAACGGAGTCCACTCAGCCTCGGGAGGTCAACTGAGTAAAGGGGGTTTCGATTCCCACCTTAGCCATCCTCGAAGTGGTTTTCCCACTTTTCCTCTGGATGGTACCTAATTTAAGGCCACGGCCGCTTCCCTCTCAATCTCCCCATTCAGCACAATGCCTTCTACTGCCTCAAGGGCAGTGCCCTGGAGCGTGATACTTTGAGTTGGGGATACAACTGGTTAGGAGGACCAGTACCTCGCCCAGGCGGCCTCATCTGCTATACTGAAGAGGGGCCTTGTGGGGGATGGGGAGATTGGAAGGGATAGAGAAGAAGGAGGAAAGTAAGCGGCCGTGGTCTTAAGTTAGGTGCCATCCCGGCATTTGCCTGGAGGAGAAATGGAAAACCACGCATGTTATAGAACCCCTCTTCAAGGCAAAAAAGTGTTAACGTACAATGTATATACTGCTATGCATTAAATATGTATGGCCCAGGACAAACCGTAAGTAAGCGTGCCTTTACGTTCTTAATTAACCAGTCAGTGCAGCACTCTCAGGAAAATACTGTAAAACTAATTAAACATTATCCGTAACAGTTACCGGTCTGTAACTGAGGTCATTTACCTGATACTGCATTTGGCAGAACTTAGTGGACGGATAATCATCAGTAGAAGACAGGGAAGTCCGCCTCTGTGTTGTAGTGGTTAGTTGTCCGGCTCTATGGCTAAATGGTTAGCGTGCTGGCCTTTGGTCACAGGGGTCCTGGGTTCGATTCCAGGCAGGGTCGGGAATTTTAACCATAATTGGTTAATTCCGCTGACACTGGGGCTGGATGTATGTGTCGTCCTCATCATCATTTCATCCTCATCACGACGCGCAGGTCACCTACGGGTGTCAAATGAAAAGACCTGCACCTGGCGAGCCGGACTTGTCCTCGGACACTCCCGGCACTAAAAGCCATACGCCATTTCATTTCAGTGGTTAGTTAATTAGCTGCCACCCCCCAAAAGCTCGGGTTCGATTCCCGGCTCAGCCTCGGAAGGTCAACTGAGTGGACGGGATTTCGATTCCCACCTCAGCCACCCTCGAAGTAGCTTTAAGTTATTTCCCACTCCTTCTCCAGGCAAATGCCGGGATGGCACCTAACTTAGGGCCACGGCCGCTTCCTTCCCTCTTCCTTGTCTTTCCCTTCCAATCTTCCCATCCTCCCGCAAGGCCCCTGTTTAGCATAACAGGTGAGGCCACCTGGGCGAGGTACTGGCCCTCCTGCGTAATTGTATGCCTGACCCAAATTGTCACGCCCCAGGACACTGCCCTTGAGGCGGCAGAGGTGGGATCATCCGCTGAGTCGGAAGGAATAACCAACCCTGCACTGTAAACGGATTAAGAAGGAAAGAAAGAAAGAAAGAAAGAAAGAAAGAAGGAAAGAATGGAGACAGGAAAGAGGCATATTGGCATCAGCTGGCTCTCTGTGGATACCAATGAAATACTGAAATAGAGTTCCTAATTTACGCCATTTCTGTAATACAGATTAAGGAATAACGGACACTTTAACGCATTTAAAGAAATAAGAGTGACCTTGTTCTGAAGTTTACGTACAGTATTGTAGGCTGCAGTATATATAAGCAGTTATCCATCCTCCATCGAGCTTCATTAAAGTGGCAGGTGTGGTTTGTTAAAGTGGATGCCAAGCTTTTCAGTGAAGACGTATTTCAAATCTAAATCCAATTTAAAATCTAAATTTAATTTAATTTAATTTAATTTAATTTAATTTAATTTAATTTAATTTAATCTAATTTCAAATCTGTGTATGGGCTACAATTATGAGACCTTGGTTACATATCATATCTGTGAAAGCAGTACGTCTCAATAGTACCTTCCATTTCAGAAATATTTGGGGTGCAAATTTTAGGGGATTCACCCTGTGTAACATACACTGTCTCATAGGGGGTAGCGTGCCGGTCTCTTACAAGGTGGCCGTGGGTTTGATTCCCGGCCTGTGAAATGATTTTAATTCTGGACTGGGGGCTGGAACGGGGTGCACTCCGTCTCGTAAGACCAAACGAGGGGCTATCTGATATGAAAGGCAGCGGATATGGTCGCGAAACCAAAGCAATAAGGCTGAGGATGTCGTGGAACAGAGTGGCATAGTTACTAGGGCTGCTACGTTTCGAATCCTGGGCTATGCGTATCGGACTTGTGAAATGAAAAGTCATACACCGTGGTTTGGATTCCACGTAAAATTAGAGGGCCCGTGACAATAGTCCGGATAGCAACAGTGACGTAGAACTACAAGCTTGTTTGCTTGGTAGCTTTAGCTCAGGAAGACTCGTCACAGACAGTGGCAGCGTGACTCTAGAAGCTGGCTCACGGATACTGGTGACTTGAAAGCAAGATATTACTGTCGAATTATAACCCTTGACTCAAACCTCGAATAATACAAGGTTCAGGTCACTTTCGAAACACACTAAGAGGTCAAGGTGAAATCTGAGAGTATATCTTGTACGTCATCTTCATAAAGTTGCTGCTTCATTCAGGCATTTGGGACATAGAGACCAACGCATCAACTTGACCCAGATATAACTAACTTATGAAAATGTTCCATGAAATATAATGGAAGAAAAATGGAATAAAATGAAGTATGACTAACTATTCGCAGTCAGTTTTCAAGTGAATATTTAATATACATGATTGACTTCCTACTGGAAATAACATGTCTTATGTGAAGAATTAGTAGAGACACCGATTTAAACACCCCGAACACTGCATGGTGAATTTATGGTATCAGTAAATTTCACAAATCCTACTTGGAATTATATCATTTATAAAATTACTAATAGGGTGCTCAGCATCCTAAGTGTTAGGAACAAACACCAATCCATCCCATTATACATATGGAAACTCATGAGCTTATGACAATGTGAACCAATTTCTTTCATTTATTTATAACTTATATCAAAACGTTTTCTTCACTTGTGTAAAATATGTATTTTAAAGAGCTGGGAGGGTATGGAAAAGGAGAAGGAAACTTAACCGAGAGACAAAGAAGAGGAGTATCGTTCTGCAATTGTACGAGGGTCTAGCTTTGTCTAAAAGTAACAATTCTTCAAGTATCCCATGGACCGAGGTGAATTTTTTGCTAATGTCTGATAGTTTGTGTGTATCTCTGAGATGTTGTTCCACTGTTACAATGGAAACTCATGAATTTACGACTGTGGAAACCAATTTCTTCCATATACAGTATATTCAATAACGGTTGTGGCGCTGGCCTTCTGACCCCAACTTTTCAGGTTCGATCCTGGCTCAGTCCGGTGATATTTTAAGGTGCTCAAAACAATCAGCCTCGTGTCGGTATATTTACTGGTACGTACAAGAACTCCTGCGGGACTAAGTTTCGGCACCTCGTCGTCTCCGAAAACCGTAAAAATAGTTAGTGGGAAGTAAAAACAAATAACATTGTTATTATTGAATTAAAGGAAAACATAGAACTGATCAATGAAAGGTCAACTAAATATTTCAGTATAAAAATAAGTATGCAGTAGAACAGATTCAAAACGATTATAGTGAAGAAAATGCACTTTTAACATAGACCTTAAATGGGTGGTGGCTAAATCCTTAGAAACCTTGATCGGAATACTCTCCTACCAATTCGCCACAACCTTCTAAATCTCATTTTCTTCCTTTCTTAATCTGCTTACCCTCCAGGGTTGGTTTTTCCCTCGGACTCAGCGAGGGATCCCACCTCTACAGCCTCAAGGGCAGTGTCCTGGAGCGTGAGACATTGGGTCATGGGATACAACTGGGGAAATGACCAGTACCTCGCCGAGGCGGCCTCACGTGCTATGCTGAACAGGGGCCTTGGTGGGGGATGGGAAGATTGGAAAGGATAGGCAAGGAAGAGGGAAGGAAGCGGCCGTGGCCTTAAGTTAGGTACCGTCCCGACATTTGCCTGGAGGAGAAGTGGGAAACCACGGAAAACCACTTGCAGGATGGCTGAGGTGGGAATCGAACCCACCTCTACTCAGTTGACCTCCCAAGGCTGAGTGGACCCCGTTCCAGCCCTCGTACCACTTTTCAAATTTCGGGGCAGGGCCGGGAATTTAAACCCGGGCCTCCGGGGATGGCAGCTAATCACACTAACCAGTACACCACAGAGGCGGAACTAAATCTCATTATGTTCTCTAACCTGGTCACTACACATTCAGTGCCTTGATTCATGCCTATAGATGCGTCATTCAGCGTAATCTGTAGCCAATGCCAGGTAATATGTAGGGTGGCGAACCATCCTATAAGGGATAAACATACAACAGTCCCCATCAGGTACATTCACTCCATCAACACAGTAATTAAACTGGACGGACTTTCCCTCTTCGTGAAACTTACAACCTGGTTCTTCACCGCAGTTATCAGCATGTCATTGTCTACCATCCATCTCGAGTTCCTTTTGCAATTGCTCACAGTCATGTAAATCATTTATTACTTTGTGTGATATGACATCATCCGCATAAAGCCATATCTTTGACCTCAGTTCTTTACTCATATAATTTATATGCGTTAGAAAACATGAAGTTTCAATAATGCTGCCTTGTGGAATACCTTTCTTATTCATTACAGGATCACATAATGCTTCACCTACTCTAATTTTCTGAGTTCTGTTTTCCAGAAATATAGCTACCCATTCTGTTACACATTTGTCTAGTCCAATAGCCCTCATCTTCATCAGTAATCTCCCATGATCTACCCTATCAAAAGCCTTGGATAGGTCAATAGCGGTACAGCTCATATGACCTCATGAATCTCAAATGACTGTTCTATCTTGTTGGAATCTCACAAGTTGAGCCTCACTGGAATAACCTTTCCTAAACCCGAACTGCCTTCTATCAAACCAGTTCGCAATTTCACAAACATGTCTAATGTAATCAGAAAGAATGCTTTCCCAGAGCATGCTTAGAAAACATGCCAAGCTGGCTGGCTTGTAATCGCTTTATGTTCATCATCATTTCCTCGTACACTCGGGCTACAATAGCAACTCTCCATTATTTGGTATAGGATGTAGATGAGCCTTGCTATTTAAGTAGTAGAATAACCAATGATGGGGGAATTGAGGAAAGCATAAAATGGACAGTAGCGTACGAAAGGAAGGCTTTCGTTTCGAAAATGCATTTGTTGACCTCGAACATACGTATACATATTAGAAAGAGGTTTACGAAAACTGCGTGGAACGCGGTACTGTATGGAAGTCACTTACGGGCAATACTAGTGCAGAAATAAGAAAGTATAAGCTCTTAGTGAATAACATTGAAGGTGAGATATGTAGATTGGATGAGAAATATAGAGCTACTGAAACAAGTTGGCGAGAGGAGAATGACTTACCGAAATTTGTTCTGGAAATGAGATAGGTTGATGAGACACGTTTTGTGACACCTAGGATTTATTCAGATGGTTTTGTAATGAAGAAAATGAGTAACAGTGGTAGAGGGAGGCCAGGTCGTGAATACAATCAGCAGATTAAATGTAGAATACTACAGTTACATAGAGGATAATGTGGCATGGATAACAACATCGAAACAGTCTATGAATTTATAACCCAAATAACAACAGAATGTTCTTAACAAGAAGCATGTCCGACTCGTTGGCTGAATGGTCAGCGTACTGGCCTTCGGTTCAGAGGGTCTCAGGTTCGATTCCCAGCCGGGTCGGAGATTTTAACCTTAATGGGTTAATTCCAGTGGCTCTGGGGCTGGGTGTTTGTGTTGTCCCCAACATCCCTGCAACTCACACACCACACATAACACTATCCTCCACCAGAATAACACGCAGTTACCTACACATGGCAGATGCCGCCCACCCTCATCGGAGGGTCTGCCTTACAATGGGATACACGCGGCTAGAAATAGCCACACGAAATTAAATTAACAAGAAGCATGCATAATTCCATTGTCAGGTAATTGTGTATGTACTGATTTTCCAAGATACGGTTTTTCGTTGGCCTGTATCTCCCTCTAAATGAACCTTCATTGTTGCAGAGCTTTTACCACCTTTTTAAATTTTGCTACAGTAAAAGGATTATATTTTTTCTCGACCACAAGGAATTTCCTTCAGATTTTATCACTGCCATACAGACTCTCATTGCCTAGAGCCCTAAAGGGACACGCATGAGGATGGTATATAGGCTACTGTAACAGCACCATCAACTACAGGAATTCGGCTTGTTTATTGCATACTTATTCACTCTCAAGGAATGTGGCACGAATATTAATCACTACTAGATAGAACAACTTCTTCCTTCTCAGCCTCGAGGCGCTTACGAAATGCTCAGCCCACCTATGCTTGTGTGAAAGGAGACGAGCTTTAATTCACGGAACCGGTTTTTTTTATTCCCACGTGGTAATATACACAGACATGATCCGAATAGTATTCTTCACTAACCTGGATTCCAAGGTAAAGGTTCCAGCGTCATAGTCAGCTGATCTAGAACAGAGGTTAGCTGTTCCTTACCATCGTTTCTGGAAAATGGAAAGCAACATAAGAACGATCATCGTCAGGTTCCTCCCCATTTTGTTCTTGTATTCAAAACTTAATTTACGTCATACCATAAAATATGTGAAAGAAAATGACCTGGATAAGTAGTGAGTTAACACTCTTTGCCACCCTCCCAAAGTAGGGAAGACCATATGCGTTCTAGCAAATATTAAATTATAGTATGAAAAGCGTGGCATGACACAAGTTTACTTTCGTCGACTCTGGCAAAAAAAAAAAAAAAAAAAAAAAAAAGTTGCGAGGAAAATACTAGTAACTATTGTAGTCCTCTGATTTCGAAATCGTACCTTTTACCATTCCAGGCTCTTTTAAATTCAATTGAAATGTGTGAATTATTGATGTTAGTCTTATCTTGAGGACATTGCTATTTAATCATTTATGGATTATTTAAAAGATGTGTTTGCTCACGTTAGTAGCTAGAGTTCTAAATGACTTGACTTTTTAGTCGGTAATCAAGCAATTTATGATGCCCAATTACTTGAGGGAGGGTAATGGTATTAGTCTGATAGAATACTAATAATCTTCTTGAAATATCGGCCTGAGTATGTCAGACTGGCCTTCCGAGTCCGGTGGTATATGAAAGTGCTCAAATATGCCAGCCTCGTGTTAGTAGATTTACCGGCACATACTAGGGGACACAATCTCGAATTATTGGAATCTCCGAAAAAGTGAAAGTAGTAGTGGAACTTGAAATCAATAACAATATTAATTCTTTGAAATGCCTTTCAAGTGACTACGTGAAATCCATGTAGTAAATGGTAAGTAACCAATAAACATTTCCTTTTTGAATACTTATTCAGAAGTCTGATTTTTGGTTCGACGTTGCAAACCACGCCAATTTATAGAATGAATGGAGAGATATTTGTCAACGCCTTCATTTTAATATTTTAAATATTAAAAAACCTTGCGTTTTGAAAACAAAAATATAATTTATATTTGCTAATTTTTAAATACACGCGCCCGCCGGTTTTCTATATAAGCCGGCGAGTCCGCGGCGTGGAAAGCAGTCTGCAAGTGTTCGAGGAGAGGAGCGGTCTTCTTCTTAGTCTCCGCCGTGTTCTTCACAAGATTTTCGACGTGCTTCCGGCTCATGTAGCAGCAGTCTCGCCTGCCCGACCACTACCCAGCCGTACGCAGTGTTGCTGGCAACCCAGCCCGATATACCCAGACATTGAAAGTAGGCACACCCGCCAACGCCAAACCGACGCGTTCAAAGTCGGCATCCCGGCTCAACCAGGACTCGGCCACCATGCCACAGAGTGAAGCTCGTGAGCCCAACATGAAAGATGTTCTCCTCGCTATCAGGGACATCCGCACCACCCACGACGAGCTCCAGGACCAGTTTCAAGACCTACGCCGCTCTATCCACCCTGACGATGTCCAGGCGCTAAGGTCATATATGACCCGCGCGGCCCCTGTATCCTTGGGAACGAGGAACAGGGGGAATGCCTATGTACACTCACCCCGCTCGATGACCTGGTGCTGCTCTAAGTCGGCGATGACTTGGTCCATCAGCGGTGATGGTCGCGTGGGACGGAAGATGACTGGAGCGTCCCGAGGGCAAGGCAGGTAGGCGCCCTCCAGGTGAAGTCTGGTGATGTACCGTCCCATGGCGGTGTCCCGGTATGGAACTGGATGCGGCGGGCTAAATGAAACAGAAGAGTAATGGCTGGGCCGATGTCGCCGGTTGTGGTCTGGAAGCCGATGCGGGTCACCCGTAACCGGAGGAGGCTCGGGCGGCGGACGTGGTCGGAGCCATGGGCCGGAGAAGTCAGCGGCGGATGCTTCGTCATCGGAGTTGTCCACGTCCTCCAGGCCGGTGTCTCCGTCCTGAGTTCCGGGGTTGCCCGGGCGGGAGTCGTTGCCATGTCTATCGTCGTCGTCCATGATATGCCATGGGGCCGATCGTTCCCTGAGCAGGTCAGGGTAGATGATTGAGCCAATCTGAAGGACATCGGTGATATCGTCCTCGTCGTTGGGGTTGAAGGACTGTCAGTACTGCGACAGTGTCTCCTCCAAGGTCGGCGCGGGCGCGTAGGCAACGTACTCCCTGGACGTAGGCGAGGGGGACCACTCTATACTGTATGGCTCGGGTCCCCCCTCCGACCAGGGGACTCAACGCGCCCGGTGGTGGGGCCGCGACATGGGCTCTCACGAGGCGATGATCATAAATTGACAAGAAGTTGATGCTCCATCGCCCTGCCTTCGCCGACTGACCTCCTTCCCGGGGCGAACCTCCCTTTCATAGGTTCTGGAGGCTCGCGTCACTCGTTAGGCTGTGTGTTTTTCTTTTTTGTTTGACATTTCAGTGATGAATGGAGGTCTTTTGTGAAGAACTGTGTCATCACCTAACTAGCAGAGTGAGATCAAGACTATTTTCATTTGGCTAATTTTCAAACACCCTGTACGAAACTACGCAGTGTTATTTTAGATTTACCATTATTATTCTGCTCATAAAGAATGACCCATTCCATGTCGTGATTTTCATACTCTTCTGGCAAATGGAAGTATTTTGAAACGCATGTATTGTAAGGTGTAAAATGTGCATGCAAACGAACCAGTATCACTAAGTTTATTATGTCATTAGCCCACTGCGTACTAACGACATAGCGCTGCCCAGAAAGGGCCGTGTGATGATGTCACGGGCTTCTTATGTTCGAGTCTTTAGAGCCGATTGTTGTGTATTGGTAAAGCAACTTATGGGTTTGGCCGCTGGACAGGACTTTACTAAATGTACTAGTAGAGTAAATCCATTTTTCGCTTCGCACATTTTACGGGTAGCTGGAAAACTGCGAAAGTGATCATGACACCTAAACCGCAATCTGACCTTATATTCCTGCAGAACTACAGGCCTATCTCACTCCTATCTATCGTCTCAAAACTTTCTGAAATGATTCTCCTATCCCGACTCCAGGTGATTATTGACGAGCTTAATCTTGAGCCAGACGAGCAATTCGGCTTCAGGAAAAAGGCACGCCACTACTTACCAACTCCTAAGACTAATAGCAGACATTACTAAGAATTACAATGACAATAGGAACATCGGAGTTCGTTTTCTGGATATCTCACGATCTTTTGATAAGGTCTGGCATGACGGTCTCATTAAAAAAGGAAAAATAAGAAATTCTCCTCTGAGAGGAAATTTTACTTTTACTTTTACTTTTCTGTAAGGAAGGCGCAATCTACTGCCAGGGAAATCACAGCTGGAGTGCTCCAAGGCATAGTAATCGCTCCGACCCTATTCAAAGTTTATATATCCGACATGCCTAAACCTCTATATATATGCTGACGACTCGGTTCACTGTTCGGTCTCATGGCAGGCACCTAGAGTCGAACAGTACCTCCAGGAAAACCTCTCATCGGGCAAGTTGGCCGTGCGGTCGGGGGCACGCGGCTTTGAGCTTGCATCCGGGAGATAGTGGGTTCGAATGCTGGGGCTGTACATTAAGGCCACGGCCGCTTCCTTCGAACTCCTAGGGCTTTTCTATCCCATCGTCGCTATAATAACTATCTGTGTGGGTGTGTAAAGCAACTAGCAAAAAAAAAAAAAAAAAAAGGAAAACCTCTGCACTATTGACCCACGGCTCGAAAAGTGGAGAATCAAAATTAATGTATATAAGTGCCATGCCACCTTATTCACTAAACGCATGGGCCGGCTCGAGGGCGGTCTGAACTTCTTTGGAGAAGTAATCAGACGGTCTTCGAGTGCGAAGTACCTAGACTGAGGACTGACCACCTTTCGGCAGCATATATCACAAATTGCGGCCATGGCCCACAGTAGGGTCACTAAATTATTTCCTTTATTGAAAGCTGAAAACAGCCTATCTCCAGAAAACAAACTCTTACTGTATATTTCACTAGTACGACCGCTACTGGAGTATGCCTGCCCTATATGGGCCATTGCCGCCGATTGCACAAGCCGTGCAGAACCGGGCACTTCACCGACTGGTACGTGCGCAATGTCGACATTCACGATAACCCTTAGGGATAGAAGACGGAACATGGCTGAACAATTTTACATAAAGCTACCCCAAGCGGGTAATCCGCTAGTAAATACACTAGTAACGACATAGCGCTGCCCAGAAAGGGCCGTGTGATGATGTCACGGGCTTCTTATGTTCGAGTCTTTAGAGCCGATTGTTGTGTATTGGTAAAGCAACTTATGGGTTTGGCCGCTGGACAGGACTTTACTAAATGTACTAGTAGAGTAAATCCATTTTTCGCTTCGCACATTTTACGGGTAGCTGGAAAACTGCGAAAGTGATCATGACACCTAAACCGCAATCTGACCTTATATTCCTGCAGAACTACAGGCCTATCTCACTCCTATCTATCGTCTCAAAACTTTCTGAAATGATTCTCCTATCCCGACTCCAGGTGATTATTGACGAGCTTAATCTTGAGCCAGACGAGCAATTCGGCTTCAGGAAAAAGGCACGCCACTACTTACCAACTCCTAAGACTAATAGCAGACATTACTAAGAATTACAATGACAATAGGAACATCGGAGTTCGTTTTCTGGATATCTCACGATCTTTTGATAAGGTCTGGCATGACGGTCTCATTAAAAAAGGAAAAATAAGAAATTCTCCTCTGAGAGGAAATTTTACTTTTACTTTTACTTTTCTGTAAGGAAGGCGCAATCTACTGCCAGGGAAATCACAGCTGGAGTGCTCCAAGGCATAGTAATCGCTCCGACCCTATTCAAAGTTTATATATCCGACATGCCTAAACCTCTATATATATGCTGACGACTCGGTTCACTGTTCGGTCTCATGGCAGGCACCTAGAGTCGAACAGTACCTCCAGGAAAACCTCTCATCGGGCAAGTTGGCCGTGCGGTCGGGGGCACGCGGCTTTGAGCTTGCATCCGGGAGATAGTGGGTTCGAATGCTGGGGCTGTACATTAAGGCCACGGCCGCTTCCTTCGAACTCCTAGGGCTTTTCTATCCCATCGTCGCTATAATAACTATCTGTGTGGGTGTGTAAAGCAACTAGCAAAAAAAAAAAAAAAAAAAGGAAAACCTCTGCACTATTGACCCACGGCTCGAAAAGTGGAGAATCAAAATTAATGTATATAAGTGCCATGCCACCTTATTCACTAAACGCATGGGCCGGCTCGAGGGCGGTCTGAACTTCTTTGGAGAAGTAATCAGACGGTCTTCGAGTGCGAAGTACCTAGACTGAGGACTGACCACCTTTCGGCAGCATATATCACAAATTGCGGCCATGGCCCACAGTAGGGTCACTAAATTATTTCCTTTATTGAAAGCTGAAAACAGCCTATCTCCAGAAAACAAACTCTTACTGTATATTTCACTAGTACGACCGCTACTGGAGTATGCCTGCCCTATATGGGCCATTGCCGCCGATTGCACAAGCCGTGCAGAACCGGGCACTTCGCCGACTGGTACGTGCGCAATGTTGACATTCACGATAACCCTTAGGGATAGAAGACGGAACATGGCTGAACAATTTTACATAAAGCTACCCCAAGCGGGTAATCCGCTAGTAAATACACTAGGTAACTACGAAACCCAAGGCCTCACATATAAGAGGCCGAAGGTTATCCTGGATTAAGCAGCGCCCAGCGCTAGGCCGCACACTGGTCAGTCATGATTTAAAGCTCTTTATTCTAACCCACAACTAAAACCATTCAATCAGGGAATAAATTTTAAGATTGGGCATTCAAGCCCGGTACCGGTTGACAAGCCATAAGGAGCCACAGGGCCGATGAAAGAAAGGGTGTGCTACCGTTAGTATTTACTTGCGGTAGGGTGGCTAGTTCCCTTCCACTCTTCCTCTAGTGAAGAGCACGTAAGCAACCCAGCCAAGAGTTGACCAAGCCCAGTGTTGCTTAGTTTTGGAATATTCGTGGGATCCGACGTTTCAACACGGCTATGTTGTTGGACGAGATGAATTAATTGGATTGTAAATGAAGGTGAACTGAATGAAGTTGGTGAAAGGAGAAAGACTGGGGAAATTTGCCCTCAAGGAGAGAGAGATAGTGACATATTTAGACAATCAGAACTCGCTTTTTGTGGTTTAAGACAGAAGTATAGAGCGTAAGAACGGCAGAAGATGATGGAGACATGGCTATGGCCAACATATTAGTACAGGTGTAGGCTACAGTAATTACTTTGTTTTAAATACCTTGTCTATGGATTATTGACCCTATAATAATAATTTCGTGTGGCTATTTCTAGCCGAGTGCAGCCCTTGTAAGGCAGACCCTCCGATGAGGGTGGGCGGCATCTGCCTTTTGTAGGTAACTGCGTATTATTGTGGTGGAGGCTAGTGTTATGTGTGGTGTGTGAGTTGCAGGGATGTTGGGGACAGCACAAACACCCAGCCCCCGGGCCAGTGGAATTAACCAATGAAGGTTAAAATCCCCGACCCGGCCGGGACTCGAACCCGGGACCCTCTGAACCGAAGGCCAGTACGCTGGCCATTCAGCCAACGAGTCGGACATTGACCCTAACATTACCTGATTTTGTACAGTACCAACCATCCCAGTCTACTTTTGACCAATTTTCACCTCTTTTCTCTCTGTATTACTACATCTCTTACTCTAATAATAATAATAATAATAATAATAATAATAATAATAATAATAATAATAATAATAATAATAATAATTTTGTTGTTGTTTTGGTCATCAGACTACGGGCTGTTTTGATGCAGTCTCCATGCAAGCATGCAATATCAAACAAAGCTGACCTGAAAGAAGCCTTACTCAACAATGGAGTAACATACCAACGAAAACTACGGAAACCTTGGTACGATTGATGCCAAATAAGTTAGCTGAGATTATAAAGAGGAAAGGAGGACCTACCAAGTACTGAAACGTTCACGAAGGATCAAGTAATTGCGTTATGTTAATTCAGACCAATACTCTTTTGGTAGCAAGTGAAAATGATTGTTTTAAGTTATGGCTTTTTAGTTATATGGACATGGAAGAATTATGTTTTTCATACAATGTACATGTTATACAAGATGATAAATAATTAGGGATTATGGTATATGTCAATTTTTATCATCATTCCCTTAGATTCCTTGTCCTCATACGTAGCATATCTAGACAGACCAATACTTTTTTGAGCCACTGTACGTAATTACTACTTTCTACATCTGCTCTAATCTATTTTTCATAGTCATTCCGTCTAACTGAACAAGTTCTCGATGTCTCTGTGTGTTCCCTATCAGTCTATATCAACTGGTCAAATTTCGCCAACTCGTTCTCCTCTCATCACCTCGGTTACTCGTGAGACATCCAGAAAACAGACTCCGGTGTACCTATTGTCATTCTTAGTAATGTCTTCTATTAGTGTTGGGAATGCACTTCGAAAACGATAAAACACGGGTACAATTCCTCAACAATCGAACACATTTATTTTAACACACACACACATGGAAGCCATCTTGTCTCCTGTTGAGTTCGGTCTCTCTACGGCTGAGTCTACCTGGGTTTGTGGCAACTTATCACACATAACCACAAAGTGTCCTCGACCACAAATGATGCACCTAGAACTATTTCTACATTTCTTCGCTGGATGTCCGACCTTGAGACAAGAAAAAACAGCATCTTTTAGTCTCAAGTGCAAGACGACGTTCTTGCAAAGTCATCTCCTGGGCCTTAATACAGTCTTGAGACTTGTATTAGACGAACAAAATACACACCCTTTTGTTTCTCTATCAGATGCAGTAAGGAGACCTGCCGCTGTAGGAATGTTCTCGTTCGGATTAGTGGTGTAATTCAAGCTCTTTTCCTTCTTCTTTAGACCTCCCTTGACAGCTACCGAAGACAAAACACCAAACCCTGACATAGCCAAAGTAATCTTCTGTTCCTGTTCTATTTCACATCTAAGAAATTGCATCAAACTGTCTAAACGATTCTTGGAATTCACACTCTGGTCACCGACACTAGCGCCCCCTTGTTCAACAGCTGAATTTGAAGGAGACTGGCCAATGAGCGCGATTGAAGAAGTTCTCTCCCAAGTTCTTAGAATGTCCTCGGGCAAACATGACTCTACTAGTGGTAAAAGCATGGAATTACACTTGTCCGTTGTGACACCTAAGGTTCCTAGGGCTCGTATGTGGCTCTGAAGATTATCATAGAGGGATGATAAACACACCTTATTAGGGCTCACAGCATTCTGTAAGATTAAACTTAACAGCTCCCTAATGTACACTTCTACCAGCAAATCATCCTTCCCATAGCGTGCTTTGAGACTTGATATTGCTTTACAATAATTTTCTCCGGTAGCAGGAAAGCTCTCAACTAAATCTTTTGCTCTGGATCCAGAAGTGGTGGCCTGTATGAGGTATTGGAAGTTATCACTAGGGTCTAAAAGAGGGTCCTCGTCAATTTTCTTAAATTGTGACCAGAAAGGAAGCCAATATTTTAGTGCACCTCCGAACTTCTTCAGTTCCAACAAAGGCAGTTTGTATGAACGCTTAACTTGGAGTGACGAATTAGAATTAACTGATACTGCAGTAGCTTCTGAGTTCCGGTCTTCATTTAATAATTTCGTAACAACAGTCTTAACCTTATAAAATTTGAACTTATACTCGTCAGCCATATTGATTTCTTTGTCTAACTCGTCATCCCTAACCTCCACGTTCTCAATCATATTAGTGAAGATAAGAGTATCCATACCTGTTAATTCATGAAACTTCGTTTCTAATAGATCCATATGTGCACTAATACTTTCCGTATCTTTCTCCGGCATCTGTAGTAACGCGTCGAGCTCATTGTAGATTTTGGTTATTGATTGCCGTAATACCGCTCTTGATTTCTTTGTCACAGCTATATTCACTTCCATGCTTGAAATACTACGTATGAAACTGTTTATATGATTATATAACAGTCTAATATCCTGTCACGGTCGCCAAATGTTGGGAATGCACTTCGAAAACGATAAAACACGGGTACAATTCCTCAATAATCGAACACATTTATTTTAACACCCACACACACGCGCGCGCCATCTTGCGAACAACAACAACAAAAGCACTCAATCCAAAGATATTCTACACATACACACAGTTGAAAATAATCAATATTATACAAGTCTTAGGCTTATTCCTACAATTAGTCGTAGGATTTGGTGAGTAGTGGCGTGCCTTTTTCCTGAAGCCGAATTGCTCGTCTGGCTCCAGATTAAGCTCGTCAATAATCACCTGCAGTCGGGATAGGAGAATCATTACGAAAGTTTTGAGATGATAGATAGGAATGAGATAGTCCTGTAGTTCTGTAGGAATGTCAAGTTAGATTGCGGTTCAGGTGTCATAATCACTTTCGCACTTTTCCAGCTACCCGGAAAATGTGCGAAGCGAAAAATGTGTTTACTTTACTAGTACATTTAGTACAGTCCTGTCCAGCGGCCAAGCCCACAAGTTGCTTTACCAACAGACTTCGAAGACTGGTGGTGAGCAATGAAGGAGTAGCATATCTTACCAGGAGGTTCGATTCCCGACTCGTTCAAAGATTTTAATTCTTGACTAAGGGCTAGAACTGGGTTCATTCGGCATTCACTTATAGGCATTCACCAGGGACTTGGACTTTTACGTGACTTGTTTTTGTTATCATAGCCATGGGACACCCAATTTTGCGTGGACTCCTAAGCACTGGAACGTGAATTTTCATTTAAAAGTTCTCACATGCTTTTTTGCTATGGGCTTTACGTCGCACCGACACAGAAAGGTCTTATGGCGACGATGGGATAGGAAAGGCCTGGGAGTTGGGAGGAAGCGGCCGTGGCCTTAATTAAGGTACAGCCCCAGCATTTGCCTGGTGTGAAAATGGGAAACCACGGAAAACCATTTTCAGGGCTGCCGATAGTGGGATTCGAACCTACTATCTCCCGGATGCAAGCTCACAGCCGCGCGCCTCTACGCGCACGGCCAACTCGCCCGGTGTTCTCACATGCATCAGTTGGGATTCTAAACACGGCCACCTTCGTGAGCAGCTAGTGACAATGTTACTTTGCTACCATCTCCAAGCGAATGTTTAAAATTTATTCCCAAGTCTTGATCTTCTATAGCGGTGGACTGGCCGTATCGCTGTTTCTCGTTTACCAATCCAATGATCCACACCACGGTCATTCAAACATTTTTTCCATGGAGGACCAGAAATTGACTTGAGCGATTGATCGGGGGCCACATGTACAGTTTAACAAAATTGCATAAAATGTAATATTTTATCTAATTTAAAGATGACAGATGAAGTTTTAGGAAATACTTTTAAATTAATGTATATGGTGTATCAGCGAGTTTTGCAAAGCTTGGTGCTATCGGAATAAAAGGTTATGTGAAATTTCTCACCTAAATATGAATTTAAAATCACTTGAGAACAAAAGAAACATTCATGATGAGTGGAGGAACAAAGCGGTGAAAGAGTGGATCAATGACCTGCTAGTGATGTCCTTGACTGTTCCCCGAGCTGGACTTGCAACATTAATAACAATGAGGCATCTGTTTTCGCTGCCCTCTTCCACAAGGATATGCAAAAGCTGCCTGTTATTCATACCTGTTCTTAATGTTTTGAGGGAATGAGGTTTACATAGTCTTGCTCGCTTTTGAGTCTCGCTAAGACCATTAATTATAACCAATAGAAAATAAATTCAAATATGCATGATAATAGAAGAATTTTATCTAGGTGGGCCACAGAAAAAGCCTCTGCGGGTTGGATGTAACCCTTGGACCAGAGTTTGGGCTGCCCTGAACTAGACACTGCTGTGTATATACAGTAACTTCGAACTTGTTATGGACGTCAGCACATCTACTAATTACTGTACATGTGCTTGAAGGTAAACGATTGGGATGCACCATATCAGCTTCCCTTAAACGATGGTCAGTAGTTGGGATTTCGTCTTAAGTGCGTAGCGTGTCTCTGTACAAGTTCGCATTAGGCTAGTAATTGGTCCAGTGGCGACCGGTTTAGTAACTAAACGTGTTCGGACAAAACTGTTCAGCTGAGTAGTTCAGTAAAGTGATTTAATGGGCTCGATCCAATAAAATTGAAAGTCGACGGTCGAGTACCTCGCCCCACCTCACTTACCACTAGCCCGCCGCTGGGTAGGTCAAAACGCTGTCTGTTTAGACGAGTTCATTAGTGATTCCGCATCTCTCTGATCAGTCATCTCTGTTTCTTCTGGATCGACAACATGGCTGGTGGAGTGATGACTCTACGGTCAAACTTACTATTGCTTACGTGGAATAAGAGTGCTTGTTGTATACGAAATCTCATCTGTACAAAAATAAAGCAGTCAAGGCAGCTGCAATCGATGAGATGAATAACACCGAGCAGGGTAGGCATCGATTTAACAGTGCCCGTGGGTTCACTGTGGCTTTACACTTCTGGATTCGGGAGGTGGTGGGCTGGTCCCACCGTCCTCGGGCCTGAGAGTGGTTTTCCGTGGTTTTCCATTCTTTTCACTAAGGCAAATGCCGGGACATATCCTTTTAAATGCCACGGCCGCTGACCCTCACATTTCTCCGCAACTCCAATCACCGCAACAGATCTCCTGGCCTAAGAGAGGGAGTCATCCTCTGGGAAGCCCACCGTACCCCATCAGGTACGGAATGACAACTTTTAATTGTAGCAGTAGTGGCAGTACTGGCAGTACTGGCAGTTTTTTTTCGCTATTTGCTTTACGTCGCACCGACACATATAAGTCTTACGGCGACGATGGGACAGGAAAAGGCTAGGAATGGGAAGGAAGCGTCCGTGGCCTTAATTAAGGTACAGCCCCAGCATTTGCCTGGTGTAAAAATGAGAAACCACGGAAAACCATCTTCAGGGCTGCCGACAGTGGGGTTCGAACCTACTATCTCCCGAATACTGGATTCTGGCCGCACTTAAGCGACTGCAGCTATCGAGCTCGGTCCTGGCAGTTACATAAGGGGATGGGGATACGGGGTTTCGCGAGAAGGAGATCAAACAGAACATTAAAAACATCAGGTCAGTATTTTGTATTTATTTTTACATTTATTACATTGCGATTTGTATTTAACATCTTCTTTCACCCCTTTCAAGGTAAGACTTGCTGCAACATTTATTGTTCATTTCGCCCTCGCTCTCAGGATAATCTTGCATGCCACACTCCACAGCAATCGACACTTGAATACCAACTAAACCGTGCAGAATCAAACGCTCTCCGTTTTGCTGCGTTCTCGTTTACGCGAGCTACTAAATCACTCGCCACTGGACTAAATTACTCGCCTAGTGCGAACCAGCCTTTTAGACTATTAGGCGTAGCTTATCATGCAGGTGTAGTGCTATGGAACTATGCGATACGTCTGCTCTCTGTTCGTACATGGCCACGATCATAAGTGTTGAATTTAATTATAAGTTCTTTTTTCAGCATGCAAGCAAACAATCAATCAAAATCGCTTTTAATCAATGCTGCCTATCACCAAGAACAGTGTAACATAAGTACGCGTGTCAACGTGATTTCAAACTGTATGTACAAACTAGAGCGGGCTGTATGATCAATTATGAACGAAAGACAAATTATATTTTAACATTAATATTTCATTGTTCCATTAATGCACTCAGCACTTAAATCGTAGTCATAAGCACTACGAATCTCTAGAAGCTATTGCACTTTTCTTAATCGGATATATATTTTCATGTATTCTGTTCGTTATTTCCATATTGTGCCTAACTTAGTGTGTGTAGAGGATTGCCGGTAAGTCTATGTCGACATTACCACGATCGTAAGTTTGAAGCAGATTCACTAGAGCCGGGCCGAGTGGCTCAGACGGTTGAGGCGCTGGCCTTCTGACCCCAACTTGGCAGGTTCGATCCTGGCTCAGTCCGGTGATATTTGAAGGTGCGCAAATACGTCAGCCTCGTGTTGGTAGATTTATTGGCACGTAAAAGAACTCCTGCGGGACAAAATTCCAGCACTTCTGCGTCTCCGAAAACCGTAGAAGTAGTTACTGGGATGTAAAGAAAAATAACATTATTATCATTCACTAGAAATGAAAGATTTAAATGAATGTCACACAATTCCATTATGGTAGTGTTTTGAAGAATCATACTAGCATTCATCACGTGAAAACTCGAGGCGGAACAAGTCTAGTGCAGCCTAGAGGCGCATCATTCACAGAGTGTCCTTGTCTGGCGGGGTCAAGTTTCTCCTGTAGAACACCTGTAGTGACCTGGCACACATACAAGTAGATGAAAGTTGTGTACTACCCTCACTACTGACTCCGGACTGATTCAAATGTAGCGTATTTTGTCACATGAAATACCTGGTTAGCTGTTGGGAACCCATCGTTGACGGGTTAGTTTTTGTAAATGCAGTAGTAATATAATTTAATTAAGGCTATCATTCGTCCCGAATTATTTAGGGCCGTCCCAATTTCGATGGCGTTGTAATAATAATAATAATAATAATAATAATAATAATAATAATGGTTTTACGTCCCACTAACTATTCGATGGAGTTATACCATGTCCCCACAATACTCTGTTGGGATATCTATTTGATCCGAATTTTTATTTATCGTTTAACTCTCAACAGAATTAATATGATGATGTGCTGCTGGGATATTTTATACCCTAACAGAATACCTCAAACGTTTACTTTGGACTTTCCAATTCAAGACTCACTGATTAGCAGAATCCTTTTTAAGTAGTTTGCTATGCTGTTTGGCTTTCATCGTTAGTGTTCTATGCTGTTGTCTCCCTCGTCGCCCTTTCATTCTTGATAGCTGATCAGTTGCACAACGACTTCTTCTTTCACAGCTTATCCCACACACGTGGAGTCGCGGGTGCGAACTGTGACGCACATGTGGATTTGGCCATGTTTTACGGTCGGATGCCCTTCCTAACACCAATCATATGTAGAGGGATGTAATCACTATTACGTATTTCTTTGGTGGTTGATATTGTGGCTATGAAGAGGAAAGTTTTGGAACAAGCAAAAACACCCAGTCCCCGAGGTAGAAGAATTAATTAGACACGACTAAAATCACTTACCCGGCCGAAAATCGAACCCTGGACCCTCTGAAATGAAGGCCTCAACGCTGACCATTCAGCCAAGAAGTCGGGCATCAGTTGCACAACGACTACAATCTCGATACAGAAATATAAATTGGTGAAGGTCTTTCAAGAAAATTGTAACTTTTGAGGCGTTTAGTACCAGAATATGAAGCATTCTGTTTACTTTGCAAAGGTTAAATTTTCAGTTGCCCATGGTGGGGGCTGACGTAAGTGTCAACTATTGCCAGTGCAGTGAGTGTCAAGTTCAATGTGAATTATTTCTACACGGAAATGCCTGATAAACTCCTTCAAAACGAGCAGTTGTTTAAAACACCCATAGCAGGGACTAATATTTCGGAAACATTAATATACTCTTATAATATCACATTGTTCGCCTCTGTTGTGTAATGGTTAGCTGCCACCCCCGGAGGCCAGGGTTCGATTCCCGGCTCTGGCACGAAATTTGATAAGTGGTGCGAGGACTGGAACTGTGTTCACTCAGCCTTGGGAGTCAGCTGAGTAGAGGTGGGTTCGATTTCCACCTCAGCCATCCTCGAAGTGGTTTTACGTGGTTTCCCAACTCTCCTCCAGGCAAATGCCGGGATGGTACCTAACTTAAGGCCACGGTCGCTTCCTTCCCTCTTCCTTGTCTATCCCTCCCAATCTTCCCATCTCCCACAAAGCCGCTGTTCAGCATAGCAGGCCAGCAGCCTGGGCGAGGTACTGGTCCTTCTCCCCAGTTGTATATCGCGACCCAAAATCTCACGCTCCAGGACACTCTCCTTGAGGCGGTAGAAGTGGGATCCCTCGTTGAGGGATGAAAACCGGTCTAGAAGACAGCAAGGCGCACCTTCACACCAGTTGTTTGCCAGTGGGAAAGAAAGTAAGTTAAGATGTCAGTGTGGTCTAAAGGTGAATATCGCGGAATTATCCGCTACAATTTTGCTCGTGGATTAACTGTTTACCAGTGCTTGGAAGAAATGACTCCTGTGCTGGGGAAACACTGTCCACATCGGACAACAATTTTCCGCTGGTACAAGGAGTTCCAGAGGGGAAATTTTGGGGTTGAAGACAATCCTCGTTCTGGGCGACCGTCTGAATCAGTGACTGAGGAAAACATTGAAGCTGTGAGGAAAATATTTCAGCAAGAGAGGCGGTTGACATATCGGCAGGTAGAAGAGACCCTCCACATCCCTACACCAGCTATTCATTCAAAACTACACGACGATCTCCATGTTAGAAAGGTTTGTTCCCTTTGAGTATCCCATTCACTTTCAGAGGAACAAAGGGCACATCGAGTGAAATGGTGCCGAAAAATGCTAAAACAGTTTGAAAATGGGACTTCGCGTAACGTCAATAGCATCGTTACAGGTTAGGAAGGCTTTATTATTACAATGTCCCAACAAAATCCCAGAACAAGGTGTGGCTGTTTGAAGATGAGGGTACTCCTGTGACTGTGCGAAAGTCAAGGTCAGTGAAGAAAAGGATGATTGCAGTATCCTTCACTAAACGGGGCATCCTGACTCGGGTTGTGCTAGTAACACAAAGGATAGTTACTGCGAAGTGATACAGTGGGACTTGTCTGCCTCAGGTCATCCAGGCTCTCAAGCAGCTCCATCCAAGGTCACGGCTCAACACTTGGCTCTTGTATCACGACAATGCTCCAGCACATCGTGCTAATGTAACAATGGATTTTCTCTCCAGATCAGGGTTGACTGTGCTTGATCTCCCTCCATACAGTCTTGATCTTGCCCCATGTGACTTCGCACTCTTCCCAGAAATGAAGATGAAGCTGAAAGGGCGGCGTTTTGCATCCGACGAGAAGCTTCTGGCAGCATGGAACCACGAGTGTGAAAATGTAACCAAAGAAAAGTGGCAGAGTTTGTTCAGTGACTAGTTTCGACGTATGGAGAAGTGTATTGAGTGTGGTGAAAATTATTTTGAAAAAGTCTAAAGCGTTCACTCACATTCCAAAACTTTCCTAGTGCCCTTTGTATTGAAGTAACGAAACTAACTCCATGGCACTACAGCCCTTCAAGGGCCTTGGCCCACCAAGCGACCGCTGCTCAGCTCGAAGGCCTGCAGATTGCGAGGTGTCGTGAGGTCAGTACAACGAATCCTCTCGGCTGTTATTCTTGGCTTTCTAGACCGGAGCCGCTAGCTCACCGTCAGATAGCTCCTCAATTCTAATCACGTAGGCTGAGTGGACCTCTAACCAGCCCTCAGGTCCAGGTAAAATTCCCTGACCTGGCCGGGAATCGAACCCAGGGCCTCCGAGTAAGAGGCAGGCATGCTACCCCTACACCACGGGGCCGGCAAGCATAATACTACCTAGGTTAATCTGGAAGAAACGAGCTTTCTTACGGTGAACGAATTATATAGATCGGTTGAGTGATTCCTGACATTACCCTCCAAATACAACAAAAACTCACAAAATGTCTCTTTATGGATAATAATACCGCCTCTGTGGTGTAGTGGTTAGTGTGATTAACTGCCACCCCCAGAGTCCCGGGTTCGATTCCCGTCTTTACCTCGAAATTTGAAAAGTGGTACGAGGGCTGGAATCGGGTCCACTCAGCTTCGGGAGGTCAACTGACTAGAGGGGGCTTTGATTCCTTCCTCAGCCGTCCTCGAAGTAGTTTTCCGTGGTTTCCCGCTTCTCCTCCAGGCCAATGCCGGGATGGTACCTATCTTCAGACCACGGCCGCTTCCTTCCCTCTTCCTTGTCTATCACTTCCGATTCTCCCACCCCCAAAAGGCCTCTGTTCGGCATAGCAGGTGATGCCTCCTGGGCGAGGTACTGGTCCTCCTCCCTAGTTGTTTCCCACGACCTAATGTCTCACGCTCCAGGACACTGCCCTTGAGGCGGTAGAAGTGGGATCCCTCGCTGAATCCGAGGGAAAAGCCAACCTTGGAATGTAAACAGATTATGATAGAAAGAAAGAAAGAAAGAAAGAAAGAAAGAAAGAGTGCTGGATAATAATAATAATAATAATAATAATAATAATAATAATAATAATAATAATAATGATAAATCAAGTTTGGAGGCTTAATTATTCACGATTTTTATTTTCCCACGTGAAAACTGTTAATATTTACTCTATTTACCCGTATTTCCAAAGTTTCACACGTCATGATCATCACTCTCATGTATTTTTTTTGTTTAGGAACTGTGTGGTAAACTGTCTTATTGCGGGATATGCATTAGTTTGAGTAAGTCTAACTATTTTCGATTGGAATATAGGCCTATGAGCCGTCCGTCTCTGTGGTGTAGTGGTTAGTGTGATTAGCTGAAAACCCCGGAGGCACGGGTTCGATTCCCGTCTCTGCCACGAAATTTGAAAAGTGATACGAGGGCTGAAACTGGGTCCACTCAGCCTCGGGAGGTCAACTGAGTAGAGATGGGTTCGATTCCCACCTCAACCATCCTCAAAGTGGTTTTCCGTGGTTTCCCACTTCTCCTTCAGGCAAATGCCGGGATGTTACCTAACATAAGGCCACGTCCGTTTCCTTCCCTCTTCCTTGTCTATCCCTTCCAGTCTTCCCATCCCCTACAAGGCCCCTCTTCAGCATAGCAGGTGAGGCAGCCTGGGCGAGGTACTGGTTCTCCTCCTCAGTTGTATCCCAGGCCCAGTGCCTCACGCTCTAGGACACTGCCCTTGAGGTGGTAGATTTGGGAACCCTCGCTGAGTCCGAGGGAAAAGCCAACCCTCTAGGGTAAACAGATTAAGAAGAAGATACTGTATATAAGCCATGGCATGAAACCCAGTGCCAGTTCAAAATCTTCTTTGAGGAGTGCGTTTTAACACAATGGAAACTACTCTCGGGTTAGCTGATCTAAATGTTTGGCATTTTGAAGGTAGATACTAGTAGGATCCACATGCACCGACGGTATGCATCGCCTTCGTCATGACGGGAGACATTTCCTCCGCGAGGGATTGAGGAATCAGAGAAATTAGATTTTCCATTCATCCATCACTGTAGACGAAATTGTAGTTTTACGTGACTGTAATCATAACCATGGGACTTCCGGATTTATGTGAAATTTAGATCATATGAAGAAGACTTCATTTCGAAATTCCCACATGCATTGACCGGGACTTAAACCGCTGGTACATTGGTGAAAAACCCGTGACAATGCCACGCGAATTTCACGCCCCCACTAGTATCTTAGAATTTAGGGCCTAAGACCCATAACATTTCAGTTATATTTTCTCAAACGCAATCACACAATAGCTGTTTGTCGTTCAATTTCAACACTCACTGCAAGAGAACAGAAGAGGTGTTCAAAGCACGAGATTTGCTACAAATGGTTAGCAAAATTAACTTAGTAAAATTTAGTTAGTGTATTAGAAGTAAACCTTGTAAAATATGATCTTCCCTGGAAACGCCTTTGAAGATAAGTTGAGTCAAAGGTTCCCCTGAAATGGGTCAATAAATTTGCCTGGAGGCCCATAGTATTTAAGTGGATTGATAATTTTTTTGGCCATTTTCCACATCATGTAATACTGTCAGTACATAATAACAGATGATATTGTTGCATTTCAATTGAATGCATGTAACGTTTTTTGGAAGTGTTGCGAGAAAAGAATTCGTATATTTATAATGGCGATTTACAACTTAAAGACAGATTGAACAAAATTCAAGCAATCACAAAACGATTGGTATCTATAAGTCTAACAGACTAACTTGCTTCATGAACATTAAAGAAACATTTTTCACAAAAATAAGCAGTTGCGGGATTTTTAGCGATCTGTTAGCGATCGAATTAGCTCTCAGTTTCCCTGTCATTTTATCAATAAATACTAGAAGAACATTTTATGATTGTGATTATGATGATGATGATGATTATGATGTTTGTTGTTTAAAGGGACCTAACAGCTAGATTATTGCCACAAGAACATTGTATTTAGTGTACTTCCTAACATTCTGTAATCGTTACCTAGTACTTTCCCTTACAGCTCTCTTGGCTAATCGTTCGTTTGACTTTTATGATAAGTTCATAGTCACAGTGAACACAAAGGAATTTCAGATATATCAGATTTAATTTAAATTTAAATGAAGTTAATAATTTGCTACTGAGGCTAGTGAGGGCCTACACTGGCGTAGATTAAAGCAGGATAACACACTGTACGCCGCCTAAGTGGTGTAGTGGTTAGTGTGATTAGCTGCCACTCCCGGAGGTCCCGGTTCGATTCCCGGCTCTACCAAGGAATTTGAAAAATGGTACGAGGGCTGGAACGGGGTCCACTCAGCCTCGGGAGGTCAACTCTGTAGCAGTGTGTTCGATTCCCACCTCAGCCGTCCTGGAAGTGGATTTCTGTGGTTTCCCAATTCTCCTCCAGGCAAATGCCGGGATGGTACCTAACTTAAGGCCACGGCCGCTTCCTTCCCACTTCCTTATCTGTGCTTTCCAATCTTGCCATCCCCCACCAAGGTCCCTGTTCAGCATAGCAGGCGAGGCCACCTGGACGGGGTACTGGTTATCCTCCCCAGTTGTATCCCCCGACTGAATGTCTCACTCTCCAGAACACTGCCCTTGAGGTGGTAGAGGTGGGATCCCTCGCTGAGTCCGAGGGAAAAGGCAACCCTGGAGGCTAAACAGATTAAGAAAGAAAGAAAGAAAGAAAGAAAGAAAGAAAGAAAGAAAGGAAGAACACGGTATACAATGAAATAAAACATGATTGTTATTTCAAAGTTGGCTTTACGTCGCAACGACACAGATAGGTCTTATGGCGACGACTTCATATGTAAGGACTAGGAGTAGGAAAGAATCAATCGTGGCCTTATTTAAAGTACAACTCCAGCATTCGCCTGTCCGACTCGTTGGCTGAATGGTCAGCGTACTGGCCTTCGGTTCAGAGGGTCCCGGGTTCGATTCCCGGCCGGATCGGGGATTTTAACCTTCATTGGTTAATTCCAATGGCTCGGGGGCTGGGTGTTTGTGCTGTCCCCAACATCCCTGCAACTCACACTCCACACATAACACTATCCTTCACCACAACAACACGCAGTTACCTACATATGGCAGATGCCGCCCACCCTCAACGGAGGGTCTGCTTTTCAAGGGCTGCACTCGGCTAGAAATAGCCACACGAAATTAAAACAATTAGCATTCGCCTGGCGACAAAATGAGAAACAGCGGAAAACCATCTTCGGGGCTACCGACAGTGGGGTTCGAACCCACTATCTCCCGGATGAAACCTCACAGCTGTGAGCCCTTAACCGCACGGCCAAATCGCACGTTCACAGCATGTTGTTAAAATGTATATACGTATGTATGTATGTATGTATGTATGTATGTATGTATGTATGTATGTATGTATGTATGTATGTATGTCGACTGAACCAAATCATAGCCGTTAACATAGTTTCAGTGTATTGAACCCGTTAACTTACCATTCCATCGTTGGTCGGCCACAGCTGCTGCAGTAGAGCAATATCGAACTCTTAAATCTTGGGGTCGTAGCGGGAATATTTCGGTCACGATCTTAACCAAAGGATGGTGGTCAGAAGAGTGCCTAACTACTTGAAATGAGGAGCAAATATGTACTTACTAACTTTTACTGAATCAATTAACTGCACAAAAAAATTTACTGATATAAAATCCTTGATCAAAATTTTTTAAAAATTATTTAATGTTTCAAACGCAGTCACATTGCATAGCGTTAGTTTTATTAGTTACAGTATCGAATAATTTTATTCGGAGAAAAGTAGAAATATCACAGATTAGTGGACAGCGAAAACTAGAAAAATGAAAAGTAACCATAAAATCGGGCACCTCTTGATCCAAACGATAACTGAGGATTAATCCACATGATCCGTGGAAAATCTGACCTTCAACAAATAGAGTTCCAGATTTACTCTTAATTAAGGTTATCCACCAGTCAAATACCCTGTCGGATATGGGAACACCCGCCGAATGAACCCTTAATCGAACCAAATTGGTTATCAGTTGCTTTGGATAGGTTGCGAAATATTACTGGAAAGCATGGTGTTCACTACAAGTTAACAGCAGCATTCACAATTGAAAATAAAATTCCACCATGTATTGTCATCTCGTGACACCCGTAAGTTATAAAATAATCCCGATGCTGAAACGTGCATCACCCAAACAGCTGTTCAGAAGGAACCAACAACAACACGACCGAGAGGATCTTACGTTACGTCGTTCTGAAGGAACAAAACTGCGAAATGCAGGAAACACTTATTCATCACGCATTTAGAAGAAATGCCAAACACTGAAGTTAAATAAAAAAGTGGTAAATCACTTGAAAAATATTATTACGAAACCAACTTTCAGGTTATAAACGGTTACGTTAAGTTTAATAAAATTAGAAGTCCACAGTCCGGCTCCATGGCTAAATGGTTAGCGTGCTGGCATTTGACCACAGGAGTCCCGGGTTCGATTCCGGGCGGGGTTGGGAATTTTAACCATAATTGGTTAATTTCGCTGACACGGGTTCTGGGTGTATGTGTCGTCTTCATCATCATTTCATCCTCATCACGACGCGCAGGTCGCCTACGGGAGTCAAATCAAAAGACCTGCATCTGACGAGCCGAACTTGTCCTCGGACACTCCCGGCACTAAAAGCCATACGCCATTTCATTTCATTACAAGTCCACATGCTAAAATAAAATAAAAATATAGGAATTATTTCCTTTACCACAACGACTACCATCACAGATCCATCTACTTATTGTTTTTCCCAACAAACTACCTACAAAGTTATTAATCGACCACACTCAACTACGTATTATAAAATGAAAGAACGAAAATTTTAAAATAAAATATATTCCCGGCTGACGAATCGAACCCGCATTCGTAACTCAAGTCTCAGATAAATAAACTGAGTGTCAACACGCACACTAGCAAAGCACTCGGACGTCAGAACGTCAGGACGTCAGTCCGTAAATAAAATCAAATACTGAAGTTCAATGAACTCAAACACGCGTGGCACACTGCAATAAATATCCAATCACCGTTAGCTCAGTACCCAATATTGGACAACCCTCACGTTCATGCCACTAGTGTTTCCATAATCTTAGGTAAACACCTTCCAGCTGGTAACGGCTGTGCCAAGACATGGCCTCAATATTACTTAGCTAATACTCTTCGCATTGCTTACACTACTGCAGACACTACCATCGCTCAAGACACTTCGCAAAACACCTAATCTAAGACATGAGTATATACAGCCGACACCCCAAACCTATCGTCGGGCCTACATAATGTCTGCACACACTAACACTAACCTCTACGTACATACACACACCTTCCTAAACCTATCGTCGAGCGTAAACTGGGACGTCTTATCATCAGTATACTCCTAGGAAAACGTGACGTCCTAAATCTAATTCGAGCGAACACACTCTTTGATATTTTAGCTGTAAACCTTGTCGAAACTAATAGCACACAATGAAACAAATCTTGCCACAGAATGAACGCAAGTCGGGAAATGAAACTAAGTCCCTATCTTGCTAATAAAACGTAAACTTGAAAATAAATGATGCGTGGCAAGCAATCCACAACTCAAACACGATCTCGAGATACGCAATGAAGTCTGGAAAAGTAATAATGACTTTCAGCACACGTCTAACAACACGTGAATATCGCCAAAACAGTAATCATCCCCATAAAAAAATCCACAAGAATTCTAGGGCGAGGCCCACAAATCGCCTACCATCTCACTGTTCCAAATATCCATATCCAAAAACTATCCAGTGAAGAGAAATTCAATTAATTTACACAGCCAAACTATCGCTTTAAGTACGTTCAATATTTCATCTGACAATGTTTCCGATTTAATGATAAATTATCGTCTCGTAATTATGAAATTTACCGAGTGGAAATTTGTTATAACAGTCAAGTAACACCACCCGTGTATTCAGAATGCTCTGCTACCCTTGAGGTCGTATAATATAATATTCATTATGCTGACTTTACGTAAACTCGTCACTTGGACTTAACTGCCAAGAGCTACAACCTTCAACAGGAATTGTTTTTTACTGGGGATCTTAACTTGAAATCATAATGTGCGTCAGAGAGCACTCATTTCTAACCAACCTTCACCCGGTCAGCTGTTCCGGATTGTAAGCGGAATATACTACAGCCTGCCTCAGAAATATCACAATTAATATACAGCCTGTCTCAAAAATTCTTCGCCATCAGCAAATATAGCCTGTCTCAAAAATTCATTCTCATCGCCTCTCACGGCGGTATTACACATGAAACACAGGCTTCCTCTGCCTTCAACATCTATACAACTCTTATCTCAACATATCATTCCGGCACAATCCATTTCTTCTGTTTCAAGGCTTTTCAAACCTCAATCCTCTCGTGACAAACATCTTTTATAAAAATCCTTTTTCATTTATTTTTACTGCAACTTTCGGACCTCAGGAATACAACAACATACCGTGATTTCCTATAACACCGACATACACGATGTTACAAAATTTAACTTCCCATGAATAAATATAACTTTATCACTTCACTGGATTTCGAGACACACGCAAACCTTATTGAACTTAACTGTTAAATACACTTTTAACATAGAAACATTTTATCCCGAGGTAAATACTATTATTATTATTTCGACAAATATTTTCTGAACTCATATGATATTCGAAATTAAGACATTCACCACGACTACATGATCGTTACCACCTTCCTAATTTTACTCAATTTGAACAATATCTAAAAGAATATTAACACATTATTTAAACTTCGCATTTTATACTTTCTCGACGTGAATTTTACAGCCCTGAAGAGTTTCACACGACGACCAGAAATGTAATACATTCGCCTGATCATTATTAAATATAAATTCGACGCACGCACTGAAAATTTATTGGGACAAACAAATTCTAACTAGAACATTGATAAAAATATAGTCACAGACCTGTAATCACAGTCATCATCCTGGATTCTGGCTGCATTTAGCCAGCTGGCCTCGTGCCTAGCCTTCCATGGCTACATTTGACATCATCTTCTTGTATATATATATCTTATGTTATACAGATTTTACACTAGGTGTCGTTTAACACCGCAAATACCGCAATTTCTTCGCGTTTAACGACGAGCACGCTTGTGAAATGGCGACTGCCACAGTTTTCCCAGGACCCTGCTTTCGTTCACGCTACTGCTGGCCAGGTGTTCCAAACAGATAAGAAAATCAGACCTCACGGCTAACCTCCGGACTTCCCTTTGACAAATATCAAACGCGCACAATTGTAATACAGAGAGAAACTCAGCTATGTATTTTAACCAGATATCTAAACCTTCAAAGTTTTCATCGGCGGCAGTTCAGGAAAATTTCTATCACCTTCCACTTAATATTGTACTTGAACCATTGATACGAATATGTAACACGTTACTTTGAGAACAAAACCCCGCACTTTCTTGCAGACGAGCGGCGTGGGTTTCACCAACCACACAATCAGACAGAATGTGTAAAGTAGGCGGAGGTTTTTTTTATAACCTCTGGGAGGGACGCCACGAGGCTCGGTTATGCAATCTGGACCAATTTTCTTGAAATTTATTCCATAACTTCGGACAGACTTACAATTCACTATGGTGTTAATTTCATATTTTTCCCATACTTGCAACGGGCGAAATTAATTATTTCTGCCCTAGAGTTTCGCGGCTTTTCTTCATGAAAATGACCTCGCCTCGTGTCGCCGATCCGCGAGCAGGACGCAAACGTTCCTCCAGGCCTAACTGCATTTATATTTACCCTGGGGATTCTATCTTCACATACGGTTTATAAATAATTTAGATTCTTTATACCTGGATTTACCATGTCGCCAAAATCTCTCGTTATGAAGGATTTTTCGAAATTTGTAACTTATTCAATACTCGAGGTCCACCGAAGTTTACCGGCATTTCACAAGCTCGCGGCTCGCTCGTCACGGTAAGTTCGTTCCCACGAGAAAGCGAGGCTCTTGAAATAAAAACATGGCTACTTCAAAAAATTTGTTTGTAGCTGAAATAAATATTTGGAATTAATTTTCATCGTAGAATTATGGGTTCAGTATAATCTCCGTGAAATCATCCTGGTGCATAAAATCAACAGGAAATACGAGAACACGAGAACGTTAATTACTAGTGAACTCAAGTCCTCATTGTGAATAAGTCAAGCGTTTCTAAGTTAGGTTTCGGTGAAGCTGAGGTAGGGAATAACTAAAACTGAGAAGTTAGCGGCCCTGGTCTAGAGAACCAATAATTACGACCGAGAGGATTCGTCACGCTCACCGTGGGTGACCTCGTAATCAGCAGGCTTTCAGGCTGAGTGGTAGTCGCTCTGTACTCCAAGGCCCATCGGGGATGCAGTGCCATGGTTGGTGGAAGGTGGAGGGCAGGATTTCCTTTAAAGTACAGTATGTTTTGGTGGCCCATCGCATCCTTCGCTACAGTTGGCTTTCGAACTCAGCTGATGTAGAGTACAATCTATTTCGATTCTTCTCCTTTATCTGCTTACCCTCCAGAGTCGGATTTTCCCTCCGACTCAGCGAGGGATCCCACCTCTACCGCCTCAAGGGCAGTATCTTGGAGCTCCAGACTCTGGGTCGGGGGATACAACTGGGGAGGATGACCAGAACCTCGCCCAGACGGCCTCACCTGCTATGCTGAACAGGAACCTTGCGGGGTGATGGGAAGATTGGGAGGGATAGACAAGGAAGAGGGAAGGAAGCGGCCGTGGCTTTAAGTTAGGTACCATCCCGGCATTTACCTGAAAGGGAAGTGGGAAACGACGGAAAACCTCTTTCAGGATTGCTGAGGTGGGAATCGAACCCACCTCTACTTAATTGACCTCCCGAGGCTGAGTGGACCCCGTTCCAGCCCTCGTACCACTTTTCAAATTTCATGGCAGAGCCGGGAATCGAACCCGGGCCTCCGGGTGGCAGCTAGTCACACTAACCACTACACCCCAGAGGCGGACTACTTCAATTACTATACGTTTATATGTGAAGTAAATGGTTTAGAAACACTGTTAATCTTAAGTAATTGTTCGGAAATAGTTTGCGCATAGTCAGGTTTGAACTGCTTTTTAGGAATCCAAACAGAACAACTAGCTATGTCGTTTTAGTGAGCTGTCTACTTGCATTAAGGGAAAATATTTTAGAGCGTAGAAGAATCAGGAGGAAACCGGTCGTGATATGAGGTTAGAGAGTTACAGCAAAATTTGAAACTGTTCCTGTACTTAGGCCTACAAGTTGATCATATTTTGGCTCTGAATTTCGTGTGTAATCAAGGTGTTATTGTGAACAGTATTCTTTCTTCTTTCTTAATCTGTTTACCCCCCAGGGTTGGTTTTTCCCTCGGACTCAGCGAGGGATCTCACCTCTACCGCCTCAAGTGCAGTGTCCTGGAGCGTAAGTCATTGGGCCACGGGGATACAACTGGGGAGAATGACCAGTACCTCGCCCAGACGGCCTCACCTGTTATGCTGAACAGGGGCCTTGCTGAGGGATGGGAAGAATGGAAGGAAGCGGCCGTGGCCTTAAGTTAGATACCTGGAGGAGAAGTGGGAAACCACGGAAAACCACTTCAAGGATGGCTGAGTTGGGAATCGAACCCACCTCTACTCAGTTGACCTCCCGAGGCTGAGTAGACCCCGTTCCAGCCCTCGTACCACTTTTCAAATTTCGTGGCAGAAACGGTAATCGAACCCGGGCCTTCGGGGCTGTCTGCTAATTACACTAACCACTACACCACAGAGGCGGCCGTGAACAGTCATGCATCTCATTAATGTAACCTTAAGAGACCTCGGGGTGTCGTAACCTGGTCCCGCAGGAGTTTTTTGATGAGCCATAAGTCAACATCGCGGAGTTGTCATGTGATCAATTTCAAATGTTACCAATTTCAGGCGGGAACGAGACTGGGAACAGAGCAATATCTGACCGACTGCGTCACTGAAATCTGAGAAATTACTTGATAATTAAAGTCTCATTTCTAGACTATTACTTCTAGTTTTGCAATTTTAATTCTTCTTCTTCTTCTTCTATCTCCTGGCATTTTGCTAATCATCTTGAGTCGGCACGTTGTATGGATTTGTCCCACTTTTATGTCTTTTCTGACGACAGCCCTATGTAGAGAAATGTATTCACTAATACGTGCTTTTACAGTGTGATATGCGAAGTGTTGTATGCTCTTTCTTTCTTTCGTAATCTGTTTACACTCCAGGGTTGGTTTTCCCTCGGACTCAGCGAGGGATCTCACCTCTACCGCCTCAAGGGCAGTGTCCTGGAGCGTGAGACTCTGGGTCGGGGATACAACAGGGAAGTATGACCAGTACTTCGCTCAGGCGGCCTCACCTGCCATGTTGGACAGGGGCTTGTGGGGGATGGGAAGAATGGAAGGGATAGATGAGGAAGAAGGAAGGAAGTGGCCGTGGCCTTAATTTAGGTACCATCCCGGCATTTGCCTGGAGGAGAAGCGGGAAACCACGGAAAACCACTTCCAGGACTGCTGAGGAGGGAATCGAACCCCCCTCTACTCAGTTGTCCTCACGAGGCTGAGTGGACCCCGTTCCAGCCCTCGTACCACTTTTCAAATTTCGTGGCAGAGCCGGAAATCGAACCCGGGCCTCTGGGGGTTGCAGCTAATCACACTAACCACTACACCACAGAGGCGGACTGTGTTGTATGTAAATGAAGATATGTGTTAGGACGAACACAAACACCCAGCCCAGAGCTACACGAATTTAATAGATTTTAGGAATGGTGTGTCGAGGTTCATTTACTGAGAAGTAATATTGAAGTTCTTACCCGAATTATGTTTCGTTGTGTTCATAAGCCATCTCCAACTGTGATTAATCGGGAACATTAATCTTTCTTCTCTCCCCGAATGAGAATGATATGAATCGTATCTTGCCAAGCATGTGTGTGTGTGTCATCAAAATTGTAGCCACATGAGGGTACGCCTATCTTCTCTGAATACCATCTACATTTAATAACTGCGGCCCATTCATATTCAATACACAAACCTCTCAAATTCTTGAAGCAGTAATTTTTTGAAAATGGTCATGGTGTTTTGCAGCTAATGCCGGTAACATTCGCGCGAACTGAACCCACCATCCTCGGTTACATTAACACCAGCAGGTCGTTTACGTGGATATGTCCTCCATTACGTAGGGAAACATTGTACCAGGCGTGACTGCACATGCTAGCACACCAAGGTTGTGTCCACATAGAGCTCCCCGTTTAGTTGAAGCATGAATTCGTTACGGGAATTCATTAAGCATTGGTGTGATTTTCTAGGCCAACTGCAGTTACTATTGAAGCGTGACGCCGAACAGTTTTAAGACTTTTTGATCGTATTCGCATTCCGTGGCGTATACGTGTTCCGTTACCTGCAACCCACTCGGTAAAGCGGAACCAAACGATTCTGAACAGGAATTCCGTACGTAGTGGAAACCGGTCTAAGCGATTTCACCAATGCGGCATGTTGGCGGGGGAACAGCTTGCCATTGACAGAGTAGACATGCTTGCTGTCATGAAGATATACATTAATCTTTCTTCTCTCCCCGAATGAGAATGACATGAATCGTATCTTGCCAAGCATGTGTGTGTGTCATCAAAATTGTAGCCACATGAGGGTACGCCTATCTTGAGCACTTTACTCCCATCTTTTCCCAGAAGGATATGGTAACCGAGTAACATTTCACTGGCTTGTCAAAGAGACGGCTGTAGTTCAACTCCCGGGGAATGCATGTGCGAATTTTGAAGTGCCGTCCTTTTGATTTGATTCCACGTAACACTGGAGGTTCCGTGGCTGAGATAACGATATCAGCAGTCACATAAAACTACGCCTTTGCTCCCTCTTCCATAAAAGAAAGGAAACTTAAGTTATTTGCGTGACTATTAATTGTAAGGCTTAAATCATGGAAACTACACTCATTTTCTTTTACAATAGCTTTATGTCACACCGATACAGATAATCTTATGGCGACGACGGGATAGGGAAGTGGCTGTGGCCTTAATTATGGTACAGCCCCAGCATTTGCCTGGTGTGAAAATGGGAAACCATGGTAAACCATCTTCAGAGCTGCCGACATAGGGTTCGAATCCACTATCTCCCGAATGCAAGCTCACAACTGCGCGCCCCTAACCGCACGGCCAACTCGTTCGGTGAACCATCACATTTACGTGGAATCTGAACCTCTGGGATATCACTTTCCATTTCGAAAACCTCACCTACATTGGCCGTGATTCGAACCACAGCTTCCGTGGTGAGAAGGTAGCGTTGATCTCCCTCAGCTTCACGACCATATTTCTCCTCCCAGCCGGGAAGTGTGGCTCAAACGGAAGAAGGGCTGGCCTTCTGAGTCGAAATTGGAGGGTTCGATCCCGACTCAGTCAGGTGGCATTTGGATGTGTTCAGATACGCTAGCCATGTGCCATCAGATTTACCAGCACGTAAAGGAATTCATGTGGGATGAGATTATGACATTCTGGCCACTTTGAAGAACCGTAAAAGTAGTTAGTACAACGTAAAACCAAGAACATTTATTATTTCTGACCCACGCTAGGTTGTCTTTTCGATGTATTCAAGGTACATAGCAGGGGCGGCCGTACCGTATGTGCTGAAGTGCTGCAGCACAGTGCCTATTGGAAAAATAAATTAGTTTAAAAATATTATTTACAATCAAATACAGTGCATTGAAAAAGACGTCAGCCAAAGAATAGGAAATTATTCAACTCCCCTCACAACCAGGTAACTACTGGTGCGCTCCACGCCGGGTGCTGTGTGGGCACAGCTCAGCGAGAGCTAAGCTTTTAGCCAGAAACCAGAAACTCTGCCTTTTGCGCATGCGTGCCGAACTTTTCCGATACAAAGAGAATGTGTTCCAATAGGCTGTGGAAACAACAGCCAAGACATCACTTCACAGCGATTCTTCGTTCGACCAGGGAGAGGCAGTAGTCACACTTGCATTACGACCGATATGAGAACGTGGCACCTGGCACCCTCTTGACTCGGCGGTAGTATTTAAGAGGGGATCGCTCAAAGCAAACGGGAAAACAAAATACTGTAGAGCTGTTCCCGCCAGGTCTTTTAATACCAAAGAGAACAGAATACTACCAACTTGCCTATCCCATAGCCACATTTGTAAATCGATGAAATATAAAAATGGTACTTTTTATGTTGTCAAAATAAGGACATGATATTGTGATTTTCTTTCATTAAAAATGTCTAGTTTATAAATGTCACTATAAAAACATGACATGTAATTTTGCATTACGACTTTGCTGGTTTTAGTTCAATGATGTTGGTAACATTGGGAAGTTTTGTTTTTGCGCGCTCACACCAAGTGTTTGAGTTGGTGAATATTTTTCCATTACAGGTGTTATTATGTGTTTAATTATATAGTTTTATAGTTTTTTATGAGGAATGTGTATATGTATTGGGGTTGTTTGCGTGTTTGTTCAGCGTGGAAAATAAGTGGAGAGCCTCTTGAAAACCACATACCAGTATGTTTCTAAATATTTTTATTTTTTTTGGAGTGGGGATGGGTTACAGCACACAACTGATTTTCTGCACCAGCCGCCACTGGTACATAGCCTATTTGTTTGCTTTTTACAAATATGTTAATTATGTTTATCTGTAAATTAGTTGCATATTGAGCGGCAATGTAGTGATTCAGTCTTATCAGATAATCTAGTGTCGTGATTTACATCATATTTCTTGCGGTAGTCTCCTTGATTCGAAGGGAAAATGCCGTTTAATCATAAGCATATGAATATTGTTGATGATTTGTTGTAGGGAAAGAGGTGTGTTATTCAATTCATTTTAATATATTTTCTGTATTTATAACATCTTAAAATTCTCGACTTGGCTGTAAATCCGAGTGACTTACTGTACAATTAGTTGATATTCAAATTTTGGTGACTCGCAAGCAATGCTGGTGAAGCGCACCACATGTATTGATATAATACTCAACCATGTGACCTTGCCGAGGTGGGGAGGCTCGTGCGTCGTAGTGAAGCAGATAGTCGAGCTGCAGGTGGAACCATATCGGATGGATATCTGTCGATAGACCGGACTAATGAGTGGTTCGTAGCGAGGGGCTAGCAGCCTTTCGGAAGCTTCAAGGGCGGCAGTCTGCATGACTGACTGATATGGCCTTGTAATAATACTTAACGTGGATTAGCTGTGTTGATACTACTACACGGCTGAAAGCAACGGGAAACTACAGCCGTAAAATAACTCCCGAGGACATGCAGCGATCTCTGTATGAATGATGTGCTGATGATGGCTTCCTCCCGGATAAAATATTCCGGAGGTAAAATAGTCCCCCATTCGGATCTCACTAGAGGGGCAATCATCAGGAAGATGGATACTGACATTCTGCGAGTCGGAGCGTGGAATATTAGAGGTTTGAATCGTCGTGCTAGGTTAGAGAATCTAAGAAGGGGAAGATGGATGGACTAAAGTTGGTATAGTTGTTACAAGTGAAGTAGGCCTACCTTGGCAGGAATAGCAGGATTTTTGGTCAGCCGAGTACAGAATTATCAACACAAAATCAAACAGAGGAAATGGAGGAGTTGGTTTAAAAATAGGGCAGCGGCTATGCTACTACAACCAGCATAATTAGAAGATTGTTGTCAAGATAGATACCAAACCAATGCCCACAACGATAATGCATGTCTATATGCCTACTAGTTCAGATTTACTATTTAAAAGGTGACGAAAATCTGTGATGGAAGACTGGAATGTGGTGGTAGGCCAAGGAAGAGACGGTTATACAGTAGGATAACTCGGATTGGACAAAGGAATGAAAGAGGAAGTCGGCTTGTTGAATTCTGCACCGATCATAATTTAGTCCTTGCTAATACTTGGTTCAAACAGTGCAAACGACGCCTGTATACGTGAACAAGACCTAGAGACACTGGAAGGTATCAAATAGGCTTCATTGTGATTAGGCAGACATTCAGAAACCAGGTGATGGATTACAAAACATTCCCAGAAGCGACGTGGACTCTGACTACAACTTGTTGGTCATGAAATGCCATCTGAAGTTGAAGAAATTGAAGAAAGGGAGGAATGCATTGAGATGGGATCCAGACAAGTTGAAAGAAAATGGTGTGATGGATTGTTTCAAGGAACATGTTGCTCACGGACGAAATAAAAAGGCTGAAGGAAACACAATACTGTGTAGAAGAAGAATGGACATTCGATTGTTCGCGACGTCAACAGAAATATATCCTTTTAAGTTGATAAGATTTTCAAAATATTCCTTATCTGTCCAGCTATTCCCTGGGATCTACTATGCGTTCACCTGATTTGCCCAAAACACTTAATTCCTTCCCTCCCTTTCTAAGGTTCTTTATTAGTGTCCAGAAAACTTTCCCTGACTCTTGACCTAGTCTTTCCTGGTTATTATTAAAATCTTCACATGACTTCTTGGATTCAACAATTATTTGTTTCGCACTGTTCCATTCATCTACGTTCTACGTACCATTCCCTGTCTGCATCAGTCCCTTTTGGAGCCATTTCTGATACGCCTTCCTTTTATGTTTACAAGCTTCCCTAACTACATCATTTCACCAGGATGTTTGTTCTTTCCCCTCTCTTTGCACACAGTTATTCTTAAGCATTCCCTCGGTGTTTCTACTACAGAATACTTGTATGCCGCCCATTCTCTTTCTATAGGGCCTCCCCTGAATCTGCTTACTGTCTATATTTTGGAACTTTTCACTGATCATATCCACGTACTTCTGTCTAATGCTCTCGCCCTGGAGATATTCTACCTTATTCGTCTGCGGACTGATTTCAGGCTGTCTTTCCATGTGTAGTGATGAGTAGCCTTATGGTTGAAGAATGTAGCCGTAACTGCTAATCTTATACTAGCACAGAAGTCCAGTAAACGCTTCCCAACCCTATTACCTTGCATATTCTTACGTGCCAGCCCCGTGGTAGCCCCTTTTGGTACTTCCAGGAAGAGGCTGGTGACTCTGCCTCTAGCCACTTCGCGAAAATTCTGTCTGAAATCACCCGAGCTACAAAAAGGGAGGCTAGCCGCAGCAGTCAGTCAGTGTTAGACTCGGGGTCAGTGTTTGACTCCGCGGTGAAGTCAGTGAGAGACTCAGTGCGTTATGGTTCGGTGGCTAGGCTGAGGGCGACAAAGGTGTCGGCTATCGCTAGTGTCCCACCGAGGTCTGAACGAGGAGCTGTTGGTGTGTCGGAGAGACCAGTGAGTAGATGGGCTGGAGACGACGGAACCGAAGACGTATACTATATGAGAGTACTGTGTGCTTCTGTATTTCTGTGGACTGAGGATTGCCATGAGTCATCGAGCAAACCGCTATCGTGAGTGCGAGGATAAATGGACCTGTGTTAATGTTCGCTGTTGTGAGTATCGTCCTGCTGTTGAATATTGTTGAGCTGTTTAGTTGTTCGCTGTATGTGACTGTGTAAATTACTGGACTGTCCGTGGAATCAAACCAACGAACCGTCAACGTGTGTCGAATGGCCCATAGCCCTGTGTTCATATCCAGCTCTCTACACTTAGCTGCTGTATGAGGTGACTGGACTTGAGGAAAGTGAAAGTAAGCATTAAGCATCCGCAGGTATAGCAACGGGCTGGACCGTCTGCTGCGCCGTAAGGAAGAGGGACTTGTGAGTAGAATTGTAATTAGTAAGTGTGGCCATTCATAGTTAATTAGAGTTGTGTGGGTATAAATGTGTGTGTTTGCATTTATTGGGTAAGATGGAGTTTTATTCATTTACCTATCATCTTCTCAAACAGTATCCTTCAGTTCTATTTCTAACTCTTGCATTAAAATCGCCCATTACAACTGTCCTATTCTTACTATTAGCTATGATTACGATGCCACTCAGTGCTTCTTAAAACTTGTCAACTTCATCTTCATCTGCATAATAATAATAATAATAATAATAATAATAATAATAATAATAATAATAATAATAATAATAATAACAATGCTATTCGATTCAATTTGAATAGATTTTAAGGGACGGCGGGATGTCGATATTTGCTCCGCAAAAGTTTCTTAACACACCATAAGCCAGCAACATGGAGTTGTCACGTTTGGACGTCCGACATCGCCGGAATCAAACCTGGTAACTTAGAAACAGAAGGTATCGACTACCCGCCTGTGTCACCGAGGTCAGCTCTATAGCACAGCTTCAATAGTAAGTCAAAACCACCACCTTAAAGAATGTCTTCGAAAGAATTACGCCTTGAATATACAATATTTTGATATTCGATGGTTCTTTTACTACTATCCATAATAGGTACCGTAAAGTTCCCCACATATAGATTCGCGGCTAAGTTAATAATTGGACATAGTCGACACATTTAGGATAACTACAAGTTAATCAGTGGGTTTATGATTGTTGTATTTTTTTGTTATGTTCAATTTCATTTTATTACTTAATTATCTATTGAATACTTCCTTAGCATATCATATCTTAATAAACTATACCTTCTTTCAGGAAGAGAAAACAGTTCTTTCTCTGATGGAATTTCTGACTAAATGTGCGTCTTTCGGCCTTAGAAGACGCCTTGCGGCTCAGATTGTCGTAAGCTACGAAGTTATTCGACAGTTTAGTAGCAAAAACTTCCTCGATTTGTTAATATTCTCTAGTGCTTCTGTCGAAAATTTCTCAACTTAGTGCAAAAGTGTGCTAATTTTTACAGACAAAGAAAGAGTGATTTCGAGTACCCCAGCAGCTGGTGATGTTGAAACACAGACATTCTAATCGTCCCACTCTGTGTAGAGAATAAATTGCAGCTTGGACAGGAGGATGAAATGTTGCTGGCAGCGTTCAACTGTTAAATTTCAAAGGCTGCAGGTGACTGGATGGTTTAGGTCAGGTCAATCACAAAAATATTCAACGGTAGTTTAGAGATGTGAGTCGTGCTACTTGTTTATTCATTTCGTAAGAGATGGACTTTGTCCCCGATTTCTCAAAGTCATTTCGGCATGTTTGTGATGAAATACATTGATAATCACATTAGCATATATCCTTTTCCATGCTAATGAGATGTTTCACATATTGACCAGTGTTACTCGTACAACAAAGTGACCCATTAACCTTCCGTTGTGGCTTGCCAGCGAATTTCCCAGTAGTGGGCCTAACTTTTCTTACGATCTAGGAATCGAAACATTCGTTTCGTATCCTCTAGTTCAAGTGTAAGGTTCATTGACCCCTCAGATGGTGTTCATACTACATCAGCTCCTTCCATGGGTCAGTGGTGGAGCGTTGGCCTCTAGATCCCAATTTCTCGGTTTCAAACCTGCCATATACCTCGAATTTTTGAAGGCTGGGAATAAGTCGAACGATGTCGGCATGTAAAAGATCCCTGCTGACAATAGGTGCTTACCCGACAAAATTAATTAAAACTCAACTACAGATCATCCAACAGAGATCCGGTTTACTCTGCCACCTGGTGGAGTAAAATAGAATGTCGAAATGAACGCGCAGGTAGACTAAATTTCGTCAGTTATAATCTCTGCAAACAGTAGCTGAGACCATACAATTATTATTATTATTATTATTATTATTATTATTATTATTATTATTATTATTATTATTATTATTATTATTATTATTATTATTATTATTATTATTGCCACTACATACCAGATCCAAACCTTGGTGGCTAATTGTAGAATTTATCCTCGACAATGCTGAGGTGGAACAAATTTTCTCTGCGATGTAATGTTTTCCCTGTCAATTTAATTCTGGTTGCACTTTAGAATCATTGATTTGCCGTCGTCCTTTACGTATATAAGTAGCCTCGCCAACCAGCACATTCCTTACACTACTTGGACCCTTAATTATCTGAACTGGCAGCTGGCTGTAATTAGGTTGCTAGATTAATGATGTAAAAGACTCATTGCAGAACATAATTACGCTCACGTTCTCTTACTGTATTTTACATGACTAATACATTTGTAATAAGTAGTAAGGACTGAATTAGCCAATACGTACCTGATCAACTTCCTAGCAATAATAATAATTTCGTGTGGCTATTTCTAGCCGAGTGCAGCCCTTCTAAGGCAGACCCTCCGATGAGGGTGGGCGGCATCTGCCATGTGTAAGTAGCTGCGTGTTATTGTGGTGGAGGATAGTGTTATGTGTGGTGTGTGAGTTGCAGGGATGTTGGGGACAGCCCAAACACCCAACTCCCGGGCCATTGGAATTAACCAATGAAGATTAAAATCCCCGACCCGGCCGGGAATCGAACCCGGGACCCTCTGAACCGAAGGCCAGTACGCTGACCACTCAGCCAGGGAGTTGGACACTTCCCAGCTGAGGGGTTGAAAGCGTGCTTGTATCACTCGACATGACGCGTGTTCGATTCCCAAATTTAGAAACGAAATTTCTACTTCTGGAGAGGCACATGACCCTGAGGTTTACTCATCCAACACTCCTGAGGCCAAAGGCGGTCAGGCATAGGGCTAACCACTCTGTCCCACTTAGTACCGAGGTTACGGTAGAGGAAGTCTTTACATTTCACTCCTCCAATGGCCTTCAAGGCCTGTATGGAGTTTGGTTTACTAGGCTTGTTTTACTACATGATTATCTTGGTTTCTCCCCAGACTGAACTATTAGTGGCGTGTTAATGAATGTTGAATACTTTCGGATTGGGTTTAGCAAAATGATAAATCTTTAGGAATATAGAATTGTTCGGACATACAGCAGTTGTCTATTTTCTGACAATGATCATAGTGTTAAAGATTGACTTTAATTCAAGCTTAGACCCTTTCTTTATAGGAAAAAATAATGTAGTAACAGAATGTTTAAAAGTTTAAATAATAGGTAGTGTGGTGTAGTGGTTAGTGTAATTAGCTGCCACCCAGAGGCCCGGGTTCGATTCCCGGCTCTGCCACGAAATTTGAAAAGTGGTACGAGGGCTGGAACGGGGTCCACTCAGCCTCGGGAGGTCAACTGAGTAGAGGGGGGTTCGATTCCCTCCTCAGCCATCCTGGAAGTGGTTTTCTGTGGTTTCCCACTTCTCCTCCAGGCAAATGCCGGGATGTACCTAACTTAAGGCCACGGCCGCTTCCTTCCCTCTTCCTTGTCCATCCCTTCCAATCTCCCCATCCCCCACAAGGCCCCTCTTCAGTATAGCAGATGAGGCTGCCTGGGCGAGTTACTGGTCCTCCTCCCCAGTTGTATCCCCAACCCAAAATCTCACGCTCCAGGGCACTGCCGTTGAGGCAGTAGAGGTGGGATCCCTCGCTGAGTCCGAGGGAAAAACCAACCCTGGAGGGTAAGCAGATTACGAACGAACGAACGAACGAACGAACGAACGAACGAAAATGCGTATTCTATGCAGTCATTTGTGTTAATTTGAGCGGCATGATACGTAAGAGATTCCATCACTGACTTCATACCAGGTAGGCTGCGCTTCCAATCCTGGTCATTGTAAGTGAGATTTAGGAAAGTGAAAGTAACATCCATTGTTTTGGATTTTATGTAGAACGGAAGCTCCCGTGGCTATAGACAACCATGTAAAACTACAAGCTCACTTACTTATACTAATTTGTTGTGAACGTCTTTGTTTTATATGTGGACCCCAAGAAGAAGAGACGTTTGGCTTAGTTTAAGAAGGCATACTCGCCCCCAGTAATAGTTGAGAGGGGAGTTCCTCAGGGCAGTGTTATCGGACCTTTATGTTTTCTTATATATATAAATGATATGAGTAAAGGAGTGGAATCGGAGGTAAGGCTTTTTGCGGATGATGTTATTCTCTATAGAGTGATAACTAAGTTACAAGATTGTGAGCAACTGCAACGTGACCTCGAAAATGTTGAGATGGACAGCAGGCAATGGTATGTTGATAAACGGGGTTAAAAGTCAGGTTGTGAGTTTCACAAATAGGAAAAGTCATCTCAGTTTTAATTACTGCGTTGATGGGGTGAAAGTTCCTTTTGGGGATCATTGTAAGTATCTATGTGTTAATATAAGGAAAGATCTTCATTGGGGTAATCACATAAACGGGATTGTAAATAAAGGGTACTGATCTCTGCACATGGTTATGAGGGTGTTTAGGGGTTGTAGTAAGGATGTAAAGGAGAGGGCATATAAGTCTCTGGTAAGACCCCAACTAGAGTATGGTTCCAGTGTATGGGACCCTCACCAGGATTACCTGATTCAAGAACTGGAAAAAATCCAAAGAAAAGCAGCTCGAATTGTTCTGAGTGATTTCCGACAAAAGAGTAGCGTTACAAAAATGTTGCAATGTTTGGGTTGGGAAGAATTGAAAGAAGAAGAGCTGCTCGACTAAGTGGTATGTTCCGAGCTGTCAGCGGAGAGATGGCGTGGAATGACATTAGTAGACGAATAAGTTTGAATGGCGTTTATAAAAGTAGGAAAGATCACAATATGAAGATAAAGTTGGAAATCAAGAGGACAAACTGGGGCAAATATTCGTTTATAGGAAGGGGAGTTAGGGATTGGAATAACTTACCAAGGGAGATGTTCAATAAATTTCCAATTTCTTTGAAATCATTTCGGAAAAGGCTAGGAAAGCAACAGATAGGGAATCTGCCACCTGGGCGACTGCCCTAAATGCAGATCAGTATTGATTGATTGATGATTGACAGTAGGAGCGCTGGCCTTCTGAGCTTGAGTTGTCGGGTTCGATCCTGGCTCAGTGTAGTGGTAACTGAGGGTACTCAAGTAACCCAGCTTCGTGTCGTTACATTTACTGACATTTATTTATTTATTTATTGATAAATAGGGTTCCAGAGAGCAAGAGCTCTGTCAAGAGGAACAATACATAGATAATCACAACAATGGCGGATTAACGCATAAGGTCTAAAAGTGAAAGAGTAATAATAGTGGTTTTACATATACTTTAAGTATCACAATTTATCTAATGAATAGGGTTATATTAAGTGGATTATCATCAGAGTAACAATACATGAGGAACAACTTTTTGACTTTTAATATTTGGAAATGAAAATATCAGAGAAATAACTGTTACACATTTATAGTGCCTAACAGGTACTTCTTAAGCTTATTACGAAATGGCACAGTTTTAGAGATGATTGCTATGTTGTCAGGAATGCTGTTATATTCAGATATTAGTAAGTGTTGCACTCCCTTAGTGCCAAACCTTGTTGTATAATTTTGATGAACATGTAATTTATTTTTTTGCCTTGTCTTATATGAATGGATGTCAGTGACTTTAGGAAATTCAGAGTTGGTGAACATTTTGTTATGCAAGACTTTATGAATAAGAAGTGATGCGTTTAATGAGATTAATTTCTTAAGAGGTAATATATTTGTTTCAGAGTACATTTTATTTCGAGAATATAGTTGATGAAATCCATACATAAATCTAATAACCCTGTTTTGTAAGACCTCCAAAGTATTTAAGTTATTTTGGGTTGCTTTGCCCCAAATGAAACACAAGTAAGAAAGTCGAGATTGTATCATTGTGAAATAAATTAGACGAAGAGTGTCAATTGTTAGTAGGTACTTAATCTTGCCAATGATACCAACCAAGACAGAGACTTTATTTTTTACGTTTAATATATGAGGTGTCCAGGAGAGGGCACTATCAATTATTAGTCCAAGATATTTAACTTCTTTAACCCATTTCAACTTCGTAGTGCCAAATAATATATTTGTAGTTGCATTTAGGTCATTTTGTGATTTATCGAACATCATACAGACAGTTTTTGAGTAATTGGCTGTTAGAAGATTTTTTCTCAGCCATTCATCTAAGATATAGCAGTCATGCTGGATATCTGCAACTATTTCATCTTCAGAATTTGATGAATAGAACAGTGAAGTATCATCTGCCAAAAGTGATATTTTCCCCTTAAAAGAACACAGGGCTATGTCATTAATATATATAAGAAACAAAATTGGACCCAATATGGAACCTTGAGGTACACCAAAGCAGATCTTTTGTAGCTCACTTTTATTCATGCCAATCTGAACATATTGTTGTCGATTTGATAAGAAATCCTTAAACCAGAGCAGCGAAGGACCTCTCACACCTGCCTTTTCCAGTTTGTATATCATAAGTTCATGGCTAACAGTATCAAAAGCCTTTTTTAAATCAATAAACAGCCCAGCAGTCTTGTAACCTTTATCAATATAATTTTGAAGCTCAATTATAATGCCCATTAAGGCAGGATTCACCCCAGCCTTTTCTCTGAAGCCATATTGAAATCTGGAAAAATAATTGCATTTTTCGAGGTAACTAATAAGCCTAACTTGACAACAGTTTCTAAGATTTTAGATAATTCAGGTGGTATTGAGATGGGTCGGTAGTTTCCAGGGTCGGATCTATCATTCTGTTTGTGTATAGGAACCACTCTAGAGATCTTTAATGAATCAGGGACAATGCCTTTTGCCAAAGAGCAGTTGATAAATTCAGATATTGGACCAGAGAGTGCTCGATTACAGATTTTGAGAAGTTTACTGGAAATACCATCACTAGCAACTGAGCGAGCATGTTTGAGAGAATTGATTATTGTAGACACTTCTTCTGGAGAACATGGTTCTAGGAAAAGGGAATTAGGATGATTATTGATTGTAGCAGTGTGTTCAGGATGTGGAACAATATTTGAAGATAGTGTGACAGGGACTGAGATAAAATTATTATTCAGGGCATTACAAATGTCACTTATGTCTTCAAAACATTCATTCCCTAGCTTGATACGTGTAATATTGATTGTTGACTTTGAAGGTTTACCAAGAACTTCGTTTATGAGTTGCCAGGTGTGTTTAGTGTTGTGTAGATTGTTTTTAAATTGATTATCATAGTACGACTTCTTGAGAGTCCTTTTCAGGGTTGTAACTATATTGCAGTAACTTTTATATTCTTCTTTAATTATACTGTTGTGTGGGTGTTTTCTCAATTTACTGTAGAGAAGTGCTTTATGCCTGCAGAGTGATGCAAGTTCTGGTGTGCACCATGCATTCAGAATGGTGTTTGCATTTTGATGATGAAATTTTCTTACTGTCGATGCATAGTCAAGACCACTTTGAATGTATCTGGTTAAAGCAGCATATGAAACATTTATGTCCCCACCATCTACCCACTGGAATTGGTGTTGCTCAAAATATGATCTAGCCCTTTCATAATCTATATGTTTATATGAGTGTCGTTTTGGCTCACTGGGAGTAGGCCTATAATTAGATGTTTTTGAAATATCTGAACTAAAGAGCAAGAGATTATGGTCACTCATATCATCAATTATGTTATCTACAGACCAGTTATTAAGTTGTATGCTGCATAAAAAGTGGTCGATTAGTGAATTGTTCGAACTCAGTCTGGTAGGGTATATTGTGTTACAGTTTTTAAGGCCATAGCTCTGCATGAACGATTTATATTCATTAGTTAATACTGCATTTGAGAGTAAATTTATGTTAAAGTCACCAACAACAATTATATTTCTATGTTTTATTTTGTTGAGTATTATTTCTATGTCATCACATACCTGTGTCCAGTTTGAAGTGAATGGATTGTAAACAGCTATAATAATATAACTACACCCTGACTTAGAAATCTCCAGAACCAGAATATTATGATGCTTTTGGACATTATAGATGATATTACATTGCCACAATTTGTTTTTAGCGTAAACTGATACTCCCCCACCCTTAAGTGATTTTCCAGAAGGAATTCTAAAGGAATGAAATGCTTCATAACCTGGGATATTGTAAAAGTTAGACTCATCACCGTTTACAGACAACCATGTTTCGACAACAACTATGAAATCGATATTCTGAATTAACTCTATGCGATCAGCAATCATCTCTAACTTACCATTTCGTATGCTACGTGAATTGAGATACATTATTCTCAAGGTTGGAGCAATAGGGAACATGCATGATCCGGGGTTTTAATTAAAAATATGCTAATCTGATTCAAAATTGCATGCAGAATTCAAAAATGTGATCAGAATGTACAAATAATAACTCGAAACATGACAAAAATCTACGAAAATGTCACGTCACGCAAGTACGCGATCTCATTGGCCTGACGTCATCGTACAGGTTGACTGAATTAGCAGACGAAGTAACACACAGTGTGCTGTGAGAAGCAGGATACACTTCGCTTATTTCTACTTTACGTTAGTGTCTAGTATGGTTAAATTCGAGGTCTATACATTGGATAATAATCTGAGTGGTATATTTTAGACTTAAAATGAATCCTGCGCAGACAGTGAGGCAGAAAACTTATAAATGGTGTAGAGTTCCGATGTGCAATAGCATACCAAACAAATTGTTTATAAACGTTCCAAAGACGCTAAAACTAGGGAGAAATGGATTTTGGCGAGCTGGAGAAATGCTGGTGATATATCGGAAAAGTCTACAGTTTATTTTTTTGAAGATTTTAACGTAAGATGAATTTGTTTGAATTTTCAAATCACTTTTCCATGTCAGCTGTTCTAGTGGTAATACTTTAAATTTTAATGTATGATGCTTTATTTAAATGCTTCAATTACATCTTGGAATATGAAAGTAATAAACAGTGCATTAAATAATGCTGATTATTAAAGTATTCTCCAAACCTAACCTATGTTTTGGGTGATCCATGTCAAGATAATAAATCAAAGGGGTTATGAACCATATTGACAGCTCTAATTCTACCAATATATCTTGGCATGGGACAGTTATGTATGTCTTTATTGAAGAGCTTAATTGGTAAAGAAATTTAGGCTATATCTAAATACTCTATAATGTAACAAAGAATAGCGTGTACATCATGAAAGGAAACAACGTGAATTTAACAAATGTATAACTCTACACAAAACCAATGCTTGTCTGTTGGGGTCTTGTAAGTTAATAATGCTCAGTTATAATAATTATCATAATATTAATGAAATAAATAACATAATTGCACACAGATGAAAATAGTGATGTAGGTGTTTAAAATATTATCCAACTTATCCTAAGTTTTAGGTTATACAAGCCAAGTCAATAAACCGAAGGGTAAAAATACCGCGCGAGTTGCCCGTGCGGTTAGGAGCGCGCAGCTGTGAGCTCGATGCTGAGGCTGTACCTAAGGCCACGGCCGCTTTGTTCCCATTCCTAGTCCTTTCCTGTCCCATCGTCGCCATAAGACCTATATGTGACGGTGTGACGTAAAGCAAAAAAATAAAAGTCACAGCACCCAAAGACATTCCTGTATTGAGCGACTAAAATGTCACCAGGACACTTTTCTTTCCTGATATGCTCAGCTTGTTAAAAGCCAAATGTAATTAATGTTATTGGCTTCACGCCCCGCTAACTACTTCTACGATTTTCGGAGACGCCGATGTGCAGTAATTTAGTCCTGCAGGAGTTATTTTACGTGCCAGTAAATCTACCGACACGAGGCTGACGTATTTGAGCACCTTCAACTACCACCGGACTGAACCAGGATCGAACCTTCCAAGTTGGGGTCAGAAGGGCAGCACCTCAACAGTCTGAACCACTCGGCCCGACTTGTGAAAACTAGATGAAGTCATATTTATCTTTATCATGTTTAACTTTTTCCCTCCACAAAGATATTTAATTCTCTTTCATGGGCCCCGGAAGTGGGTAGGCCAGTTGTCCCAACCATAAATATATATATTTTTTGGGAATGATAGATTATAGCCCTATAGTACTATGATCTTTCTTTCTTTCTTTCCTTCTTTCTTTCTTTCTTTCTTAATCAGTTTATCCTTCAGAGTTGGTTTTCTCTCGGACTCAGCGAGGGATTTCACCTCTACCACTTCAAGGGCAGTGTCCTGGAACGTGAGACTTTGAGTATGGTGATGAAACTGGTGAGGAGGGCCATTACCTCACCCAGGCGGCCTCACCTGTTATGCTCAACAGGGGCCTTGTTGGAGGATGGGAGGATCGGAAGGGATAGACAAGGAAGAGGGAAGGAAACGGTCGTGGCCTTAGGTGCCTGGAGGAGAAGTAGGAAAATACGAAAAACCACTTCGAGGATGGCTGAGGTGGGATTCGAAACCCTTCTACTCAGTTGACCTCCCGAGGCTGAGTAGACCCCGTTCCAGCCCTCGTACTATTTGTTTTCAACTTTCATGGCAGAACCGGGAATCGAAACCGGGCCTCCGGGAGTGGCACACATTAACCACTACACCACAGAAGCGGACTAGTACTATAATTCTACCTATATGTTTATGTTAGTGCTGAAATCCGATTTCTTGCTTTACTAATGCTGAAAGCCCGAAAATGTAATGTTATTCTTTAATAGGGGAGTCAGTCTAGAAGGAAATGTTGAAAGTGATGTGATATCTGTCCAGGTTCGTTGTTATCCTAATACTATGGGTTACAGTACATTGCACGTATATAAAAGACACCACTTACAAACTTGCTTGTTATCCGTGAATTTCTGCGGCCACAAAAGTCACTATTTTTCAAGAATGATGACATTTACACATGATAGATTGTCTGACTGTGCTGTTTTGAACCTTTCTTCCGTCATTTCTAAGTTATTCGCGATCATCAATAATAAACAATCGGCTTTTAGCAACGGCTGATGCACAACGGCTGGTAGAGCTCCATGCGGTACTGGATCGTGACGTCACAGCGCGCCGCTTACGTCAGAGGCCGTTTCACTCGCCTTGCGGAAAGGCACTATTAAATATTTTTTTAGTGGTAGAAAACAAGGCAACATACCACAATGTAATACGTTTACGTACTATTTCATTGGAGTACTTTTCAAAAAAAATATTTTTGAAAATGATGCATGTTCCCAATTGTTCCAAGTGAGGTAACCAAATCGCTATATTGAAAGTATGAGTTCCATTGTCTTTCTGTCATTAGTGTAGTTTAAAAGAAGAGGAAGAGAAACAAATATACATAAATATAAAACATAAGAAGGAATCTGTGAAGACTGACAGCTCATTTAGGCCTAGATGCTGCGAGCCTAATCAATTTTTCAATATCGTCTTCACATTTTATTGTAAATACTTCGAGGGAGGTGGCATTTGTCTCACAAATGCACGTTCAATTCCCTTTGTCCTAGCATCACGAGCCTTCTTGAAGAGAGATTCATTGTAGGGCGTAAGGTGTTCGTTCAAGTATATATTCACTTTTGGACCACCAAAGCCTAGGAGAGAAGAGGTTAGGATCTTCTGGCGTCTTGCTGATTGCAAAAGAGCATCCTTTTTCCAGCGTTGGACAAATCTGACTATTACGGGCTTCACACTGGTTTTGTTGAAAGAAGAAACCCTGTGAACAGTGTCGATGCTGTCTGGATGTATTGGTACATCAAGGATTTCTCCAATTTTCTGGACAATTTCGGTTAAGTTTTCTTCTGAGTGGTACGGAATCCCGGATATTTTCATATTATTAGCTCTTGAATATTGTTTTAGTTCTTCAACGTCGAGTTTCAGCTGTGTCACTTCTCCGGAAAGGGTGCGGTTATTCTATTTTAAGTCTTGTACTGTGTTGTTCAGCACTATGAGTTCTGATTGCATTTTGCCCACCTCAACACTAAAATCGTCAAATTTGTCACTGACAAATTGAACAGAAGTCTTCAGTTCTTTATACACTGACTCTAGTTTACCAAGTTTTCTTAATATTACGTTGAATTTTGTGGAAATGGAATCTTGTAAATTTGAGTCAGGTGGAACGTCAAGCTCAGGTTCGAGTGACGCCGAGTTGCAGGTCAAACATATCCATAGCCTATCCTTTTTTGGAAGACTAAGGAGGCGGTCTATTTCGTGTTTGGTTGACCTCATGCATTCTTCCTTCATGTGAAACCACTTAAGGCACTTTTTACACTTTACCTTCATATTATTATCTTTAAATTTCTCGGAGCACTTCACACATCTATCCGCCATGTTGCTAAAAATCTAAGAACTACTGCGGGACAGAATTCCGTCACCTAGGCGTCTCTGAAAACCCTAAAGTTATTTAGAGGGACGTAAAACGAATAGCATCATTATTAAAAAGGCAACGTTGGAATTTTACTAATGTTTGTACTGCCTTACAGCCATTCGCACACTGTATGAATGTGATCGTAAATGGTAGGAGAGCTAACTGAATCCGCGGTGTAGGGTTCGAAAGGCGGCCCCTATCCCGGAAGCTCCAGATTCGATTACCGGTCAGGTCAGAGATTTTTACCTGGGTCTTAGGGCTGGTTCGTGATCCACTCACACTATGTGAGAACAATCGAGGAGCTAGCTGATGGTAAGATAGAGGCCTCAAAGTTGAAAACCAAGAATGACGTTCGAGAGGATTCGTCACTTTGACCATGCATTCTCTCCTAATTTATAGGCCTTCGGGATGAATAGCGGTCGCTTGTTAAGCCAAAGACCATTAGGGCTGTAGTGCCATGGGATAACTGAATAGAAATGTCTTGCAAATGGTAATCTGGTATTTAGTTTTCATTGAGCAAGTTTTAGTGGGGAATTTTATTCACATTTATATTGACATTCTTGAAAGGAGAAAGTCTTATTCTCCACACTTACTATAGCTACATGGCATACATTACTTGAGCTTATATTTTAAAGTGAATGACATTCTTAAGGAATATCTGCAGATCATTAGAGTGATGTCCGGCTCCATGGCTAAATGGTTAGCGTGCTGGCCTTTGGTCACAGGGGTCCCGGGTTCGATTCCCGGCAGGGTCGGGAATTTTAACCTTAATTGGTTAATTTCGCTGGCACTGGGGCTGGGTGTATGTGTCGTCTTCATCATCATTTCATCCTCATCACGACGCGCAGGTCGCCTACGGGTTTCGAATCAAAAGACCTGCATCTGGCAAGCCGAACTTGTCCTCGGGCACTCCCGGCACTAATAGCCATACGCTATTTAATTCAGTTACTGGAAGTGCACATTCAAATCGTAGGTGTATTATACGAAAGAATGTAACACATGTGAGAATTTAGACCGGCATTCTTGAAGCATTTTCCTCTAAATTGTAGCCAGTTTCGTAGGTCTGGTAAATTCCTAGTCATCATCCCTGCGTTATTGAACGAGTCCAAAACTTGCGTTGTTGTGAGGCTCGCAGTAGTGTAATTATTTGGGTCTAGAATAGGAATAGAAGTCTCTGGGCAAGGAGTAAGGCACACCAGCCCGGCGATGTGTAATAACTTAACGATAAGCAGCATTGAAGACAGCTACAATCTTAGTATCAGGTTTAAAACCCTGGATGTCCACCTCCAGCCTTATAAAACTCCATGAATTAAAAACTCGATTGCGAAGGTGGTTCAGGTTTAACTCTGGAGAACTGTGCACAGCTGTGAAATAAATAAGGAGGAGAGTCGGACGTGATAGCAGAGGGTTGTCCTTCCTGGTTTTCTACCAAGGTAGTC